>NC_082707.1:108126507-108864007 GCF_030144855.1 Hypanus sabinus
CCCAGTGCCCTGCATTTACTGTACAGGTCCTACCCTGTTCACAACATTCCCCAGTGCCCTGCATTTACTGTACAGGTCCTACCCTGTTCACAACATTCCCCAGTGCCCTGCATTTACTGTACAGGTCCTACCCTGTTCACAACACTCCCCTGTGCCCACCATTTACTGTACAGGTCCTACCCTGTTCACAACACTCACCAGTGCCCACCATTTACTGTACAGGTCCTACCCTGTTCACAACACTGCCCAGTGCCCACCATTTACTGTACAGGTCCTACCCTGCTCACAACACTGCCCAGTGCCCACCATTTACTGTACAGGTCCTACCCTGTTCACAACACTGTCCAGTGCCCTGCATTTACTGTACAGGTCCTACCCTGTTCACAACACTCCCCAGTGCCCGCCATTTACTGTACAGGTCCTACCCTGTTCACAACACTCCCCAGTGCCCGCCATTTACTGTACAGGTCCTACCCTGTTCACAACACTGCCCAGTGCCCTGCATTTACTGTACAGGTCCTACCCTGTTCACAACACTGCCCAGTGCCCGCCATTTACTGTACAGGTCCTACCCTGTTCGCAACACTGCCCAGTGCCCGCCATTTACTGTACAGGTCCTACCCTGTTCACAGCACTGCCCAGTTCCCGCCATTTACTGTACAGGTCCTACCCTGTTCACAACACTCCTCAGTGCCCGCCATTTACTGTACAGGTCCTACCCTGTTCACAACATTCCCCAGTGCCCGCCATTTACTGTACAGGTCCTACCCTGTTCACTACACTCCCCAGTGCCCACCATTTACTGTACAGGGCCTACCCTGTTCACAACACTCCGCAGTGCCCGCCATTTACTGTACAGGTCCTACCCTCTTCACTACACTGCCCAGTGCTTGCCATTTACTGTACAGGTCCTACTCTGTTCAGAAAACTCCCCAGTGCCCTGCATTTGCTGTACAGGTCCTACCCTGTTCACTACACTGCCCAGTGCTTGCCATTTACTGTACAGGTCCTACCCTGTTCACTACACTCCTCAGTGCCCGCCATTTACTGTACAGGTCCTACCCTGTTCACAACATTCTCCAGTGCCCACCATTTACTGTACACGTCCTACCCTGTTCACAACACTCCCCAGTGCCTGCCATTTACTGTACAGGTCCTACCCTGTTCACAACATTCCCCAGTGCCCGCCATTTACTGTACAGGTCCTACCCTGTTCACTACACTCCTCAGTGCCCGCCAATTACTGTACAGGTCCTACCCTGTTCACAACACTCCCCAGTGCCCGCCATTTACTGTACAGGTCCTACCCTGTTCACAACACTGCCCTGTGCCCTGCATTTACTGTACAGGTCCTACCCTGTTCACAACACTGCCCAGTGCCCTGCATTTACTGTACTGGTCCTACCCTGTTCACAACACTCCCCAGTGCCCGCCATTTACTGTACAGTTCCGACCCTGTTCACAACATTCCCTAGTGCCCTGCATTTACTGTACAGGTCCTACCCTGTTCACTACACTGCCCAGTGCTTGCCATTTACCGTACAGGTCCGACCCTCTTCACAATATTCCCTAGTGCCCTGCATTTACTGTACAGGTCCTACCCTGTTCACTACACTGCCCAGTGCTTGCCATTTACCGTACAGGTCCGACCCTGTTCACAATATTCCCTAGTGCCCTGCATTTACTGTACAGGTCCGACCCTGTTCACAACATTCCCCAGTGCCCGCCATTTACTGTACAGGTCCGACCCTGTTCACAACACTGCCCAGTGCCTGCCATTTACTGTACAGGTCCTACCTTGTTCACTACACTGCCCAGTGCTTGCCATTTACTGTACAGGTCCTACCCTGTTCACAACACTGCCCAATGCCCGCCATTTACTGTACAGGTCCTACCCTGTTCACAACATTCCACAGTGCCCACCATTTACTGTACAGGTCCTACCCTGTTCACAACACTCCTCAGTGCCCGCCATTTACTGTACAGGTCCTACCCTGTTCACTACACTGCCCAGTGCTTGCCATTTACTGTACAGGTCCTACCCTGTTCACAACATTCCCCAGTGCCCACCATTTACTGTACACGTCCTACCCTGTTCACAACACTCCCCAGTGCCTGCCATTTACTGTACAGGTCCTACCCTGTTCACAACATTCTCCAGTGCCCACCATTTACTGTACACGTCCTACCCTGTTCACAACACTCCCCAGTGCCTGCCATTTACTGTACAGGTCCTACCCTGTTCACAACATTCTCCAGTGCCCACCATTTACTGTACAGGTCCTACCCTGTTCACTACACTCCTCAGTGCCTGCCATTTACTGTACAGGTCCTACCCTGTTCACAACACTCCCCAGTGCCCGCCATTTACTGTACAGGTCCTACCCTTTTCACAACACTGCCCTGTGCCCTGCATTTACTGTACAGGTCCTACCCTGTTCACAACACTGCCCAGTGCCCTGCATTTACTGTACAGGTCTTACCCTGTTCACAACACTCCCCAGTGCCCGCCATTTACTGTACAGTTCCGACCCTGTTCACAACATTCCCTAGTGCCCTGCATTTACTGTACAGGTCCTACCCTGTTCACAACACTGCCCAGTGCTTGCCATTTACTGTACAGGTCCTACCCTGTTCACAACACTTCCCAGTGCCCACCATTTACTGTACAGGTCCTACCCTGTTCACTACACTGCCCAGTGCTTGCCATTTACTGTACAGGTCCTACCCTGTTCACTACACTGCCCAGTGCTTGCCATTTACTGTACAGGTCCTACCCTGTTCACATCATTCCCCAGTGCCCGCCATTTACTGTACAGGTCCTACCCTGTTCACAACACTCCTCAGTGCCCGTCATTTACTGTACAGGTCCTACCCTGTTCACAACACTCCCCAGTGCCCGCCATTTACTGTACAGGTCCTGCCCTGTTCACAACATTCCCCAGTGCCCTGCATTTACTGTACAGGTCCTACCCTGTTCACAACACTGCTCAGTGCCCACCATTTACTGTAAAGTTCCTACCCTGTTCACAACATTCCCCAGTGCCCTGCATTTACTGTACAGGTCCTACCCTGTTCACAACATTCCCCAGTGCCCTGCATTTACTGTACAGGTCCTACCCTGTTCACAACATTCCCCAGTGCCCGCCATTTACTGTACAGGTCCTACCCTGTTCACAACATTCCCCGGTGCCCAACATTTACTGTACAGGTCCTACCCTGTTCACAACACTCCCCAGTGCCCGCCATTTACTGTACAGGTCCTACCCTGTTCACTACACTCCCCAGTGCCCTGCATTTACTGTACACGTCCTACCCTGTTCACAACACTCCCCAGTGCCCGCCATTTACTGTACAGGTCCTACCCTGTTCACAACACTCCCCAGTGCCCACCATTTACTGTACAGGTCCTACCCTGTTCACAACATTCCCCAGTGCCCACCATTTACTGTACAGGTCCGACCCTGTTCACAACACTCCCCAGTGCCCGCCATTTACTGTACAGGTCCTACCCTGTTCACAACATTCCCCAGTGCCCACCATTTACTGTACAGGTCCTACCCTGTTCACAACACTCCCCAGTGTCCGCCAATTACTGTACAGGTAATACCCTGTTCACAACACTCCCCAGTGCCCGCCATTTACTGTACAGGTCCTACCCTGTTCACAATACTCCTCAGTGCCCTGCATTTACTGTACAGGTCCTACCCTGTTCACAACACTCCCCAGTGCCCGCCATTTACTGTACAGGTCCTACCCTGTTCACAACATTCCCCAGTGCCCTGCATTTACTGTACAGGTCCTACCCTGTTCACAACACTCCCCAGTGCCCGCCATTTACTGTACAGGTCCTACCCTGTTCACAACACTCCCAAGTGCCCACCATTTACTGTACAGGTCCTACCCTGTTCACAACATTCCCCAGTGCCCTGCATTTACTGTACAGGTCCTACCCTGTTCACAACACTCCCCAGTGCCCGCCATTTACTGTAGAGGTCCTACCCTGTTCACAACATTCCCCAGTGCCCTGCATTTACTGTACAGGTCCTACCCTGTTCACAACACTCCCCAGTGCCCGCCATTTACTGTACAGGTCCTACCCTGTTCACAACACTCCCCAGTGCCCACCATTTACTGTACAGGTCCTACCCTGTTCACAACACTGCCCAGTGCCCTGCATTTACTGTACAGGTCCTACCCTGTTCACTACACTGCCCAGTGCTTGCCATTTACCGTACAGGTCCGACCCTGTTCACAATATTCCCTAGTGCCCTGCATTTACTGTACAGGTCCTACCCTGTTCACAACACTGCCCAGTGCCCTGCATTTACTGTACAGGTCCTACCTTGTTCACTACACTGCCCAGTGCTTGCCATTTACTGTACAGGTCCTACCCTGTTCACAACACTCACCAGTGCCCACCATTTACTGTACAGGTCCTACCCTGTTCACAACACTGCCCAGTGCCCACCATTTACTGTACAGGTCCTACCCTGCTCACAACACTGCCCAGTGCCCACCATTTACTGTACAGGTCCTACCCTGTTCACAACACTGTCCAGTGCCCTGCATTTACTGTACAGGTCCTACCCTGTTCACAACACTCCCCAGTGCCCGCCATTTACTGTACAGGTCCTACCCTGTTCACAACACTCCCCAGTGCCCGCCATTTACTGTACAGGTCCTACCCTGTTCACAACACTGCCCAGTGCCCTGCATTTACTGTACAGGTCCTACCCTGTTCACAACACTGCCCAGTGCCCGCCATTTACTGTACAGGTCCTACCCTGTTCGCAACACTGCCCAGTGCCCGCCATTTACTGTACAGGTCCTACCCTGTTCACAGCACTGCCCAGTTCCCGCCATTTACTGTACAGGTCCTACCCTGTTCACAACACTCCTCAGTGCCCGCCATTTACTGTACAGGTCCTACCCTGTTCACAACATTCCCCAGTGCCCGCCATTTACTGTACAGGTCCTACCCTGTTCACTACACTCCCCAGTGCCCACCATTTACTGTACAGGGCCTACCCTGTTCACAACACTCCGCAGTGCCCGCCATTTACTGTACAGGTCCTACCCTCTTCACTACACTGCCCAGTGCTTGCCATTTACTGTACAGGTCCTACTCTGTTCAGAAAACTCCCCAGTGCCCTGCATTTGCTGTACAGGTCCTACCCTGTTCACTACACTGCCCAGTGCTTGCCATTTACTGTACAGGTCCTACCCTGTTCACTACACTCCTCAGTGCCCGCCATTTACTGTACAGGTCCTACCCTGTTCACAACATTCTCCAGTGCCCACCATTTACTGTACACGTCCTACCCTGTTCACAACACTCCCCAGTGCCTGCCATTTACTGTACAGGTCCTACCCTGTTCACAACATTCCCCAGTGCCCGCCATTTACTGTACAGGTCCTACCCTGTTCACTACACTCCTCAGTGCCCGCCAATTACTGTACAGGTCCTACCCTGTTCACAACACTCCCCAGTGCCCGCCATTTACTGTACAGGTCCTACCCTGTTCACAACACTGCCCTGTGCCCTGCATTTACTGTACAGGTCCTACCCTGTTCACAACACTGCCCAGTGCCCTGCATTTACTGTACTGGTCCTACCCTGTTCACAACACTCCCCAGTGCCCGCCATTTACTGTACAGTTCCGACCCTGTTCACAACATTCCCTAGTGCCCTGCATTTACTGTACAGGTCCTACCCTGTTCACTACACTGCCCAGTGCTTGCCATTTACCGTACAGGTCCGACCCTGTTCACAATATTCCCTAGTGCCCTGCATTTACTGTACAGGTCCGACCCTGTTCACAACATTCCCCAGTGCCCGCCATTTACTGTACAGGTCCGACCCTGTTCACAACACTGCCCAGTGCCTGCCATTTACTGTACAGGTCCTACCTTGTTCACTACACTGCCCAGTGCTTGCCATTTACTGTACAGGTCCTACCCTGTTCACAACACTGCCCAGTGCCCGCCATTTACTGTACAGGTCCTACCCTGTTCACAACATTCCACAGTGCCCACCATTTACTGTACAGGTCCTACCCTGTTCACAACACTCCTCAGTGCCCGCCATTTACTGTACAGGTCCTACCCTGTTCACTACACTGCCCAGTGCTTGCCATTTACTGTACAGGTCCTACCCTGTTCACAACATTCCCCAGTGCCCACCATTTACTGTACACGTCCTACCCTGTTCACAACACTCCCCAGTGCCTGCCATTTACTGTACAGGTCCTACCCTGTTCACAACATTCTCCAGTGCCCACCATTTACTGTACACGTCCTACCCTGTTCACAACACTCCCCAGTGCCTGCCATTTACTGTACAGGTCCTACCCTGTTCACAAAACTCCCCAGTGCCTGCCATTTACTGTACAGGTCCTACCCTGTTCACAACATTCTCCAGTGCCCACCATTTACTGTACAGGTCCTACCCTGTTCACTACACTCCTCAGTGCCTGCCATTTACTGTACAGGTCCTACCCTGTTCACAACACTCCCCAGTGCCCGCCATTTACTGTACAGGTCCTACCCTTTTCACAACACTGCCCTGTGCCCTGCATTTACTGTACAGGTCCTACCCTGTTCACAACACTGCCCAGTGCCCTGCATTTACTGTACAGGTCTTACCCTGTTCACAACACTCCCCAGTGCCCGCCATTTACTGTACAGTTCCGACCCTGTTCACAACATTCCCTAGTGCCCTGCATTTACTGTACAGGTCCTACCCTGTTCACAACACTGCCCAGTGCTTGCCATTTACTGTACAGGTCCTACCCTGTTCACAACACTTCCCAGTGCCCACCATTTACTGTACAGGTCCTACCCTGTTCACTACACTGCCCAGTGCTTGCCATTTACTGTACAGGTCCTACCCTGTTCACTACACTGCCCAGTGCTTGCCATTTACTGTACAGGTCCTACCCTGTTCACATCATTCCCCAGTGCCCGCCATTTACTGTACAGGTCCTACCCTGTTCACAACACTCCTCAGTGCCCGTCATTTACTGTACAGGTCCTACCCTGTTCACAACACTCCCCAGTGCCCGCCATTTACTGTACAGGTCCTGCCCTGTTCACAACATTCCCCAGTGCCCTGCATTTACTGTACAGGTCCTACCCTGTTCACAACACTGCTCAGTGCCCACCATTTACTGTAAAGTTCCTACCCTGTTCACAACATTCCCCAGTGCCCTGCATTTACTGTACAGGTCCTACCCTGTTCACAACATTCCCCAGTGCCCTGCATTTACTGTACAGGTCCTACCCTGTTCACAACATTCCCCAGTGCCCGCCATTTACTGTACAGGTCCTACCCTGTTCACAACATTCCCCGGTGCCCAACATTTACTGTACAGGTCCTACCCTGTTCACAACACTCCCCAGTGCCCGCCATTTACTGTACAGGTCCTACCCTGTTCACTACACTCCCCAGTGCCCTGCATTTACTGTACACGTCCTACCCTGTTCACAACACTCCCCAGTGCCCGCCATTTACTGTACAGGTCCTACCCTGTTCACAACACTCCCCAGTGCCCACCATTTACTGTACAGGTCCTACCCTGTTCACAACATTCCCCAGTGCCCACCATTTACTGTACAGGTCCGACCCTGTTCACAACACTCCCCAGTGCCCGCCATTTACTGTACAGGTCCTACCCTGTTCACAACATTCCCCAGTGCCCACCATTTACTGTACAGGTCCTACCCTGTTCACAACACTCCCCAGTGTCCGCCAATTACTGTACAGGTAATACCCTGTTCACAACACTCCCCAGTGCCCGCCATTTACTGTACAGGTCCTACCCTGTTCACAATACTCCTCAGTGCCCTGCATTTACTGTACAGGTCCTACCCTGTTCACAACACTCCCCAGTGCCCGCCATTTACTGTACAGGTCCTACCCTGTTCACAACATTCCCCAGTGCCCTGCATTTACTGTACAGGTCCTACCCTGTTCACAACACTCCCCAGTGCCCGCCATTTACTGTACAGGTCCTACCCTGTTCACAACACTCCCAAGTGCCCACCATTTACTGTACAGGTCCTACCCTGTTCACAACATTCCCCAGTGCCCTGCATTTACTGTACAGGTCCTACCCTGTTCACAACACTCCCCAGTGCCCGCCATTTACTGTAGAGGTCCTACCCTGTTCACAACATTCCCCAGTGCCCTGCATTTACTGTACAGGTCCTACCCTGTTCACAACACTCCCCAGTGCCCGCCATTTACTGTACAGGTCCTACCCTGTTCACAACACTCCCCAGTGCCCACCATTTACTGTACAGGTCCTACCCTGTTCACAACACTGCCCAGTGCCCTGCATTTACTGTACAGGTCCTACCCTGTTCACTACACTGCCCAGTGCTTGCCATTTACCGTACAGGTCCGACCCTGTTCACAATATTCCCTAGTGCCCTGCATTTACTGTACAGGTCCTACCCTGTTCACAACACTGCCCAGTGCCCTGCATTTACTGTACAGGTCCTACCTTGTTCACTACACTGCCCAGTGCTTGCCATTTACTGTACAGGTCCTACCCTGTTCACTACACTGCCCAGTGCTTGCCATTTACTGTACAGGTCCTACCCTGTTCACTACACTGCCCAGTGCCCGCCATTTACTGTACAGGTCCTACCTGTTCACAACACTCCCCAGTGCCCACCATTTACTGTACAGGTCCTACCCTGTTCACAACATTCCCCAGTGCCCTGCATTTACTGTACAGGTCCTACCCTGTTCACAACACTCCTCAGTGCCCACCATTTACTGTACAGTTCCTACCCTGTTCACAACATTCCCCAGTGCCCTGCATTTACTGTACAGGTCCTACCCTGTTCACAACATTCCCCAGTGCCCTGCATTTACTGTACAGGTCCTACCCTGTTCACAACATTCCCAGGTGCCCAACATTTACTGTACAGGTCCTACCCTGTTCACAACACTCCCCAGTGCCCACCATTTACTGTACAGGTCCTACCCTGTTCACAACATTCCCCAGTGCCCACCATTTACTGTACAGGTCCTACCCTGTTCACAACACTCCTCTGTGCCTGCCATTTACTGTACAGGTCCTACCCTGTTCACAACACTCCCCAGTGCCCGCCATTTACTGTACAGGTCCTACCCTGTTCACAACACTCCCCAGTGCCCACCATTTACTGTACAGGTCCTACCCTGTTCACAACATTCCCCAGTGCCCACCATTTACTGTACAGGTCCGACCCTGTTCACAACACTCCCCAGTGCCCGCCATTAACTGTACAGGTCCTACCCTCTTCACTACACTGCCCAGTGCTTGCCATTTACTGTACAGGTCCTACCCTGTTCACAACACTCCCCAGTGCCCTGCATTTGCTGTACAGGTCCTACCCTGTTCACTACACTGCCCAGTGCTTGCCATTTACTGTACAGGTCCTACCCTGTTCACAACATTCCCCAGTGCCCACCATTTACTGTACACGTCCTACCCTGTTCACAACACTCCCCAGTGCCTGCCATTTACTGTACAGGTCCTACCCTGTTCACAACATTCTCCAGTGCCCACCATTTACTGTACACGTCCTACCCTGTTCACAACACTCCCCAGTGCCTGCCATTTACTGTACAGGTCCTACCCTGTTCACAACACTCCCCAGTGCCTGCCATTTACTGTACAGGTCCTACCCTGTTCACTACACTCCTCAGTGCCCGCCAATTACTGTACAGGTCCTACCCTGTTCACAACACTCCCCAGTGCCCGCCATTTACTGTACAGGTCCTACCCTGTTCACAACACTGCCCTGTGCCCTGCATTTACTGTACAGGTCCGACCCTGTTCACAACACTCCCCAGTGCCCACCATTTACTGTACAGGTCCTACCCTGTTCACAACATTCCCCAGTGCCCTGCATTTACTGTACAGGTCCTACCCTGTTCACAACACTCCCCAGTGCCCGCCATTTACTGTACAGGTCCTACCCTGTTCACAACATTCCCCAGTGCCCTGCATTTACTGGACAGGTCCTACCCTGTTCACAACACTCCCCAGTGCCCGCCATTTACTGTACAGGTCCTACCCTGTTCACAACATTCCCCAGTGCCTGCCATTTACTGTACAGGTCCTACCCTGTTCACAACATTCCCCAGTGCCTGCCATTTACTGTACAGGTCCTACCCTGTTCACAACACTCCCCAGTGCCCGCCATTTACTGTACAGGTCCTACCCTGTTCACAACATTCCCCAGTGCCTGCCATTTACTGTACAGGTCCTACCCTGTTCACAACATTCCCCAGTGCCCTGCATTTACTGTACAGGTCCTACCCTGTTCACAACACTCCCCAGTGCCCACCATTTACCGTACAGGTCCTACCCTGTTCACAACGCAGCCCAGTGCCCGCCATTTACTGTACAGGTCCTACCCTGTTCACAACACTCCCCAGTGCCCACCATTTACTGTACAGGTCCTACCCTGTTCACAACACTCCCCAGTGCCCTGCATTTACTGTACAGGTCCTACCCTGTTCACAACACTCCCCAGTGCCCGCCATTTACTGTACAGGTCCTACCCTGTTCACAACACTCCCCAGTGCCCACCATTTACTGTACAGGTCCTACCCTGTTTACAACACTCCCCAGTGCCCGCCATTCACTGTACAGGTCCTACCCTGTTCACAACACTCCTCAGTGCCCGCCATTTACTGTACAGGTCCTACCCTGTTCACAACACTCCCCAGTGCCCACCATTTACTGTACAGGTCCTACCCTGTTCACAACACTCCCCAGTGCCCGCCATTCACTGTACAGGTCCTACCCTGTTCACAACACTCCTCAGTGCACGCCATTTACTGTACAGGTCCTACCCTGTTCACAACATTCCCCAGTGCCCTGCATTTACTGTACAGGTCCTACCCTGTTCACAACAATCCCCAGTGCCCACCATTTACTGTACAGGTCCTACCCTGTTCACAACATTCCCCACTGCCCTGCATTTACTGTACAGGTCCTACCCTGTTCACAACATTCCCCAGTGCCCTGCATTTACTGTACAGGTCCTACCCTGTTCACAACATTCCCCAGTGCCCTGCATTTACTGTACAGGTCCTACCCTGTTCACAACATTCCCCAGAGCCCGCCATTTACTGTACAGGTCCTACCCTGTTCACAACACTCCCCAGTGCCCACCATTTACTGTACAGGTCCTACCCTGTTCACAACACTCCGCAGTGCTTGCCATTTACTGTACAGGTCCTACCCTCTTCACTACACTGCCCAGTGCTTGCCATTTACTGTACAGGTCCGACCCTGTTCACAACACTTCCCAGTGCCCACCATTTACTGTACAGGTCCTACCCTGTTCACTACACTGCCCAGTGCCCACCATTTACTGTACAGGTCCTACCCTGTTCACAACACTCCCCAGTGCCCGCCATTTACTGTACAGGTCCTACCCTGTTCACAACACTGCCCTGTGCCCTGCATTTACTGTACAGGTCCTACCCTGTTCACAACACTGCGCAGTGCCCTGCATTTACTGTACTGGTCCTACCCTGTTCACAACACTCCCCAGTGCCCGCCATTTACTGTACAGTTCCGACCCTGTTCACAACATTCCCTAGTGCCCTGCATTTACTGTACAGGTCCTACCCTGTTCACTACACTGCCCAGTGCCCACCATTTACTGTACAGGTCCTACCCTGTTCACAACACTGCCCAGTGCTTGCCATTTACCGTACAGGTCCGACCCTGTTCACAATATTCCCTAGTGCCCTGCATTTACTGTACAGGTCCTACACTGTTCACTACACTGCCCAGTGCTTGCCATTTACCGTACAGGTCCGACCCTGTTCACAATATTCCCTAGTGCCCTGCATTTACTGTACAGGTCCGACCCTGTTCGCAACATTCCCCAGTGCCTGCCATTTACTGTACAGGTCCGACCCTGTTCACAACACTGCCCAGTGCCTGCCATTTGCTGTACAGGTCCTACCTTGTTCACTACACTGCCCAGTGCTTGCCATTTACTGTACAGGTCCTACCCTGTTCACAACATTCCCCAGTGCCCTGCATTTACTGTACAGGTCCTACCCTGTTCACAACACTCCCCAGTGCCCGCCATTTACTGTACAGGTCCTACCCTGTTCACAACATTCCCCAGTGCCCTGCATTTACTGTACAGGTCCTACCCTGTTCACAACACTCCCCAGTGCCCGCCATTTACTGTACAGGTCCTACCCTGTTCACAACACTCCCCAGTGCCCACCATTTACTGTACAGGTCCTACCCTGTTCACAACACTGCCCAGTGCCCTGCATTTACTGTACAGGTCCTACCCTGTTCACTACACTGCCCAGTGCTTGCCATTTACCGTACAGGTCCGACCCTGTTCACAATATTCCCTAGTGCCCTGCATTTACTGTACAGGTCCTACCCTGTTCACAACACTGCCCAGTGCCCTGCATTTACTGTACAGGTCCTACCTTGTTCACTACACTGCCCAGTGCTTGCCATTTACTGTACAGGTCCTACCCTGTTCACTACACTGCCCAGTGCTTGCCATTTACTGTACAGGTCCTACCCTGTTCACTACACTGCCCAGTGCCCGCCATTTACTGTACAGGTCCTACCCTGTTCACAACACTCCCCAGTGCCCACCATTTACTGTACAGGTCCTACCCTGTTCACAACATTCCCCAGTGCCCTGCATTTACTGTACAGGTCCTACCCTGTTCACAACACTCCTCAGTGCCCACCATTTACTGTACAGTTCCTACCCTGTTCACAACATTCCCCAGTGCCCTGCATTTACTGTACAGGTCCTACCCTGTTCACAACATTCCCCAGTGCCCTGCATTTACTGTACAGGTCCTACCCTGTTCACAACATTCCCAGGTGCCCAACATTTACTGTACAGGTCCTACCCTGTTCACAACACTCCCCAGTGCCCACCATTTACTGTATAGGTCCTACCCTGTTCACAACATTCCCCAGTGCCCACCATTTACTGTACAGGTCCTACCCTGTTCACAACACTCCTCTGTGCCTGCCATTTACTGTACAGGTCCTACCCTGTTCACAACACTCCCCAGTGCCC
The DNA here is from genome assembly GCF_030144855.1 of Hypanus sabinus. Taxonomy (NCBI): domain Eukaryota; kingdom Metazoa; phylum Chordata; class Chondrichthyes; order Myliobatiformes; family Dasyatidae; genus Hypanus; species Hypanus sabinus. The sequence goes on from NC_082707.1 coordinate 108,139,600, forward strand.
GCCATTTACTGTACAGGTCCTACCCTGTTCACAACACTCCCCAGTGCCCACCATTTACTGTACAGGTCCTACCCTGTTCACAACATTCCCCAGTGCCCACCATTTACTGTACAGGTCCGACCCTGTTCACAACACTCCCCAGTGCCCGCCATTAACTGTACAGGTCCTACCCTCTTCACTACACTGCCCAGTGCTTGCCATTTACTGTACAGGTCCTACCCTGTTCACAACACTCCCCAGTGCCCTGCATTTGCTGTACAGGTCCTACCCTGTTCACTACACTGCCCAGTGCTTGCCATTTACTGTACAGGTCCTACCCTGTTCACAACATTCCCCAGTGCCCACCATTTACTGTACACGTCCTACCCTGTTCACAACACTCCCCAGTGCCTGCCATTTACTGTACAGGTCCTACCCTGTTCACAACATTCTCCAGTGCCCACCATTTACTGTACACGTCCTACCCTGTTCACAACACTCCCCAGTGCCTGCCATTTACTGTACAGGTCCTACCCTGTTCACAACACTCCCCAGTGCCTGCCATTTACTGTACAGGTCCTACCCTGTTCACTACACTCCTCAGTGCCCGCCAATTACTGTACAGGTCCTACCCTGTTCACAACACTCCCCAGTGCCCGCCATTTACTGTACAGGTCCTACCCTGTTCACAACACTGCCCTGTGCCCTGCATTTACTGTACAGGTCCGACCCTGTTCACAACACTCCCCAGTGCCCGCCATTTACTGTACAGGTCCTACCCTGTTCACAACATTCCCCAGTGCCCTGCATTTACTGTACAGGTCCTACCCTGTTCACAACACTCCCCAGTGCCCGCCATTTACTGTACAGGTCCTACCCTGTTCACAACATTCCCCAGTGCCCTGCATTTACTGTACAGGTCCTACCCTGTTCACAACACTCCCCAGTGCCCGCCATTTACTGTACAGGTCCTACCCTGTTCACAACATTCCCCAGTGCCTGCCATTTACTGTACAGGTCCTACCCTGTTCACAACATTCCCCAGTGCCTGCCATTTACTGTACAGGTCCTACCCTGTTCACAACACTCCCCAGTGCCCGCCATTTACTGTACAGGTCCTACCCTGTTCACAACATTCCCCAGTGCCTGCCATTTACTGTACAGGTCCTACCCTGTTCACAACATTCCCCAGTGCCCTGCATTTACTGTACAGGTCCTACCCTGTTCACAACACTCCCCAGTGCCCACCATTTACCGTACAGGTCCTACCCTGTTCACAACGCAGCCCAGTGCCCGCCATTTACTGTACAGGTCCTACCCTCTTCACAACACTCCCCAGTGCCCACCATTTACTGTACAGGTCCTACCCTGTTCACAACACTCCCCAGTGCCCTGCATTTACTGTACAGGTCCTACCCTGTTCACAACACTCCCCAGTGCCCACCATTTACTGTACAGGTCCTACCCTGTTTACAACACTCCCCAGTGCCCGCCATTCACTGTACAGGTCCTACCCTGTTCACAACACTCCTCAGTGCCCGCCATTTACTGTACAGGTCCTACCCTGTTCACAACACTCCCCAGTGCCCACCATTTACTGTACAGGTCCTACCCTGTTCACAACACTCCCCAGTGCCCGCCATTCACTGTACAGGTCCTACCCTGTTCACAACACTCCTCAGTGCACGCCATTTACTGTACAGGTCCTACCCTGTTCACAACATTCCCCAGTGCCCTGCATTTACTGTACAGGTCCTACCCTGTTCACAACAATCCCCAGTGCCCACCATTTACTGTACAGGTCCTACCCTGTTCACAACATTCCCCACTGCCCTGCATTTACTGTACAGGTCCTACCCTGTTCACAACATTCCCCAGTGCCCTGCATTTACTGTACAGGTCCTACCCTGTTCACAACATTCCCCAGTGCCCTGCATTTACTGTACAGGTCCTACCCTGTTCACAACATTCCCCAGAGCCCGCCATTTACTGTACAGGTCCTACCCTGTTCACAACACTCCCCAGTGCCCACCATTTACTGTACAGGTCCTACCCTGTTCACAACACTCCGCAGTGCTTGCCATTTACTGTACAGGTCCTACCCTCTTCACTACACTGCCCAGTGCTTGCCATTTACTGTACAGGTCCGACCCTGTTCACAACACTTCCCAGTGCCCACCATTTACTGTACAGGTCCAACCCTGTTCACTACACTGCCCAGTGCTTGCCATTTACTGTACAGGTCCTACCCTGTTCACTACACTGCCCAGTGCCCACCATTTACTGTACAGGTCCTACCCTGTTCACAACACTCCCCAGTGCCCGCCATTTACTGTACAGGTCCTACCCTGTTCACAACACTGCACTGTGCCCTGCATTTACTGTACAGGTCCTACCCTGTTCACAACACTGCCCAGTGCCCTGCATTTACTGTACTGGTCCTACCCTGTTCACAACACTCCCCAGTGCCCGCCATTTACTGTACAGTTCCGACCCTGTTCACAACATTCCCTAGTGCCCTGCATTTACTGTACAGGTCCTACCCTGTTCACTACACTGCCCAGTGCTTGCCATTTACCGTACAGGTCCGACCCTGTTCACAATATTCCCTAGTGCCCTGCATTTACTGTACAGGTCCTACACTGTTCACTAAACAGCCCAGTGCTTGCCATTTACCGTACAGGTCCGACCCTGTTCACAATATTCCCTAGTGCCCTGCATTTACTGTACAGGTCCGACCCTGTTCGCAACATTCCCCAGTGCCTGCCATTTACTGTACAGGTCCGACCCTGTTCACAACACTGCCCAGTGCCTGCCATTTACTGTACAGGTCCTACCTTGTTCACTACACTGCCCAGTGCTTGCCATTTACTGTACAGGTCCTACCCTGTTCACAACACTGCCCAGTGCCCGCCATTTACTGTACAGGTCCTACCCTGTTCACAACATTCCACAGTGCCCACCATTTACTGTACAGGTCCTACCCTGTTCACAACACTCCTCAGTGCCCGCCATTTACTGTACAGGTCCTACCCTGTTCACAACACTCCCCAGTGCCCACCATTTACTGTACAGGTCCTACCCTGTTCACAACACTCCCCAGTGCCCACCATTTACTGTACAGGTCCGACCCTGTTCACAACATTCCACAGTGCCCACCATTTACTGTACAGGTCCTACCCTGTTCACAACACTCCTCAGTGCCCGCCATTTACTGTACAGGTCCTACCCTGTTCACAACACTCCCCAGTGCCCACCATTTACTGTACAGGTCCTACCCTGTTCACAACATTCCCCAGTGCCCTGCATTTACTGTACAGGTCCTACCCTGTTCACAACACTCCCCAGTGCCCACCATTTACTGTACAGGTCCTACCCTGTTCACAACATTCCCCAGTGCCTGCCATTTACTGTACAGGTCCTACCCTGTTCACAACATTCCCCAGTGCCCTGCATTTACTGTACAGGTCCTACCCTGTTGACAACATTCCCCAGTGCCCGCCATTTACTGTACAGGTCCTACCCTGTTCACAACATTCCCCAGTGCACTGCATTTACTGTACAGGTCCTACCCTGTTCACAACATTCCCCAGTGCCCGCCATTTACTGTACAGGTCCTACCCTGTTCACAACACTCCCCAGTGCCCTGCATTTACTGTACAGGTCCTACCCTGTTCACAACATTCCCCAGTGCCCTGCATTTACTGTACAGGTCCTACCCTGTTCACAACATTCCCCAGTGCCCTGCATTTACTGTACAGGTCCTACCCTGTTCACAACATTCCCCAGTGCCCTGCATTTACTGTACAGGTCCTACCCTATTCACAACATTCCCCAGTGCCCTGCATTTACTGTACAGGTCCTACCCTGTTCACAACATTCCCCAGTGCCCTGCATTTACTGTACAGGTCCTACCCTGTTCACAACATTCCCAGGTGCCCAACATTTACTGTACAGGTCCTACCCTGTTCACAACACTCCCCAGTGCCCACCATTTACTGTACAGGTCCTACCCTGTTCACAACATTCCCCAGTGCCCACCATTTACTGTACAGGTCCTACCCTGTTCACAACACTCCTCAGTGCCTGCCATTTACTGTACAGGTCCTACCCTGTTCACAACACTCCCCAGTGCCCGCCATTTACTGTACAGGTCCTACCCTGTTCACAACACTCCCCAGTGCCCACCATTTACTGTACAGGTCCTACCCTGTTCACAACATTCCCCAGTGCCCACCATTTACTGTACAGGTCCGACCCTGTTCACAACACTCCCCAGTGCCCGCCATTAACTGTACAGGATCTACCCTCTTCACTACACTGCCCAGTGCTTGCCATTTACTGTACAGGTCCTACCCTGTTCACAACACTCCCCAGTGCCCTGCATTTGCTGTACAGGTCCTACCCTGTTCACTACACTGCCCAGTGCTTGCCATTTACTGTACAGATCCTACCCTGTTCACAACATTCCCCAGTGCCCACCATTTACTGTACACGTCCTACCCTGTTCACAACACTCCCCAGTGCCTGCCATTTACTGTACAGGTCCTACCCTGTTCACAACATTCTCCAGTGCCCACCATTTACTGTACACGTCCTACCCTGTTCACAACACTCCCCAGTGCCTGCCATTTACTGTAGAGGTCCTACCCTGTTCACAACACTCCCCAGTGCCTGCCATTTACTGTACAGGTCCTACCCTGTTCACAACATTCTCCAGTGCCCACCATTTACTGTACAGGTCCTACCCTGTTCACTACACTCCTCAGTGCCTGCCATTTACTGTACAGGTCCTACCCTGTTCACAACACTCCCCAGTGCCCGCCATTTACTGTACAGGTCCTACCCTTTTCACAACACTGCCCTGTGCCCTGCATTTACTGTACAGGTCCTACCCTGTTCACAACACTGCCCAGTGCCCTGCATTTACTGTACAGGTCCTACCCTGTTCACAACACTCCCCAGTGCCCGCCATTTACTGTACAGTTCCGACCCTGTTCACAACATTCCCTAGTGCCCTGCATTTACTGTACAGGTCCTACCCTGTTCACTACACTGCCCAGTGCTTGCCATTTACTGTACAGGTCCTACCCTGTTCACAACACTTCCCAGTGCCCACCATTTACTGTACAGGTCCTACCCTGTTCACTACACTGCCCAGTGCTTGCCATTTACTGTACAGGTCCTACCCTGTTCACTACACTGCCCAGTGCTTGCCATTTACTGTACAGGTCCTACCCTGTTCACATCATTCCCCAGTGCCCGCCATTTACTGTACAGGTCCTACCCTGTTCACAACACTCCTCAGTGCCCGTCATTTACTGTACAGGTCCTACCCTGTTCACAACACTCCCCAGTGCCCGCCATTTACTGTACAGGTCCTGCCCTGTTCACAACATTCCCCAGTGCCCTGCATTTACTGTACAGGTCCTACCCTGTTCACAACTCTCCTCAGTGCCCACCGTTTACTGTAAAGTTCCTACCCTGTTCACAACATTCCCCAGTGCCCTGCATTTACTGTACAGGTCCTACCCTGTTCACAACATTCCCCAGTGCCCTGCATTTACTGTACAGGTCCTACCCTGTTCACAACATTCCCCAGTGCCCGCCATTTACTGTACAGGTCCTACCCTGTTCACAACACTCCCCAGTGCCCACCATTTACTGTACAGGTCCTACCCTGTTCACAACACTGCCCAGTGCCCACCATTTACTGTACAGGTCCTACCCTGTTCACTACACTCCCCAGTGCCCTGCATTTACTGTACAGGTCCTACCCTGTTCACAACACTCCCCAGTGCCCGCCATTTACTGTACAGGTCCTACCCTGTTCACAACACTCCCCAGTGCCCACCATTTACTGTACAGGTCCTACCCTGTTCACAACATTCCCCAGTGCCCACCATTTACTGTACAGGTCCGACCCTGTTCACAACACTCCCCAGTGCCCGCCATTTACTGTACAGGTCCTACCCTGTTCACAACATTCCCCAGTGCCCACCATTTACTGTACAGGTCCTACCCTGTTCACAACACTCCCCAGTGTCCGCCAATTACTGTACAGGTACTACCCTGTTCACAACACTCCCCAGTGCCCGCCATTTACTGTACAGGTCCTACCCTGTTCACAACACTCCTCAGTGCCCTGCATTTACTGTACAGGTCCTACCCTGTTCACAACACTCCCCAGTGCCCGCCATTTACTGTACAGGTCCTACCCTGTTCACAACATTCCCCAGTGCCCTGCATTTACTGTACAGGTCCTACCCTGTTCACAACACTCCCCAGTGCCCGCCATTTACTGTACAGGTCCTACCCTGTTCACAACACTCCCAAGTGCCCACCATTTACTGTACAGGTCCTACCCTGTTCACAACATTCCCCAGTGCCCTGCATTTACTGTACAGGTCCTACCCTGTTCACAACACTCCCCAGTGCCCGCCATTTACTGTACAGGTCCTACCCTGTTCACAACATTCCCCAGTGCCCTGCATTTACTGTACAGGTCCTACCCTGTTCACAACACTCCCCAGTGCCCGCCATTTACTGTACAGGTCCTACCCTGTTCACAACACTCCCCAGTGCCCACCATTTACTGTACAGGTCCTACCCTGTTCACAACACTGCCCAGTGCCCTGCATTTACTGTACAGGTCCTACCCTGTTCACTACACTGCCCAGTGCTTGCCATTTACCGTACAGGTCCGACCCTGTTCACAATATTCCCTAGTGCCCTGCATTTACTGTACAGGTCCTACCCTGTTCACAACACTGCCCAGTGCCCTGCATTTACTGTACAGGTCCTACCTTGTTCACTACACTGCCCAGTGCTTGCCATTTACTGTACAGGTCCTACCCTGTTCACTACACTGCCGAGTGCTTGCCATTTACTGTACAGGTCCTACCCTGTTCACTACACTGCCCAGTGCCCACCATTTACTGTACAGGTCCTACCCTGTTCACAACACTCCCCAGTGCCCACCATTTACTGTACAGGTCCTACCCTGTTCACAACATTCCCCAGTGCCCTGCATTTACTGTACAGGTCCTACCCTGTTCACAACACTCCTCAGTGCCCACCATTTACTGTACAGTTCCTACCCTGTTCACAACATTCCCCAGTGCCCTGCATTTACTGTACAGGTCCTACCCTGTTCACAACATTCCCCAGTGCCCTGCATTTACTGTACAGGTCCTACCCTGTTCACAACATTCCCAGGTGCCCAACATTTACTGTACAGGTCCTACCCTGTTCACAACACTCCCCAGTGCCCACCATTTACTGTACAGGTCCTACCCTGTTCACAACATTCCCCAGTGCCCACCATTTACTGTACAGGTCCTACCCTGTTCACAACACTCCTCTGTGCCTGCCATTTACTGTACAGGTCCTACCCTGTTCACAACACTCCCCAGTGCCCGCCATTTACTGTACAGGTCCTACCCTGTTCACAACACTCCCCAGTGCCCACCATTTACTGTACAGGTCCTACCCTGTTCACAACATTCCCCAGTGCCCACCATTTACTGTACAGGTCCGACCCTGTTCACAACACTCCCCAGTGCCCGCCATTAACTGTACAGGTCCTACCCTCTTCACTACACTGCCCAGTGCTTGCCATTTACTGTACAGGTCCTACCCTGTTCACAACACTCCCCAGTGCCCTGCATTTGCTGTACAGGTCCTACCCTGTTCACTACACTGCCCAGTGCTTGCCATTTACTGTACAGGTCCTACCCTGTTCACAACATTCCCCAGTGCCCACCATTTACTGTACACGTCCTACCCTGTTCACAACACTCCCCAGTGCCTGCCATTTACTGTACAGGTCCTACCCTGTTCACAACATTCTCCAGTGCCCACCATTTACTGTACACGTCCTACCCTGTTCACAACACTCCCCAGTGCCTGCCATTTACTGTACAGGTCCTACCCTGTTCACAACACTCCCCAGTGCCTGCCATTTACTGTACAGGTCCTACCCTGTTCACTACACTCCTCAGTGCCCGCCAATTACTGTACAGGTCCTACCCTGTTCACAACACTCCCCAGTGCCCGCCATTTACTGTACAGGTCCTACCCTGTTCACAACACTGCCCTGTGCCCTGCATTTACTGTACAGGTCCGACCCTGTTCACAACACTCCCCAGTGCCCGCCATTTACTGTACAGGTCCTACCCTGTTCACAACATTCCCCAGTCCCCTGCATTTACTGTACAGGTCCTACCCTGTTCACAACACTCCCCAGTGCCCGCCATTTACTGTACAGGTCCTACCCTGTTCACAACATTCCCCAGTGCCCTGCATTTACTGTACAGGTCCTACCCTGTTCACAACACTCCCCAGTGCCCGCCATTTACTGTACAGGTCCTACCCTGTTCACAACATTCCCCAGTGCCTGCCATTTACTGTACAGGTCCTACCCTGTTCACAACAGTCCCCAGTGCCTGCCATTTACTGTACAGGTCCTACCCTGTTCACAACACTCCCCAGTGCCCGCCATTTACTGTACAGGTCCTACCCTGTTCACAACATTCCCCAGTGCCTGCCATTTACTGTACAGGTCCTACCCTGTTCACAACATTCCCCAGTGCCCTGCATTTACTGTACAGGTCCTACCCTGTTCACAACACTCCCCAGTGCCCACCATTTACCGTACAGGTCCTACCCTGTTCACAACGCAGCCCAGTGCCCGCCATTTACTGTACAGGTCCTACCCTGTTCACAACACTCCCCAGTGCCCACCATTTACTGTACAGGTCCTACCCTGTTCACAACACTCCCCAGTGCCCTGCATTTACTGTACAGGTCCTACCCTGTTCACAACACTCCCCAGTGCCCGCCATTTACTGTACAGGTCCTACCCTGTTCACAACACTCCCCAGTGCCCACCATTTACTGTACAGGTCCTACCCTGTTCACAACACTCCCCAGTGCCCGCCATTCACTGTACAGGTCCTACCCTGTTCACAACACTCCTCAGTGCCCGCCATTTACTGTACAGGTCCTACCCTGTTCACAACACTCCCCAGTGCCCACCATTTACTGTACAGGTCCTACCCTGTTCACAACACTCCCCAGTGCCCGCCATTCACTGTACAGGTCCTACCCTGTTCACAACACTCCTCAGTGCACGCCATTTACTGTACAGGTCCTACCCTGTTCACAACATTCCCCAGTGCCCTGCATTTACTGTACAGGTCCTACCCTGTTCACAACAATCCCCAGTGCCCACCATTTACTGTACAGGTCCTACCCTGTTCACAACATTCCCCACTGCCCTGCATTTACTGTACAGGTCCTACCCTGTTCACAACATTCCCCAGTGCCCTGCATTTACTGTACAGGTCCTACCCTGTTCACAACATTCCCCAGTGCCCTGCATTTACTGTACAGGTCCTACCCTGTTCACAACATTCCCCAGAGCCCGCCATTTACTGTACAGGTCCTACCCTGTTCACAACACTCCCCAGTGCCCACCATTTACTGTACAGGTCCTACCCTGTTCACAACACTCCGCAGTGCTTGCCATTTACTGTACAGGTCCTACCCTCTTCACTACACTGCCCAGTGCCCTGCATTTACTGTACAGGTCCTACCCTGTTCACAACACTCCCCAGTGCCCACCATTTACTGTACAGGTCCTACCCTGTTCACAACACTCCCCAGTGCCCGCCATTTACTGTACAGGTCCTACCCTGTTCACTACACTCCCCAGTGCCCGCCATTTACTGTACAGGTCCTACCCTGTTCACAACACTCCCCAGTGCCCACCATTTACTGTACAGGTCCTACCCTGTTCACAACACTCCGCAGTGCCCTGCATTTACTGTACAGGTCCTACCCTGTTCACAACATTCTCCAGTGCCCACCATTTACTGTACAGGTCCTACCCTGTTCACAACACTCCCCAGTGCCCACCATTTACTGTACAGGTCCTACCCTGTTCACAACATTCCCCAGTGCCCTGCATTTACTGTACAGGTCCTACCCTGTTCACTACACTCCCCAGTGCCTGCCATTTACTGTACAGGTCCTACCGTGTTAACAACACTGCCCAATGCCCACCATTTACTGTACAGGTCCTACCCTGTTCACAACACTGCCCTGTGCCCTGCATTTACTGTACAGGTCCTACCCTGTTCACAACACTGCCCAGTGCCCTGCATTTACTGTACAGGTCCTACCCTGTTCACAACACTGCCCAGTGCCCGCCATTTACTGTACAGGTCCTACCCTGTTCACAAACTGCCCAGTGCCCACCATTTACTGTACAGGTCCTACCCTGTTCACAACACTCCCCAGTGCCTGCCATTTACTGTACAGGTCCTACCCTGTTCACAACACTCCCCAGTGCCCGCCATTTACTGTACAGGTCCTACCCTGTTCACAACACTCCCCAGTGCCCTGCATTTGCTGTACAGGTCCTACCCTGTTCACTACACTCCCCAGTGCCCTGCATTTACTGTACAGGTCCTACCCTGTTCACAACACTCCCCAGTGCCCTGCATTTACTGTACAGGTTCTACCCTGTTCAAAACACTGCCCAGTGCCCGCCATTTACTGTACAGGTCCTACCCTGTTCGCAACACTGCCCAGTGCCCGCCATTTACTGTACACGTCCTACCCTGTTCACAACACTCCCCAGTGCCCTGCATTTGCTGTACAGGTCCTACCCTGTTCAATACACTCCCAGTGCCCTGCATTTACTGTACAGGTCCTACCCTGTTCACAACATTCCCCAGTGCCCGCCATTTACTGTACAGGTCCTACCCTGTTCACAACATTCCCCAGTGCCCACCATTTACTGTACAGGTCCGACCCTGTTCACTACACTCCTCAGTGCCCGCCATTTACTGTACAGGTCCTACCCTGTTGACAACATACCCCAGTGCCCGCCATTTACTGTACAGGTCCTACCCTGTTCACAACACTCCCCAGTGCCCACCATTTACTGTACAGGTCCTACCCTGTTGACAACATTCCCCAGTGCCCGCCATTTACTGTACAGGTCCTACCCTGTTCACAACACTGCCCAGTGCCCGCCATTTACTGTACAGGTCCTACCCTGTTCACAACATTCTCCAGTGCCCACCATTTACTGTACAGGTCCTACCCTGTTCACAACACTCCCCAGTGCCTGCCATTTACTGTACAGATCCTACCCTGTTCACAACACTGCCCAGTGCCCGCCATTTACTGTACAGCTCCTACCCTGTTCACAACACTCCCCAGTGCCCACCATTTACTGTACAGGTCCTACCCTGTTCACAACACTCCCCAGTGCCCACCATTTACTGTACAGGTCCTACCCTGTTCACAACATTCCCCAGTGCCCACCATTTACTGTACAGGTCCTACCCTGTTCACAACATTCCCCAGTGCCCTGCATTTACTGTACAGGTCCTACCCTGTTCACAACACTCCCCAGTGCCCACCATTTACCGTACAGTTCCTAACCTGTTCACAACATTCCCCAGTGCCCTGCATTTACTGTACAGGTCCTACCCTGTTCACAACATTCCCCAGTGCCCTGCATTTTCTGTACACGTTCTACCCTGTTCACAACATTCCCCAGTACCCTGCATTTACTGTACAGGTCCTACCCTGTTCACAACATTCCCCAGTGCCCTGCATTTACTGTACAGTTCCTACCCTGTTCACATCACTGCCCAGTGCCCTGCATTTACTGTACAGGTCCTACCCTGTTCACAACACTGCCCAGTGCCCTGCATTTACTGTACAGGTCCTACCCTGTTCACAACACTGCCCAGTGCCCTGCATTTACTGTACAGGTCCTACCCTGTTCACAACACTGCCCAGTGCCCTGCATTTACTGTACAGGTCCTACCCTGTTCACAACATTCCCCAGTGCCCTGCATTTACTGTACAGGTCCTACCCTGTTCACAACACTCCTCAGTGCCCGCCATTTACTGTCCAGGTCCGACCCTGTTCATAACACTGCCCAGTGCCTGCCATTTACTGTACAGGTCCGACCCTGTTCACAACACTCCTCAGTGCCCGCCATTTACTGTACAGTTCCTACCCTGTTCACAACACTGCCCAGTGCCCTGCATTTACTGTACAGGTCCTACCCTGTTCACAACACTGCCCAGTGCCCTGCATTTACTGTACAGGTCCTACCCTGTTCACAACACTCCTCAGTGCCCGCCATTTACTGTACAGTTCCTACCCTGTTCAGAACACTGCCCAGTGCCCTGCATTTATTGTACAGCTCCTACCCTGTTCACAACACTCCCCAGTGCCCACCATTTACTGTACAGGTCCTACCCTGTTCACAACATTCCCCAGTGCCCACCATTTACTGTACAGGTCCGACCCTGTTCACAACACTGCCCAGTGCCCTGCATTTACTGTACAGGTCCTACCCTGTTCACAACACTCCCCAGTGCCCGCCATTTACTGTACAGGTCCTACCCTGTTCACAACACTCCCCAGTGCCCACCATTTACTGTACAGGTCCTACCCTGTTCACAACACTCCCCAGTGCCCACTATTTACTGTACAGGTCCTACCCTGTTCACAACATTCCCCAGTGCCCACCATTTACTGTACAGGTCCGACCCTGTTCACAACACTCCCCAGTGCCCGCCATTTACTGTACAGGTCCTACCCTGTTCACAACATTCCCCAGTGCCCTGCATTTACTGTACAGGTCCTACCCTGTTCACAACACTCCCCAGTGCCCGCCATTTACTGTACAGGTCCTACCCTGTTCACAACATTCCCCAGTGCCCTGCATTTACTGTACAGGTCCTACCCTGTTCACAACACTCCCCAGTGCCCGCCATTTACTGTACAGGTCCTACCCTGTTCACAACATTCCCCAGTGCCTGCCATTTACTGTACAGGTCCTACCCTGTTCACAACATTCCCCAGTGCCTGCCATTTACTGTACAGGTCCTACCCTGTTCACAACACTCCCCAGTGCCCGCCATTTACTGTACAGGTCCTACCCTGTTCACAACATTCCCCAGTGCCTGCCATTTACTGTACAGGTCCTACCCTGTTCACAACATTCCCCAGTGCCCTGCATTTACTGTACAGGTCCTACCCTGTTCACAACATTCTCCCAGTGCCCGCCATTTACTGTACAGGTCCTACCCTGTTCACAACACTCCCCAGTGCCCACCATTTACCGTACAGGTCCTACCCTGTTCACAACACTCCCCAGTGCCCACCATTTACCGTACAGGTCCTACCCTGTTCACAACGCAGCCCAGTGCCCGCCATTTACTGTACAGGTCCTACCCTGTTCACAACACTCCCCAGTGCCCACCATTTACTGTACAGGTCCTACCCTGTTCACAACACTCCCCAGTGCCCTGCATTTACTGTACAGGTCCTACCCTGTTCACAACACTCCCCAGTGCCCGCCATTTACTGTACAGGTCCTACCCTGTTCACAACACTCCCCAGTGCCCGCCATTTACTGTACAGGTCCTACCCTGTTCACAACATTCCCCAGTGCCTGCCATTTACTGTACAGGTCCTACCCTGTTCACAACATTCCCCAGTGCCCTGCATTTACTGTACAGGTCCTACCCTGTTCACAACACTCCCCAGTGCCCACCATTTACCGTACAGGTCCTACCCTGTTCACAACGCAGCCCAGTGCCCGCCATTTACTGTACAGGTCCTACCCTGTTCACAACACTCCCCAGTGCACACCATTTACTGTACAGGTCCTACCCTGTTCACAACACTCCCCAGTGCCCTGCATTTACTGTACAGGTCCTACCCTGTTCACAACACTCCCCAGTGCCCGCCATTTACTGTACAGGTCCTACCCTGTTCACAACACTCCCCAGTGCCCACCATTTACTGTACAGGTCCTACCCTGTTCACAACACTCCCCAGTGCCCGCCATTCACTGTACAGGTCCTACCCTGTTCACAACACTCCTCAGTGCCCGCCATTTACTGTACAGGTCCTACCCTGTTCACAACACTCCCCAGTGCCCACCATTTACTGTACAGGTCCTACCCTGTTCACAACACTCCCCAGTGCCCGCCATTCACTGTACAGGTCCTACCCTGTTCACAACACTCCTCAGTGCACGCCATTTACTGTACAGGTCCTACCCTGTTCACAACATTTCCCAGTGCCCTGCATTTACTTTACAGGTCCTACCCTGTTCACAACAATCCCCAGTGCCCACCATTTACTGTACAGGTCCTACCCTGTTTACAACATTCCCCACTGCCCTGCATTTACTGTACAGGTCCTACCCTGTTCACAACATTCCCCAGTGCCCTGCATTTACTGTACAGGTTCTACCCTGTTCACAACATTCCCCAGTGCCCTGCATTTACTGTACAGGTCCTACCCTGTTCACAACATTCCCCAGAGCCCGCCATTTACTGTACAGGTCCTACCCTGTTCACAACACTCCCCAGTGCCCACCATTTACTGTACAGGTCCTACCCTGTTCACAACACTCCGCAGTGCTTGCCATTTACTGTACAGGTCCTACCCTCTTCACTACACTGCCCAGTGCCCTGCATTTACTGTACAGGTCCTACCCTGTTCACAACACTCCCCAGTGCCCACCATTTACTGTACAGGTCCTACCCTGTTCACCACACTCCCCAGTGCCCGCCATTTACTGTACAGGTCCTACCCTGTTCACTACACTCCCCAGTGCCCGCCATTTACTGTACAGGTCCTACCCTGTTCACAACACTCCCCAGTGCCCACCATTTACTGTACAGGTCCTACCCTGTTCACAACACTCCGCAGTGCCCTGCATTTACTGTACAGGTCCTACCCTGTTCACAACATTCCCCAGAGCCCGCCATTTACTGTACAGGTCCTACCCTGTTCACAACACTCCCCAGTGCCCGCCATTTACTGTACAGGTCCTACCCTCTTCACTACACTGCCCAGTGCCCTGCATTTACTGTACAGGTCCTACCCTGTTCACAACATTCCCCAGTGCCCTGCATTTGCTGTACAGGTCCTACCCTGTTCACAACACTCCCCAGTGCCCACCATTTACTGTACAGGTCCTACCCTGTTCACAACACTCCCCAGTGCCCACCATTTACTGTACAGGTCCTACCCTGTTAACAACACTCCCCAGAGCCCGCCATTTACTGTACAGGTCCTACCCTGTTCACAACACTCCCCAGTGCCCGCCATTTACTGTACAGGTCCTACCCTGTTCACAACACTCCGCAGTACCCGCCATTTACTGTACAGGTCCTACCCTCTTCACTACACTGCCCAGTGCCCTGCATTTACTGTACAGGTCCTACCCTGTTCACAACACTCCCCAGTGCCCTGCATTTGCTGTACAGGTCCTACCCTGTTCACAACACTCCCCAGTGCCCACCATTTACTGTACAGGTCCTAACCTGTTCACAACACTCCCCAGTGCCCACCATTTACTGTACAGGTCCTACCCTGTTCACAACACTCCCCAGTGCCTGCCATTTACTGTACAGGTCCTACCCTGTTCACAACACTCCCCAGTGCTTGCCATTTACTGTACAGGTCCTACCCTGTTCACTACACTGCCCAGTGCCCGCCATTTACTGTACAGGTCCTACCCTGTTCACAACACTCCCCAGTGCTTGCCATTTACTGTACAGGTCCTACCCTGTTCACAACACTCCCCAGTGCCCGCCATTTACTGTACGGGTCCTACCCTGTTCACAACACTCCCCAGTGCTTGCCATTTACTGTACAGGTCCTACCCTGTTCACTACACTCCCCAGTGCTTGCCATTTACTGTACAGGTCCTACCCTGTTCACAACACTCCCCAGTGCCCGCCATTTACTGTACAGGTCCTACCCTGTTCACAACACTCCCCAGTGCCCGCCATTTACTGTACAGGTCCTACCCTGTTCACAACACTCCTCAGTGCCCGCCATTTACTGTACAGGTCCTACCCTGTTCACTACATTCCCCAGTGCCCGCCATTTACTGTACAGGTCCTACCCTGTTCACAACATTCCCCAGTGCCCACCATTTACTGTACAGGTCCTACCCTGTTCACTACATTCCCCAGTGCCCGCCATTTACTGTACAGGTCCTACCCTGTTCACAACATTCTCCAGTGCCCACCATTTACTGTACAGGTCCTACCCTGTTCACAACACTCCCCAGTGCCCACCATTTACTGTACAGGTCCTACCCTGTTCACAACATTCCCCAGTGCCCTGCATTTACTGTACAGGTCCTACCCTGTTCACTACACTCCCCAGTGCCTGCCATTTACTGTACAGGTCTTACCGTGTTAACAACACTGCCCAATGCCCACCATTTACTGTACAGGTCCTACCCTGTTCACAACACTGCCCTGTGCCCTGCATTTACTGTACAGGTCCTACCCTGTTCACAACACTGCCCAGTGCCCTGCATTTACTGTACAGGTCCTACCCTGTTCACAACACTGCCCAGTGCCCGCCATTTACTGTACAGGTCCTACCCTGTTCACAAACTGCCCAGTGCCCACCATTTACTGTACAGGTCCTACCCTGTTCACAACACTCCCCAGTGCCTGCCATTTACTGTACAGGTCCTACCCTGTTCACAACACTCCCCAGTGCCCGCCATTTACTGTACAGGTCCTACCCTGTTCACAACACTCCCCAGTGCCCTGCATTTGCTGTACAGGTCCTACCCTGTTCACTACACTCCACAGTGCCCTGCATTTACTGTACAGGTCCTACCCTGTTCACAACACTCCCCAGTGCCCTGCATTTACTGTTCAGGTCCTACCCTGTTCACAACACTGCCCAGTGCCCGCCATTTACTGTACAGGTCCTACCCTGTTCGCAACACTGCCCAGTGCCCGCCATTTACTGTACACGTCCTACCCTGTTCACAACACTCCCCAGTGCCCTGCATTTGCTGTACAGGTCCTACCCTGTTCAATACACTCCCAGTGCCCTGCATTTACTGTACAGGTCCTACCCTGTTCACAACATTCCCCAGTGCCCGCCATTTACTGTACAGGTCCTACCCTGTTCACAACATTCCCCAGTGCCCACCATTTACTGTACAGGTCCGACCCTGTTCACTACACTCCTCAGTGCCCGCCATTTACTGTACAGGTCCTACCCTGTTCACAACACTCCCCAGTGCCCGCCATTTACTGTACAGGTCCTACCCTGTTCACAACACTCCGCAGTGCCCGCCATTTACTGTACAGGTCCTACCCTCTTCACTACACTGCCCAGTGCCCTGCATTTACTGTACAGGTCCTACCCTGTTCACAACACTCCCCAGTGCCCTGCATTTGCTGTACAGGTCCTACCCTGTTCACAACACTCCCCAGTGCCCACCATTTACTGTACAGGTCCTAACCTGTTCACAACACTCCCCAGTGCCCACCATTTACTGTACAGGTCCTACCCTGTTCACAACACTCCCCAGTGCCTGCCATTTACTGTACAGGTCCTACCCTGTTCACAACACTCCCCAGTGCTTGCCATTTACTGTACAGGTCCTACCCTGTTCACTACACTGCCCAGTGCCCGCCATTTACTGTACAGGTCCTACCCTGTTCACAACACTCCCCAGTGCTTGCCATTTACTGTACAGGTCCTACCCTGTTCACAACACTCCCCAGTGCCCGCCATTTACTGTACGGGTCCTACCCTGTTCACAACACTCCCCAGTGCTTGCCATTTACTGTACAGGTCCTACCCTGTTCACTACACTCCCCAGTGCTTGCCATTTACTGTACAGGTCCTACCCTGTTCACAACACTCCCCAGTGCCCGCCATTTACTGTACAGGTCCTACCCTGTTCACAACACTCCCCAGTGCCCGCCATTTACTGTACAGGTCCTACCCTGTTCACAACACTCCTCAGTGCCCGCCATTTACTGTACAGGTCCTACCCTGTTCACTACATTCCCCAGTGCCCGCCATTTACTGTACAGGTCCTACCCTGTTCACAACATTCCCCAGTGCCCACCATTTACTGTACAGGTCCTACCCTGTTCACTACATTCCCCAGTGCCCGCCATTTACTGTACAGGTCCTACCCTGTTCACAACATTCTCCAGTGCCCACCATTTACTGTACAGGTCCTACCCTGTTCACAACACTCCCCAGTGCCCACCATTTACTGTACAGGTCCTACCCTGTTCACAACATTCCCCAGTGCCCTGCATTTACTGTACAGGTCCTACCCTGTTCACTACACTCCCCAGTGCCTGCCATTTACTGTACAGGTCTTACCGTGTTAACAACACTGCCCAATGCCCACCATTTACTGTACAGGTCCTACCCTGTTCACAACACTGCCCTGTGCCCTGCATTTACTGTACAGGTCCTACCCTGTTCACAACACTGCCCAGTGCCCTGCATTTACTGTACAGGTCCTACCCTGTTCACAACACTGCCCAGTGCCCGCCATTTACTGTACAGGTCCTACCCTGTTCACAAACTGCCCAGTGCCCACCATTTACTGTACAGGTCCTACCCTGTTCACAACACTCCCCAGTGCCTGCCATTTACTGTACAGGTCCTACCCTGTTCACAACACTCCCCAGTGCCCGCCATTTACTGTACAGGTCCTACCCTGTTCACAACACTCCCCAGTGCCCTGCATTTGCTGTACAGGTCCTACCCTGTTCACTACACTCCACAGTGCCCTGCATTTACTGTACAGGTCCTACCCTGTTCACAACACTCCCCAGTGCCCTGCATTTACTGTTCAGGTCCTACCCTGTTCACAACACTGCCCAGTGCCCGCCATTTACTGTACAGGTCCTACCCTGTTCGCAACACTGCCCAGTGCCCGCCATTTACTGTACACGTCCTACCCTGTTCACAACACTCCCCAGTGCCCTGCATTTGCTGTACAGGTCCTACCCTGTTCAATACACTCCCAGTGCCCTGCATTTACTGTACAGGTCCTACCCTGTTCACAACATTCCCCAGTGCCCGCCATTTACTGTACAGGTCCTACCCTGTTCACAACATTCCCCAGTGCCCACCATTTACTGTACAGGTCCGACCCTGTTCACTACACTCCTCAGTGCCCGCCATTTACTGTACAGGTCCTACCCTGTTGACAACATACCCCAGTGCCCGCCATTTACTGTACAGGTCCTACCCTGTTCACAACACTCCGCAGTGCCCACCATTTACTGTACAGGTCCTACCCTGTTGACAACATTCCCCAGTGCCCGCCATTTACTGTACAGGTCCTACCCTGTTCACAACACTGCCCAGTGCCCGCCATTTACTGTACAGGTCCTACCCTGTTCACAACATTCTCCAGTGCCCACCATTTACTGTACAGGTCCTACCCTGTTCACAACACTCCCCAGTGCCTGCCATTTACTGTACAGATCCTACCCTGTTCACAACACTGCCCAGTGCCCGCCATTTACTGTACAGCTCCTACCCTGTTCACAACACTCCCCAGTGCCCACCATTTACTGTACAGGTCCTACCCTGTTCACAACACTCCCCAGTGCCCACCATTTACTGTACAGGTCCTACCCTGTTCACAACATTCCCCAGTGCCCACCATTTACTGTACAGGTCCTACCCTGTTCACAACATTCCCCAGTGCCCTGCATTTACTGTACAGGTCCTACCCTGTTCACAACACTCCCCAGTGCCCACCATTTACCGTACAGGTCCTAACCTGTTCACAACATTCCCCAGTGCCCTGCATTTACTGTACAGGTCCTACCCTGTTCACAACATTCCCCAGTGCCCTGCATTTTCTGTACAGGTTCTACCCTGTTCACAACATTCCCCAGTACCCTGCATTTACTGTACAGGTCCTACCCTGTTCACAACATTCCCCAGTGCCCTGCATTTACTGTACAGTTCCTACCCTGTTCACATCACTGCCCAGTGCCCTGCATTTACTGTACAGGTCCTACCCTGTTCACAACACTGCCCAGTGCCCTGCATTTACTGTACAGGTCCTACCCTGTTCACAACACTGCCCAGTGCCCTGCATTTACTGTACAGGTCCTACCCTGTTCACAACACTGCCCAGTGCCCTGCATTTACTGTACAGGTCCTACCCTGTTCACAACATTCCCCAGTGCCCTGCATTTACTGTACAGGTCCTACCCTGTTCACAACACTCCTCAGTGCCCGCCATTTACTGTCCAGGTCCGACCCTGTTCATAACACTCCCCAGTGCCTGCCATTTACTGTACAGGTCCGACCCTGCTCACAACACTCCTCAGTGCCCGCCATTTACTGTACAGTTCCTACCCTGTTCACAACACTGCCCAGTGCCCTGCATTTACTGTACAGGTCCTACCCTGTTCACAACACTGCCCAGTGCCCTGCATTTACTGTACAGGTCCTACCCTGTTCACAACACTCCTCAGTGCCCGCCATTTACTGTACAGTTCCTACCCTGTTCACAACACTGCCCAGTGCCCTGCATTTACTGTACAGCTCCTACCCTGTTCACAACACTGCCCAGTGCCCTGCGTTTACTGTACAGGTCCTACCCTGTTCACAGCACTGCCCAGTGCCCGCCATTTACTGTACAGTTCCTACCCTGTTCACAACACTGCCCAGTGCCCTGCATTTACTGTACAGCTCCTACCCTGTTCACAACACTGCCCAGTGCCCTGCGTTTACTGTACAGGTCCTACCCTGTTCACAGCACTGCCCAGTGCCCGCCATTTACTGTACAGGTCCTACCGTGTTCACAACACTCCCCAGTGCCCGCCATTTACTGTACAGGTCCGACCCTGTTCACAACACTCCTCAGTGCCCGCCATTTACTGTCCAGGTCCGACCCTGTTCATAACACTCCCCAGTGCCTGCCATTTACTGTACAGGTCCGACCCTGTTCACAACACTCCCCAGTGCCCGCCATTTACTGTACAGGTCCTACCTTGTTCACAACACTCCCCAGTGCCCGCCATTTACTGTACAGGTCCTACCCTGTTCACAACACTGCACAGTGCCCGCCATTTACTGTACAGGTCCTACCCTGTTCACAACACTCCCCAGTGCCCGCCATTTACTGTACAGGTCCTACCCTGTTCACAACACTCCCCAGTGCCCGCCATTTACTGTACAGGTCCTACCTTGTTCACAACACTCCCCAGTGCCCGCCATTTACTGTACAGGTCCTACCTTGTTCACAACACTCCCCAGTGCCCGCCATTTACTGTACAGGTCCTAACCTGTTCACAACATTCTCCAGTGCCCACCATTTACTGTACAGGTCCTACACTGTTCACAACATTCTCCAGTGCCCGCCATTTACTGTACAGGTCCTACCCTGTTCACAACACTCCCCAGTGCCCGCCATTTACTGTACAGGTCCTACCCTGTTCACAACACTCCTCAGTGCCCACCATTTACTGTACAGGTCCTACCCTGTTCACAACATTCTCCAGTGCCCGCCATTTACTGTACAGTTCCTACCCTGTTCACAACATTCCCCAGTGCCCGCCATTTACTGTACAGGTCCTACCCTGTTCACAACATTCTCCAGTGCCCACCATTTACTGTACAGGTCCGACCCTGTTCACAACACTGCCCAGTGCCTGCTATTTACTGTACAGGTCCGACCCTGTTCACAACACTGCCCAGTGCCTGCCATTTACTGTACAGTTCCGACCCTGTTCACAACATTCCCTAGTGCCCTGCATTTACTGTACAGGTCCTACCCTGTTCACTACACTGCCCAGTGCCCACCATTTACTGTACAGGTCCTACCCTGTTCACAACACTCCTCAGTGCCTGCCATTTACCGTACAGGTCCGACCCTGTTCACAACATTCCCTAGTGCCCTGCATTTACTGTACAGGTCCTACCCTGTTCACTACACTGCCCAGTGCCCGCCATTTACTGTACAGGTCCTACCCTGTTCACAACACTCCCCAGTGCCCACCATTTACTGTACAGGTCCTACCCTGTTCACAACACTCCCCAGTGCCCACCATTTACTGTACAGGTCCTACCCTGTTCACAACATTCCCCACTGCCCACCATTTACTGTACAGGTCCTACCCTGTTCACAACATTCCCCAGTGCCCACCATTTACTGTACTGGTCCGACCCTGTTCACAACACTCCCCAGTGCCCGCCATTTACTGTACAGGTCCTACCCTGTTCACAACATTCCCCAGTGCCCTGCATTTACTGTACAGGTCCTACCCTGTTCACAACACTTCCCAGTGCCCTCCATTTACTGTACAGGTCCTACCCTGTTCACAACACTCCCCAGTGCCCACCATTTACTGTACAGATCCTACCCTGTTCACAACATTCCCTAGTGCCTGCCATTTACTGTACAGGTCCTACCCTGTTCTCAACACTCCTCAGTGCCCGCCAATTGCTGTACAGGTCCTACCCTGTTCACAACACTCCCCAGTGCCCACCATTTACTGTACAGGTCCTACCCTGTTCACAACATTCCCCAGTGCCTGTCATTTACTGTACAGGTCCTACCCTGTTCACAACACTCCCCAGTGCCCGCCATTTACTGTACAGGTCCTACCCTATTCACAACATTCCCCAGTGCCCTGCATTTACTGTACAGGTCCTACCCTGTTCACTACACTGCCCACTGCTTGCCATTTACTGTACAGGTCCTACCCTGTTCACTACACTCCCCAGTGCCCACCATTTACTGTACAGGTCCTACCCTGTTCACAACACTCCTCAGTGCCTGCCATTTACTGTACAGATCCTACCCTGTTCACAACACTCCCCAGTGCCCACCATTTACTGTACAGGTCCTACCCTGTTCACAACATTCCACAGTGCCCGCCATTTACTGTACAGGTCCTACCCTGTTCACAACATTCCCCAGTGCCCTGCATTTACTGTACAGGTCCTACCCTGTTCACAACACTCCCCAGTGCCCACCATTTACTGTACAGATCCTACCCTGTTCACTACACTCCCCAGTGCCTGCCATTTACTGTACAGGTCCTACCCTGTTCACAACACTGCCCAATGCCCACCATTTATTGTACAGGTCCTACCCTGTTCACAACATTCCCCAGTGCCCACCATTTACTGTACAGGTCCGACCCTGCTCACAACACTCCCCAGTGCCCGCCATTTACTGTACAGGTCCTACCCTGTTCACAACATTCCCCAGTGCCCGCCATTTACTGTACAGGTCCTACCCTGTTCACAACACTGCCCAGTGCCCGCCATTTACTGTACAGGTCCTACCCTGTTCACAACACTCCCCAGTGCCCACCATTTACTGTACAGATCCTACCCTGTTCACAACATTCCCCAGTGCCCGCCATTTACTGTACAGGTCCTACCCTGTTCACAACCTTCCCCAGTGCCTGCCATTTACTGTACAGGTCCTACCCTGTTCACAACATTCCCCAGGGCCCTGCATTTACTGTACAGGTCCTACCCTGTTCACAACACTCCCCAGTGCCCTGCATTTACTGTACAGGTCCTACCCTGTTCACAACACTCCCCAGTGCCCACCATTTACTGTACAGGTCCTACCCTGTTCACAACATTCCCCAGTGCCCTGCATTTACTGTACAGGTCCTACCCTGTTCACAACACTCCCCAGTGCCCACCATTTACTGTACAGATCCTACCCTGTTCACTACACTCCCCAGTGCCTGCCATTTACTGTACAGGTCCTACCCTGTTCACAACATTCCCCAGTGCCCTGCATTTACTGTACAGGTCCTACCCTGTTCACAACACTGCCCAGTGCCCGCCATTTACTGTACAGGTCCTACCCTGTTCACAAACTGCCCAGTGCCCTGCATTTACTGTACAGGTCCTACCCTGTTCACAACACTGCCCAGTGCCCGCCATTTACTGTACAGGTCCTACCCTGTTCGCAACACTGCCCAGTGCCCGCCATTTACTGTACAGGTCCTACCCTGTTCACAACACTCCCCAGTGCCCACCATTTACTGTACAGGTCCTACCCTGTTCACAACATTCCCCAGTGCCCGCCATTTACTGTACAGGTCCTACCCTGTTCACTACACTCCCCAGTGCCCGCCATTTACTGTACAGGTCCGACCCTGTTCACAACACTCCCCAGTGCCCGCCATTTACTGTACAGGTCCTACCCTGTTCACTACACTGCCCAGTGCTTGCTATTTACTGTACAGGTCCTACCCTGTTCACCACACTCCCCAGTGCCCTGCATTTACTGTACAGGTCCTACCCTGTTCACAACACTCCCCAGTGCCCGCCATTTACTGTACAGGTCCTACCCTGTTCACAACACTCCCCAGTACCCGCCATTTACTGTACAGGTCCTACCCTGTTCACAACACTCCGCAGTGCCCGCCATTTACTGTACAGGTCCTACCCTCTTCACTACACTGCCCAGTGCTTGCCATTTACTGTACAGGTCCTACCCTGTTCACAACACTCCCCAGTGCCCTGCATTTGCTGTACAGCTCCTACCCTGTTCACTACACTCCCCTGTGCCCGCCATTTACTGTACAGGTCCTACCCTGTTCACTACACTGCCCAGTGCCCGCCATTTACTCTACAGGTCCTACCCTGTTCACAACACTCCCCAGTGCCCGCCATTTACTGTACAGGTCCTACCCTGTTCACAACACTCCGCAGTGCCCGCCATTTACTGTACAGGTCCTACCCTCTTCACTACACTCCCCAGTGCCCACCATTTACTGTACAGGTCCTACCCTGTTCACAACACTCCCCAGTGCCCACCATTTACTGTACAGGGCCTACCCTGTTCAAAACACTCCGCAGTGCCCGCCATTTACTGTACAGGTCCTACCCTCTTCACTACACTGCCCAGTGCTTGCCATTTACTGTACAGGTCCTACCCTGTTCACAACACTCCCCAGTGCCCTGCATTTGCTGTACAGGTCCTACCCTGTTCACTACACTCCCCAGTGCCCGCCATTTACTGTACAGGTCCTACCCTGTTCACAACATTCCCCAGTGCCCGCCATTTACTGTACAGGTCCTACCCTGTTCTCAACACTCCTCAGTGCCCGCCATTTACTGTACAGGTCCTACTCTGTTCACTACACTGCCCAGTGCTTGCCATTTACTGTACAGGTCCTACCCTGTTCGCAACACTCCTCAGTGCCCTGCATTTACTGTACAGGTCCTACCCTGTTCACAACACTCCTCAGTGCCTGCCATTTACTGTACAGGTCCTACCCTGTTCACAACATTCTCCAGTGCCCACCATTTACTGTACAGGTCCTACCCTGTTCACAACACTCCCCAGTGCCCGCCAATTACTGTACAGGTCCTACCCTATTCACAACACTCCCCAGTGCTTGCCATTTACTGTACAGGTCCTACCCTGTTCACTACACTCCTCAGTGCCCGCCATTTACTGTACAGGTCCTACCCTGTTCACAACATTCCCCAGTGCCCGCCATTTACTGTACAGGTCCTACCCTGTTCACAACACTCCTCAGTGCCCGCCAATTACTGTACAGGTCCTACCCTGTTCACAACACTCCCCAGTGCCCGCCATTTACTGTACAGGTCCTACCCTGTTCACAACACTCCCCAGTGCCCACTATTTACTGTACTGGTCCAACCCTGTTCACAACACTCCCCAGTGCCCGCCATTTACTGCACAGGTTCGACCCTGTTCACAACACTCCCCAGTGCCCGCCAATTACTGTACTGGTCCGACCCTGTTCACAACACTCCCCAGTGCCCGCCATTTACTGTACAGGTCCGACCCTGTTCACTACACTCCCCAGTGCCCTGCATTTACTGTACAGGTCCTACCCTGTTCACAACACTCCCCAGTGCCCGCCATTTACTGTACAGGTCCTACCCTGTTCACAACACTCCCCAGTGCCCACCATTTACTGTACAGGTCCTACCCTGTTCACAACACTCCCCAGTGCCCGCCATTTACTGTACAGGTCCTAACCTGTTCACTACACTGCCCAGTGCTTGCCATTTACTGTACAGGTCCTACCCTGTTCACAACACTCCTCAGAGCCCGCCATTTACTGTACAGGTCCTACCCTGTTCACAACACTCGCCAGTGCCCACCATTTACTGTACAGGTCCTACCCTGTTCACAACATTCTCCAGTGCCCGCCATTTACTGTACAGGCCCTACCCTGTTCACAACACTCCCCAGTGCCCGCCATTTACTGTACAGGTCCGACCCTGTTCACAACATTCCCTAGTGCCCTGCATTTACTGTACAGGTCCTACCCTGTTCACTACACTGCCCAGTGCTTGCCATTTACTGTACAGGTCCGACCCTGTTCACAACATTCCCTAGTGCCCTGCATTTACTGTACAGGTCCTACCCTGTTCACTACACTGCCCAGTGCCTGCCATTTACTGTACAGGTCCTACCCTGTTCACAACACTCCACAGTGCCCGCCATTTACTGTACAGGTCCTACCCTGTTCACAACACTCCCCAGTGCCCACCACTTACTGTACAGGTCCTACCCTGTTCACAACATTCCCCAGTGCCCTGCATTTACTGTAGAGGTCCTACCCTGTTCACAACACTCCCCAGTGCCCTGCATTTACTGTACAGGTCCTACCCTGTTCACAACACTCCCCAGTGCCCACCATTTACTGTACAGGTCCTACCCTGTTCACAACATTCCCCAGTGCCCTGCATTTACTGTACAGGTCCTACCCTGTTCACAACACTCCCCAGTGCCCACCATTTACCGTACAGGTCCTACCCTGTTCACAACATTCCCCAGTGCCCTGCATTTACTGTACAGGTCCTACCCTGTTCACAACACTCCCCAGTGCCCTACATTTACTGTACAGGTCCTACCCTGTTCACAACATTCCCCAGTGCCCTGCATTTACTGTACAGGTCCTACCCTGTTCACTACACTCCCCAGTGCCCGCCATTTACTGTACAGGTCCTACCCTGTTCACAACATTCCCCAGTGCCCGCCATTTACTGTACAGGTCCTACCCTGTTCTCAACACTCCTCAGTGCCCGCCATTTACTGTACAGGTCCTACTCTGTTCACTACACTGCCCAGTGCTTGCCATTTACTGTACAGGTCCTACCCTGTTCGCAACACTCCTCAGTGCCCTGCATTTACTGTACAGGTCCTACCCTGTTCACAACACTCCTCAGTGCCTGCCATTTACTGTACAGGTCCTACCCTGTTCACAACATTCTCCAGTGCCCACCATTTACTGTACAGGTCCTACCCTGTTCACAACACTCCCCAGTGCCCGCCAATTACTGTACAGGTCCTACCCTATTCACAACACTCCCCAGTGCTTGCCATTTACTGTACAGGTCCTACCCTGTTCACTACACTCCTCAGTGCCCGCCATTTACTGTACAGGTCCTACCCTGTTCACAACATTCCCCAGTGCCCGCCATTTACTGTACAGGTCCTACCCTGTTCACAACACTCCTCAGTGCCCGCCAATTACTGTACAGGTCCTACCCTGTTCACAACACTCCCCAGTGCCCGCCATTTACTGTACAGGTCCTACCCTGTTCACAACACTCCCCAGTGCCCACTATTTACTGTACTGGTCCAACCCTGTTCACAACACTCCCCAGTGCCCGCCATTTACTGCACAGGTTCGACCCTGTTCACAACACTCCCCAGTGCCCGCCAATTACTGTACTGGTCCGACCCTGTTCACAACACTCCCCAGTGCCCGCCATTTACTGTACAGGTCCGACCCTGTTCACTACACTCCCCAGTGCCCTGCATTTACTGTACAGGTCCTACCCTGTTCACAACACTCCCCAGTGCCCGCCATTTACTGTACAGGTCCTACCCTGTTCACAACACTCCCCAGTGCCCACCATTTACTGTACAGGTCCTACCCTGTTCACAACACTCCCCAGTGCCCGCCATTTACTGTACAGGTCCTAACCTGTTCACTACACTGCCCAGTGCTTGCCATTTACTGTACAGGTCCTACCCTGTTCACAACACTCCTCAGAGCCCGCCATTTACTGTACAGGTCCTACCCTGTTCACAACACTCGCCAGTGCCCACCATTTACTGTACAGGTCCTACCCTGTTCACAACATTCTCCAGTGCCCGCCATTTACTGTACAGGCCCTACCCTGTTCACAACACTCCCCAGTGCCCGCCATTTACTGTACAGGTCCGACCCTGTTCACAACATTCCCTAGTGCCCTGCATTTACTGTACAGGTCCTACCCTGTTCACTACACTGCCCAGTGCTTGCCATTTACTGTACAGGTCCGACCCTGTTCACAACATTCCCTAGTGCCCTGCATTTACTGTACAGGTCCTACCCTGTTCACTACACTGCCCAGTGCCTGCCATTTACTGTACAGGTCCTACCCTGTTCACAACACTCCACAGTGTCCGCCATTTACTGTACAGGTCCTACCCTGTTCACAACACTCCCCAGTGCCCACCACTTACTGTACAGGTCCTACCCTGTTCACAACATTCCCCAGTGCCCTGCATTTACTGTAGAGGTCCTACCCTGTTCACAACACACCCCAGTGCCCTGCATTTACTGTACAGGTCCTACCCTGTTCACAACACTCCCCAGTGCCCACCATTTACTGTACAGGTCCTACCCTGTTCACAACATTCCCCAGTGCCCTGCATTTACTGTACAGGTCCTACCCTGTTCACAACACTCCCCAGTGCCCACCATTTACCGTACAGGTCCTAACCTGTTCACAACATTCCCCAGTGCCCTGCATTTACTGTACAGGTCCTACCCTGTTCACAACATTCCCCAGTGCCCTGCATTTACTGTACAGGTCCTACCCTGTTCACAACACTCCCCAGTGCCCTACATTTACTGTACAGGTCCTACCCTGTTCACAACATTCCCCAGTGCCCTACCT
Organism: Hypanus sabinus; assembly: GCF_030144855.1. Classification (NCBI taxonomy): domain Eukaryota; kingdom Metazoa; phylum Chordata; class Chondrichthyes; order Myliobatiformes; family Dasyatidae; genus Hypanus; species Hypanus sabinus. The sequence goes on from NC_082707.1 coordinate 108,168,362, forward strand.
TTACTGTACAAGTCCTACCCTGTTCACAACATTCCCCAGTGCCCTGCATTTACTGTACAGTTCCTACCCTGTTCACAACACTCCCCAGTGCCCACCATTTACTGTACAGGTCCTACCCTGTTCACAACACTCCCCAGTGCCCGCCATTTACTGTACAGGTCCTACCCTGTTCACAACACTGCACAGTGCCCACCATTTACTGTACAGGTCCTACCCTGTTCACAACACTGCCCTGTGCCCTGCATTTACTGTATAGGTCCTACCCTGTTCACAACACTGCCCAGTGCCCTGCATTTACTGTACAGGTCCTACCCTGTTCACAACACTCCCCAGTGCCTGCCATATACTGTACAGGTCCTACCCTGTTCACAACACTCCCCAGTGCCCGCCATTTACTGTACAGGTCCTACCCTGTTCACAACACTGCCCAGTGCCCTGCATTTACTGTACAGGTCCTACCCTGTTCACAACACTGCCCAGTGCCCGCCATTTACTGTACAGGTCCTACCCTGTTCGCAACACTGCCCAGTGCCCGCCATTTACTGTACAGGTCCTACCCTGTTCACAACACTGCCCAGTGCCCGCCATTTACTGTACAGGTCCTACCCTGTTCACAACACTCCTCAGTGCCCGCCATTTACTGTACAGGTCCTACCCTGTTCACAACATTCCCCAGTGCCCGCCATTTACTGTACAGGTCCTACCCTGTTCACTACACTCCCCAGTGCCCGTCATTTACTGTACAGGTCCGACCCTGTTCACAACACTCCCCAGTGCCCGCCATTTACTGTACAGGTCCTACGCTGTTCACTACACTGCCCAGTGCTTGCCATTTACTGTACAGGTCCTACCCTGTTCACAACACTCCCCAGTGCCCTGCATTTACTGTACAGGTCCTACCCTGTTCACAACACTCCCCAGTGCCCGCCATTTACTGCACAGGTCCGACCCTGTTCACTACACTCCCCAGTGCCCGCCATTTACTGTACAGGTCCGACCCTGTTCACAACACTCCCCAGTGCCCACCATTTACTTTACAGGGCCTACCCTGTTCACAACACTCCGCAGTGCCCGCCATTTACTGTACAGGTCCTACCCTCTTCACTACACTGCCCAGTGCTTGCCATTTACTGTACAGGTCCTACTCTGTTCACAACACTCCCCAGTGCCCTGCATTTGCTGTACAGGTCCTACCCTGTTCACTACACTCCCCAGTGCCCGCCATTTACTGTACAGGTCCTACCCTGTTCACAACATTCCCCAGTGCCCGCCATTTACTGTACAGGTCCTACCCTGTTCTCAACACTCCTCAGTGCCCGCCATTTACTGTACAGGTCCTACCCTGTTCACTACACTCCTCAGTGCCCGCCAATTACTGTACAGGTCCTACCCTGTTCACAACACTCCCCAGTGCCCGCCATTTACTGTACAGCTCCTACCCTGTTCACAACACTCCCCAGTGCCCACCATTTACTGTACAGGTCTTACCCTGTTCACAACACTCCCCAGTGCCCACCATTTACTGTACAGGTCCTACCCTGTTCACAACACTCCCCAGTGACCACCATTTACTGTACATGTCCTACCCTGTTCACAACATTCCCCAGTGCCCACCATTTACTGTACAGGTCCTACCCTGTTCACAACACTCCCCAGTGCCCGCCATTTACTGTACAGGTCCTACCCTGTTCACAACACTCCTCAGTGCCCGCCATTTACTGTACAGGTCCTACCCTGTTCACTACATTCCCCAGTGCCCGCCATTTACTGTACAGGTCCTACCCTGTTCACAACATTCCCCAGTGCCCACCATTTACTGTACAGGTCCTACCCTGTTCACTACATTCCCCAGTGCCCGCCATTTACTGTACAGGTCCTACCCTGTTCACAACATTCTCCAGTGCCCACCATTTACTGTACAGGTCCTACCCTGTTCACAACACTCCCCAGTGCCCACCATTTACTGTACAGGTCCTACCCTGTTCACAACATTCCCCAGTGCCCTGCATTTACTGTACAGGTCCTACCCTGTTCACTACACTCCCCAGTGCCTGCCATTTACTGTACAGGTCCTACCGTGTTAACAACACTGCCCAATGCCCACCATTTACTGTACAGGTCCTACCCTGTTCACAACACTGCCCTGTGCCCTGCATTTACTGTACAGGTCCTACCCTGTTCACTACACTGCCCAGTGCTTGCCATTTACTGTACAGGTCCGACCCTGTTCACAACATTCCCTAGTGCCCTGCATTTACTGTACAGGTCCTACCCTGTTCACTACACTGCCCAGTGCCTGCCATTTACTGTACAGGTCCTACCCTGTTCACAACACTCCACAGTGTCCGCCATTTACTGTACAGGTCCTACCCTGTTCACAACACTCCCCAGTGCCCACCACTTACTGTACAGGTCCTACCCTGTTCACAACATTCCCCAGTGCCCTGCATTTACTGTAGAGGTCCTACCCTGTTCACAACACACCCCAGTGCCCTGCATTTACTGTACAGGTCCTACCCTGTTCACAACACTCCCCAGTGCCCACCATTTACTGTACAGGTCCTACCCTGTTCACAACATTCCCCAGTGCCCTGCATTTACTGTACAGGTCCTACCCTGTTCACAACACTCCCCAGTGCCCACCATTTACCGTACAGGTCCTAACCTGTTCACAACATTCCCCAGTGCCCTGCATTTACTGTACAGGTCCTACCCTGTTCACAACATTCCCCAGTGCCCTGCATTTACTGTACAGGTCCTACCCTGTTCACAACACTCCCCAGTGCCCTACATTTACTGTACAGGTCCTACCCTGTTCACAACATTCCCCAGTGCCCTACCTTTACTGTACAAGTCCTACCCTGTTCACAACATTCCCCAGTGCCCTGCATTTACTGTACAGTTCCTACCCTGTTCACAACACTCCCCAGTGCCCACCATTTACTGTACAGGTCCTACCCTGTTCACAACACTCCCCAGTGCCCGCCATTTACTGTACAGGTCCTACCCTGTTCACAACACTGCACAGTGCCCACCATTTACTGTACAGGTCCTACCCTGTTCACAACACTGCCCTGTGCCCTGCATTTACTGTATAGGTCCTACCCTGTTCACAACACTGCCCAGTGCCCTGCATTTACTGTACAGGTCCTACCCTGTTCACAACACTCCCCAGTGCCTGCCATATACTGTACAGGTCCTACCCTGTTCACAACACTCCCCAGTGCCCGCCATTTACTGTACAGGTCCTACCCTGTTCACAACACTGCCCAGTGCCCTGCATTTACTGTACAGGTCCTACCCTGTTCACAACACTGCCCAGTGCCCGCCATTTACTGTACAGGTCCTACCCTGTTCGCAACACTGCCCAGTGCCCGCCATTTACTGTACAGGTCCTACCCTGTTCACAACACTGCCCAGTGCCCGCCATTTACTGTACAGGTCCTACCCTGTTCACAACACTCCTCAGTGCCCGCCATTTACTGTACAGGTCCTACCCTGTTCACAACATTCCCCAGTGCCCGCCATTTACTGTACAGGTCCTACCCTGTTCACTACACTCCCCAGTGCCCGTCATTTACTGTACAGGTCCGACCCTGTTCACAACACTCCCCAGTGCCCGCCATTTACTGTACAGGTCCTACGCTGTTCACTACACTGCCCAGTGCTTGCCATTTACTGTACAGGTCCTACCCTGTTCACAACACTCCCCAGTGCCCTGCATTTACTGTACAGGTCCTACCCTGTTCACAACACTCCCCAGTGCCCGCCATTTACTGCACAGGTCCGACCCTGTTCACTACACTCCCCAGTGCCCGCCATTTACTGTACAGGTCCGACCCTGTTCACAACACTCCCCAGTGCCCACCATTTACTTTACAGGGCCTACCCTGTTCACAACACTCCGCAGTGCCCGCCATTTACTGTACAGGTCCTACCCTCTTCACTACACTGCCCAGTGCTTGCCATTTACTGTACAGGTCCTACTCTGTTCACAACACTCCCCAGTGCCCTGCATTTGCTGTACAGGTCCTACCCTGTTCACTACACTCCCCAGTGCCCGCCATTTACTGTACAGGTCCTACCCTGTTCACAACATTCCCCAGTGCCCGCCATTTACTGTACAGGTCCTACCCTGTTCTCAACACTCCTCAGTGCCCGCCATTTACTGTACAGGTCCTACCCTGTTCACTACACTCCTCAGTGCCCGCCAATTACTGTACAGGTCCTACCCTGTTCACAACACTCCCCAGTGCCCGCCATTTACTGTACAGCTCCTACCCTGTTCACAACACTCCCCAGTGCCCACCATTTACTGTACAGGTCTTACCCTGTTCACAACACTCCCCAGTGCCCACCATTTACTGTACAGGTCCTACCCTGTTCACAACACTCCCCAGTGACCACCATTTACTGTACATGTCCTACCCTGTTCACAACATTCCCCAGTGCCCACCATTTACTGTACAGGTCCTACCCTGTTCACAACACTCCCCAGTGCCCGCCATTTACTGTACAGGTCCTACCCTGTTCACAACACTCCTCAGTGCCCGCCATTTACTGTACAGGTCCTACCCTGTTCACTACATTCCCCAGTGCCCGCCATTTACTGTACAGGTCCTACCCTGTTCACAACATTCCCCAGTGCCCACCATTTACTGTACAGGTCCTACCCTGTTCACTACATTCCCCAGTGCCCGCCATTTACTGTACAGGTCCTACCCTGTTCACAACATTCTCCAGTGCCCACCATTTACTGTACAGGTCCTACCCTGTTCACAACACTCCCCAGTGCCCACCATTTACTGTACAGGTCCTACCCTGTTCACAACATTCCCCAGTGCCCTGCATTTACTGTACAGGTCCTACCCTGTTCACTACACTCCCCAGTGCCTGCCATTTACTGTACAGGTCCTACCGTGTTAACAACACTGCCCAATGCCCACCATTTACTGTACAGGTCCTACCCTGTTCACAACACTGCCCTGTGCCCTGCATTTACTGTACAGGTCCTACCCTGTTCACAACACTCCCCAGTGCCTGCCATTTACTGTACAGGTCCTACCCTGTTCACAACACTCCCCAGTGCCCGCCATTTACTGTACAGGTCCTACCCTGTTCACAACACTCCCCAGTGCCCTGCATTTGCTGTACAGGTCCTACCCTGTTCACTACACTCCCCAGTGCCCTGCATTTACTGTACAGGTCCTACCCTGTTCACAACACTCCCCAGTGCCCTGCATTTACTGTACAGGTCCTACCCTGTTCACAACACTGCCCAGTGCCCGCCATTTACTGTACAGGTCCTACCCTGTTCGCAACACTGCCCAGTGCCCGCCATTTACTGTACACGTCCTACCCTGTTCACAACACTCCCCAGTGCCCTGCATTTGCTGTACAGGTCCTACCCTGTTCAATACACTCCCAGTGCCCTGCATTTACTGTACAGGTCCTACCCTGTTCACAACATTCCCCAGTGCCCGCCATTTACTGTACAGGTCCTACCCTGTTCACAACATTCCCCAGTGCCCACCATTTACTGTACAGGTCCGACCCTGTTCACTACACTCCTCAGTGCCCGCCATTTACTGTACAGGTCCTACCCTGTTGACAACATACCCCAGTGCCCGCCATTTACTGTACAGGTCCTACCCTGTTCACAACACTCCCCAGTGCCCACCATTTACTGTACAGGTCCTACCCTGTTGACAACATTCCCCAGTGCCCGCCATTTACTGTACAGGTCCTACCCTGTTCACAACACTGCCCAGTGCCCGCCATTTACTGTACAGGTCCTACCCTGTTCACAACATTCTCCAGTGCCCACCATTTACTGTACAGGTCCTACCCTGTTCACAACACTCCCCAGTGCCTGCCATTTACTGTACAGATCCTACCCTGTTCACAACACTGCCCAGTGCCCGCCATTTACTGTACAGCTCCTACCCTGTTCACAACACTCCCCAGTGCCCACCATTTACTGTACAGGTCCTACCCTGTTCACAACACTCCCCAGTGCCCACCATTTACTGTACAGGTCCTACCCTGTTCACAACATTCCCCAGTGCCCACCATTTACTGTACAGGTCCTACCCTGTTCACAACATTCCCCAGTGCCCTGCATTTACTGTACAGGTCCTACCCTGTTCACAACACTCCCCAGTGCCCACCATTTACCGTACAGGTCCTAACCTGTTCACAACATTCCCCAGTGCCCTGCATTTTCTGTACAGGTTCTACCCTGTTCACAACATTCCCCAGTACCCTGCATTTACTGTACAGTTCCTACCCTGTTCACATCACTGCCCAGTGCCCTGCATTTACTGTACAGGTCCTACCCTGTTCACAACACTGCCCAGTGCCCTGCATTTACTGTACAGGTCCTACCCTGTTCACAACACTGCCCAGTGCCCTGCATTTACTGTACAGGTCCTACCCTGTTCACAACACTGCCCAGTGCCCTGCATTTACTGTACAGGTCCTACCCTGTTCACAACATTCCCCAGTGCCCTGCATTTACTGTACAGGTCCTACCCTGTTCACAACACTCCTCAGTGCCCGCCATTTACTGTCCAGGTCCGACCCTGTTCATAACACTCCCCAGTGCCTGCCATTTACTGTACAGGTCCGACCCTGTTCACAACACTCCTCAGTGCCCGCCATGTACTGTACAGTTCCTACCCTGTTCACAACACTGCCCAGTGCCCTGCATTTACTGTACAGGTCCTACCCTGTTCACAACACTGCCCAGTGCCCTGCATTTACTGTACAGGTCCTACCCTGTTCACAACACTGCCCAGTGCCCTGCATTTACTGTACAGGTCCTACCCTGTTCACAACACTGCCCAGTGCCCTGCATTTACTGTACAGGTCCTACCCTGTTCACAACATTCCCCAGTGCCCTGCATTTACTGTACAGGTCCTACCCTGTTCACAACACTCCTCAGTGCCCGCCATTTACTGTCCAGGTCCGACCCTGTTCATAACACTCCCCAGTGCCTGCCATTTACTGTACAGGTCCGACCCTGTTCACAACACTCCTCAGTGCCCGCCATGTACTGTACAGTTCCTACCCTGTTCACAACACTGCCCAGTGCCCTGCATTTACTGTACAGGTCCTACCCTGTTCACAACACTGCCCAGTGCCCTGCATTTACTGTACAGGTCCTACCCTGTTCACAACACTCCTCAGTGCCCGCCATTTACTGTACAGTTCCTACCCTGTTCACAACACTGCCCAGTGCCCTGCATTTACTGTACAGCTCCTACCCTGTTCACAACACTGCCCAGTGCCCTGCGTTTACTGTACAGGTCCTACCCTGTTCACAGCACTGCCCAGTGCCCGCCATTTACTGTACAGGTCCTACCGTGTTCACAACACTCCCCAGTGCCCGCCATTTACTGTACAGGTCCGACCCTGTTCACAACACTCCTCAGTGCCCGCCATTTACTGTCCAGGTCCGACCCTGTTCATAACACTCCCCAGTGCCCGCCATTTACTGTACAGGTCCTACCCTGTTCACAACACTGCACAGTGCCCGCCATTTACTGTACAGGTCCTACCCTGTTCACAACACTGCCCAGTGCCCGCCATTTACTGTACAGGTCCTACCCTGTTCACAACACTCCCCAGTGCCCGCCATTTACTGTACAGGTCCTACCTTGTTCACAACACTCCCCAGTGCCCGCCATTTACTGTACAGGTCCTACCTTGTTCACAACACTCCCCAGTGCCCGCCATTTACTGTACAGGTCCTAACCTGTTCACAACATTCTCCAGTGCCCACCATTTACTGTACAGGTCCTACACTGTTCACAACATTCTCCAGTGCCCGCCATTTACTGTACAGGTCCTACCCTGTTCACAACACTCCCCAGTGCCCGCCATTTACTGTACAGGTCCTACCCTGTTCACAACACTCCTCAGTGCCCACCATTTACTGTACAGGTCCTACACTGTTCACAACATTCTCCAGTGCCCGCCATTTACTGTACAGGTCCTACCCTGTTCACAACATTCCCCAGTGCCCGCCATTTACTGTACAGGTCCTACCCTGTTCACAACATTCTCCAGTGCCCACCATTTACTGTACAGGTCCGACCCTGTTCACAACACTGCCCAGTGCCTGCCATTTACTGTACAGTTCCGACCCTGTTCACAACATTCCCTAGTGCCCTGCATTTACTGTACAGGTCCTACCCTGTTCACTACACTGCCCAGTGCCCACCATTTACTGTACAGGTCCTACCCTGTTCACAACACTCCTCAGTGCCTGCCATTTACCGTACAGGTCCGACCCTGTTCACAACATTCCCTAGTGCCCTGCATTTACTGTACAGGTCCTACCCTGTTCACTACACTGCCCACTGCTTGCCATTTACTGTACAGGTCCTACCCTGTTCACTACACTGCCCAGTGCCCGCCATTTACTGTACAGGTCCTACCCTGTTCACAACACTCCCCAGTGCCCACCATTTACTGTACAGGTCCTACCCTGTTCACAACACTCCCCAGTGCCCACCATTTACTGTACAGGTCCTACCCTGTTCACAACATTCCCCAGTGCCCACCATTTACTGTACAGGTCCGACCCTGTTCACAACACTCCCCAGTGCCCGCCATTTACTGTACAGGTCCTACCCTGTTCACAACATTCCCCAGTGCCCTGCATTTACTGTACAGGTCCTACCCTGTTCACAACACTGCCCAGTGCCCGCCATTAACTGTACAGGTCCTACCCTGTTCACAACACTCCCCAGTGCCCACCATTCACTGTACAGATCCTACCCTGTTCACAACATTCCCTAGTGCCTGCCATTTACTGTACAGGTCCTACCCTGTTCTCAACACTCCTCAGTGCCCGCCAATTACTGTACAGGTCCTACCCTGTTCACAACACTCCCCAGTGCCCACCATTTACTGTACAGGTCCTACCCTGTTCACAACATTCCCCAGTGCCCACCATTTACTGTACAGGTCCGACCCTGTTCACAACACTCCCCAGTGCCCGCCATTTACTGTACAGGTCCTACCCTGTTCACAACATTCCCCAGTGCCCTGCATTTACTGTACAGGTCCTACCCTGTTCACAACACTGCCCAGTGCCCGCCATTTACTTTTCAGGTCCTACCCTGTTCACAACACTCCCCAGTGCCCACCATTTACTGTACAGATCCTACCCTGTTCACAACATTCCCTAGTGCCTGCCATTTACTGTACAGGTCCTACCCTGTTCTCAACACTCCTCAGTGCCCGCCAATTGCTGTACAGGTCCTACCCTGTTCACAACACTCCCCAGTGCCCACCATTTACTGTACAGGTCCTACCCTGTTCACAACATTCCCCAGTGCCTGTCATTTACTGTACAGGTCCTACCCTGTTCACAACACTCCCCAGTGCCCGCCATTTACTGTACAGGTCCTACCCTGTTCACAACATTCCCCAGTGCCCTGCATTTACTGTACAGGTCCTACCCTGTTCACTACACTGCCCACTGCTTGCCATTTACTGTACAGGTCCTACCCTGTTCACTACACTCCCCAGTGCCCATCATTTACTGTACAGGTCCTACCCTGTTCACAACACTCCTCAGTGCCTGCCATTTACTGTACAGATCCTACCCTGTTCACAACACTCCCCAGTGCCCACCATTTACTGTACAGGTCCTACCCTGTTCACAACATTCCCCAGTGCCCGCCATTTACTGTACAGGTCCTACCCTGTTCACAACATTCCCCAGTGCCCTGCATTTACTGTACAGGTCCTACCCTGTTCACAACACTCCCCAGTGCCCACCATTTACTGTACAGATCCTACCCTGTTCACTACACTCCCCAGTGCCTGCCATTTACTGTACAGGTCCTACCCTGTTCACAACACTGCCCAATGCCCACCATTTATTGTACAGGTCCTACCCTGTTCACAACATTCCCCAGTGCCCACCATTTACTGTACAGGTCCGACCCTGCTCACAACACTCCCCAGTGCCCGCCATTTACTGTACAGGTCCTACCCTGTTCACAACATTCCCTAGTGCCCTGCATTTACTGTACAGGTCCTACCCTGTTCACTACACTGCCCACTGCTTGCCATTTACTGTACAGGTCCTACCCTGTTCACTACACTGCCCAGTGCCCGCCATTTACTGTACAGGTCCTACCCTGTTCACAACATTCCCCAGTGCCCTGCATTTACTGTACAGGTCCTACCCTGTTCACAACACTGCCCAGTGCCCGCCATTTACTGTACAGGTCCTACCCTGTTCACAACACTCCCCAGTGCCCACCATTTACTGTACAGATCCTACCCTGTTCACAACATTCCCCAGTGCCCGCCATTTACTGTACAGGTCCTACCCTGTTCACAACCTTCCCCAGTGCCTGCCATTTACTGTACAGGTCCTACCCTGTTCACAACATTCCCCAGTGCCCTGCATTTACTGTACAGGTCCTACCCTGTTCACAACACTCCCCAGTGCCCTGCATTTACTGTACAGGTCCTACCCTGTTCACAACACTCCCCAGTGCCCACCATTTACTGTACAGGTCCTACCCTGTTCACAACATTCCCCAGTGCCCTGCATTTACTGTACAGGTCCTACCCTGTTCACAACACTCCCCAGTGCCCACCATTGACTGTACAGATCCTACCCTGTTCACTACACTCCCCAGTGCCTGCCATTTACTGTACAGGTCCTACCCTGTTCACAACACTGCCCAGTGCCCTGCATTTACTGTACAGGTCCTACCCTGTTCACAACACTGCCCAGTGCCCGCCATTTACTGTACAGGTCCTACCCTGTTCACAAACTGCCCAGTGCCCTGCATTTACTGTACAGGTCCTACCCTGTTCACAACACTGCCCAGTGCCCGCCATTTACTGTACAGGTCCTACCCTGTTCGCAACACTGCCCAGTGCCCGCCATTTACTGTACAGGTCCTACCCTGTTCACAACACTCCCCAGTGCCCTGCATTTACTGTACAGGTCCGACCCTGTTCACAACACTCCCCAGTGCCCGCCATTTACTGTACAGGTCCTACCCTGTTCACAACATTCCCCAGTGCCCGCCATTTACTGTACAGGTCCTACCCTGTTCACAACACTGCCCAGTGCCCGCCATTTACTTTTCAGGTCCTACCCTGTTCACAACACTCCCCAGTGCCCACCATTTACTGTACAGATCCTACCCTGTTCACAACATTCCCTAGTGCCTGCCATTTACTGTACAGGTCCTACCCTGTTCTCAACACTCCTCAGTGCCCGCCAATTGCTGTACAGGTCCTACCCTGTTCACAACACTCCCCAGTGCCCACCATTTACTGTACAGGTCCTACCCTGTTCACAACATTCCCCTGTGCCCGCCATTTACTGTACAGGTCCTACCCTGTTCACAACACTCCCCAGTGCCCGCCATTTACTGTACAGGTCCTACCCTGTTCACAACATTCCCCAGTGCCCTGCATTTACTGTACAGGTCCTACCCTGTTCACTACACTGCCCACTGCTTGCCATTTACTGTACAGGTCCTACCCTGTTCACTACACTCCCCAGTGCCCACCATTTACTGTACAGGTCCTACCCTGTTCACAACACTCCTCAGTGCCTGCCATTTACTGTACAGATCCTACCCTGTTCACAACACTCCCCAGTGCCCACCATTTACTGTACAGGTCCTACCCTGTTCACAACATTCCCCAGTGCCCGCCATTTACTGTACAGGTCCTACCCTGTTCACAACATTCCCCAGTGCCCTGCATTTACTGTACAGGTCCTACCCTGTTCACAACACTCCCCAGTGCCCACCATTTACTGTACAGATCCTACCCTGTTCACTACACTCCCCAGTGCCTGCCATTTACTGTACAGGTCCTACCCTGTTCACAACACTGCCCAATGCCCACCATTTATTGTACAGGTCCTACCCTGTTCACAACATTCCCCAGTGCCCACCATTTACTGTACAGGTCCGACCCTGCTCACAACACTCCCCAGTGCCCGCCATTTACTGTACAGGTCCTACCCTGTTCACAACATTCCCTAGTGCCCTGCATTTACTGTACAGGTCCTACCCTGTTCACTACACTGCCCACTGCTTGCCATTTACTGTACAGGTCCTACCCTGTTCACTACACTGCCCAGTGCCCGCCATTTACTGTACAGGTCCTACCCTGTTCACAACATTCCCCAGTGCCCTGCATTTACTGTACAGGTCCTACCCTGTTCACAACACTGCCCAGTGCCCGCCATTTATTGTACAGGTCCTACCCTGTTCACAACACTCCCCAGTGCCCACCATTTACTGTACAGATCCTACCCTGTTCACAACATTCCCCAGTGCCCGCCATTTACTGTACAGGTCCTACCCTGTTCACAACCTTCCCCAGTGCCTGCCATTTACTGTACAGGTCCTACCCTGTTCACAACATTCCCCAGTGCCCTGCATTTACTGTACAGGTCCTACCCTGTTCACAACACTCCCCAGTGCCCTGCATTTACTGTACAGGTCCTACCCTGTTCACAACACTCCCCAGTGCCCACCATTTACTGTACAGGTCCTACCCTGTTCACAACATTCCCCAGTGCCCTGCATTTACTGTACAGGTCCTACCCTGTTCACAACACTCCCCAGTGCCCACCATTGACTGTACAGATCCTACCCTGTTCACTACACTCCCCAGTGCCTGCCATTTACTGTACAGGTCCTACCCTGTTCACAACACTGCCCAGTGCCCTGCATTTACTGTACAGGTCCTACCCTGTTCACAACACTGCCCAGTGCCCGCCATTTACTGTACAGGTCCTACCCTGTTCACAAACTGCCCAGTGCCCTGCATTTACTGTACAGGTCCTACCCTGTTCACAACACTGCCCAGTGCCCGCCATTTACTGTACAGGTCCTACCCTGTTCGCAACACTGCCCAGTGCCCGCCATTTACTGTACAGGTCCTACCCTGTTCACAACACTCCCCAGTGCCCACCATTTACTGTACAGGTCCTACCCTGTTCACAACATTCCCCAGTGCCCGCCATTTACTGTACAGGTCCTACCCTGTTCACTACACTCCCCAGTGCCCGCCATTTACTGTACAGGTCCGACCCTGTTCACAACACTCCCCAGTGCCCGCCATTTACTGTACAGGTCCTACCCTGTTCACTACACTGCCCAGTGCTTGCTATTTACTGTACAGGTCCTACCCTGTTCACCACACTCCCCAGTGCCCTGCATTTACTGTACAGGTCCTACCCTGTTCACAACACTCCCCAGTGCCCGCCATTTACTGTACAGGTCCTACCCTGTTCACAACACTCCCCAGTACCCGCCATTTACTGTACAGGTCCTACCCTGTTCACAACACTCCGCAGTGCCCGCCATTTACTGTACAGGTCCTACCCTCTTCACTACACTGCCCAGTGCTTGCCATTTACTGTACAGGTCCTACCCTGTTCACAACACTCCCCAGTGCCCTGCATTTGCTGTACAGCTCCTACCCTGTTCACTACACTCCCCAGTGCCCGCCATTTACTGTACAGGTCCTACCCTGTTCACAACATTCCCCAGTGCCCGCCATTTACTGTACAGGTCCTACCCTGTTCACTACACTGCCCAGTGCCCGCCATTTACTCTACAGGTCCTACCCTGTTCACAACACTCCCCAGTGCCCGCCATTTACTGTACAGGTCCTACCCTGTTCACAACACTCCGCAGTGCCCGCCATTTACTGAACAGGTCCTACCCTCTTCACTACACTCCCCAGTGCCCACCATTTACTGTACAGGTCCTACCCTGTTCACAACACTCCCCAGTGCCCACCATTTACTGTACAGGGCCTACCCTGTTCAAAACACTCCGCAGTGCCCGCCATTTACTGTACAGGTCCTACCCTCTTCACTACACTGCCCAGTGCTTGCCATTTACTGTACAGGTCCTACCCTGTTCACAACACTCCCCAGTGCCCTGCATTTGCTGTACAGGTCCTACCCTGTTCACTACACTCCCCAGTGCCCGCCATTTACTGTACAGGTCCTACCCTGTTCACAACATTCCCCAGTGCCCGCCATTTACTGTACAGGTCCTACCCTGTTCTCAACACTCCTCAGTGCCCGCCATTTACTGTACAGGTCCTACCCTGTTCACTACACTGCCCAGTGCTTGCCATTTACTGTACAGGTCCTACCCTGTTCACAACACTCCCCAGTGCCCTGCATTTACTGTACAGGTCCTACCCTGTTCACAACACTCCTCAGTGCCTGCCATTTACTGTACAGGTCCTACCCTGTTCACAACATTCTCCAGTGCCCACCATTTACTGTACAGGTCCTACCCTGTTCACAACACTCCCCAGTGCCCGCCAATTACTGTACAGGTCCTACCCTGTTCACAACACTCCCCAGTGCTTGCCATTTACTGTACAGGTCCTACCCTGTTCACTACACTCCTCAGTGCCCGCCATTTACTGTACAGGTCCTACCCTGTTCACAACATTCCCCAGTGCCCGCCATTTACTGTACAGGTCCTACCCTGTTCACAACACTCCTCAGTGCCCGCCAATTACTGTACAGGTCCTACCCTGTTCACAACACTCCCCAGTGCCCGCCATTTACTGTACAGGTTCGACCCTGTTCACAACACTCCCCAGTGCCCGCCAATTACTGTACTGGTCCGACCCTGTTCACAACACTCCCCAGTGCCCGCCATTTACTGTACAGGTCCGACCCTGTTCACTACACTCCCCAGTGCCCTGCATTTACTGTACAGGTCCTACCCTGTTCACAACACTCCCCAGTGCCCGCCATTTACTGTACAGGTCCTACCCTGTTCACAACACTCCGCAGTGCCCACCATTTACTGTACAGGTCCTACCCTGTTCACAACACTCCCCAGTGCCCGCCATTTACTGTACAGGTCCTAACCTGTTCACTACACTGCCCAGTGCTTGCCATTTACTGTACAGGTCCTACCCTGTTCACAACACTCCTCAGAGCCCGCCATTTACTGTACAGGTCCTACCCTGTTCACAACACTCGCCAGTGCCCACCATTTACTGTACAGGTCCTACCCTGTTCACAACATTCTCCAGTGCCCGCCATTTACTGTACAGGTCCTACCCTGTTCACAACACTCCCCAGTGCCCGCCATTTACTGTACAGGTCCGACCCTGTTCACAACATTCCCTAGTGCCCTGCATTTACTGTACAGGTCCTACCCTGTTCACTACACTGCCCAGTGCTTGCCATTTACTGTACAGGTCCTACCCTGTTCACTACACTCCCCAGTGCCTGCCATTTACTGTACAGGTCCTACCCTGTTCACAACACTCCACAGTGCCCGCCATTTACTGTACAGGTCCTACCCTGTTCACAACACTCCCCAGTGCCCACCATTTACTGTACAGGTCCTACCCTGTTCACAACATTCCCCAGTGCCCTGCATTTACTGTACAGGTCCTACCCTGTTCACAACACTCCCCAGTGCCCACCATTTACCGTACAGGTCCTAACCTGTTCACAACATTCCCCAGTGCCCTGCATTTACTGTACAGGTCCTACCCTGTTCACAACATGCCCCAGTGCCCTGCATTTACTGTACAGGTCCTACCCTGTTCACAACACTCCCCAGTGCCCTACATTTACTGTACAGGTTCTACCCAGTTCACAACATTCCCCAGTGCCCTACCTTTACTGTACAAGTCCTACCCTGTTCACAACATTCCCCAGTGCCCTGCATTTACTGTACAGTTCCTACCCTGTTCACAACACTCCCCAGTGCCCACCATTTACTGTACAGGTCCTACCCTGTTCACAACACTCCCCAGTGCCCGCCGTTTACTGTACAGGTCCTACCCTGTTCACAACACTGCACAGTGCCCTGCATTTACTGTACTGGTCCTACCCTGTTCACAACGCAGCCCAGTGCCCGCCATTTACTGTACAGGTCCTACCCTGTTCACAACACTCCCCAGTGCCCACCATTTACTGTACAGGTCCTACCCTGTTCACAACACTCCCCAGTGCCCACCATTTACTGTACAGATCCTACCCTGTTCACAACACTGCCCAGTGCCTGCCATTTACTGTACAAGTCCTACCCTGTTCACAACATTCCCCAGTGCCTGCCATTTACTGTACAGGTCCTACCCTGTTCACTACATTCCCCAGTGCCCGCCATTTACTGTACAGGTCCTACCCTGTTCACAACATTCCCCAGTGCCCGCCATTTACTGTACAGGTCCTACCCTGTTCACAACATTCTCCAGTGCCCACCATTTACTGTACAGGTCCGACCCTGTTCACAACACTGCCCAGTGCCTGCTATTTACTGTACAGTTCCGACCCTGTTCACAACATTCCCTAGTGCCCGCCATTTACTGTACAGGTCCTACCCTGTTCACTACACTGCCCAGTGCTTGCCATTTACTGTACAGGTCCTACCCTGTTCACAACACTGCCCAGTGCTTGCCTTTTACTGTACAGGTCCTACCCTGTTCACTACACTGCTCAGTGCCCACCATTTACTGTACAGGTCCTACCCTGTTCACAACATTCCCTAGTGCCCGCCATTTACTGTACAGGTCCTACCCTGTTCACAACACTCCTCAGTGCCCGCCATTTACTGTACAGGTCCTACCCTGTTCACAACACTCCCCAGTGCCCACCATTTACTGTACAGGTCCTACCCTGTTCACAACATTCCCCAGTACCCTGCATTTACTGTACAGGTCCTACCCTGTTCACAACACTCCCCAGTGCCTACCATTTACTGTACAGGTCCTACCCTGTTCACAACATTCCCCAGTACCCTGCATTTACTGTACAGGTCCTACCCTGTTCACAACACTCCCCAGTGCCCACCATTTACTATACACGTCCTACCCTGTTCACAACACTCCTCAGTGCCCGCCATTTACTGTACAGGTCCTACCCTGTTCACAACACTCCCCAGTGCCCACCATTTACTGTACAGGTCCTACCCTGTTCACAACACTCCCCAGTGTCCACCATTTACTGTACAGGTCCTACCCTGTTCACAACATTCCCCAGTGCCCACCATTTACTGTACACGTCCTACCCTGTTCACAACATTCCCCAGTACCCTGCATTTACTGTACAGGTCCTACCCTGTTCACTACACTCCCCAGTGCCCACCATTTACTGTACAGTTCCTACCCTGTTCACAACATTCTCCAGTGCCCACCATTTACTGTACAGGTCCTACCCTGTTCACAACATTCTCCAGTGCCCACCATTTACTGTACAGGTACTACCCTGTTCACTACACTGCTCAGTGCCCTGCATTTACTGTACAGGTCCTACCCTGTTCACTACACTCTCCAGTGCCCGCCATTTACTGTACAGGTCCTACCCTGTTCACAACATTCCCCAGTGCCCGCCATTTACTGTACAGGTCCTACCCTGTTCACAACATTCCCTAGTGCCCTGCATTTACTGTACAGGTCCTACCCTGTTCACAACACTCCCCAGTGCCCTGCATTTACTGTACAGGTCCTACCCTGTTCACAACACTGCCCAGTGCCCACCATTTACTGTACAGGTCCTACCCTGTTCACAACACTCCCCAGTGCCCTGCATTTACTGTACAGGTCCTACCCTGTTCACAACACTCCCCAGTGCCCACCATTTACTGTACAGGTCCTACCCTGTTCACAACATTCCCCAGTGCCCTGCATTTACTGTACAGGTCCTACCCTGTTCACAACACTCCTCAGTGCCCTGCATTTACTGTACAGGTCCTACCCTGTTCACAACATTCCCCAGTGCCCTGCATTTACTGTACAGGTCCTACCCTGTTCACAACACTCCCCAGTGCCCACCATTTACTGTACAGGTCCTACCCTGTTCACAACATTCCCCAGTGCCCTGCATTTACTGTACAGGTCCCACCCTGTTCACAACACTCCTCAGTGCCCTGCATTTACTGTACAGGTCCTACCCTGTTCACAACATTCCCCAGTGCCCTGCATTTACTGTACAGGTCCTACCCTGTTCACAACACTCCTCAGTGCCCTGCATTTACTGTACAGGTCCTACCCTGTTCACAACACTCCCCAGTGCCCACCATTTACCGTACAGGTCCTATCCTGTTCACAACATTCCCCAGTGCCCTGCATTTACTGTACAGGTCCTACCCTGTTCACAACACTCCTCAGTGCCCACCATTTACCGTACAGGTCCTACCCTGTTCACAACATTCCCCAGTGCCCTGCATTTACCGTACAGGTCCTACCCTGTTCACAACATTCCCCAGTGCCCTGCATTTACTGTACAGGTCCTACCCAGTTCACAACACTCCTCAGTGCCCACCATTTACTGTACAGGTCCTACCCTGTTCACAACACTCCCCAGTGCCCACCATTTACTGTACAGGTCCTACCCTGTTCACAACACTCCCCAGTGCCCACCATTTACTGTAAAGGTCCTACCCTGTTCACAACACTCCCCAGTGCCCGCCAATTACTGTACAGGTCCTACCCTGTTCACAACGCTCCCCAGTGCCCACCATTTACTGTACAGGTCCTACCCTGTTCACAACACTCCCCAGTGCCCACCATTTACTGTACAGGTCCTACCCTGTTCACAACATTCCCCAGTGCCCACCATTTACTGTACAGGTCCGACCCTGTTCACAACACTCCCCAGTGCCCACCATTTACTGTACAGGTCCTACCCTGTTCACAACACTCCCCAGTGCCCACCATTTACTGTACAGGTCCTACCCTGTTCACAACACTCCTCAGTGCCCGCCATTTACAGTACAGGTCCTGCCCTGTTCACAACACTCCCCAGTGCCCGCCATTTACTGTACTGGACCTACCCTGTTCACAACACTCCCCAGTGCCCGCCATTTACTGTACAGGTCCTGCCCTGTTCACAACACTCCTCAGTGCCCGCCATTTACTGTACAGGTCCTACCCTGTTCACAACATTCCCCAGTGCCCTCCATTTACTGTACAGGTCCTACCCTGTTCACAACACTCCCCAGTGCCCACCATTTACTGTACAAATCCTACCCTGTTCACAACACTGCCCAGTGCTTGCCATTTACTGTACAAGTCCTACCCTGTTCACAACATTCCCCAGTGCCTGCCATTTACTGTACAGGTCCTACCCTGTTCACAACATTCCCCAGTGCCTGCCATTTACTGTACAGGTCCTACCCTGTTCACTACATTCCCCAGTGCCCGCCATTTACTGTACAGGTCCTACCCTGTTCACAACACTGCCCAGTGCCTGCCATTTACTGTACAGGTCCTACCCTGTTCACAACATTCTCCAGTGCCCGCCATTTACTGTACAGGTCCTACCCTGTTCACAACACTCCCCAGTGCCCGCCATTTACTGTACAGGTCCTACCCTGTTCACAACATTCTCCAGTGCCCACCATTTACTGTACAGGTCCGACCCTGTTCACAACACTGCCCAGTGCCTGCTATTTACTGTACAGGTCCGACCCTGTTCAGAACACTCCTCAGTGCCTGCCATTTACTGTACAGTTCCGACCCTGTTCACAACATTTCCTAGTGCCCTGCATTTACTGTACATGTCCTACCCTTGTCACTACACTGCCCAGTGCTTGCCATTTACTGTACAGGTCCTACCCTGTTCACTACACTGCCCAGTGCTTGCCTTTTACTGTACAGGTACTACCCTGTTCACTACACTGCCCAGTGCTTGCCATTTACTGTACAGGTCCTACCCTGTTCACAACATTCCCCAGAGCCCGCCATTTACTGTACACGTCCTACCCTGTTCACAACACTCCTCAGTGCCCACCATTTACTGTACAGGTCCTACCCTGTTCACAACATTCCCCAGTGCCCGCCATTTACTGTACACGTCCTACCCTGTTCACAACACTCCTCAGTGCCCACCATTTACTGTACAGGTCCTACCCTGTTCACAACACTCCTCAGTGCCCACCATTTACTGTACAGTTCCTACCCTGTTCACAACATTCCCCAGTGCCCTGCATTTACTGTACAGGTCCTACCCTGTTCACAACATTCCCCAGTGCCCTGCATTTACTGTACAGGTCCTACCCTGTTCACAACATTCCCCGGTGCCCACCATTTACTGTACAGGTACTACCCTGTTCACAACACTCCCCAGTGCCCACCATTTACTGTACAGGTCCTACCCTGTTCACAACATTCCCCAGTGCCCTGCATTTACTGTACAGGTCCTACCTTGTTCACAACTTTCCCCAGTGCCCTGCATTTACTGTACAGGTCCTACCCTGTTCACAACATTCCCCAGTGCCCTGCATTTACTGTACAGGTCCTACCCTGTTCACAACACTCCTCAGTGCCCACCATTTACTGTACAGGTCCTACCCTGTTCACAACGCAGCCCAGTGCCCGCCATTTACTGTACAGGTCCTACCCTGTTCACAACATTCCCCAGTGCCCGCCATTTACTGTACAGGTCCTACCCTGTTCACAACACTCCCCAGTGCCCACCATTTACTGTACAGGTCCTACCCTGTTCACAACACTCCCCAGTGCCCACCATTTACTGTACAGGTCCTACCCTGTTCACAACATTCCCCAGTGCCCACCATTTACTGTACAGGTCCGACCCTGTTCACAACACTCCCCAGTGCCCGCCATTTACTGTACAGGTCCTACCCTGTTCACAACATTCCCCAGTGCCCTGCATTTACTGTACAGGTCCTACCCTGTTCACAACACTGCCCGGTGCCCACCATTTACTGTCCAGATCCTACCCTGTTCACAACATTCCCCAGTGCCTGCCATTTACTGTACAGTTCCTACCCTGTTCACAACACTCCTCAGTGCCCACCATTTACTGTACAGGTCCTACCCTGTTCACAACATTCCCCAGTGCCCACCATTTACTGTACAGGTCCGACCCTGTTCACAACATTCCCCAGTGCCCGCCATTTACTGTACAGGTCCTACCCTGTTCACAACATTCCCCAGTGCCCACCATTTACTGTACAGGTCCTACCCTGTTCACAACATTCCCCAGTGCCCGCCATTTACTGTACAGGTCCTACCCTGTTCACAACATTCCACAGTGCCCTGCATTTACTGTACAGGTCCTACCCTGTTCACAACGCAGCCCAGTGCCCGCCATTTACTGTACAGGTCCTACCCTGTTCACAACACTCCCCAGTGCCCACCATTTACTGTGCAGGTCCTACCCTGTTCACAACACTCCCCAGTGCCCACCATTTACTGTACAGGTCCTACCCTGTTCACAACACTCCTCAGTGCCCGCCAATTACTGTACAGGTCCTACCCTGTTCACAACACTCCCCAGTGCCCGCCATTTACTGTACAGGTCCTACCCTGTTCATAACACTCCCAGTGCCTACCATTTACTGTACAGGTCCTACCCTGTTCACAACACTCCCCAGTGCCCATCATTTACTGTACAGGTCCTACCCTGTTCACAATATTCCCCAGTGCCCACCATTTACTATACAGGTCCGACCCTGTTCACAACACTCCCCAGTGCCCGCCATTTACTGTACAGGTCCTACCCTGTTCACAACATTCCCCAGTGCCCTGCATTTACTGTACAGGTCCTACCCTGTTCACAACACTGCCCGGTGCCCGCCATTTACTGTACAGGTCCCACGCTGTTCACAACACTCCCCAGTGCCCACCATTTACTGTACAGATCCTACCCTGTTCACAACACTCCCCAGTGCCCACCATTTACTGTACAGGTCCTACCCTGTTCACAACACTGCCCGGTGCCCGCCATTTACTGTACAGGTCCCACCCTGTTCACAACACTCCCCAGTGCCCACCATTTACTGTACAGATCCTACCCTGTTCACAACATTCCCCAGTGCCTGCCATTTACTGTACAGGTCCTACCCTGTTCACAACATTCCCCAGTGCCCGCCATTTACTGTACAGGTCCTACCCTGTTCACAACATTCCCCAGTGCCCACCATTTACCGTACAGGTCCTACCCTGTTCACAACATTCCCCGGTGCCTGTCATTTACTGTACAGGTCCTACCCTGTTCACAACACTCCCCAGTGCCCACCATTTACTGTGCAGGTCCTACCCTGTTCACAACACTCCCCAGTGCCCTGCATTTACTGTACAGGTCCTACCCTGTTCACAACACTGCCCAGTGCCCGCCATTTACTGTACAAGTCCTACACTGTTCACAACACTCCCCAGTGCCCGCCATTTACTGTACAGGTCCTACACTGTTCACAACACTCCCCAGTGCCCGCCATTTACTGTACAGGTCCTACCCTGTTCACAACACTCCCAGTGCCTACCATTTACTGTACAGGTCCTACCCTGTTCACAACACTCCCCAGTGCCCGCCAATTACTGTACAGGTCCTACCCTGTTCACAACACTCCCCAGTGCCCGCCATTTACTGTACAGGTCCTACCCTGTTCACAACACTCCGCAGTGCCCGCCGTTTACTGTACAGGTCCTACCCTGTTCACAACACTCCCCAGTGCCCGCCATTTTCTGTACAGGTCCTACCCTGTTCACAACACTCCCCAGTGCCCGCCATTTACTGTACAGGTCCTACCCTGTACACTACACTGCCCAGTGCTTGCCATTTACTGTACAGGTCCTACCCTGTTCACAACATTCCCCAGTACCCTGCATTTACTGTACAGGTCCTACCCTGTTCACAACATTCCCCAGTACCCTGCATTTACTGTACAGGTCCTACCCTGTTCACAACACTCCCCAGTGCCCACCATTTACTATACACGTCCTACCCTGTTCACAACACTCCTCAGTGCCCGCCATTTACTGTACAGGTCCTACCCTGTTCACAACACTCCTCAGTGCCCACCATTTACTGTACAGGTCCTACCCTGTTCACAACGCAGCCCAGTGCCCGCCATTTACTGTACAGGTCCTACCCTGTTCACAACATTCCCCAGTGCCCGCCATTTACTGTACAGGTCCTACCCTGTTCACAACACTCCCCAGTGCCCACCATTTACTGTACAGGTCCTACCCTGTTCACAACATTCCCCAGTGCCTGCCATTTACTGTACAGGTCCTACCCTGTTCACAACACTCCTCAGTGCCTGCCATTTACTGTACAGGTCCTACCCTGTTCACAACACTCCCCAGTGCCCACCATTTACTGTACAGGTCCTACCCTGTTCACAACACTCCTCAGTGCCCGCCATTTACTGTACAGGTCCTACCCAGTTCACAACACTCCCCAGTGCCCACCATTTACTGTACAGGTCCTACCCTGTTCACAACATTCCCCAGTGCCCACCATTTACTGTACAGGTCCGACCCTGTTCACAACACTCCCCAGTGCCTGCCATTTACTGTACAGGTCCTACCCTGTTCACAACATTCCCCAGTGCCCGCCATTTACTGTACAGGTCCTACCCTGTTCACAACATTCCCCAGTGCCCACCATTTACCGTACAGGTCCTACCCTGTTCACAACATTCCCCGGTGCCTGTCATTTACTGTACAGGTCCTACCCTGTTCACAACACTCCCCAGTGCCCACCATTTACTGTGCAGGTCCTACCCTGTTCACAACACTCCCCAGTGCCCTGCATTTACTGTACAGGTCCTACCCTGTTCACAACACTGCCCAGTGCCCGCCATTTACTGTACAAGTCCTACACTGTTCACAACACTCCCCAGTGCCCGCCATTTACTGTACAGGTCCTACACTGTTCACAACACTCCCCAGTGCCCGCCATTTACTGTACAGGTCCTACCCTGTTCACAACACTCCCAGTGCCTACCATTTACTGTACAGGTCCTACCCTGTTCACAACACTCCCCAGTGCCCGCCAATTACTGTACAGGTCCTACCCTGTTCACAACACTCCCCAGTGCCCGCCATTTACTGTACAGGTCCTACCCTGTTCACAACACTCCGCAGTGCCCGCCGTTTACTGTACAGGTCCTACCCTGTTCACAACACTCCCCAGTGCCCGCCATTTTCTGTACAGGTCCTACCCTGTTCACAACACTCCCCAGTGCCCGCCATTTACTGTACAGGTCCTACCCTGTACACTACACTGCCCAGTGCTTGCCATTTACTGTACAGGTCCTACCCTGTTCACAACATTCCCCAGTACCCTGCATTTACTGTACAGGTCCTACCCTGTTCACAACATTCCCCAGTACCCTGCATTTACTGTACAGGTCCTACCCTGTTCACAACACTCCCCAGTGCCCACCATTTACTATACACGTCCTACCCTGTTCACAACACTCCTCAGTGCCCGCCATTTACTGTACAGGTCCTACCCTGTTCACAACACTCCTCAGTGCCCACCATTTACTGTACAGGTCCTACCCTGTTCACAACGCAGCCCAGTGCCCGCCATTTACTGTACAGGTCCTACCCTGTTCACAACATTCCCCAGTGCCCGCCATTTACTGTACAGGTCCTACCCTGTTCACAACACTCCCCAGTGCCCACCATTTACTGTACAGGTCCTACCCTGTTCACAACATTCCCCAGTGCCTGCCATTTACTGTACAGGTCCTACCCTGTTCACAACACTCCTCAGTGCCTGCCATTTACTGTACAGGTCCTACCCTGTTCACAACACTCCCCAGTGCCCACCATTTACTGTACAGGTCCTACCCTGTTCACAACACTCCTCAGTGCCCGCCATTTACTGTACAGGTCCTACCCAGTTCACAACACTCCCCAGTGCCCACCATTTACTGTACAGGTCCTACCCTGTTCACAACATTCCCCAGTGCCCACCATTTACTGTACAGGTCCGACCCTGTTCACAACACTCCCCAGTGCCCGCCATTTACTGTACAGGTCCTACCCTGTTCACAACATTCCCCAGTGCCCTGCATTTACTGTACAGGTCCTACCCTGTTCACAACACTGCCCGGTGCCCACCATTTACTGTCCAGATCCTACCCTGTTCACAACATTCCCCAGTGCCTGCCATTTACTGTACAGTTCCTACCCTGTTCACAACACTCCTCAGTGCCCACCATTTACTGTACAGGTCCTACCCTGTTCACAACATTCCCCAGTGCCCACCATTTACTGTACAGGTCCGACCCTGTTCACAACATTCCCCAGTGCCCGCCATTTACTGTACAGGTCCTACCCTGTTCACAACATTCCCCAGTGCCCACCATTTACTGTACAGGTCCTACCCTGTTCACAACATTCCCCAGTGCCCGCCATTTACTGTACAGGTCCTACCCTGTTCACAACATTCCCCAGTGCCCTGCATTTACTGTACAGGTCCTACCCTGTTCACAACGCAGCCCAGTGCCCGCCATTTACTGTACAGGTCCTACCCTGTTCACAACACTCCCCAGTGCCCACCATTTACTGTGCAGGTCCTACCCTGTTCACAACACTCCCCAGTGCCCACCATTTACTGTACAGGTCCTACCCTGTTCACAACACTCCTCAGTGCCCGCCATTTACTGTACAGGTCCTACCCTGTTCACAACACTCCCCAGTGCCCGCCATTTACTGTACAGGTCCTACCCTGTTCACAACACTCCCAGTGCCTACCATTTACTGTACAGGTCCTACCCTGTTCACAACACTCCCCAGTGCCCATCATTTACTGTACAGGTCCTACCCTGTTCACAACATTCCCCAGTGCCCACCATTTACTATACAGGTCCGACCCTGTTCACAACACTCCCCAGTGCCCGCCATTTACTGTACAGGTCCTACCCTGTTCACAACATTCCCCAGTGCCCTGCATTTACTGTACAGGTCCTACCCTGTTCACAACACTGCCCGGTGCCCGCCATTTACTGTACAGGTCCCACCCTGTTCACAACACTCCCCAGTGCCCACCATTTACTGTACAGATCCTACCCTGTTCACAACACTCCCCAGTGCCCACCATTTACTGTACAGGTCCTACCCTGTTCACAACACTGCCCGGTGCCCGCCATTTACTGTACAGGTCCCACCCTGTTCACAACACTCCCCAGTGCCCACCATTTACTGTACAGATCCTACCCTGTTCACAACATTCCCCAGTGCCTGCCATTTACTGTACAGGTCCTACCCTGTTCACAACATTCCCCAGTGCCCGCCATTTACTGTACAGGTCCTACCCTGTTCACAACATTCCCCAGTGCCCACCATTTACCGTACAGGTCCTACCCTGTTCACAACATTCCCCGGTGCCTGTCATTTACTGTACAGGTCCTACCCTGTTCACAACACTCCCCAGTGCCCACCATTTACTGTGCAGGTCCTACCCTGTTCACAACACTCCCCAGTGCCCTGCATTTACTGTACAGGTCCTACCCTGTTCACAACACTGCCCAGTGCCCGCCATTTACTGTACAAGTCCTACACTGTTCACAACACTCCCCAGTGCCCGCCATTTACTGTACAGGTCCTACACTGTTCACAACACTCCACAGTGCCCGCCATTTACTGTACAGGTCCTACCCTGTTCACAACACTCCCAGTGCCTACCATTTACTGTACAGGTCCTACCCTGTTCACAGCACTCCCCAGTGCCCGCCAATTACTGTACAGGTCCTACCCTGTTCACAACACTCCCCAGTGCCCGCCATTTACTGTACAGGTCCTACCCTGTTCACAACACTCCGCAGTGCCCGCCATTTACTGTACAGGTCCTACCCTGTTCACAACACTCCCCAGTGCCCGCCATTTTCTGTACAGGTCCTACCCTGTTCACTACACTGCCCAGTGCCCGCCATTTACTGTACAGGTCCTACCCTGTTCACAGCACTCCCCTGTGCCCGCCATTTACTGTACAGGTCCTACCCTGTTCACAATATTCCCCAGTGCCCACCATTTACTGTACAGGTCCTACCCTGTTCACAACATTCCCCAGTGCCCTGCATTTACTGTACAGGTCCTACCCTGTTCACAACACTCCCCAATGCCCACCATTTACTGTACAGGTCCTACCCTGTTCACAACACTCCCCAGTGCCTGCCATTTACTGTACAGGTTCTACCCTGTTCACAACATTCCCCAGTGCCCTGCATTTACTGTACAGGTCCTACCCTGTTCACTACACTGCCCAGTGCTTGCCATTTACTGTACAGGTCCTACCCTGTTCAGAGCACTCCCCAGTGATCGCCATTTACTGTACAGGTCCGACCCTGTTCACAACATTCCCCAGTGCCCGCCATTTACTGTACAGGTCCTACCCTGTTCACAACATTCTCCAGTGCCCGCCATTTACTGTACAGGTCCTACCCTGTTCACAACACTCCCCAGTGCCCGCCATTTACTGTACAGGTCCTACCCTGTTCACTACACTGCCCAGTGCCCTGCATTTACTGTACAGGTCCTACCATGTTCACAACACTGCCCAGTGCCCTGCATTTACTGTACAGGTCCTACCGTGTTCACAACACTGCCCAGTGCCCGCCATTTACTGTACAGGTCCTACCCTGTTCACAACACTCCTCAGTGCCCGCCGTTTACTGTACAGTTCCTACCCTGTTCACAACATTCCCCAGTGCCCGCCATTTACTGTACAGGTCCTACCCTGTTCACTATACTGGCCAGTGCCCTGCATTTACTGTACAGGTCCTACCATGTTCACAACACTGCCCAGTGCCCTGCATTTACTGTACAGGTCCTACCGTGTTCACAACACTGCCCAGTGCCCGCCATTTACTGTACAGGTCCTACCCTGTTCACAACACTCCCCAGTGCCCACCATTTACTGTACAGATCCTACCCTGTTCACAACACTGCCCAGTGCCTGCCATTTACTGTACAAGTCCTACCCTGTTCACAACATTCCCCAGTGCCTGCCATTTACTGTACAAGTCCTACCCTGTTCACAACATTCCCCAGTGCCTGCCATTTACTGTACAGGTCCTACCCTGTTCACTACATTCCCCAGTGCCCGCCATTTACTGTACAGGTCCTACCCTGTTCACAACACTGCCCAGTGCCTGCCATGTACTGTACAGGTCCTACCCTGTTCACAACATTCTCCAGTGCCCGCCATTTACTGTACAGGTCCTTCCCTGTTCACAACACTCCCCAGTGCCCGCCATTTACTGTACAGGTCCGACCCTGTTCACAACACTGCCCAGTGCCTGCTATTTACTGTACAGGTCCGACCCTGTTCAGAACACTCCTCAGTGCCTGCCATTTACTGTACAGTTCCGACCCTGTTCACAACATTCCCCAGTGCCCGCCATTTACTGTACAGGTCCTACCCTGTTCACTACACTGGCCAGTGCCCTGCATTTACTGTACAGGTCCTACCATGTTCACAACACTGCCCAGTGCCCTGCATTTACTGTACAGGTCCTACCGTGTTCACAACACTGCCCAGTGCTTGCCATTTACTGTACAGGTCCTACCCTGTTCACAACACTCCTCAGTGCCTGCCATTTACCGTACAGGTCCGACCCTGTTCACAACATTCCCTAGTGCCCTGCATTTACTGTACAGGTCCTACCCTGTTCACAACACTCCCCAGTGCCCGCCATTTACTGTACAGGTCCTACCCTGTTCACTACACTGCCCAGTGCTTGCCATTTACTGTACAGGTCCTACCCTGTTCACAACATTCCCAGTGCCTGCCATTTACTGTACAGGTCCTACCCTGTTCACTACATTCCCCAGTGCCCGCCATTTACTGTACAGGTCCTACCCTGTTCACAACACTGCCCAGTGCCTGCCATGTACTGTACAGGTCCTACCCTGTTCACAACATTCTCCAGTGCCCGCCATTTACTGTACAGGTCCTTCCCTGTTCACAACACTCCCCAGTGCCCACCACTTACTGTACAGGTCCGACCCTGTTCACAACACTGCCCAGTGCCTGCTATTTACTGTACAGGTCCGACCCTGTTCAGAACACTCCTCAGTGCCTGCCATTTACTGTACAGTTCCGACCCTGTTCACAACATTCCCCAGTGCCCGCCATTTACTGTACAGGTCCTACCCTGTTCACTACACTGGCCAGTGCCCTGCATTTACTGTACAGGTCCTACCATGTTCACAACACTGCCCAGTGCCCTGCATTTACTGTACAGGTCCTACCGTGTTCACAACACTGCCCAGTGCTTGCCATTTACTGTACAGGTCCTACCCTGTTCACAACACTCCTCAGTGCCTGCCATTTACCGTACAGGTCCGACCCTGTTCACAACATTCCCTAGTGCCCTGCATTTACTGTACAGGTCCTACCCTGTTCACAACACTCCCCAGTGCCCGCCATTTACTGTACAGGTCCTACCCTGTTCACTACACTGCCCAGTGCTTGCCATTTACTGTACAGGTCCTACCCTGTTCACAACATTCCCAAGTGCCCACCATTTACCGTACAGGTCCTACCCTGTTCACAACACTCCCCAGTGCCCGCCATTTACTGTACAGGTCCTACCCTGTTCACAACATTCCCCAGTGCCCTGCATTTACTGTACAGGTCCTACCCTGTTCACAACATTCCCCAGTGCCCTGCATTTACTGTACAGGTCCTACCCTGTTCACAACGCAGCCCAGTGACCGCCATTTACTGTACAGGTCCTACCCTGTTCACAACACTCCCAAGTGCCCACCATTTACTGTGCAGGTCCTACCCTGTTCACAACACTCCCAAGTGCCCACCATTTACTGTACAGGTCCTACCCTGTTCACAACACTCCCAAGTGCCCACCATTTACTGTGCAGGTCCTACCCTGTTCACAACACTCCCAAGTGCCCACCATTTACTGTACAGGTCCTACCCTGTTCACAACACTCCTCAGTGCCCGCCATTTACTGTACAGGTCCTGCCCTGTTCACAACACTCCCCAGTGCCCGCCATTTACTGTTCAGGTCCTACCCTGTTCACAACACTCCCCAGTGCCCGCCATTTACTGTACAGGTCCTACCCTGTTCACAACACTCCCCAGTGCCCGCCATTTACTGTACAGGTCCTACCCTGTTCACAACACTCCCAGTGCCCGCCATTTACTGTACAGGTCCTACCCTGTTCACAACACTCCCCAGTGCCCGCCAATTACTGTACAGGTCCTACCCTGTTCACAACACTCCTCAGTGCCTGCCATTTACCGTACAGGTCCGACCCTGTTCACAACATTCCCTAGTGCCCTGCATTTACTGTACAGGTCCTACCCTGTTCACAACACTCCCCAGTGCCCGCCATTTACTGTACAGGTCCTACCCTGTTCACTACACTGCCCAGGGCTTGCCATTTACTGTACAGGTCCTACCCTGTTCACAACATTCCCCAGTGCTTGCCATTTACTGTACAGGTCCTACCCTGTTCACAACACTCCCCAGTGCCCACCATTTACTGTACAGGTCCTACCCTGTTCACAACACTCCTCAGTGCCTGCCATTTACCGTACAGGTCCGACCCTGTTCACAACATTCCCTAGTGCCCTGCATTTACTGTACAGGTCCTACCCTGTTCACAACACTCCCCAGTGCTTGCCATTTACCGTACAGGTCCGACCCTCTTCACAATATTCCCCAGTGCTTGCCATTTACTGTACAGGTCCTACCCTGTTCACTACACTGCCCAGTGCTTGCCTTTTACTGTACAGGTACTACCCTGTTCACTACACTGCCCAGTGCTTGCCATTTACTGTACACGTCCTACCCTGTTCACAACATTCCCCAGTGCTTGCCATTTACTGTACAGGTCCTACCCTGTTCACAACATTCCCCAGTGCCCTGCATTTACTGTACAGGACCTACCCTGTTCACAACACTGCCCAGTGCCCTGCATTTACTGTACAGGTCCTACCCTGTTCACAACACTCCCCAGTGCCCACCATTTACTGTACAGGTCCTACCCTGTTCACAACATTCCCCAGTGCCCTGCATTTACTGTACAGGACCTACCCTGTTCACAGCACTGCCCAGTGCCCTGCATTTACTGTACAGGTCCTACCCTGTTCACAACACTCCTCAGTGCCCACCATTTACTGTACAGGTCCTACCCTGTTCACAACATTCCCCAGTGCCCTGCATTTACTGTACAGGTCCTACCCTGTTCACAACATTCCCCAGTGCCCTGCATTTACTGTACAGGTCCTACCCTGTTCACTACACTGCCCAGTGCTTGCCATTTACTGTACAGGTCCTACCCTGTTCACAACACTCCCCAGTGCCCACCATTTACTGTACAGGTCCTACCCTGTTCACAACACTCCCCAGTGCCCACCATTTACTGTACAGGTCCTACCCTGTTCACAACATTCCCCAGTGCCCTGCATTTACTGTACAGGTCCTACCCTGTTCACAACATTCCCCAGTGCCTGCCATTTACTGTACAGGTCCTACCCTGTTCACAACATTCCCAAGTGCCCGCCATTTACCGTACAGGTCCTACCCTGTTCACAACACTCCCCAGTGCCCGCCATTTACTGTACAGGTCCTACCCTGTTCACAACATTCCCCAGTGCCCTGCATTTACTGTACAGGTCCTACCCTGTTCACAACATTCCCCAGTGCCCTGCATTTACTGTACAGGTCCTACCCTGTTCACAACGCAGCCCAGTGACCGCCATTTACTGTACAGGTCCTACCCTGTTCACAACACTCCCCAGTGCCCGCCATTTACTGTACAGGTCCTACCCTGTTCACTACACTGCCCAGTGCTTGCCATTTACTGTACAGGTCCTACCCTGTTCACTACACTGCCCAGTGCTTGCCATTTACTGTACAGGTCCTACCCTGTTCACAACATTCCCCAGTGCTTGCCATTTACTGTACAGGTCCTACCCTGTTCACAACACTCCCCAGTGCCCGCCATTTACTGTACAGGTCCTACCCTGTTCACAACACTCCTCAGTGCCTGCCATTTACCGTACAGGTCCGACCCTGTTCACAACATTCCCTAGTGCCCTGCATTTACTGTACAGGTCCTACCCTGTTCACAACACTCCCCAGTGCTTGCCATTTACTGTACAGGTCCTACCCTGTTCACTACACTGCCCAGTGCTTGCCTTTTACTGTACAGGTACTACCCTGTTCACTACACTGCCCAGTGCTTGCCATTTACTGTACAGGTCCTACCCTGTTCACAACATTCCCCAGTGCTTGCCATTTACTGTACAGGTCCTACCCTGTTCACAACATTCCCCAGTGCCCTGCATTTACTGTACAGGTCCTACCCTGTTCACAACATTCCCCAGTGCCCTGCATTTACTGTACAGGACCTACCCTGTTCACAACACTCCCAAGTGCCCACCATTTACTGTACAGGTCCTACCCTCTTCACTACACTGCCCAGTGCTTGCCATTTACTGTACAGGTCCTACCCTGTTCACAACACTCCCCAGTGCCCTGCATTTGCTGTACAGGTCCTACCCAGTTCACTACACTCCTCAGTGCCCGACATTTACTGTACAGGTCCTACCCTGTTCACAACACTCCCCAGTGCCCGCCATTTACTGTACAGGTCCTACCCTGTTCACTACACTGCCCAGTGCTTGCCATTTACTGTACAGGTCCTACCCTGTTCACAACATTCCCCAGTGCTTGCCATTTACTGTACAGGTCCTACCCTGTTCACAACACTGCCCAGTGCTTGCCATTTACTGTACAGGTCCTACCCTGTTCACTACACTGCCCAGTGCTTGCCTTTTACTGTACAGGTACTACCCTGTTCACTACACTGCCCAGTGCTTGCCATTTACTGTACAGGTCCTACCCTGTTCACAACATTCCCCAGTGCTTGCCATTTACTGTACAGGTCCTACCCTGTTCACAACACTCCCCAGTGCCCGCCATTTACTGTACAGGTCCTACCCTGTTCACAACACTCCTCAGTGCCTGCCATTTACCGTACAGGTCCGACCCTGTTCACAACATTCCCTAGTGCCCTGCATTTACTGTACAGGTCTTACCCTGTTCACAACACTCCCCAGTGCTTGCCATTTACTGTACAGGTCCTACCCTGTTCACTACACTGCCCAGTGCTTGCCTTTTACTGTACAGGTACTACCCTGTTCACTACACTGCCCAGTGCTTGCCATTTACTGTACAGGTCCTACCCTGTTCACAACATTCCCCAGTGCTTGCCATTTACTGTACAGGTCCTACCCTGTTCACAACATTCCCCAGTGCCCTGCATTTACTGTACAGGTCCTACCCTGTTCACAACATTCCCCAGTGCCCTGCATTTACTGTACAGGACCTACCCTGTTCACAACACTCCCAAGTGCCCACCATTTACTGTACAGGTCCTACCCTCTTCACTACACTGCCCAGTGCTTGCCATTTACTGTACAGGTCCTACCCTGTTCACAACACTCCCCAGTGCCCTGCATTTGCTGTACAGGTCCTACCCAGTTCACTACAATCCTCAGTGCCCGACATTTACTGTACAGGTCCTACCCTGTTCTCAACACTCCTCAGTGCCCGCCATTTACTGTACAGGTCCTACCCTGTTCACTACACTCCCCAGTGCCCGCCATTTACTGTACAGGTCCTACCCTGTTCACAACATTCTCCAGTGCCCACCATTTACTGTACAGGTCCTACCCTGTTCACAACACTCCCCAGTGCGTGCCATTTACTGTACAGTTCCTACCCTGTTCACAACACTCCCCAGTGCCCGCCATTTACTGTACAGGTCCTACCCTGTTCACAACATTCCCCAGTGCCCGCCATTTACTGTACAGGTCCTACCCTGTTCTCAACACTCCTCAGTGCCCGCCATTTACTGTACAGGTCCTACCCTGTTCACTACACTCCCCAGTGCCCGCCATTTACTGTACAGGTCCTACCCTGTTCACAACATTCTCCAGTGCCCACCATTTACTGTACAGGTCCTACCCTGTTCACAACACTCCCCAGTGCCTGCCATTTACTGTACAGGTCCTACCCTGTTCACAACACTGCCCAGTGCCCGCCAATTACTGTACAGGTCCTACCCTGTTCACAACACTCCCCAGTGCCCGCCATTTACTGTACAGGTCCTACCCTGTTCACTACACTCCTCAGTGCCCGCCAATTACTGTACAGGTCCTACCCTGTTCACAACACTCCCCAGTGCCCGCCATTTACTGTACAGGTCCTACCCTGTTCACTACACTCCCCAGTGCCCGTCATTTACTGTACAGGTCCGACCCTGTTCACAACACTCCCCAGTGCCCGCCATTTACTGTACAGGTCCTACCCTGTTCACTACACTGCCCATTGCTTGCCATTTACTGTACAGGTCCTACCCTGTTCACAACACTCCCCAGTGCCCTGCATTTACTGTACAGGTCCTACCCTGTTCACAACACTCCCTAGTGCCCGCCATTTACTGCACAGGTCCGACCCTGTTCACTACACTCCCCAGTGCCCGCCATTTACTGTAGAGGTCCGACCCTGTTCACTACACTCCCCAGTGCCCGCCATTTACTGTACAGGTACTACCCTGTTCACAACACTCCCCAGTGCCCACCATTTACTGTACAGGTCCTACCCTGTTCACAACACTCCCATGTGCCCACCATTTACTGTACAGGGCCTACCCTGTTCACAACACTCCGCAGTGCCCGCCATTTACTGTACAGGTCCTACCCTGTTCACAACACTCCCCAGTGCCCTGCATTTGCTGTACAGGTCCTACCCAGTTCACTACACTCCCCAGTGCCCGCCATTTACTGTACAGGTCCTACCCTGTTCACAACATTCCCCAGTGCCCGCCATTTACTGTACAGGTCCTACCCTGTTCACAACACTCCCCAGTGCCCGCCATTTACTGTACAGGTCCTACCCTGTTCACAACACCTCCCAGTGCCCGCCATTTACTGTACAGGTCCTACCCTGTTCACAACACTCCGCAGTGCCCGCCATTTACTGTACAGGTCCTACCCTGTTCACAACACTCCCCAGTGCCCGCCATTTACTGTACAGGTCCTACCCTGTTCACAACACTCCCAGTGCCCGCCATTTACTGTACAGGTCCTACCCTGTTCACAACACTCCCCAGTGTCCGCCAATTACTGTACAGGTCCTACCCTGTTCACAACACTCCCCAGTGCCCGCCATTTACTGTACAGGTCCTACCCTGTTCACAACACTCCGCAGTGCCCGCCATTTACTGTACAGGTCCTACCCTGTTCACAACACTCCCCAGTGCCCGCCATTTTCTGTACAGGTCCTGCCCTGTTCACAACACTCCCCAGTGCCCGCCATTTACTGTACAGGTCCTACCCTGTTCACTACACTGCCCAGTGCTTGCCATTTACTGTACATGTCCTACCCTGTTCACAACACTCCCCAGTGCCCACCATTTACTGTACAGGTCCTACCATGTTCACAACATTCCCCAGTGCCCTGCATTTACTGTACAGGTCCTACCCTGTTCACAACACTCCCCAGTGCCCACCATTTACCGTACAGGTCCTAACCTGTTCACAACACTGCCCAGTGCCCTGCATTTACTGTACTGGTCCTACCCTGTTCACAACACTGCCCAGTGCCTGCCATTTACTGTACAGGTCCTACCCTGTTCACAACATTCTCCAGTGCCCGCCATTTACTGTACAGGTCCTACCCTGTTCACAACACTCCCCAGTGCCCGCCATTTACTGTACAGGTCCTACCCTGTTCACAACATTCTCCAGTGCCCAACATTTACTGTACAGGTCCTACCCTGTTCACTACACTGCCCAGTGCTTGCCATTTACCGTACAGGTCCGACCCTGTTCACAACATTCCCTAGTGCCCTGCATTTACTGTACAGGTCCTACCCTGTTCACTACACTGCCCAGTGCTTGCCATTTACTGTACAGGTCCTACCCTGTTCACTACACTGCCCAGTGCTTGCCATTTACTGTACAGGTCCTACCCTGTTCACTACACTGCCCAGTGCTTGCCATTTACTGTACAGGTCCTACCCTGTTCACAACATTCCCCAGTGCCCGCCATTTACTGTACAGGTCCTACCCTGTTCACAACACTCCTCAGCCCGCCATTTACTGTACAGGTCCTACCCTGTTCACAACACTCCCCAGTGCCCACCATTTACTGTACAGGTCCTACCCTGTTCACAACATTCCCCAGTGCCCTGCATTTACTGTACAGGTCCTACCCTGTTCACTACACTGCCCAGTGCTTGCCATTTACTGTACAGGTCCTACCCTGTTCCCTACACTGCCCAGTGCTTGCCATTTACTGTACAGGTCCTACCCTGTTCACAACACTCCCCAGTGCCCACCATTTACTGTACAGGTCCTACCCTGTTCACAACATTCCCTAGTGCCCTGCATTTACTGTACAGGTCCTACCCTGTTCACTACACTGCCCAGTGCTTGCCATTTACTGTACAGGTCCTACCCTGTTCACTACACTGCCCAGTGCTTGCCATTTACTGTACAGGTCCTACCCTGTTCACAACACTCCCCAGTGCCCACCATTTACTGTACAGGTCCTACCCTGTTCACAACATTCCCTAGTGCCCTGCATTTACTGTACAGGTCCTACCCTGTTCACTACACTGCCCAGTGCTTGCCATTTACTGTACAGGTCCTACCCTGTTCACTACACTGCCCAGTGCTTGCCATTTACTGTACAGGTCCTACCCTGTTCACAACACTCCCCAGTGCCCACCATTCACTGTACAGGTCCTACCCTGTTCACAACACTCCCCAGTGCCCGCCATTTACTGTACAGGTCCTACCCTGTTCACTACACTCCCCAGTGCCCGTCATTTACTGTACAGGTCCGACCCTGTTCACAACACTCCCCAGTGCCCGCCATTTACTGTACAGGTCCTACCCTGTTCACTACACTGCCCAGTGCTTGCCATTTACTGTACAGGTCCTACCCTGTTCACAACACTCCCCAGTGCCCTGCATTTACTGTACAGGTCCTACCCTGTTCACAACACTCCCCAGTGCCCGCCATTTACTGCACAGGTCCGACCCTGTTCACTACACTCCCCAGTGCCCGCCATTTACTGTAGAGGTCCGACCCTGTTCACTACACTCCCCAGTGCCCGCCATTTACTGTACATGTACTACCCTGTTCACAACACTCCCCAGTGCCCACCATTTACTGTACAGGTCCTACCCTGTTCACAACACTCCCATGTGCCCACCATTTACTGTACAGGGCCTACCCTGTTCACAACACTCCGCAGTGCCCGCCATTTACTGTACAGGTCCTACCCTGTTCACAACACTCCCCAGTGCCCTGCATTTGCTGTACAGGTCCTACCCAGTTCACTACACTCCCCAGTGCCCGCCATTTACTGTACAGGTCCTACCCTGTTCACAACATTCCCCAGTGCCCGCCATTTACTGTACAGGTCCTACCCTGTTCACAACACTCCCCAGTGCCCGCCATTTACTGTACAGGTCCTACCCTGTTCACAACACCTCCCAGTGCCCGCCATTTACTGTACAGGTCCTACCCTGTTCACAACACTCCGCAGTGCCCGCCATTTACTGTACAGGTCCTACCCTGTTCACAACACTCCCCAGTGCCCGCCATTTACTGTACAGGTCCTACCCTGTTCACAACACTCCCAGTGCCCGCCATTTACTGTACAGGTCCTACCCTGTTCACAACACTCCCCAGTGTCCGCCAATTACTGTACAGGTCCTACCCTGTTCACAACACTCCCCAGTGCCCGCCATTTACTGTACAGGTCCTACCCTGTTCACAACACTCCGCAGTGCCCGCCATTTACTGTACAGGTCCTACCCTGTTCACAACACTCCCCAGTGCCCGCCATTTTCTGTACAGGTCCTGCCCTGTTCACAACACTCCCCAGTGCCCGCCATTTACTGTACAGGTCCTACCCTGTTCACTACACTGCCCAGTGCTTGCCATTTACTGTACATGTCCTACCCTGTTCACAACACTCCCCAGTGCCCACCATTTACTGTACAGGTCCTACCCTGTTCACAACATTCCCCAGTGCCCTGCATTTACTGTACAGGTCCTACCCTGTTCACAACACTCCCCAGTGCCCACCATTTACTGTACAGGTCCTACCCTGTTCACAACATTCCCTAGTGCCCTGCATTTACTGTACAGGTCCTACCCTGTTCACTACACTGCCCAGTGCTTGCCATTTACTGTACATGTCCTACCCTGTTCACAACACTCCCCAGTGCCCACCATTTACTGTACAGGTCCTACCCTGTTCACAACATTCCCCAGTGCCCTGCATTTACTGTACAGGTCCTACCCTGTTCACAACACTCCCCAGTGCCCACCATTTACCGTACAGGTCCTAACCTGTTCACAACACTGCCCAGTGCCCTGCATTTACTGTACAGGTCCTACCCTGTTCACAATACTGCCCAGTGCCTGCCATTTACTGTACAGGTCCTACCCTGTTCACAACATTCTCCAGTGCCCGCCATTTACTGTACAGGTCCTACCCTGTTCACAACACTCCCCAGTGCCCGCCATTTACTGTACAGGTCCTACCCTGTTCACAACATTCTCCAGTGCCCAACATTTACTGTACAGGTCCTACCCTGTTCACTACACTGCCCAGTGCTTGCCATTTACCGTACAGGTCCGACCCTGTTCACAACATTCCCTAGTGCCCTGCATTTACTGTACAGGTCCTACCCTGTTCACTACACTGCCCAGTGCTTGCCATTTACTGTACAGGTCCTACCCTGTTCACTACACTGCCAGGTGCTTGCCATTTACTGTACAGGTCCTACCCTGTTCACTACACTGCCCAGTGCTTGCCATTTACTGTACAGGTCCTACCCTGTTCACAACATTCCCCAGTGCCCGCCATTTACTGTACAGGTCCTACCCTGTTCACAACACTCCTCAGCCCGCCATTTACTGTACAGGTCCTACCCTGTTCACAACACTCCCCAGTGCCCACCATTTACTGTACAGGTCCTACCCTGTTCACAACATTCCCCAGTGCCCTGCATTTACTGTACAGGTCCTACCCTGTTCACTACACTGCCCAGTGCTTGCCATTTACTGTACAGGTCCTACCCTGTTCACAACACTCCCCAGTGCCCGCCATTTACTGTACAGGTCCTACCCTGTTCACAACACCTCCCAGTGCCCGCCATTTACTGTACAGGTCCTACCCTGTTCACAACACTCCGCAGTGCCCGCCATTTACTGTACAGGTCCTACCCTGTTCACAACACTCCCCAGTGCCCGCCATTTACTGTACAGGTCCTACCCTGTTCACAACACTCCCAGTGCCCGCCATTTACTGTACAGGTCCTACCCTGTTCACAACACTCCCCAGTGTCCGCCAATTACTGTACAGGTCCTACCCTGTTCACAACACTCCCCAGTGCCCGCCATTTACTGTACAGGTCCTACCCTGTTCACAACACTCCGCAGTGCCCGCCATTTACTGTACAGGTCCTACCCTGTTCACAACACTCCCCAGTGCCCGCCATTTTCTGTACAGGTCCTGCCCTGTTCACAACACTCCCCAGTGCCCGCCATTTACTGTACAGGTCCTACCCTGTTCACTACACTGCCCAGTGCTTGCCATTTACTGTACATGTCCTACCCTGTTCACAACACTCCCCAGTGCCCACCATTTACTGTACAGGTCCTACCCTGTTCACAACATTCCCCAGTGCCCTGCATTTACTGTACAGGTCCTACCCTGTTCACAACACTCCCCAGTGCCCACCATTTACCGTACAGGTCCTAACCTGTTCACAACACTGCCCAGTGCCCTGCATTTACTGTACAGGTCCTACCCTGTTCACAACACTGCCCAGTGCCTGCCATTTACTGTACAGGTCCTACCCTGTTCACAACATTCTCCAGTGCCCACCATTTACTGTACAGGTCCTACCCTGTTCACAACACTCCCCAGTGCCCGCCATTTACTGTACAGGTCCTACCCTGTTCACAACATTCTCCAGTGCCCAACATTTACTGTACAGGTCCTACCCTGTTCACTACACTGCCCAGTGCTTGCCATTTACCGTACAGGTCCGACCCTGTTCACAACATTCCCTAGTGCCCTGCATTTACTGTACAGGTCCTACCCTGTTCACTACACTGCCCAGTGCTTGCCATTTACTGTACAGGTCCTACCCTGTTCACTACACTGCCCAGTGCTTGCCATTTACTGTACAGGTCCTACCCTGTTCACTACACTGCCCAGTGCTTGCCATTTACTGTACAGGTCCTACCCTGTTCACAACATTCCCCAGTGCCCGCCATTTACTGTACAGGTCCTACCCTGTTCACAACACTCCTCAGCCCGCCATTTACTGTACAGGTCCTACCCTGTTCACAACACTCCCCAGTGCCCACCATTTACTGTACAGGTCCTACCCTGTTCACAACATTCCCCAGTGCCCTGCATTTACTGTACAGTTCCTACCCTGTTCACAACACTCCCCAGTGCCCTCCATTTACTGTACAGATCCTACCCTGTTCACAACACTGCCCAGTGCCTGCCATTTACTGTACAAGTCCTACCCTGTTCACAACATTCCCCAGTGCCCTGCATTTACTGTACAGGTCCTACCCTGTTCACAACACTGCCCAGTGCTTGCCATTTACTGTACAGGTCCTACCCTGTTCACAACATTCCGCAGTGCCTGCCATTTACTGTACAGGTCCTACCCTGTTCACTACATTCCCCAGTGCCCGCCATTTACTGTACAGGTCCTACCCTGTTCACAACACTGCCCAGGGCCCTGCATTTACTGTACAGGTCCTATCCTGTTCACAACACTGCCCAGTGCCTGTCATTTACTGTACAGGTCCTACCCTGTTCACAACACTCCCCAGTGCCCGCAATTTACTGTACAGGTCCTGCCCTGTTCACAACACTCCCCAGTGCCCGCAATTTACTGTACAGGTCCTACCCTGTTCACAACACTCCCCAGTGCCCGCAATTTACTGTACAGGTCCTGCCCTGTTCACAACACTCCTCAGTGCCCGCCATTTACTGTACAGGTCCTACCCTGTTCACAACACTCCCCAGTGCCCGCCATTTACTGTACAGGTCCTACCCTGTTCACAACATTCTCCAGTGCCCAACATTTACTGTACAGGTCCTACCCTGTTCACTACACTGCCCAGTGCTTGCCATTTACCGTACAGGTCCGACCCTGTTCACAACATTCCCTAGTGCCCTGCATTTACTGTACAGGTCCTACCCTGTTCACTACACTGCCCAGTGCTTGCCATTTACTGTACAGGTCCTACCCTGTTCACTACACTGCCAGGTGCTTGCCATTTACTGTACAGGTCCTACCCTGTTCACTACACTGCCCAGTGCTTGCCATTTACTGTACAGGTCCTACCCTGTTCACAACATTCCCCAGTGCCCGCCATTTACTGTACAGGTCCTACCCTGTTCACAACACTCCTCAGCCCGCCATTTACTGTACAGGTCCTACCCTGTTCACAACACTCCCCAGTGCCCACCATTTACTGTACAGGTCCTACCCTGTTCACAACATTCCCCAGTGCCCTGCATTTACTGTACAGGTCCTACCCTGTTCACTACACTGCCCAGTGCTTGCCATTTACTGTACAGGTCCTACCCTGTTCACAACACTCCCCAGTGCCCGCCATTTACTGTACAGGTCCTACCCTGTTCACAACACCTCCCAGTGCCCGCCATTTACTGTACAGGTCCTACCCTGTTCACAACACTCCGCAGTGCCCGCCATTTACTGTACAGGTCCTACCCTGTTCACAACACTCCCCAGTGCCCGCCATTTACTGTACAGGTCCTACCCTGTTCACAACACTCCCAGTGCCCGCCATTTACTGTACAGGTCCTACCCTGTTCACAACACTCCCCAGTGTCCGCCAATTACTGTACAGGTCCTACCCTGTTCACAACACTCCCCAGTGCCCGCCATTTACTGTACAGGTCCTACCCTGTTCACAACACTCCGCAGTGCCCGCCATTTACTGTACAGGTCCTACCCTGTTCACAACACTCCCCAGTGCCCGCCATTTTCTGTACAGGTCCTGCCCTGTTCACAACACTCCCCAGTGCCCGCCATTTACTGTACAGGTCCTACCCTGTTCACTACACTGCCCAGTGCTTGCCATTTACTGTACATGTCCTACCCTGTTCACAACACTCCCCAGTGCCCACCATTTACTGTACAGGTCCTACCCTGTTCACAACATTCCCCAGTGCCCTGCATTTACTGTACAGGTCCTACCCTGTTCACAACACTCCCCAGTGCCCACCATT
Source organism: Hypanus sabinus (assembly GCF_030144855.1). Lineage (NCBI taxonomy): Eukaryota > Metazoa > Chordata > Chondrichthyes > Myliobatiformes > Dasyatidae > Hypanus > Hypanus sabinus. Next base: position 108,210,481 of record NC_082707.1, read on the forward strand.
TACCGTACAGGTCCTAACCTGTTCACAACACTGCCCAGTGCCCTGCATTTACTGTACAGGTCCTACCCTGTTCACAACACTGCCCAGTGCCTGCCATTTACTGTACAGGTCCTACCCTGTTCACAACATTCTCCAGTGCCCACCATTTACTGTACAGGTCCTACCCTGTTCACAACACTCCCCAGTGCCCGCCATTTACTGTACAGGTCCTACCCTGTTCACAACATTCTCCAGTGCCCAACATTTACTGTACAGGTCCTACCCTGTTCACTACACTGCCCAGTGCTTGCCATTTACCGTACAGGTCCGACCCTGTTCACAACATTCCCTAGTGCCCTGCATTTACTGTACAGGTCCTACCCTGTTCACTACACTGCCCAGTGCTTGCCATTTACTGTACAGGTCCTACCCTGTTCACTACACTGCCCAGTGCTTGCCATTTACTGTACAGGTCCTACCCTGTTCACAACATTCCCCAGTGCCCGCCATTTACTGTACAGGTCCTACCCTGTTCACAACACTCCTCAGCCCGCCATTTACTGTACAGGTCCTACCCTGTTCACAACACTCCCCAGTGCCCACCATTTACTGTACAGGTCCTACCCTGTTCACAACATTCCCCAGTGCCCTGCATTTACTGTACAGTTCCTACCCTGTTCACAACACTCCCCAGTGCCCTCCATTTACTGTACAGATCCTACCCTGTTCACAACACTCCCCAGTGCCCTGCATTTACTGTACAGGTCCTACCCTGTTCACAACACTGCCCAGTGCTTGCCATTTACTGTACAGGTCCTACCCTGTTCACAACATTCCGCAGTGCCTGCCATTTACTGTACAGGTCCTACCCTGTTCACTACATTCCCCAGTGCCCGCCATTTACTGTACAGGTCCTACCCTGTTCACAACACTGCCCAGGGCCCTGCATTTACTGTACAGGTCCTATCCTGTTCACAACACTGCCCAGTGCCTGTCATTTACTGTACAGGTCCTACCCTGTTCACAACACTCCCCAGTGCCCGCAATTTACTGTACAGGTCCTGCCCTGTTCACAACACTCCTCAGTGCCCGCCATTTACTGTACAGGTCCTACCCTGTTCACAACATTCCCCAGTGCCCGCCATTTACTGTACAGGTCCTACCCTGTTCACAACGCTCCCCAGTGCCCACCATTTACTGTACAGGTCCTACCCTGTTCACAACACTGCCCAGTTCCTGCCATTTACTGTACAGGTCCTTCCCTGTTCACAACACTCCTCAGTGCCCGCCATTTACTGTACAGGTCCTACCCTGTTCACAACATTCCCCAGTGCCCGCCATTTACTGTACAGGTCCTACCCTGTTCACAACGCTCCCCAGTGCCCACCATTTACTGTACAGTTCCGACCCTGTTCACAACATTCCCCAGTGCCCGCCATTTACTGTACAGGTCCTACCCTGTTCACAACACTGCCCAGTGCCAGCCATGTACTGTACAGGTCCTACCCTGTTCACAACATTCTCCAGTGCCCGCCATTTACTGTACAGGTCCTTCCCTGTTCACAACACTCCCCAGTGCCCGCCATTTACTGTACAGGTCCTACCCTGTTCACAGCATTCTCCAGTGCCCACCACTTACTGTACAGGTCCGACCCTGTTCACAACACTGCCCAGTGCCTGCTATTTACTGTACAGGTCCGACCCTGTTCAGAACACTCCTCAGTGCCTGCCATTTACTGTACAGTTCCGACCCTGTTCACAACATTCCCCAGTGCCCGCCATTTACTGTACAGGTCCTACCCTGTTCACTACACTGGCCAGTGCCCTGCATTTACTGTACAGGTCCTACCATGTTCACAACACTGCCCAGTGCCCTGCATTTACTGTACAGGTCCTACCGTGTTCACAACACTGCCCAGTGCTTGCCATTTACTGTACAGGTCCTACCCTGTTCACAACACTCCTCAGTGCCTGCCATTTACCGTACAGGTCCGACCCTGTTCACAACATTCCCTAGTGCCCTGCATTTACTGTACAGTTCCGACCCTGTTCACAACATTCCCCAGTGCCCGCCATTTACTGTACAGGTCCTACCCTGTTCACTACACTGGCCAGTGCCCTGCATTTACTGTACAGGTCCTACCATGTTCACAACACTGCCCAGTGCCCTGCATTTACTGTACAGGTCCTACCGTGTTCACAACACTGCCCAGTGCTTGCCATTTACTGTACAGGTCCTACCCTGTTCACAACACTCCTCAGTGCCTGCCATTTACCGTACAGGTCCGACCCTGTTCACAACATTCCCTAGTGCCCTGCATTTACTGTACAGTTCCGACCCTGTTCACAACATTCCCCAGTGCCCGCCATTTACTGTACAGGTCCTACCCTGTTCACTACACTGGCCAGTGCCCTGCATTTACTGTACAGGTCCTACCATGTTCACAACACTGCCCAGTGCCCTGCATTTACTGTACAGGTCCTACCGTGTTCACAACACTGCCCAGTGCTTGCCATTTACTGTACAGGTCCTACCCTGTTCACAACACTCCTCAGTGCCTGCCATTTACCGTACAGGTCCGACCCTGTTCACAACATTCCCTAGTGCCCTGCATTTACTGTACAGGTCCTACCCTGTTCACAACACTCCCCAGTGCCCGCCATTTACTGTACAGGTCCTACCCTGTTCACTACACTGCCCAGTGCTTGCCATTTACTGTACAGGTCCTACCCTGTTCACAACATTCCCCAGTGCCCTGCATTTACTGTACAGGTCCTACCCTGTTCACAACATTCCCCAGTGCCCTGCATTTACTGTACAGGTCCTACCCTGTTCACAACATTCCCCTGTGCCCTGCATTTACTGTACAGGTCCTACCCTGTTCACAACATTCCCCAGTGCCCTGCATTTACTGTACAGGTACTACCCTGTTCACAACATTCCCCAGTGCCCTGCATTTACTGTACAGGTCCTACCCTGTTCACAACATTCCCCAGTGCCCTGCATTTACTGTACAGGTCCTACCCTGTTCACAACATTCCCCGGTGCCCACCATTTACTGTACAGGTCCTACCCTGTTCACAACACTCCCCAGTGCCCACCATTTACTGTACAGGTCCTACCCTGTTCACAACATTCCCCACTGCCCTGCATTTACTGTACAGGTCCTACCCTGTTCACAACACTCCTCAGTGCCTGCCATTTACTGTACAGGTCCTACCCTGTTCACAACACTTCCCAGTGCCCACCATTTACTGTACAGGTCCTACCCTGTTCACAACACTCCCCAGTGCCCACCATTTACTGTACAGGTCCTACCCTGTTCACAACATTCCCCAGTGCCCACCATTTACTGTACAGGTCCGACCCTGTTCACAACACTCCCCAGTGCCCTCCATTTACTGTACAGATCCTACCCTGTTCACAACACTGCCCAGTGCCTGCCATTTACTGTACAAGTCCTACCCTGTTCACAACATTCCCCAGTGCCCTGCATTTACTGTACAGGTCCTACCCTGTTCACAACACTGCCCAGTGCTTGCCATTTACTGTACAGGTCCTACCCTGTTCACAACATTCCGCAGTGCCTGCCATTTACTGTACAGGTCCTACCCTGTTCACTACATTCCCCAGTGCCCGCCATTTACTGTACATGTCCTACCCTGTTCACAACACTGCCCAGGGCCCTGCATTTACTGTACAGGTCCTATCCTGTTCACAACACTGCCCAGTGCCTGTCATTTACTGTACAGGTCCTACCCTGTTCACAACACTCCCCAGTGCCCGCAATTTACTGTACAGGTCCTGCCCTGTTCACAACACTCCTCAGTGCCCGCCATTTACTGTACAGGTCCTACCCTGTTCACAACATTCCCCAGTGCCCGCCATTTACTGTACAGGTCCTACCCTGTTCACAACGCTCCCCAGTGCCCACCATTTACTGTACAGGTCCTACCCTGTTCACAACACTGCCCAGTTCCTGCCATTTACTGTACAGGTCCTTCCCTGTTCACAACACTCCTCAGTGCCCGCCATTTACTGTACAGGTCCTACCCTGTTCACAACATTCCCCAGTGCCCGCCATTTACTGTACAGGTCCTACCCTGTTCACAACGCTCCCCAGTGCCCACCATTTACTGTACAGTTCCGACCCTGTTCACAACATTCCCCAGTGCCCGCCATTTACTGTACAGGTCCTACCCTGTTCACAACACTGCCCAGTGCCAGCCATGTACTGTACAGGTCCTACCCTGTTCACAACATTCTCCAGTGCCCGCCATTTACTGTACAGGTCCTTCCCTGTTCACAACACTCCCCAGTGCCCGCCATTTACTGTACAGGTCCTACCCTGTTCACAGCATTCTCCAGTGCCCACCACTTACTGTACAGGTCCGACCCTGTTCACAACACTGCCCAGTGCCTGCTATTTACTGTACAGGTCCGACCCTGTTCAGAACACTCCTCAGTGCCTGCCATTTACTGTACAGTTCCGACCCTGTTCACAACATTCCCCAGTGCCCGCCATTTACTGTACAGGTCCTACCCTGTTCACTACACTGGCCAGTGCCCTGCATTTACTGTACAGGTCCTACCATGTTCACAACACTGCCCAGTGCCCTGCATTTACTGTACAGGTCCTACCGTGTTCACAACACTGCCCAGTGCTTGCCATTTACTGTACAGGTCCTACCCTGTTCACAACACTCCTCAGTGCCTGCCATTTACCGTACAGGTCCGACCCTGTTCACAACATTCCCTAGTGCCCTGCATTTACTGTACAGGTCCTACCCTGTTCACAACACTCCCCAGTGCCCGCCATTTACTGTACAGGTCCTACCCTGTTCACTACACTGCCCAGTGCTTGCCATTTACTGTACAGGTCCTACCCTGTTCACAACATTCCCAAGTGCCCACCATTTACCGTACAGGTCCTACCCTGTTCACAACACTCCCCAGTGCCCGCCATTTACTGTACAGGTCCTACCCTGTTCACAACATTCCCCAGTGCCCTGCATTTACTGTACAGGTCCTACCCTGTTCACAACATTCCCCAGTGCCCTGCATTTACTGTACAGGTCCTACCCTGTTCACAACGCAGCCCAGTGACCGCCATTTACTGTACAGGTCCTACCCTGTTCACAACACTCCCAAGTGCCCACCATTTACTGTGCAGGTCCTACCCTGTTCACAACACTCCCAAGTGCCCACCATTTACTGTACAGGTCCTACCCTGTTCACAACACTCCCAAGTGCCCACCATTTACTGTGCAGGTCCTACCCTGTTCACCACACTCCCAAGTGCCCACCATTTACTGTACAGGTCCTACCCTGTTCACAACACTCCTCAGTGCCCGCCATTTACTGTACAGGTCCTGCCCTGTTCACAACACTCCCCAGTGCCCGCCATTTACTGTTCAGGTCATACCCTGTTCACAACACTCCCCAGTGCCCGCCATTTACTGTACAGGTCCTACCCTGTTCACAACACTCCCCAGTGCCCGCCATTTACTGTACAGGTCCTACCCTGTTCACAACACTCCCAGTGCCCGCCATTTACTGTACAGGTCCTACCCTGTTCACAACACTCCCCAGTGCCCGCCAATTACTGTACAGGTCCTACCCTGTTCACAACACTCCTCAGTGCCTGCCATTTACCGTACAGGTCCGACCCTGTTCACAACATTCCCAAGTGCCCTGCATTTACTGTACAGGTCCTACCCTGTTCACAACACTCCCCAGTGCCCGCCATTTACTGTACAGGTCCTACCCTGTTCACTACACTGCCCAGTGCTTGCCTTTTACTGTACAGGTCCTACCCTGTTCACAACATTCCCCACTGCCCTGCATTTACTGTACAGGTCCTACCCTGTTCACAACACTCCTCAGTGCCTGCCATTTACTGTACAGGTCCTACCCTGTTCACAACACTTCCCAGTGCCCACCATTTACTGTACAGGTCCTACCCTGTTCACAACACTCCCCAGTGCCCACCATTTACTGTACAGGTCCTACCCTGTTCACAACATTCCCCAGTGCCCACCATTTACTATACAGGTCCGACCCTGTTCACAACACTCCCCAGTGCCCTCCATTTACTGTACAGATCCTACCCTGTTCACAACACTGCCCAGTGCCTGCCATTTACTGTACAAGTCCTACCCTGTTCACAACATTCCCCAGTGCCCTGCATTTACTGTACAGGTCCTACCCTGTTCACAACACTGCCCAGTGCTTGCCATTTACTGTACAGGTCCTACCCTGTTCACAACATTCCGCAGTGCCTGCCATTTACTGTACAGGTCCTACCCTGTTCACTACATTCCCCAGTGCCCGCCATTTACTGTACATGTCCTACCCTGTTCACAACACTGCCCAGGGCCCTGCATTTACTGTACAGGTCCTATCCTGTTCACAACACTGCCCAGTGCCTGTCATTTACTGTACAGGTCCTACCCTGTTCACAACACTCCCCAGTGCCCGCAATTTACTGTACAGGTCCTGCCCTGTTCACAACACTCCTCAGTGCCCGCCATTTACTGTACAGGTCCTACCCTGTTCACAACATTCCCCAGTGCCCGCCATTTACTGTACAGGTCCTACCCTGTTCACAACGCTCCCCAGTGCCCACCATTTACTGTACAGGTCCTACCCTGTTCACAACACTGCCCAGTTCCTGCCATTTACTGTACAGGTCCTTCCCTGTTCACAACACTCCTCAGTGCCCGCCATTTACTGTACAGGTCCTACCCTGTTCACAACATTCCCCAGTGCCCGCCATTTACTGTACAGGTCCTACCCTGTTCACAACGCTCCCCAGTGCCCACCATTTACTGTACAGTTCCGACCCTGTTCACAACATTCCCCAGTGCCCGCCATTTACTGTACAGGTCCTACCCTGTTCACAACACTGCCCAGTGCCTGCCATGTACTGTACAGGTCCTACCCTGTTCACAACATTCTCCAGTGCCCGCCATTTACTGTACAGGTCCTTCCCTGTTCACAACACTCCCCAGTGCCCGCCATTTACTGTACAGGTCCTACCCTGTTCACAGCATTCTCCAGTGCCCACCACTTACTGTACAGGTCCGACCCTGTTCACAACACTGCCCAGTGCCTGCTATTTACTGTACAGGTCCGACCCTGTTCAGAACACTCCTCAGTGCCTGCCATTTACTGTACAGTTCCGACCCTGTTCACAACATTCCCCAGTGCCCGCCATTTACTGTACAGGTCCTACCCTGTTCACTACACTGGCCAGTGCCCTGCATTTACTGTACAGGTCCTACCATGTTCACAACACTGCCCAGTGCCCTGCATTTACTGTACAGGTCCTACCGTGTTCACAACACTGCCCAGTGCTTGCCATTTACTGTACAGGTCCTACCCTGTTCACAACACTCCTCAGTGCCTGCCATTTACCGTACAGGTCCGACCCTGTTCACAACATTCCCTAGTGCCCTGCATTTACTGTACAGGTCCTACCCTGTTCACAACACTCCCCAGTGCCCGCCATTTACTGTACAGGTCCTACCCTGTTCACTACACTGCCCAGTGCTTGCCATTTACTGTACAGGTCCTACCCTGTTCACAACATTCCCAAGTGCCCACCATTTACCGTACAGGTCCTACCCTGTTCACAACACTCCCCAGTGCCCGCCATTTACTGTACAGGTCCTACCCTGTTCACAACATTCCCCAGTGCCCTGCATTTACTGTACAGGTCCTACCCTGTTCACAACATTCCCCAGTGCCCTGCATTTACTGTACAGGTCCTACCCTGTTCACAACGCAGCCCAGTGACCGCCATTTACTGTACATGTCCTACCCTGTTCACAACACTGCCCAGGGCCCTGCATTTACTGTACAGGTCCTATCCTGTTCACAACACTGCCCAGTGCCTGTCATTTACTGTACAGGTCCTACCCTGTTCACAACACTCCCCAGTGCCCGCAATTTACTGTACAGGTCCTGCCCTGTTCACAACACTCCTCAGTGCCCGCCATTTACTGTACAGGTCCTACCCTGTTCACAACATTCCCCAGTGCCCGCCATTTACTGTACAGGTCCTACCCTGTTCACAACGCTCCCCAGTGCCCACCATTTACTGTACAGGTCCTACCCTGTTCACAACACTGCCCAGTTCCTGCCATTTACTGTACAGGTCCTTCCCTGTTCACAACACTCCTCAGTGCCCGCCATTTACTGTACAGGTCCTACCCTGTTCACAACATTCCCCAGTGCCCGCCATTTACTGTACAGGTCCTACCCTGTTCACAACGCTCCCCAGTGCCCACCATTTACTGTACAGTTCCGACCCTGTTCACAACATTCCCCAGTGCCCGCCATTTACTGTACAGGTCCTACCCTGTTCACAACACTGCCCAGTGCCAGCCATGTACTGTACAGGTCCTACCCTGTTCACAACATTCTCCAGTGCCCGCCATTTACTGTACAGGTCCTTCCCTGTTCACAACACTCCCCAGTGCCCGCCATTTACTGTACAGGTCCTACCCTGTTCACAGCATTCTCCAGTGCCCACCACTTACTGTACAGGTCCGACCCTGTTCACAACACTGCCCAGTGCCTGCTATTTACTGTACAGGTCCGACCCTGTTCAGAACACTCCTCAGTGCCTGCCATTTACTGTACAGTTCCGACCCTGTTCACAACATTCCCCAGTGCCCGCCATTTACTGTACAGGTCCTACCCTGTTCACTACACTGGCCAGTGCCCTGCATTTACTGTACAGGTCCTACCATGTTCACAACACTGCCCAGTGCCCTGCATTTACTGTACAGGTCCTACCGTGTTCACAACACTGCCCAGTGCTTGCCATTTACTGTACAGGTCCTACCCTGTTCACAACACTCCTCAGTGCCTGCCATTTACCGTACAGGTCCGACCCTGTTCACAACATTCCCTAGTGCCCTGCATTTACTGTACAGGTCCTACCCTGTTCACAACACTCCCCAGTGCCCGCCATTTACTGTACAGGTCCTACCCTGTTCACTACACTGCCCAGTGCTTGCCATTTACTGTACAGGTCCTACCCTGTTCACAACATTCCCAAGTGCCCACCATTTACCGTACAGGTCCTACCCTGTTCACAACACTCCCCAGTGCCCGCCATTTACTGTACAGGTCCTACCCTGTTCACAACATTCCCCAGTGCCCTGCATTTACTATACAGGTCCTACCCTGTTCACAACATTCCCCAGTGCCCTGCATTTACTGTACAGGTCCTACCCTGTTCACAACGCAGCCCAGTGACCGCCATTTACTGTACAGGTCCTACCCTGTTCACAACACTCCCAAGTGCCCACCATTTACTGTGCAGGTCCTACCCTGTTCACAACACTCCCAAGTGCCCACCATTTACTGTACAGGTCCTACCCTGTTCACAACACTCCCAAGTGCCCACCATTTACTGTGCAGGTCCTACCCTGTTCACAACACTCCCAAGTGCCCACCATTTACTGTACAGGTCCTACCCTGTTCACAACACTCCTCAGTGCCCGCCATTTACTGTACAGGTCCTGCCCTGTTCACAACACTCCCCAGTGCCCGCCATTTACTGTTCAGGTCCTACCCTGTTCACAACACTCCCCAGTGCCCGCCATTTACTGTACAGGTCCTACCCTGTTCACAACACTCCCCAGTGCCCGCCATTTACTGTACAGGTCCTACCCTGTTCACAACACTCCCAGTGCCCGCCATTTACTGTACAGGTCCTACCCTGTTCACAACACTCCCCAGTGCCCGCCAATTACTGTACAGGTCCTACCCTGTTCACAACACTCCTCAGTGCCTGCCATTTACCGTACAGGTCCGACCCTGTTCACAACATTCCCAAGTGCCCTGCATTTACTGTACAGGTCCTACCCTGTTCACAACACTCCCCAGTGCCCGCCATTTACTGTACAGGTCCTACCCTGTTCACTACACTGCCCAGTGCTTGCCTTTTACTGTACAGGTCCTACCCTGTTCACAACATTCCCCACTGCCCTGCATTTACTGTACAGGTCCTACCCTGTTCACAACACTCCTCAGTGCCTGCCATTTACTGTACAGGTCCTACCCTGTTCACAACACTTCCCAGTGCCCACCATTTACTGTACAGGTCCTACCCTGTTCACAACACTCCCCAGTGCCCACCATTTACTGTACAGGTCCTACCCTGTTCACAACATTCCCCAGTGCCCACCATTTACTGTACAGGTCCGACCCTGTTCACAACACTCCCCAGTGCCCTCCATTTACTGTACAGATCCTACCCTGTTCACAACACTGCCCAGTGCCTGCCATTTACTGTACAAGTCCTACCCTGTTCACAACATTCCCCAGTGCCCTGCATTTACTGTACAGGTCCTACCCTGTTCACAACACTGCCCACTGCTTGCCATTTACTGTACAGGTCCTACCCTGTTCACAACATTCCGCAGTGCCTGCCATTTACTGTACAGGTCCTACCCTGTTCACTACATTCCCCAGTGCCCGCCATTTACTGTACATGTCCTACCCTGTTCACAACACTGCCCAGGGCCCTGCATTTACTGTACAGGTCCTATCCTGTTCACAACACTGCCCAGTGCCTGTCATTTACTGTACAGGTCCTACCCTGTTCACAACACTCCCCAGTGCCCGCAATTTACTGTACAGGTCCTGCCCTGTTCACAACACTCCTCAGTGCCCGCCATTTACTGTACAGGTCCTACCCTGTTCACAACATTCCCCAGTGCCCGCCATTTACTGTACAGGTCCTACCCTGTTCACAACGCTCCCCAGTGCCCACCATTTACTGTACAGGTCCTACCCTGTTCACAACACTGCCCAGTTCCTGCCATTTACTGTACAGGTCCTTCCCTGTTCACAACACTCCTCAGTGCCCGCCATTTACTGTACAGGTCCTACCCTGTTCACAACATTCCCCAGTGCCCGCCATTTACTGTACAGGTCCTACCCTGTTCACAACGCTCCCCAGTGCCCACCATTTACTGTACAGTTCCGACCCTGTTCACAACATTCCCCAGTGCCCGCCATTTACTGTACAGGTCCTACCCTGTTCACAACACTGCCCAGTGCCTGCCATGTACTGTACAGGTCCTACCCTGTTCACAACATTCTCCAGTGCCCGCCATTTACTGTACAGGTCCTTCCCTGTTCACAACACTCCCCAGTGCCCGCCATTTACTGTACAGGTCCTACCCTGTTCACAGCATTCTCCAGTGCCCACCACTTACTGTACAGGTCCGACCCTGTTCACAACACTGCCCAGTGCCTGCTATTTACTGTACAGGTCCGACCCTGTTCAGAACACTCCTCAGTGCCTGCCATTTACTGTACAGTTCCGACCCTGTTCACAACATTCCCCAGTGCCCGCCATTTACTGTACAGGTCCTACCCTGTTCACTACACTGGCCAGTGCCCTGCATTTACTGTACAGGTCCTACCATGTTCACAACACTGCCCAGTGCCCTGCATTTACTGTACAGGTCCTACCGTGTTCACAACACTGCCCAGTGCTTGCCATTTACTGTACAGGTCCTACCCTGTTCACAACACTCCTCAGTGCCTGCCATTTACCGTACAGGTCCGACCCTGTTCACAACATTCCCTAGTGCCCTGCATTTACTGTACAGGTCCTACCCTGTTCACAACACTCCCCAGTGCCCGCCATTTACTGTACAGGTCCTACCCTGTTCACTACACTGCCCAGTGCTTGCCATTTACTGTACAGGTCCTACCCTGTTCACAACATTCCCAAGTGCCCACCATTTACCGTACAGGTCCTACCCTGTTCACAACACTCCCCAGTGCCCGCCATTTACTGTACAGGTCCTACCCTGTTCACAACATTCCCCAGTGCCCTGCATTTACTGTACAGGTCCTACCCTGTTCACAACATTCCCCAGTGCCCTGCATTTACTGTACAGTTCCTACCCTGTTCACAACGCAGCCCAGTGACCGCCATTTACTGTACAGGTCCTACCCTGTTCACAACACTCCCAAGTGCCCACCATTTACTGTGCAGGTCCTACCCTGTTCACAACACTCCCAAGTGCCCACCATTTACTGTACAGGTCCTACCCTGTTCACAACACTCCCAAGTGCCCACCATTTACTGTGCAGGTCCTAACCTGTTCACAACACTCCCAAGTGCCCACCATTTACTGTACAGGTCCTACCCTGTTCACAACACTCCTCAGTGCCCGCCATTTACTGTACAGGTCCTGCCCTGTTCACAACACTCCCCAGTGCCCGCCATTTACTGTTCAGGTCCTACCCTGTTCACAACACTCCCCAGTGCCCGCCATTTACTGTACAGGTCCTACCCTGTTCACAACACTCCCCAGTGCCCGCCATTTACTGTACAGGTCCTACCCTGTTCACAACACTCCCAGTGCCCGCCATTTACTGTACAGGTCCTACCCTGTTCACAACACTCCCCAGTGCCCGCCAATTACTGTACAGGTCCTACCCTGTTCACAACACTCCTCAGTGCCTGCCATTTACCGTACAGGTCCGACCCTGTTCACAACATTCCCAAGTGCCCTGCATTTACTGTACAGGTCCTACCCTGTTCACAACACTCCCCAGTGCCCGCCATTTACTGTACAGGTCCTACCCTGTTCACTACACTGCCCAGTGCTTGCCTTTTACTGTACAGGTACTACCCTGTTCACTACACTGCCCAGTGCTTGCCATTTACTGTACAGGTCCTACCCTGTTCACAACATTCCCCAGTGCTTGCCATTTACTGTACAGGTCCTACCCTGTTCACAACACTCCCCAGTGCCCACCATTTACTGTACAGGTCCTACCCTGTTCACAACACTCCTCAGTGCCTGCCATTTACCGTACAGGTCCGACCCTGTTCACAACATTCCCTAGTGCCCTGCATTTACTGTACAGGTCCTACCCTGTTCACAACACTCCCCAGTGCTTGCCATTTACTGTAGAGGTCCTACCCTGTTCACTACACTGCCCAGTGCTTGCCTTTTACTGTACAGGTCCTACCCTGTTCACAACATTCCCCAGTGCCCTGCATTTACTGTACAGGACCTACCCTGTTCACAACACTGCCCAGTGCCCTGCATTTACTGTACAGGTCCTACCCTGTTCACAACACTCCCCAGTGCCCACCATTTACTGTACAGGTCCTACCCTGTTCACAACATTCCCCAGTGCCCTGCATTTACTGTACAGGACCTACCCTGTTCACAACACTGCCCAGTGCCCGCAATTTACTGTACAGGTCCTGCCCTGTTCACAACACTCCTCAGTGCCCGCCATTTACTGTACAGGTCCTACCCTGTTCACAACATTCCCCAGTGCCCGCCATTTACTGTACAGGTCCTACCCTGTTCACAACGCTCCCCAGTGCCCACCATTTACTGTACAGGTCCTACCCTGTTCACAACACTGCCCAGTTCCTGCCATTTACTGTACAGGTCCTTCCCTGTTCACAACACTCCTCAGTGCCCGCCATTTACTGTACAGGTCCTACCCTGTTCACAACATTCCCCAGTGCCCGCCATTTACTGTACAGGTCCTACCCTGTTCACAACGCTCCCCAGTGCCCACCATTTACTGTACAGTTCCGACCCTGTTCACAACATTCCCCAGTGCCCGCCATTTACTGTACAGGTCCTACCCTGTTCACAACACTGCCCAGTGCCTGCCATGTACTGTACAGGTCCTACCCTGTTCACAACATTCTCCAGTGCCCGCCATTTACTGTACAGGTCCTTCCCTGTTCACAACACTCCCCAGTGCCCGCCATTTACTGTACAGGTCCTACCCTGTTCACAGCATTCTCCAGTGCCCACCACTTACTGTACAGGTCCGACCCTGTTCACAACACTCCTCAGTGCCTGCCATTTACTGTACAGTTCCGACCCTGTTCACAACATTCCCCAGTGCCCGCCATTTACTGTACAGGTCCTACCCTGTTCACTACACTGGCCAGTGCCCTGCATTTACTGTACAGGTCCTACCATGTTCACAACACTGCCCAGTGCCCTGCATTTACTGTACAGGTCCTACCGTGTTCACAACACTGCCCAGTGCTTGCCATTTACTGTACAGGTCCTACCCTGTTCACAACACTCCTCAGTGCCTGCCATTTACCGTACAGGTCCGACCCTGTTCACAACATTCCCTAGTGCCCTGCATTTACTGTACAGGTCCTACCCTGTTCACAACACTCCCCAGTGCCCGCCATTTACTGTACAGGTCCTACCCTGTTCACTACACTGCCCAGTGCCCGCAATTTACTGTACAGGTTCTGCCCTGTTCACAACACTCCTCAGTGCCCGCCATTTACTGTACAGGTCCTACCCTGTTCACAACATTCCCCAGTGCCCGCCATTTACTGTACAGGTCCTACCCTGTTCACAACGCTCCCCAGTGCCCACCATTTACTGTACAGGTCCTACCCTGTTCACAACACTGCCCAGTTCCTGCCATTTACTGTACAGGTCCTTCCCTGTTCACAACACTCCTCAGTGCCCGCCATTTACTGTACAGGTCCTACCCTGTTCACAACATTCCCCAGTGCCCGCCATTTACTGTACAGGTCCTACCCTGTTCACAACGCTCCCCAGTGCCCACCATTTACTGTACAGTTCCGACCCTGTTCACAACATTCCCCAGTGCCCGCCATTTACTGTACAGGTCCTACCCTGTTCACAACACTGCCCAGTGCCTGCCATGTACTGTACAGGTCCTACCCTGTTCACAACATTCTCCAGTGCCCGCCATTTACTGTACAGGTCCTGCCCTGTTCACAACACTCCCCAGTGCCCGCCATTTACTGTACAGGTCCTACCCTGTTCACAGCATTCTCCAGTGCCCACCACTTACTGTACAGGTCCGACCCTGTTCACAACACTCCTCAGTGCCTGCCATTTACTGTACAGTTCCGACCCTGTTCACAACATTCCCCAGTGCCCGCCATTTACTGTACAGGTCCTACCCTGTTCACTACACTGGCCAGTGCCCTGCATTTACTGTACAGGTCCTACCATGTTCACAACACTGCCCAGTGCCCTGCATTTACTGTACAGGTCCTACCGTGTTCACAACACTGCCCAGTGCTTGCCATTTACTGTACAGGTCCTACCCTGTTCACAACACTCCTCAGTGCCTGCCATTTACCGTACAGGTCCGACCCTGTTCACAACATTCCCTAGTGCCCTGCATTTACTGTACAGGTCCTACCCTGTTCACAACACTCCCCAGTGCCCGCCATTTACTGTACAGGTCCTACCCTGTTCACTACACTGCCCAGTGCTTGCCATTTACTGTACAGGTCCTACCCTGTTCACAACATTCCCAAGTGCCCACCATTTACCGTACAGGTCCTACCCTGTTCACAACACTCCCCAGTGCCCGCCATTTACTGTACAGGTCCTACCCTGTTCACAACATTCCCCAGTGCCCTGCATTTACTGTACAGGTCCTACCCTGTTCACAACATTCCCCAGTGCCCTGCATTTACTGTACAGGTCCTACCCTGTTCACAACGCAGCCCAGTGACCGCCATTTACTGTACAGGTCCTACCCTGTTCACAACACTCCCAAGTGCCCACCATTTACTGTGCAGGTCCTACCCTGTTCACAACACTCCCAAGTGCCCACCATTTACTGTACAGGTCCTACCCTGTTCACAACACTCCCAAGTGCCCACCATTTACTGTGCAGGTCCTACCCTGTTCACAACACTCCCAAGTGCCCACCATTTACTGTACAGGTCCTACCCTGTTCACAACACTCCTCAGTGCCCGCCATTTACTGTACAGGTCCTGCCCTGTTCACAACACTCCCCAGTGCCCGCCATTTACTGTTCAGGTCCTACCCTGTTCACAACACTCGCCAGTGCCCGCCATTTACTGTACAGGTCCTACCCTGTTCACAACACTCCCCAGTGCCCGCCATTTACTGTACAGGTCCTACCCTGTTCACAACACTCCCAGTGCCCGCCATTTACTGTACAGGTCCTACCCTGTTCACAACACTCCCCAGTGCCCGCCAATTACTGTACAGGTCCTACCCTGTTCACAACACTCCTCAGTGCCTGCCATTTACCGTACAGGTCCAACCCTGTTCACAACATTCCCTAGTGCCCTGCATTTACTGTACAGGTCCTACCCTGTTCACAACACTCCCCAGTGCCCGCCATTTACTGTACAGGTCCTACCCTGTTCACTACACTGCCCAGTGCTTGCCTTTTACTGTACAGGTACTACCCTGTTCACTACACTGCCCAGTGCTTGCCATTTACTGTACAGGTCCTACCCTGTTCACAACATTCCCCAGTGCTTGCCATTTACTGTACAGGTCCTACCCTGTTCACAACATTCCCCAGTGCCCTGCATTTACTGTACAGGACCTACCCTGTTCACAACACTGCCCAGTGCCCTGCATTTACTGTACAGGTCCTACCCTGTTCACAACACTCCCCAGTGCCCACCATTTACTGTACAGGTCCTACCCTGTTCACAACATTCCCCAGTGCCCTGCATTTACTGTACAGGACCTACCCTGTTCACAACACTGCCCAGTGCCCTGCATTTACTGTACAGGTCCTACCCTGTTCACAACACTCCTCAGTGCCCACCATTTACTGTACAGGTCCTACCCTGTTCACAACATTCCCCAGTGCCCTGCATTTACTGTACAGGTCCTACCCTGTTCACAACATTCCCCAGTGCCCTGCATTTACTGTACAGGTCCTACCCTGTTCACTACACTGCCCAGTGCTTGCCATTTACTGTACAGGTCCTACCCTGTTCACAACACTCCCCAGTGCCCACCATTTACTGTACAGGTCCTACCCTGTTCACAACACTCCCCAGTGCCCACCATTTACTGTACAGGTCCTACCCTGTTCACAACATTCCCCAGTGCCCTGCATTTACTGTACAGGTCCTACCCTGTTCACAACATTCCCCAGTGCCTGCCATTTACTGTACAGGTCCTACCCTGTTCACAACATTCCCAAGTGCCCACCATTTACCGTACAGGTCCTACCCTGTTCACAACACTCCCCAGTGCCCTGCATTTACTGTACAGGTCCTACCCTGTTCACAACGCAGCCCAGTGACCGCCATTTACTGTACAGGTCCTACCCTGTTCACAACACTCCCCAGTGCCCGCCATTTACTGTACAGGTCCTACCCTGTTCACTACACTGCCCAGTGCTTGCCATTTACTGTACAGGTCCTACCCTGTTCACAACATTCCCCAGTGCTTGCCATTTACTGTACAGGTCCTACCCTGTTCACAACACTCCCCAGTGCCCACCATTTACTGTACAGGTCCTACCCTGTTCACAACACTCCTCAGTGCCTGCCATTTACCGTACAGGTCCGACCCTGTTCACAACATTCCCTAGTGCCCTGCATTTACTGTACAGGTCCTACCCTGTTCACAACACTCCCCAGTGCTTGCCATTTACTGTACAGGTCCTACCCTGTTCACTACACTGCCCAGTGCTTGCCTTTTACTGTACAGGTACTACCCTGTTCACTACACTGCCCAGTGCTTGCCATTTACTGTACAGGTCCTACCCTGTTCACAACATTCCCCAGTGCTTACCATTTACTGTACAGGTCCTACCCTGTTCACAACATTCCCCAGTGCCCTGCATTTACTGTACAGGTCCTACCCTGTTCACAACACTCCCCAGTGCCCACCATTTACTGTACAGGTCCTACCCTGTTCACAACATTCCCCAGTGCCCTGCATTTACTGTACAGGACCTACCCTGTTCACAACACTGCCCAGTGCCCTGCATTTACTGTACAGGTCCTACCCTGTTCACAACACTCCTCAGTGCCCACCATTTACTGTACAGGTCCTACCCTGTTCACAACATTCCCCAGTGCCCTGCATTTACTGTACAGGTCCTACCCTGTTCACAACATTCCCCAGTGCCCTGCATTTACTGTACAGGTCCTACCCTGTTCACTACACTGCCCAGTGCTTGCCATTTACTGTACAGGTCCTACCCTGTTCACAACACTCCCCAGTGCCCACCATTTACTGTACAGGTCCTACCCTGTTCACAACACTCCCCAGTGCCCACCATTTACTGTACAGGTCCTACCCTGTTCACAACATTCCCCAGTGCCCTGCATTTACTGTACAGGTCCTACCCTGTTCACAACATTCCCCAGTGCCTGCCATTTACTGTACAGGTCCTACCCTGTTCACAACATTCCCAAGTGCCCACCATTTACCGTACAGGTCCTACCCTGTTCACAACACTCCCCAGTGCCCGCCATTTACTGTACAGGTCCTACCCTGTTCACAACATTCCCCAGTGCCCTGCATTTACTGTACAGGTCCTACCCTGTTCACAACATTCCCCAGTGCCCTGCATTTACTGTACAGGTCCTACCCTGTTCACAACGCAGCCCAGTGACCGCCATTTACTGTACAGGTCCTACCCTGTTCACAACACTCCCAAGTGCCCACCATTTACTGTGCAGGTCCTACCCTGTTCACAACACTCCCAAGTGCCCACCATTTACTGTACAGGTCCTACCCTGTTCACAACACTCCCAAGTGCCCACCATTTACTGTGCAGGTCCTACCCTGTTCACAACACTCCCAAGTGCCCACTATTTACTGTACAGGTCCTACCCTGTTCACAACACTCCTCAGTGCCCGCCATTTACTGTACAGGTCCTGCCCTGTTCACAACACTCCCCAGTGCCCGCCATTTACTGTTCAGGTCCTACCCTGTTCACAACACTCCCCAGTGCCCGCCATTTACTGTACAGGTCCTACCCTGTTCACAACACTCCCCAGTGCCCGCCATTTACTGTACAGGTCCTACCCTGTTCACAACACTCCCAGTGCCCGCCATTTACTGTACAGGTCCTACCCTGTTCACAACACTCCCCAGTGCCCGCCAATTACTGTACAGGTCCTACCCTGTTCACAACACTCCCCAGTGCCCGCCATTTACTGTACAGGCCCTACCCTGTTCACAACACTCCGCAGTGCCCGCCATTTACTGTACAGGTCCTACCCTGTTCACAACACTCCCCAGTGCCCGCCATTTTCTGTACAGGTCCTACCCTGTTCACAACATTCCCCAGTGCCCTGCATTTACTGTACAGGTCCTACCCTGTTCACTACACTGCCCAGTGCTTGTCATTTACTGTACAGGTCCTACCCTGTTCACAACACTCCCCAGTGCCCACCATTTACTGTACAGGTCCTACCCTGTTCACAACACTCCCCAGTGCCCGCCATTTACTGTACAGGTCCTACCCTGTTCACAACATTCCCCAGTGCCCACCATTTACTGTACAGGTCCGACCCTGTTCACAACACTCCCCAGTGCCCGCCATTTACTGTACAGGTCCTACCCTGTTCACAACATTCCCCAGTGCCCTGCATTTACTATACAGGTCCTACCCTGTTCACAACATTCCCCAGTGCCTGCCATTTACTGTACAGGTCCTGCCCTGTTCACAACATTCCCAAGTGCCCACCATTTACCGTACAGGTCCTACCCTGTTCACAACACTCCCCAGTGCCCGCCATTTACTGTACAGGTCCTACCCTGTTCACAACATTCCCCAGTGCCCTGCATTTACTGTACAGGTCCTACCCTGTTCACAACATTCCCCAGTGCCCTGCATTTACTGTACAGGTCCTACCCTGTTCACAACGCAGCCCAGTGACCGCCATTTACTGTACAGGTCCTACCCTGTTCACAACACTCCCAAGTGCCCACCATTTACTGTGCAGCTCCTACCCTGTTCACAACACTCCCAAGTGCCCACCATTTACTGTACAGGTCCTACCCTGTTCACAAACCTCCCAAGTGCCCACCATTTACTGTGCAGGTCCTACCCTGTTCACAACACTCCCAAGTGCCCACCATTTACTGTACAGGTCCTACCCTGTTCACAACACTCCTCAGTGCCCGCCATTTACTGTACAGGTCCTGCCCTGTTCACAACACTCCCCAGTGCCCGCCATTTACTGTTCAGGTCCTACCCTGTTCACAACACTCCCCAGTGCCCGCCATTTACTGTACAGGTCCTACCCTGTTCACAACACTCCCCAGTGCCCGCCATTTACTGTACAGGTCCTACCCTGTTCACAACACTCCCAGTGCCCGCCATTTACTGTACAGGTCCTACCCTGTTCACAACACTCCCCAGTGCCCGCCAATTACTGTACAGGTCCTACCCTGTTCACAACACTCCCCAGTGCCCGCCATTTACTGTACAGGTCCTACCCTGTTAACAACACTCCGCAGTGCCCGCCATTTACTGTACAGGTCCTACCCTGTTCACAACACTCCCCAGTGCCCGCCATTTTCTGTACAGGTCCTACCCTGTTCACAACACTCCCCAGTGCCCGCCATTTACTGTACAGGTCCTACCCTGTTCACTACACTGCCCAGTGCTTGCCATTTACTGTACAGGTCCTACCCTCTTCACTACACTGCCCAGTGCTTGCCATTTACTGTACAGGTCCTACCCTGTTCACAACACTCCCCAGTGCCCTGCATTTGCTGTACAGGTCCTACCCTGTTCACTACACTCCCCAGTGCCCACCATTTACTGTACAGATCCTACCCTGTTCACAGCACTCCCCTGTGCCCGACATTTACTGTACAGGTCCTACCCTGTTCACTACACTGCCCAGTGCCCGCCATTTACTGTACAGGTCCTACCCTGTTCACAGCACTCCCCTGTGCCCGCCATTTACTGTACAGGTCCTACCCTGTTCACAATATTCCCCAGTGCCCTGCATTTACTGTACAGGTCCTACCCTGTTCACAACATTCCCCAGTGCCCTGCATTTACTGTACAGGTCCTACCCTGTTCACAACATTCCCCAGTGCCTGACATTTACTGTACAGGTCCTACCCTGTTCACAACATTCCCAAGTGCCCACCATTTACTGTACAGGTCCTACCCTGTTCACAACATTCCCCAGTGCCCTGCATTTACTGTACAGGTCCTACCCTGTTCACAACGCAGCCCAGTGACCGCCATTTACTGTACAGGTCCTACCCTGTTCACAACACTCCCAAGTGCCCACCATTTACTGTACAGGTCCTACCCTGTTCACAACACTCCTCAGTGCCCGCCATTTACTGTACAGGTCCTGCCCTGTTCACAACACTCCCCAGTGCCCGCCATTTACTGTTCAGGTCCTACCCTGTTCACAACACTCCCCAGTGCCCGCCATTTACTGTACAGGTCCTACCCTGTTCACAACACTCCCCAGTGCCCGCCATTTACTGTACAGGTCCTACCCTGTTCACAACACTCCCAGTGCCCGCCATTTACTGTACAGGTCCTACCCTGTTCACAACACTCCCCAGTGCCCGCCAATTACTGTACAGGTCCTACCCTGTTCACAACACTCCCCAGTGCCCGCCATTTACTGTACAGGTCCTACCCTGTTCACAACACTCCGCAGTGCCCGCCATTTACTGTACAGGTCCTACCCTGTTCACAACACTCCCCAGTGCCCGCCATTTTCTGTACAGGTCCTACCCTGTTCACAACACTCCCCAGTGCCCGCCATTTACTGTACAGGTCCTACCCTGTTCACTACACTGCCCAGTGCTTGCCATTTACTGTACAGGTCCTACCCTCTTCACTACACTGCTCAGTGCTTGCCATTTACTGTACAGGTCCTACCCTGTTCACAACACTCCCCAGTGCCCTGCATTTGCTGTACAGGTCCTACCCTGTTCACTACACTCCCCAGTGCCCGCCATTTACTGTACAGGTCCTACCCTGTTCACAGCACTCCCCTGTGTCCGCCATTTACTGTACAGCTCCTACCCTGTTCACTACACTGCCCAGTGCCCGCCATTTACTGTACAGGTCCTACCCTGTTCACAGCACTCCCCTGTGCCCGCCATTTACTGTACAGGTCCTACCCTGTTCACTACACTGCCCAGTGCCCGCCATTTACTGTACAGGTCCTACCCTGTTCACAGCACTCCCCTGTGCCCGCCATTTACTGTACAGGTCCTACCCTGTTCACAATATTCCCCAGTGCCCACCATTTACTGTACAGGTCCTACCCTGTTCACAACATTCCCCAGTGCCCTGCATTTACTGTACAGGTCCTACCTTGTTCACAACACTCCCCAGTGCCCACCATTTACTGTACAGGTCCTACCCTGTTCACGACACTCCCCAGTGCCCACCATTTACTGTACTGGTTCTACCCTGTTCACAACATTCCCCAGTGCCCTGCATTTACTGTATAGGTCCTACCCTGTTCACAACATTCTCCAGTGCCCGCCATTTACTGTACAGGTCCTACCCTGTTCACTACGCTCCTCTGTGCCCGCCATTTACTGTACAGGTCCTACCCTGTTCACTACACTGCCCAGTGCCCTGCATTTACTGTGCAGGTCCTACCATGTTCACAACACTGCCCAGTGCCCTGCATTTACTGTACAGGTCCTACCGTGTTCACAACACTGCCCAGTGCCCGCCATTTACTGTACAGGTCCTACCCTGTTCACAACACTCCTCAGTGCCCGCCATTTACTGTACAGTTCCTACCCTGTTCACAACATTCCCCAGTGCCCGCCATTTACTGTACAGGTCCTACCCTGTTCACTACACTGGCCAGTGCCCTGCATTTATTGTACAGGTCCTACCATGTTCACAACACTGCCCAGTGCCCTGCATTTACTGTACAGGTCCTACCGTGTTCACAACACTGCCCAGTGCCCGCCATTTACTGTACAGGTCCTACCCTGTTCACAACACTCCCCAGTGCCCACCATTTACTGTATAGATCCTACCCTGTTCACAACACTGCCCAGTGCCTGCCATTTACTGTACAAGTCCTACCCTGTTCACAACATTCCCCAGTGCCTGCCATTTACTGTACAGGTCCTACCCTGTTCACAACATTCCCCAGTGCCTGCCATTTACTGTACAGGTCCTACCCTGTTCACTACATTCCCCAGTGCCCGCCATTTACTGTACAGGTCCTACCCTGTTCACAACACTGCCCAGTGCCTGCCATTTACTGTACAGGTCCTACCCTGTTCACAACATTCTCCAGTGCCCGCCATTTACTGTACAGGGCCTTCCCTGTTCACAACACTCCCCAGTGCCCGCCATTTACTGTACAGGTCCTACCCTGTTCACAACATTCTCCAGTGCCCACCAATTACTGTACAGGTCCGACCCTGTTCACAACACTGCCCAGTGCCTGCTATTTTCTGTACAGGTCCGACCCTGTTCAGAACACTCCTCAGTGCCTGCCATTTACTGTACAGTTCCGACCCTGTTCACAACATTCCCTAGTGCCCTGCATTTACTGTACAGTTCCTACCCTGTTCACAACATTCCCCAGTGCCCGCCATTTACTGTACAGGTCCTACCCTGTTCACTACACTGGCCAGTGCCCTGCATTTACTGTACAGGTCCTACCATGTTCACAACACTGCCCAGTGCCCGCCATTTACTGTACAGGTCCTACCCTGTTCACAACACTCCCCAGTGCCCGCCAATTACTGTACAGGTCGTACCCTGTTCACAACACTGCCCAGTGCCCTGCATTTACTGTACAGGTCCTACCGTGTTCACAACACTGCCCAGTGCTTGCCATTTACTGTACAGGTCCTACCCTGTTCACAACACTCCTCAGTGCCTGCCATTTACCGTACAGGTCCGACCCTGTTCACAACATTCCCTAGTGCCCTGCATTTACTGTACAGGTCCTACCCTGTTCACTACACTGCCCAGTGCTTGCCATTTACTGTACAGGTCCTACCCTGTTCACTACACTGCCCAGTGCTTGCCTTTTACTGTACAGGTACTACCCTGTTCACTACACTGCCCAGTGCTTGCTATTTACTGTACAGGTCCTACCCTGTTCACAACATTCCCCAGTGCCCGCCATTTACTGTACACGTCCTACCCTGTTCACAACATTCCCCAGTGCCCAGCATTTACTGTACAGGTCCGAACCTGTTCACAACACTCCCCAGTGCCTGCCATTTACTGTACAGGTCCTACCCTGTTCACTACACTGCCCAGTGCTTGCCATTTACTGTACAGGTCCTACCCTGTTCACAACATTCCCCAGTGCCCGCCATTTACTGTACACGTCCTACCCTGTTCACAGCATTCCCCAGTGCCCACCATTTACTGTACAGGTCCGACCCTGTTCACAACACTCCTCAGTGCCCGCCATTTACTGTACAGGTCCTACCCTGTTCACAACACTCCCCAGTGCCCTGCATTTACTGTACAGGTCCTACCCTGTTCACAACATTCCCCAGTGCCTGCCATTTACTGTACAGGTCCTACCCTGTTCACAACATTCCCAAGTGCCCGCCATTTTCTGTACAGGTCCTACCCTGTTCACAACACTCCTCAGTGCCTGCCATTTACCGTACAGGTCCGACCCTGTTCACAACATTCCCTAGTGCCCTGCATTTACTGTACAGGTCCTACCCTGTTCACTACACTGCCCAGTGCTTGCCATTTACTGTACAGGTCCTACCCTGTTCACTACACTGCCCAGTGCTTGCCTTTTACTGTACAGGTACTACCCTGTTCACTACACTGCCCAGTGCTTGCTATTTACTGTACAGGTCCTACCCTGTTCACAACATTCCCCAGTGCCCGCCATTTACTGTACACGTCCTACCCTGTTCACAACATTCCCCAGTGCCCAGCATTTACTGTACAGGTCCGAACCTGTTCACAACACTCCCCAGTGCCTGCCATTTACTGTACAGGTCCTACCCTGTTCACTACACTGCCCAGTGCTTGCCATTTACTGTACAGGTCCTACCCTGTTCACAACATTCCCCAGTGCCCGCCATTTACTGTACACGTCCTACCCTGTTCACAGCATTCCCCAGTGCCCACCATTTACTGTACAGGTCCGACCCTGTTCACAACACTCCTCAGTGCCCGCCATTTACTGTACAGGTCCTACCCTGTTCACAACACTCCCCAGTGCCCTGCATTTACTGTACAGGTCCTACCCTGTTCACAACATTCCCCAGTGCCTGCCATTTACTGTACAGGTCCTACCCTGTTCACAACATTCCCAAGTGCCCGCCATTTACTGTACAGGTCCTACCCTGTTCATAACATTCCCCAGTGCCCTGCATTTACTGTACAGGTCCTACCCTGTTCACAACGCAGCCCAGTGACCGCCATTTACTGTACAGGTCCTACCCAGTTCACAACATTCCCCAGTGCCCTGCATTTACTGTACAGGTCCTACCCTGTTCACAACACTCCCAAGTGCCCACCATTTACTGTGCAGGTCCTACCCTGTTCACAACACTCCCAAGTGCCCACCATTTACTGTACAGGTCCAACCCTGTTCACAACACTCCTCAGTGCCCGCCATTTACTGTACAGGTCCTGCCCTGTTCACAACACTCCCCAGTGCCCGCCATTTACTGTTCAGGTCCTACCCTGTTCACAACACTCCCCAGTGCCCGCCATTTACTGTACAGGTCCTACCCTGTTCACAACACGCCCAGTGCCCGCCAATTACTGTACAGGTCCTACCCTGTTCACAACACTCCCCAGTGTCCGCCAATTACTGTACAGGTCCTACCCTGTTCACAACACTCCCCAGTGCCCGCCAATTACTGTACAGGTCCTACCCTGTTCACAGCACTCCCCAGTGCCCACCATTTACTGTACAGGTCCTACCCTGTTCACAACACTCCCCAGTGCCCGCCATTTACTGTACAGGTCCTACCCTGTTCACAACACTCCCCAGTGCCCGCCATTTTCTGTACAGGTCCTACCCTGTTCACAACACTCCCCAGTGCCCGCCAATTACTGTACAGGTCCTACCCTGTTCACTACACTGCCCAGTGCTTGCCATTTACTGTACAGGTCCTACCCTCTTCACTACACTGCCCAGTGCTTGCCATTTACTGTACAGGTCCAACCCTGTTCACAACACTCCCCAGTGCCCACCATTTACCGTACAGTTCCTAAGCTGTTCACAACATTCCCCAGTGCCCTGCATTTACTGTACAGGTCCTACCCTGTTCACAACATTCCCCAGTGCCCTACATTTACTGTACAGGTCCTACCCTGTTCACAACATTCCCCAGTGCCCTGCATTTACTGTACAGTTCCTACCCTGTTCACAACACTCCCCAGTGCCCACCATTTACTGTACAGGTCCTACCCTGTTCACAACACTCCTCAGTGCCCGCCATTTACTGTACAGGTCCTACCCTGTTCTCAAAATTCCCCAGTGCCCGCCATTTACTGTACAGGTCCTACCCTGTTCACTACACTCCCCAGTGCCCGTCATTTACTGTACAGGTCCGACCCTGTTCACAACACTCCCCAGTGCCCGCCATTTACTGTGCAGGTCCTACCCTGTTCACTACACTGCCCAGTGCTTGCCATTTACTGTACAGGTCCTACCCTGTTCACAACACTCCCCAGTGCCCTGCATTTACTGTACAGGTCCTACCCTGTTCACAACACTCCTCAGTGCCCACCATTTACTGTACAGGTCCGACCCTGTTCACTACACTGCCCAGTGCTTGCCATTTACTGTACAGGTCCTACCCTGTTCACTACACTGCCCAGTGCTTGCTATTTACTGTACAGGTCCTACCCTGTTCACAACATTCCCCAGTGCCCGCCATTTACTGTACACGTCCTACCCTGTTCACAACATTCCCCAGTGCCCAGCATTTACTGTACAGGTCCGAACCTGTTCACAACACTCCCCAGTGCCTGCCATTTACTGTACAGGTCCTACCCTGTTCACTACACTGCCCAGTGCTTGCCATTTACTGTACAGGTCCTACCCTGTTCACAACATTCCCCAGTGCCCGCCATTTACTGTACACGTCCTACCCTGTTCACAGCATTCCCCAGTGCCCACCATTTACTGTACAGGTCCGACCCTGTTCACAACACTCCTCAGTGCCCGCCATTTACTGTACAGGTCCTACCCTGTTCACAACACTCCCCAGTGCCCTGCATTTACTGTACAGGTCCTACCCTGTTCACAACATTCCCCAGTGCCTGCCATTTACTGTACAGGTCCTACCCTGTTCACAAGATTCCCAAGTGCCCGCCATTTACTGTACAGGTCCTACCCTGTTCATAACATTCCCCAGTGCCCTGCATTTACTGTACAGGTCCTACCCTGTTCACAACGCAGCCCAGTGACCGCCATTTACTGTACAGGTCCTACCCAGTTCACAACATTCCCCAGTGCCCTGCATTTACTGTACAGGTCCTACCCTGTTCACAACACTCCCAAGTGCCCACCATTTACTGTGCAGGTCCTACCCTGTTCACAACACTCCCAAGTGCCCACCATTTACTGTACAGGTCCAACCCTGTTCACAACACTCCTCAGTGCCCGCCATTTACTGTACAGGTCCTGCCCTGTTCACAACACTCCCCAGTGCCCGCCATTTACTGTTCAGGTCCTACCCTGTTCACAACACTCCCCAGTGCCCGCCATTTACTGTACAGGTCCTACCCTGTTCACAACACGCCCAGTGCCCGCCAATTACTGTACAGGTCCTACCCTGTTCACAACACTCCCCAGTGTCCGCCAATTACTGTACAGGTCCTACCCTGTTCACAACACTCCCCAGTGCCCGCCAATTACTCTACAGGTCCTACCCTGTTCACAGCACTCCCCAGTGCCCGCCATTTACTGTACAGGTCCTACCCTGTTCACAACACTCCCCAGTGCCCGCCATTTACTGTACAGGTCCTACCCTGTTCACAACACTCCCCAGTGCCCGCCATTTTCTGTACAGGTCCTACCCTGTTCACAACACTCCCCAGTGCCCGCCAATTACTGTACAGGTCCTACCCTGTTCACTACACTGCCCAGTGCTTGCCATTTACTGTACAGGTCCTACCCTCTTCACTACACTGCCCAGTGCTTGCCATTTACTGTACAGGTCCAACCCTGTTCACAACACTCCCCAGTGCCCACCATTTACCGTACAGTTCCTAAGCTGTTCACAACATTCCCCAGTGCCCTGCATTTACTGTACAGGTCCTACCCTGTTCACAACATTCCCCAGTGCCCTACATTTACTGTACAGGTCCTACCCTGTTCACAACATTCCCCAGTGCCCTGCATTTACTGTACAGTTCCTACCCTGTTCACAACACTCCCCAGTGCCCACCATTTACTGTATAGGTCCTACCCTGTTCACAACACTCCTCAGTGCCCGCCATTTACTGTACAGGTCCTACCCTGTTCTCAAAATTCCCCAGTGCCCGCCATTTACTGTACAGGTCCTACCCTGTTCACTACACTCCCCAGTGCCCGTCATTTACTGTACAGGTCCGACCCTGTTCACAACACTCCCCAGTGCCCGCCATTTACTGTGCAGGTCCTACCCTGTTCACTACACTGCCCAGTGCTTGCCATTTACTGTACAGGTCCTACCCTGTTCACAACACTCCCCAGTGCCCTGCATTTACTGTACAGGTCCTACCCTGTTCACAACACTCCTCAGTGCCCACCATTTACTGTACAGGTCCGACCCTGTTCACTACACTGCCCAGTGCTTGCCATTTACTGTACAGGTCCTACCCTGTTCACAACACTCCCCAGTGCCCTGCATTTACTGTACAGCTCCTACCCTGTTCACAACACTCCCCAGTGCCCACCATTTACTGTACAGGTCCTACCCTGTTCACAACACTCCCCAGTGCCCACCATTTACTGTACAGGTCCTACACTGTTCACAACACTCCCCAGTGCCCACCATTTACTGTACAGGGCCTACCCTGTTCACAACACTCTGCAGTGCCTGCCATTTACTGTACAGGTCCTACCCTCTTCACTACACTGCCCAGTGCTTGCCATTTACTGTACAGGTCCTACCCTGTTCACAACACTCCCCAGTGCCCTGCATTTGCTGTACAAGTCCTACCCAGTTCACTACACTCCTCAGTGCCCGACATTTACTGTACAGGTCCTACCCTGTTCTCAACACTCCTCAGTGCCCACCATTTACTGTACAGGTCCTACCCTGTTCACTACACTCCCCAGTGCCCGCCATTTACTGTACAGGTCCTACCCTGTTCACAACATTCTCCAGTGCCCACCATTTACTGTACAGGTCCTACCCTGTTCACAACACTCCCCAGTGCGTGCCATTTACTGTACAGTTCCTACCCTGTTCACAACACTCCCCAGTGCCCGCCATTTACTGTACAGGTCCTACCCTGTTCACAACATTCCCCAGTGCCCGCCATTTACTGTACAGGTCCTACCCTGTTCTCAACACTCCTCAGTGCCCGCCATTTACTGTACAGGTCCTACCCTGTTCACTACACTCCCCAGTGCCCGCCATTTACTGTACAGGTCCTACCCTGTTCACAACATTCTCCAGTGCCCACCATTTACTGTACAGGTCCTACCCTGTTCACAACACTCCCCAGTGCCTGCCATTTACTGTACAGGTCCTACCCTGTTCACAACACTGCCCAGTGCCCGCCAATTACTGTACAGGTCCTACCCTGTTCACAACACTCCCCAGTGCCCGCCATTTACTGTACAGGTCCTACCCTGTTCACTACACTCCTCAGTGCCCGCCAATTACTGTACAGGTCCTACCCTGTTCACAACACTCCCCAGTGCCCGCCATTTACTGTACAGGTCCTACCCTGTTCACTACACTCCCCAGTGCCCGTCATTTACTGTACAGGTCCGACCCTGTTCACAACACTCCCCAGTGCCCGCCATTTACTGTACAGGTCCTACCCTGTTCACTACACTGCCCAGTGCTTGCCATTTACTGTACAGGTCCTACCCTGTTCACATACTCCCCAGTGCCCTGCATTTACTGTACAGGTCCTACCCTGTTCACAACACTCCCCAGTGCCCGCCATTTACTGCACAGGTCCGACCCTGTTCACTACACTCCCCAGTGCCCGCCATTTACTGTAGAGGTCCGACCCTGTTCACTACACTCCCCAGTGCCCGCCATTTACTGTACAGGTACTACCCTGTTCACAACACTCCCCAGTGCCCACCATTTACTGTACAGGTCCTACCCTGTTCACAACACTCCCATGTGCCCACCATTTACTGTACAGGGCCTACCCTGTTCACAACACTCCGCAGTGCCCGCCATTTACTGTACAGGTCCTACCCTGTTCACAACACTCCCCAGTGCCCTGCATTTGCTGTACAGGTCCTACCCAGTTCACTACACTCCCCAGTGCCCGCCATTTACTGTACAGGTCCTACCCTGTTCACAACATTCCCCAGTGCCCGCCATTTACTGTACAGGTCCTACCCTGTTCACAACACTCCCCAGTGCCCGCCATTTACTGTACAGGTCCTACCCTGTTCACAACACCTCCCAGTGCCCGCCATTTACTGTACAGGTCCTACCCTGTTCACAACACTCCGCAGTGCCCGCCATTTACTGTACAGGTCCTACCCTGTTCACAACACTCCCCAGTGCCCGCCATTTACTGTACAGGTCCTACCCTGTTCACAACACTCCCAGTGCCCGCCATTTACTGTACAGGTCCTACCCTGTTCACAACACTCCCCAGTGTCCGCCAATTACTGTACAGGTCCTACCCTGTTCACAACACTCCCCAGTGCCCGCCATTTACTGTACAGGTCCTACCCTGTTCACAACACTCCGCAGTGCCCGCCATTTACTGTACAGGTCCTACCCTGTTCACAACACTCCCCAGTGCCCGCCATTTTCTGTACAGGTCCTGCCCTGTTCACAACACTCCCCAGTGCCCGCCATTTACTGTACAGGTCCTACCCTGTTCACTACACTGCACAGTGCTTGCCATTTACTGTACATGTCCTACCCTGTTCACAACACTCCCCAGTGCCCACCATTTACTGTACAGGTCCTACCCTGTTCACAACATTCCCCAGTGCCCTGCATTTACTGTACAGGTCCTACCCTGTTCACAACACTCCCCAGTGCCCACCATTTACCGTACAGGTCCTAACCTGTTCACAACACTGCCCAGTGCCCTGCATTTACTTTACAGGTCCTACCCTGTTCACAACACTGCCCAGTGCCTGCCATTTACTGTACAGGTCCTACCCTGTTCACAACATTCTCCAGTGCCCGCCATTTACTGTACAGGTCCTACCCTGTTCACAACACTCCCCAGTGCCCGCCATTTACTGTACAGGTCCTACCCTGTTCACAACATTCTCCAGTGCCCAACATTTACTGTACAGGTCCGACCCTGTTCACAACACTGCCCAGTGCCTGCTATTTACTGTACAGGTCCGACCCTGTTCAGAACACTCCTCAGTGCCTGCCATTTACTGTACAGTTCCGACCCTGTTCAGAACATTCCCTAGTGCCCTGCATTTACTGTACAGGTCCTACCCTGTTCACTACACTGCCCAGTGCTTGCCATTTACCGTACAGGTCCGACCCTGTTCACAACATTCCCTAGTGCCCTGCATTTACTGTACAGGTCCTACCCTGTTCACTACACTGCCCAGTGCTTGCCATTTACTGTACAGGTCCTACCCTGTTCACTACACTGCCCAGTGCTTGCCATTTTCTGTACAGGTCCTACCCTGTTCACAACATTCCCCAGTGCCCGCCATTTACTGTACAGGTCCTACCCTGTTCACAACACTCCTCAGCCCGCCATTTACTGTACAGGTCCTACCCTGTTCACAACACTCCCCAGTGCCCACCATTTACTGTACAGGTCCTACCCTGTTCACAACATTCCCCAGTGCCCTGCATTTACTGTACAGGTCCTACCCTGTTCACAACACTCCTCAGTGCCCACCATTTACTGTACAGTTCCTACCCTGTTCACAACATTCCCCAGTGCCCTGCATTTACTGTACAGGTCCTACCCTGTTCACAACATTCCCCAGTGCCCTGCATTTACTGTACAGGTCCTACCCTGTTCACAACATTCCCCAGTGCCCTGCATTTACTGTACAGGTCCTACCCTGTTCACAACATTCCCCAGTGCCCTGCATTTACTGTACAGGTACTACCCTGTTCACAACATTCCCCAGTGCCCTGCATTTACTGTACAGGTCCTACCCTGTTCACAACATTCCCCAGTGCCCTGCATTTACTGTACAGGTCCTACCCTGTTCACAACATTCCCCGGTGCCCACCATTTACTGTACAGGTCCTACCCTGTTCACAACACTCCCCAGTGCCCACCATTTACTGTACAGGTCCTACCCTGTTCACAACATTCCCCACTGCCCTGCATTTACTGTACAGGTCCTACCCTGTTCACAACACTCCCCAGTGCCTGCCATTTACTGTACAGGTCCTACCCTGTTCACAACACTCCCCAGTGCCCGCCATTTACTGTACAGGTCCTACCCTGTTCACAACACCTCCCAGTGCCCGCCATTTACTGTACAGGTCCTACCCTGTTCACAACACTCCGCAGTGCCCGCCATTTACTGTACAGGTCCTACCCTGTTCACAACACTCCCCAGTGCCCGCCATTTACTGTACAGGTCCTACCCTGTTCACAACACTCCCAGTGCCCGCCATTTACTGTACAGGTCCTACCCTGTTCACAACACTCCCCAGTGTCCGCCAATTACTGTACAGGTCCTACCCTGTTCACAACACTCCCCAGTGCCCGCCATTTACTGTACAGGTCCTACCCTGTTCACAACACTCCGCAGTGCCCGCCATTTACTGTACAGGTCCTACCCTGTTCACAACACTCCCCAGTGCCCGCCATTTTCTGTACAGGTCCTGCCCTGTTCACAACACTCCCCAGTGCCCGCCATTTACTGTACAGGTCCTACCCTGTTCACTACACTGCACAGTGCTTGCCATTTACTGTACATGTCCTACCCTGTTCACAACACTCCCCAGTGCCCACCATTTACTGTACAGGTCCTACCCTGTTCACAACATTCCCCAGTGCCCTGCATTTACTGTACAGGTCCTACCCTGTTCACAACACTCCCCAGTGCCCACCATTTACCGTACAGGTCCTAACCTGTTCACAACACTGCCCAGTGCCCTGCATTTACTTTACAGGTCCTACCCTGTTCACAACACTGCCCAGTGCCTGCCATTTACTGTACAGGTCCTACCCTGTTCACAACATTCTCCAGTGCCCGCCATTTACTGTACAGGTCCTACCCTGTTCACAACACTCCCCAGTGCCCGCCATTTACTGTACAGGTCCTACCCTGTTCACAACATTCTCCAGTGCCCAACATTTACTGTACAGGTCCGACCCTGTTCACAACACTGCCCAGTGCCTGCTATTTACTGTACAGGTCCGACCCTGTTCAGAACACTCCTCAGTGCCTGCCATTTACTGTACAGTTCCGACCCTGTTCAGAACATTCCCTAGTGCCCTGCATTTACTGTACAGGTCCTACCCTGTTCACTACACTGCCCAGTGCTTGCCATTTACCGTACAGGTCCGACCCTGTTCACAACATTCCCTAGTGCCCTGCATTTACTGTACAGGTCCTACCCTGTTCACTACACTGCCCAGTGCTTGCCATTTACTGTACAGGTCCTACCCTGTTCACTACACTGCCCAGTGCTTGCCATTTACTGTACAGGTCCTACCCTGTTCACTACACTGCCCAGTGCTTGCCATTTTCTGTACAGGTCCTACCCTGTTCACAACATTCCCCAGTGCCCGCCATTTACTGTACAGGTCCTACCCTGTTCACAACACTCCTCAGCCCGCCATTTACTGTACAGGTCCTACCCTGTTCACAACACTCCCCAGTGCCCACCATTTACTGTACAGGTCCTACCCTGTTCACAACATTCCCCAGTGCCCTGCATTTACTGTACAGGTCCTACCCTGTTCACAACACTCCTCAGTGCCCACCATTTACTGTACAGTTCCTACCCTGTTCACAACATTCCCCAGTGCCCTGCATTTACTGTACAGGTCCTACCCTGTTCACAACATTCCCCAGTGCCCTGCATTTACTGTACAGGTCCTACCCTGTTCACAACATTCCCCAGTACCCTGCATTTACTGTACAGGTCCTACCCTGTTCACAACATTCCCCAGTGCCCTGCATTTACTGTACAGGTACTACCCTGTTCACAACATTCCCCAGTGCCCTGCATTTACTGTACAGGTCCTACCCTGTTCACAACATTCCCCAGTGCCCTGCATTTACTGTACAGGTCCTACCCTGTTCACAACATTCCCCGGTGCCCACCATTTACTGTACAGGTCCTACCCTGTTCACAACACTCCCCAGTGCCCACCATTTACTGTACAGGTCCTACCCTGTTCACAACATTCCCCACTGCCCTGCATTTACTGTACAGGTCCTACCCTGTTCACAACACTCCTCAGTGCCTGCCATTTACTGTACAGGTCCTACCCTGTTCACAACACTTCCCAGTGCCCACCATTTACTGTACAGGTCCTACCCTGTTCACAACACTCCCCAGTGCCCACCATTTACTGTACAGGTCCTACCCTGTTCACAACATTCCCCAGTGCCCACCATTTACTGTACAGGTCCGACCCTGTTCACAACACTCCCCAGTGCCCTCCATTTACTGTACAGATCCTACCCTGTTCACAACACTGCCCAGTGCCTGCCATTTACTGTACAAGTCCTACCCTGTTCACAACATTCCCCAGTGCCCTGCATTTACTGTACAGGTCCTACCCTGTTCACAACACTGCCCAGTGCTTGCCATTTACTGTGCAGGTCCTACCCTGTTCACAACACTCCTCAGTGCCTGCCATTTACTGTACAGGTCCTACCCTGTTCACAACACTGCCCAGTGCCCTGCATTTACTGTACAGGTCCTGCCCTGTTCACAACACTCCCCAGTGCCTGCCATTTACTGTACAGGTCCTGCCCTGTTCACAACACTCCCCAGTGCCTGCCATTTACTGTACAGGTCCTACCCTGTTCACAACATTCCGCAGTGCCTGCCATTTATTGTACAGGTCCTACCCTGTTCACTACATTCCCCAGTGCCCGCCATTTACTGTACAGGTCCTACCCTGTTCACAACACTGCCCAGTGCCCTGCATTTACTGTACAGGTCCTATCCTGTTCACAACACTGCCCAGTGCCTGTCATTTACTGTACAGGTCCTACCCTGTTCACAACACTCCCCAGTGCCCGCAATTTACTGTACAGGTCCTGCCCTGTTCACAACACTCCTCAGTGCCCGCCATTTACTGTACAGGTCCTACCCTGTTCACAACATTCCCTAGTGCCCGCCATTTACTGTACAGGTCCTACCCTGTTCACAACGCTCCCCAGTGCCCACCATTTACTGTACAGGTCCTACCCTGTTCACAACACTGCCCAGTTCCTGCCATTTACTGTACAGGTCCTTCCCTGTTCACAACATTCCCCAGTGCCTGCCATTTACTGTACAGGTCCTACCCTGTTCACAACATTCCCCAGTGCCTGCCATTTACTGTACAGGTCCTACCCTGTTCAGTACATTCCCCAGTGCCCGCCATTTACTGTGCAGGTCCTACCCTGTTCACAACACTGCCCAGTGCCCTGCATTTACTGTACAGGTCCTACCCTGTTCACAACACTCCCCAGTGCCCGCCATTTACTGTACAGGTCCTACCCTGTTCACAACACTGCCCAGTGCCTGCCATTTACTGTACAAGTCCTACTCTGTTCACAACATTCCCCAGTGCCTGCCATTTACTGTACAGGTCCTACCCTGTTCACAACATTCCCGAGTGCCTGCCATTTACTGTACAGGTCCTACCCTGTTCACTACATTCCCCAGTGCCCGCCATTTACTGTACAGGTCCTACCCTGTTCACAACACTGCCCAGTGCCTGCCATTTACTGTACAGGTCCTACCCTGTTCACAACACTCCCCAGTGCCCGCAATTTACTGTACAGGTCCTGCCCTGTTCACAACACTCCTCAGTGCCCGCCATTTACTGTACAGGTCCTACCCTGTTCACAACATTCCCCAGTGCCCGCCATTTACTGTACAGGTCCTACCCTGTTCACAACGCTCCCCAGTGCCCACCATTTACTGTACAGGTCCTACCCTGTTCACAACACTGCCCAGTTCCTGCCATTTACTGTACAGGTCCTTCCCTGTTCACAACATTCCCCAGTGCCTGCCATTTACTGTACAGGTCCTACCCTGTTCACAACATTCCCCAGTGCCCGCCATTTACTGTACAGGTCCTACCCTGTTCACAACATTCTCCAGTGCCCGCCATTTACTGTACAGGTACTACCCTGTTCACAACATTCTCCAGTGCCCGCCATTTACTGTACAGGTCCTACCCTGTTCACAACATTCTCCAGTGCCCGCCATTTACTGTACAGCTCCTACCCTGTTCACAACATTCTCCAGTGCCTGCCATTTACTGTACAGGTCCTACCCTGTTCACAACATTCCCCAGTGCCTGCCATTTACTGTACAGGTCCTACCCTGTTCACAACACTGCCCAGTGCCCTGCATTTACTGTACAGGTCCTACCCTGTTCACAACACTCCCCAGTGCCCGCCATTTACTGTACAGGTCCTACCCTGTTCACAACACTCCCCAGTGCCTGCCATTTACTGTACAGGTCCTACCCTGTTCACAACACTGCCCAGTTCCCTGCATTTACTGTACAGGTCCTACCCTGTTCACAACACTGCCCAGTGCCCGCCATTTACTGTACAGGTCCTACCCTGTTCGCAACACTGCCCAGTGCCCGCCATTTACTGTACAGGTCCTACCCTGTTCACAACACTGCCCAGTGCCCGCCATTTACTGTGCAGGTCCTACCCTGTTCACAACACTCCTCAGTGCCCGCCATTTACTGTACAGGTCCTACCCTGTTCACAACATTCCCCAGTGCCCGCCATTTACTGTACAGGTCCTACCCTGTTCACTACACTCCCCAGTGCCCACCATTTACTGTACAGGTCCTACCCTGTTCACAACATTCCCCAGTGCCCTGCATTTACTGTACAGGTCCTACCCTGTTCACAACACTCCTCAGTGCCCACCATTTACTGTACAGTTCCTACCCTGTTCACAACATTCCCCAGTGCCCTGCATTTATTGTACAGGTCCTACCCTGTTCACAACATTCCCCAGTGCCCTGCATTTACTGTACAGGTCCTACCCTGTTCACAACATTCCCCAGTGCCCTGCATTTACTGTACAGGTCCTACCCTGTTCACAACATTCACCAGTGCCCTACATTTACTGTACAGGTCCTACCCTGTTCACAACATTCCCCGGTGCCCACCATTTACTGTACAGGTCCTACCCTGTTCACAACACTCCCCAGTGCCCACCATTTACTGTACAGGTCCTACCCTGTTCACAACATTCCCCACTGCCCTGCATTTACTGTACAGGTCCTACCCTGTTCACAACACTCCTCAGTGCCTGCCATTTACTGTACAGGTCCTACCCTGTTCACAACACTTCCCAGTGCACACCATTTACTGTACAGGTCCTACCCTGTTCACAACACTCCCCAGTGCCCACCATTTACTGTACAGGTCCTACCCTGTTCACAACATTCCCCAGTGCCCACCATTTACTGTACAGGTCCGACCCTGTTCACAACACTCCCCAGTGCCCTCCATTTACTGTACAGATCCTACCCTGTTCACAACACTGCCCAGTGCCTGCCATTTACTGTACAAGTCCTACCCTGTTCACAACATTCCCCAGTGCCCTGCATTTACTGTACAGGTCCTACCCTGTTCACAACACTGCCCAGTGCTTGCCATTTACTGTGCAGGTCCTACCCTGTTCACAACACTCCTCAGTGCCCACCATTTACTGTACAGGTCCTACCCTGTTCACAACACTGCCCAGTGCCCACCATTTACTGTACAGGTCCTACCCTGTTCACTACATTCCCCAGTGCCCGCCATTTACTGTACAGGTCCTACCCTGTTCACAACACTGCCCAGTGCCCTGCATTTACTGTACAGGTCCTATCCTGTTCACAACACTGCCCAGTGCCTGTCATTTACTGTACAGGTCCTACCCTGTTCACAACACTCCCCAGTGCCCGCAATTTACTGTACAGGTCCTGCCCTGTTCACAACACTCCTCAGTGCCCGCCATTTACTGTACAGGTCCTACCCTGTTCACAACATTCCCCAGTGCCCGCCATTTACTGTACAGGTCCTACCCTGTTCACAACGCTCCCCAGTGCACACCATTTACTGTACAGGTCCTACCCTGTTCACAACACTGCCCAGTTCCTGCCATTTACTGTACAGGTCCTTCCCTGTTCACAACATTCCCCAGTGCCTGCCATTTACTGTACAGGTCCTACCCTGTTCACAACATTCCCCAGTGCCTGCCATTTACTGTACAGGTCCTACCCTGTTCACTACATTCCCCAGTGCCCGCCATTTACTGTGCAGGTCCTACCCTGTTCACAACACTGCCCAGTGCCCTGCATTTACTGTACAGGTCCTACCCTGTTCACAACACTCCCCAGTGCCCGCCATTTACTGTACAGGTCCTACCCTGTTCACAACACTGCCCAGTGCCTGCCATTTACTGTACAAGTCCTACTCTGTTCACAACATTCCCCAGTGCCTGCCATTTACTGTACAGGTCCTACCCTGTTCACAACATTCCCCAGTGCCTGCCATTTACTGTACAGGTCATACCCTGTTCACTACATTCCCCAGTGCCCGCCATTTACTGTACAGGTCCTACCCTGTTCACAACACTGCCCAGTGCCTGCCATTTACTGTACAGGTCCTACCCTGTTCACAACACTCCCCAGTGCCCGCAATTTACTGTACAGGTCCTGCCCTGTTCACAACACTCCTCAGTGCCCGCCATTTACTGTACAGGTCCTACCCTGTTCACAACATTCCCCAGTGCCCGCCATTTACTGTACAGGTCCTACCCTGTTCACAACGCTCCCCAGTGCCCACCATTTACTGTACAGGTCCTACCGTGTTCACAACACTGCCCAGTTCCTGCCATTTACTGTACAGGTCCTTCCCTGTTCACAACATTCCCCAGTGCCTGCCATTTACTGTACAGGTCCTACCCTGTTCACAACATTCCCCAGTGCCTGCCATTTACTGTACAGGTCCTACCCTGTTCACAACATTCCCCAGTGCCTGCCATTTACTGTACAGGTCCTACCCTGTTCACAACACTGCCCAGTGCCCTGCATTTACTGTACAGGTCCTACCCTGTTCACAACACTCCCCAGTGCCCGCCATTTACTGTACAGGTCCTACCCTGTTCACAACACTCCCCAGTGCCCGCCATTTACTGTACAGGTCCTACCCTGTTCACAACACTGCCCAGTGCCCTGCATTTACTGTACAGGTCCTACCCTGTTCACAACACTGCCCAGTGCCCGCCATTTACTGTACAGGTCCTACCCTGTTCGCAACACTGCCCAGTGCCCGCCATTTACTGTACAGGTCCTACCCTGTTCACAACACTGCCCAGTGCCCGCCATTTACTGTGCAGGTCCTACCCTGTTCACAACACTCCTCAGTGCCCGCCATTTACTGTACAGGTCCTACCCTGTTCACAACATTCCCCAGTGCCCGCCATTTACTGTACAGGTCCTACCCTGTTCACTACACTCCCCAGTGCCCGTCATTTACTGTACAGCTCCGACCCTGTTCACAACACTCCCCAGTGCCCGCCATTTACTGTACAGGTCCTACCCTGTTCACTACACTGCCCAGTGCTTGCCATTTACTGTACAGGTCCTACCCTGTTCACAACACTCCCCAGTGCCCTGCATTTACTGTACAGGTCCTACCCTGTTCACAACACTCCCCAGTGCCCGCCATTTACTGCACAGGTCCGACCCTGTTCACAACACTCCCCAGTGCCCGCCATTTACTGTACAGGTCCTACCCTGTTCACTACACTGCCCAGTGCTTGCCATTTACTGTACAGGTCCTACCCTGCTCACAACACTCCCCAGTGCCCACCATTTACTGTACAGGTCCTACCCTGTTCACAACATTCCCTAGTGCCCTGCATTTACTGTACAGGTCCTACCCTGTTCACAACACTCCCCAGTGCCCACCATTTACCGTACAGGTCCTAACCTGTTCACAACACTGCCCAGTGCCCTGCATTTACTGTACAGGTCCGACCCTGTTCACAACACTGCCCAGTGCCTGCCATTTACTGTACAGGTCCTACCCTGTTCACAACATTCTCCAGTGCCCGCCATTTACTGTACAGGTCCTACCCTGTTCACAACACTCCCCAGTGCCCGCCATTTACTGTACAGGTCCTACCCTGTTCACAACATTCTCCAGTGCCCACCATTTACTGTACAGGTCCGACCCTGTTCACAACACTGCCCAGTGCCC
This sequence comes from Hypanus sabinus, assembly GCF_030144855.1. NCBI lineage: Eukaryota > Metazoa > Chordata > Chondrichthyes > Myliobatiformes > Dasyatidae > Hypanus > Hypanus sabinus. The sequence continues at coordinate 108,250,784 of NC_082707.1, forward strand.
TCCATTTACTGTACAGGTCCGACCCTGTTCAGAACACTCCTCAGTGCCTGCCATTTACTGTACAGTTCCGACCCTGTTCAGAACATTCCCTAGTGCCCTGCATTTACTGTACAGGTCCTACCCTGTTCACTACACTGCCCAGTGCTTGCCATTTACCGTACAGGTCCTACCCTGTTCACAACACTCCTCAGTGCCTGCCATTTACCGTACAGGTCCGACCCTGTTCACAACATTCCCTAGTGCCCTGCATTTACTGTACAGGTCCTACCCTGTTCACAACACTGCCCAGTGCCCTGCATTTACTGTACAGGTCCTACCCTGTTCACAACATTCCCCAGTGCCTGCCATTTACTGTACAGGTCCTACCCTGTTCACTACATTCCCCAGTGCCCGCCATTTACTGTACAGGTCCTACCCTGTTCACAACACTGCCCAGTGCCTGCCATTTACTGTACAGGTCCTACCCTGTTCACAACACTCCCCAGTGCCCGCAATTTACTGTACAGGTCCTGCCCTGTTCACAACACTCCTCAGTGCCCGCCATTTACTGTACAGGTCCTACCCTGTTCACAACATTCCCCAGTGCCCGCCATTTACTGTACAGGTCCTACCCTGTTCACAACGCTCCCCAGTGCCCACCATTTACTGTACAGGTCCTACCCTGTTCACAACACTGCCCAGTTCCTGCCATTTACTGTACAGGTCCTTCCCTGTTCACAACATTCCCCAGTGCCTGCCATTTACTGTACAGGTCCTACCCTGTTCACAACATTTCCCAGTGCCTGCCATTGACTGTACAGGTCCTACCCTGTTCACAACATTCCCCAGTGCCTTCCATTTACTGTACAGGTCCTACCCTGTTCACAACACTGCCCAGTGCCCTGCATTTACTGTACAGGTCCTACCCTGTTCACAACACTCCCCAGTGCCCGCCATTTACTGTACAGGTCCTACCCTGTTCACAACACTCCCCAGTGCCCGCCATTTACTGTACAGGTCCTACCCTGTTCACAACACTGCCCAGTGCCCTGCATTTACTGTACAGGTCCTACCCTGTTCACAACACTGCCCAGTGCCCGCCATTTACTGTACAGGTCCTACCCTGTTCGCAACACTGCCCAGTGCCCGCCATTTACTGTACAGGTCCTACCCTGTTCACAACACTGCCCAGTGCCCGCCATTTACTGTGCAGGTCCTACCCTGTTCACAACACTCCTCAGTGCCCGCCATTTACTGTACAGGTCCTACCCTGTTCACAACATTCCCCAGTGCCCGCCATTTACTGTACAGGTCCTACCCTGTTCACTACACTCCCCAGTGCCCGTCATTTACTGTACAGCTCCGACCCTGTTCACAACACTCCCCAGTGCCCGCCATTTACTGTACAGGTCCTACCCTGTTCACTACACTGCCCAGTGCTTGCCATTTACTGTACAGGTCCTACCCTGTTCACAACACTCCCCAGTGCCCTGCATTTACTGTACAGGTCCTACCCTGTTCACAACACTCCCCAGTGCCCGCCATTTACTGCACAGGTCCGACCCTGTTCACAACACTCCCCAGTGCCCGCCATTTACTGTACAGGTCCTACCCTGTTCACTACACTGCCCAGTGCTTGCCATTTACTGTACAGGTCCTACCCTGTTCACAACACTCCCCAGTGCCCACCATTTACTGTACAGGTCCTACCCTGTTCACAACATTCCCCAGTGCCCTGCATTTACTGTAACAGGTCCTACCCTGTTCACAACACTCCCCAGTGCTCACCATTTTCCGTACAGGTCCTAACCTGTTCACAACACTGCCCAGTGCCCTGCATTTACTGTACAGGTCCTACCCTGTTCACAACACTGCCCAGTGCCTGCCATTTACTGTACAGGTCCTACCCTGTTCACAACATTCTCCAGTGCCCGCCATTTACTGTACAGGTCCTACCCTGTTCACAACACTCCCCAGTGCCCGCCATTTACTGTACAGGTCCTACCCTGTTCACAACATTCTCCAGTGCCCACCATTTACTGTACAGGTCCGACCCTGTTCACAACACTGCCCAGTGCCCTCCATTTACTGTACAGGTCCGACCCTGTTCAGAACACTCCTCAGTGCCTGCCATTTACTGTACAGTTCCGACCCTGTTCAGAACATTCCCTAGTGCCCTGCATTTACTGTACAGGTCCTACCCTGTTCACTACACTGCCCAGTGCTTGCCATTTACCGTACAGGTCCTGCCCTGTTCACAACACTCCTCAGTGCCTGCCATTTACCGTACAGGTCCGACCCTGTTCACAACATTCCCTAGTGCCCTGCATTTACTGTACAGGTCCTACCCTGTTCACAACACTGCCCAGTGCCCTGCATTTACTGTACAGGTCCTACCCTGTTCACAACACTCCCCAGTGCCCGCCATTTACTGTACAGGTCCTACCCTGTTCACAACACTCCCCAGTGCCCGCCATTTACTGTACAGGTCCTACCCTGTTCACAACACTGCCCAGTGCCCTGCATTTACTGTACAGGTCCTACCCTGTTCACAACACTGCCCAGTGCCCGCAATTTACTGTACAGGTCCTACCCTGTTCGCAACACTGCCCAGTGCCCGCCATTTACTGTACAGGTCCTACCCTGTTCACAACACTGCCCAGTGCCCGCCATTTACTGTGCAGGTCCTACCCTGTTCACAACACTCCTCAGTGCCCGCCATTTACTGTACAGGTCCTACCCTGTTCACAACATTCCCCAGTGCCCGCCATTTACTGTACAGGTCCTACCCAGTTCACTACACTCCCCAGTGCCCGTCATTTACTGTACAGGTCCGACCCTGTTCACAACACTCCCCAGTGCCCGCCATTTACTGTACAGGTCCTACCCTGTTCACTACACTGCCCAGTGCTTGCCATTTACTGTACAGGTCCTACCCTGTTCACAACACTCCCCAGTGCCCTGCATTTACTGTACAGGTCCTACCCTGTTCACAACACTCCCCAGTGCCCGCCATTTACTGCACAGGTCCGACCCTGTTCACAACACTCCCCAGTGCCCGCCATTTACTGTACAGGTCCTACCCTGTTCACTACACTGCCCAGTGCTTGCCATTTACTGTACAGGTCCTACCCTGTTCACAACACTCCCCAGTGCCCACCATTTACTATACAGGTCCTACCCTGTTCACAACATTCCCCAGTGCCCTGCATTTACTGTACAGGTCCTACCCTGTTCACAACACTCCCCAGTGCCCACCATTTACCGTACAGGTCCTAACCTGTTCACAACACTGCCCAGTGCCCTGCATTTACTGTACAGGTCCTACCGTGTTCACAACACTGCCCAGTGACTGCCATTTACTGTACAGGTCCTACCCTGTTCACAACATTCTCCAGTGCCCGCCATTTACTGTACAGGTCCTACCCTGTTCACAACACTCCCCAGTGCCCGCCATTTACTGTACAGGTCCTACCCTGTTCACAACATTCTCCAGTGCCCACCATTTACTGTACAGGTCCGACCCTGTTCACAACACTGCCCAGTGCCTGCTATTTACTGTACAGGTCCGACCCTGTTCAGAACACTCCTCAGTGCCTGCCATTTACTGTACAGTTCCGACCCTGTTCACAACACTCCCCAGTGCCCGCCATTTACCGTACAGGTCCTACCCTGTTCACAACACTCCTCAGTGCCCACCATTTACTGTACAGGTCCTACCCTGTTCACAACATTCCCCAGTGCCTGCCATTTACTGTACAGGTCCTACCCTGTTCACAACACTCCCCAGTGCCCACCATTTACCGTACAGGTCCGACCCTGTTCACAACATTCCCTAGTGCCTGCCATTTACTGTACAGGTCCTACCCTGTTCACAACGCTCCCCAGTGCCCTGCATTTACTGTACAGGTCCTACCCTGTTCACAACACTCCCCAGTGCCCACCATTTACTGTACAGGTCCTACCCTGTTCACAACATTCCCCAGTGCCCTGCATTTACTGTACAGGTCCTACCCTGTTCACAACACTCCCCAGTGCCCACCATTTACTGTACAGGTCCTACCCTGTTCACAACATTCCCCAGTGCCCTGCATTTACTGTACAGGTCCTACCCTGTTCACAACACTCCCCAGTGCCCGCCATTTACTGTACAGGTCCTACCCTGTTCACAACATTCTCCAGTGCCCACCATTTACTGTACATGTCCGACCCCGTTCACAACACTGCCCAGTGCCCACCATTTACTGTACAGGTCCTGCCCTGTTCACAACACTGCTCAGTGCCTGCCATTTACTGTACAGTTCCGACCCTGTTCAGAACATTCCCTAGTGCCCTGCATTTACTGTACAGGTCCTACCCTGTTCACTACACTGCCCAGTGCCCACCATTTACTGTACAGGTCCTACCCTGTTCACAATACTGCTCAGTGCCTGCCATTTACTGTACAGGTCCTACCCTGTTCACAACACACCCCAGTGCCCGCCATTTACCGTACAGGTCCTACCCTGTTCACAAAACTCCTCAGTGCCCACCATTTACTGTACAGGTCCTACCCTGTTCACAACATTCCCTAGTGCCTGCCATTTACTGTACAGGTCCTACCCTGTTCACAACACTCCCCAGTGCCCACCATTTACCGTACAGGTCCGACCCAGTTCACAACATTCCCTAGTGCCTGCCATTTACTGTACAGGTCCTACCCTGTTCACAACGCTCCCCAGTGCCCTGCATTTACTGTACAGGTCCTACCCTGTTCACAACACTCCCCAGTGCCCACCATTTACTGTACAGGTCCTACCCTGTTCACAACATTCCCCAGTGCCCTGCATTTACTGTACAGGTCCTACCCTGTTCACAACACTCCCCAGTGCCCACCATTTACTGTACAGGTCCTACCCTGTTCACAATACTGCTCAGTGCCTGCCATTTACTGTACAGGTCCTACCCTGTTCACAACACTCCCCAGTGCTTGCCATTTACTGTACAGGTCCTACCCTGTTCACAACACACCCCAGTGCCCTGCATTTACTGTACAGGTCCTACCCTGTTCACAACACTCCCCAGTGCCCTGCATTTACTGTACAGGTCCTAGCCTGTTCACAACATTCCCCAGTGCCCTACATTTACTGTACAGGTCCTACCCTGTTCACAACACTCCCCAGTGCCCTGCATTTACTGTACAGGTCCTACCCTGTTCACAACACTCCCCAGTGCCCACCATTTACTGTACAGGTCCTACCCTGTTCACAACACTGCCCAGTGCCCTGCATTTACTGTACAGGTCCTACCCTGTTCACAACACTCCCCAGTGCCCTGCATTTACTGTACAGGTCCTAGCCTGTTCTCAACATTCCCCAGTGCCCTACATTTACTGTACAGGTCCTACCCTGTTCACAACACTCCCCAGTGCCCTGCATTTACTGTACAGGTCCTACCCTGTTCACAACACTCCCCAGTGCCCACCATTTACTGTACAGGTCCTACCCTGTTCACAACACTCCCCAGTGCCCTGCATTTACTGTACAGGTCCTACCCTGTTCACAACATTCCCCAGTGCCCACCATTTACTGTACAGGTCCGACCCTGTTCACAACACTCCCCAGTGCCCTCCATTTACTGTACAGGTCCTACCCTGTTCACAACACTCCCCAGTGCCCACCATTTACTGTACAGATCCTACCCTGTTCACAACACTGCCCAGTGCCTGCCATTTACTGTACAAGTCCTACCCTGTTCACAACATTCCCCAGTGCCTGCCATTTACTGTACAGGTCCTACCCTGTTCACTATATTCCCCAGTGCCCGCCATTTACTGTACAGGTCCTACCCTGTTCACAACACTGCCCAGTGCCTGCCATTTACTGTACAGGTCCTACCCTGTTCACAACACTGCCCAGTTCCCGCAATTTACTGTACAGGTCCTGCCCTGTTCACAACACTCCTCAGTGCCCGCCATTTACTGTACAGGTCCTACCCTGTTCACAACATTCCCCAGTGCCCGCCATTTACTGTACAGGTCCTACCCTGTTCACAACGCTCCCCAGTGCCCACCATTTACTGTACAGGTCCTACCCTGTTCACAACACTGCCCAGTTCCTGCCATTTACTGTACAGGTCCTTCCCTGTTCACAACATTCCCCTGTGCCTGCCATTTACTGTACAGGTCCTACCCTGTTCACAACATTCCCCAGTGCCTGCCATTTACTGTACAGGTCCTTCCCTGTTCACAACATTCCCCAGTGCCTGCCATTTACTGTACTGGTCCTACCCTGTTCACTACATTGCCCAGTGCCCGCCATTTACTGTACAGGTCCTACCCTGTTCACAACACTGCCCAGTGCCCACCATTTACTGTACAGGTCCTACCCTGTTCACAACACTCCCCAGTGCCCGCCATTTACTGTACAGGTCCTACCCTGTTCACAACACTGCCCAGTGCCTGCCATTTACTGTACAAGTCCTACCCTGTTCACAACATTCCCCAGTGCCTGCCATTTACTGTACAGGTCCTACCCTGTTCACTACATTCCCCAGTGCCCGCCATTTACTGTACAGGTCCTACCCTGTTCACAACACTGCCCAGTGCCTGCCATTTACTGTACAGGTCCTACCCTGTTCACAACACTCCCCAGTTCCTGCCATTTACTGTACAGGTCCTTCCCTGTTCACAACATTCCCCAGTGCCTGCCATTTACTGTACAGGTCCTACCCTGTTCACAACATTCCCCAGTGCCTGCCATTTACTGTACAGGTCCTACCCTGTTCACTACATTCCCCAGTGCCCGCCATTTACTGTACAGGTCCTACCCTGTTCACAACACTGCCCAGTGCCCGCCATTTACTGTACAGGTCCTACCGTGTTCACAACACTGCCCAGTGCCCTGCATTTACTGTACAGGTCCTACCCTGTTCACAACACTCCCCAGTGCCCGCCATTTACTGTACAGGTCCTACCCTGTTCACAACACTCCCCAGTGCCCGCCATTTACTGTACAGGTCCTACCCTGTTCACAACACTGCCCAGTGCCCTGCATTTACTGTACAGGTCCTACCCTGTTCACAACACTGCCCAGTGCCCGCCATTTACTGTACAGGTCCTACCCTGTTCGCAACACTGCCCAGTGCCCGCCATTTACTGTACAGGTCCTACCCTGTTCACAACACTGCCCAGTGCCCGCCATTTACTGTGCAGGTCCTACCCTGTTCACAACACTCCTCAGTGCCCGCCATTTACTGTACAGGTCCTACCCTGTTCACAACATTCCCCAGTGCCCGCCATTTACTGTACAGGTCCTACCCTGTTCACTACACTCCCCAGTGCCCGTCATTTACTGTACAGGTCCGACCCTGTTCACAACACTCCCCAGTGCCCGCCATTTACTGTACAGGTCCTACCCTGTTCACTACACTGCCCAGTGCCCGCCATTTACTGTACAGGTCCTACCCTGTTCACAACGCTCCCCAGTGCCCACCATTTACTGTACAGGTCCTACCCTGTTCACAACACTGCCCAGTTCCTGCCATTTACTGTACAGGTCCTTCCCTGTTCACAACATTCCCCAGTGCCTGCCATTTACTGTACAGGTCCTACCCTGTTCACAACATTCCCCAGTGCCTGCCATTTACTGTACAGGTCCTACCCTGTTCACTACATTCCCCAGTGCCCGCCATTTACTGTACAGGTCCTACCCTGTTCACAACACTCCCCAGTGCCCGCCATTTACTGTACAGGTCCTACCGTGTTCACAACACTGCCCAGTGCCCTGCATTTACTGTACAGGTCCTACCCTGTTCACAACACTCCCCAGTGCCCGCCATTTACTGTACAGGTCCTACCCTGTTCACAACACTCCCCAGTGCCCGCCATTTACTGTACAGGTCCTACCCTGTTCACAACACTGCCCAGTGCCCTGCATTTACTGTACAGGTCCTACCCTGTTCACAACACTGCCCAGTGCCCGCCATTTACTGTACAGGTCCTACCCTGTTCGCAACACTGCCCAGTGCCCGCCATTTACTGTACAGGTCCTACCCTGTTCACAACACTGCCCAGTGCCCGCCATTTACTGTGCAGGTCATACCCTGTTCACAACACTCCTCAGTGCCCGCCATTTACTGTACAGGTCCTACCCTGTTCACAACATTCCCCAGTGCCCGCCATTTACTGTACAGGTCCTACCCTGTTCACTACACTCCCCAGTGCCCGTCATTTACTGTACAGGTCCGACCCTGTTCACAACACTCCCCAGTGCCCGCCATTTACTGTACAGGTCCTACCCCGTTCACTACACTGCCCAGTGCTTGCCATTTACTGTACAGGTCCTACCCTGTTCACAACACTCCCCAGTGCCCTGCATTTACTGTACAGGTCCTACCCTGTTCACAACACTCCCCAGTGCCCGCCATTTACTGCACAGGTCCGACCCTGTTCACTATACTCCCCAGTGCCCGCCATTTACTGTACAGGTCCGACCCTGTTCACTACACTCCCCAGTGCCCGCCATTTACTGTACAGGTACTACCCTGTTCACAACACTCCCCAGTGCCCACCATTTACTGTACAGGTCCTACCCTGTTCACAACATTCCCCAGTGCCCACCATTTACTGTACAGGTCCTACCCTCTTCACTACACTGCCCAGTGCTTGCCATTTACTGTACAGGTCCTACCCTGTTCACAACACTCCCCAGTGCCCTGCATTTGCTGTACAGGTCCTACCCAGTTCACTACTCTCCCCAGTGCCCGCCATTTACGGTACATGTCCTACCCTGTTCACAACATTCCCCAGTGCCCGCCATTTACTGTACAGGTCCTACCCTGTTCTCAACACTCCTCAGTGCCCGCCATTTACTGTACAGGTCCTACCCTGTTCTCAACACTCCTCAGTGCCCGCCATTTACTGTACACGTCCTACCCTGTTCACAACACTCCCCAGTGCCCACCATTTACTGTACAGGTCCTACCCTGTTCACAACACTCCCCAGTGCCCGCCATTTACTGTACAGGTCCTACCCTGTTCACAACACTCCGCAGTGCCCGCCATTTACTGTACAGGTCCTACCCTGTTCACAACACTCCCCAGTGCCCGCCATTTTCTGTACAGGTCCTGCCCTGTTCACAACACTCCCCAGTGCCCGCCATTTACTGTACAGGTCCTACCCTGTTCACTACACTGCCCAGTGCTTGCCATTTACTGTACAGGTCCTACCCTGTTCACAACACTCCCCAGTGCCCACCATTTACTGTACAGGTCCTACCCTGTTCACAACACTCCCCAGTGCCCACCATTTACCGTACAGGTCCTAACCTGTTCACAACACTGCCCAGTGCCCTGCATTTACTGTACAGGTCCTACCCTGTTCACAACACTGCCCAGTGCCTGCCATTTACTGTACAGGTCCTACCCTGTTCACAACATTCTCCAGTGCCCGCCATTTACTGTACAGGTCCTACCCTGTTCACAACACTCCCCAGTACCCGCCATTTACTGTACAGGTCCTACCCTGTTCACAACATTCTCCAGTGCCCAACATTTACTGTACAGGTCCGACCCTGTTCACAACACTGCCCAGTGCCTGCTATTTACTGTACAGGTCCGACCCTGTTCACAACATTCCCTAGTGCCCTGCATTTACTGTACAGGTCCTACCCTGTTCACTACACTGCCCAGTGCTTGCCATTTACTGTACAGGTCCTACCCTGTTCACTACACTGCCCAGTGCTTGCCATTTACTGTACAGGTCCTACCCTGTTCACTACACTGCCCAGTGCTTGCCATTTACTGTACAGGTCCTACCCTGTTCACAACATTCCCCAGTGCCCGCCATTTACTGTACAGGTCCTACCCTGTTCACAACACTCCTCAGCCCGCCATTTACTGTACAGGTCCTACCCTGTTCACAACACTCCCCAGTGCCCACCATTTACTGTACAGGTCCTACCCTGTTCACAACATTCCCCAGTGCCCTGCATTTACTGTACAGGTCCTACCCTGTTCACAACATTCCTCAGTGCCCACCATTTACTGTACAGGTCCTACCCTGTTCACAACATTCCTCAGTGCCCGGCATTTACTGTACAGGTCCTACCCTGTTCACAACATTCCCCAGTGCCCTGCATTTACTGTACAGGTCCTACCCTGTTCACAACACTCCTCAGTGCCTGCCATTTACTGTACAGGTCCTACCCTGTTCACAACACTTCCCAGTGCCCACCATTTACTGTACAGGTCCTACCCTGTTCACAACACTCCCCAGTGCCCACCATTTACTGTACAGGTCCTACCCTGTTCACAACATTCCCCAGTGCCCACCATTTACTGTACAGGTCCGACCCTGTTCACAACACTCCCCAGTGCCCTCCATTTACTGTACAGGTCCTACCCTGTTCACAACACTCCCCAGTGCCCACCATTTACTGTACAGATCCTACCCTGTTCACAACACTGCCCAGTGCCTGCCATTTACTGTACAAGTCCTACCCTGTTCACAACATTCCCCAGTGCCTGCCATTTACTGTACAGGTCCTACCCTGTTCACAACATTCCCCAGTGCCTGCCATTTACTGTACAGGTCCTACCCTGTTCACTACATTCCCCAGTGCCCGCCATTTACTGTACAGGTCCTACCCTGTTCACAACACTGCCCAGTGCCTGCCATTTACTGTACAGGTCCTACCCTGTTCACAACACTCCCCAGTGCCCGCAATTTACTGTACAGGTCCTGCCCTGTTCACAACACTCCTCAGTCCCGCCATTTACTGTACAGGTCCTACCCTGTTCACAACATTCCCCAGTGCCCGCCATTTACTGTACAGGTCCTACCCTGTTCACAACGCTCCCCAGTGCCCACCATTTACTGTACAGGTCCTACCCTGTTCACAACACTGCCCAGTTCCTGCCATTTACTGTACAGGTCCTTCCCTGTTCACAACATTCCCCAGTGCCTGCCATTTACTGTACAGGTCCTACCCTGTTCACAACATTCCCCAGTGCCTGCCATTTACTGTACAGGTCCTACCCTGTTTACTACATTACCCAGTGCCCGCCATTTACTGTACAGGTCCTACCCTGTTCGCAACACTGCCCAGTGCCCTGCATTTACTGTACAGGTCCTACCCTGTTCACAACACTCCCCAGTGCCCGCCATTTACTGTACAGGTCCTACCCTGTTCACAACACTGCCCAGTGCCTGCCATTTACTGTACAAGTCCTACCCTGTTCACAACATTCCCCAGTGCCTGCCATTTACTGTACAGGTCCTACCCTGTTCACAACATTCCCCAGTGCCTGCCATTTACTGTACAGGTCCTACCGTGTTCACTACATTCCCCAGTGCCCGCCATTTACTGTACAGGTCCTACCCTGTTCACAACACTGCCCAGTGCCTGCCATTTACTGTACAGGTCCTACCCTGTTCACAACACTCCCCAGTGCCCGCAATTTACTGTACAGGTCCTGCCCTGTTCACAACACTCCTCAGTGCCCGCCATTTACTGTACAGGTCCTACCCTGTTCACAACATTCCCCAGTGCCCGCCATTTACTGTACAGGTCCTACCCTGTTCACAACGCTCCCCAGTGCCCACCATTTACTGTACAGGTCCTACCCTGTTCACAACACTGCCCAGTTCCTGCCATTTACTGTACAGATCCTACCCTGTTCACAACATTCCCCAGTGCCTGCCATTTACTGTACAGGTCCTACCCTGTTCACTACATTCCCCAGTGCCCGCCATTTACTGTACAGGTCCTACCCTGTTCACAACACTGCCCAGTGCCCTGCATTTACTGTACAGGTCCTACCCTGTTCACAACACTCCCCAGTGCCCGCCATTTACTGTACAGGTCCTACCCTGTTAACAACACTCCCCAGTGCCCGCCATTTACTGTACAGGTCCTACCCTGTTCACAACACTGCCCAGTGCCCTGCATTTACTGTACAGGTCCTACCCTGTTCACAACACTGCCCAGTGCCCGCCATTTACTGTACAGGTCCTACCCTGTTCGCAACACTGCCCAGTGCCCGCCATTTACTGTACAGGTCCTACCCTGTTCACAACACTGCCCAGTGCCCGCCATTTACTGTGCAGGTCCTACCCTGTTCACAACACTCCTCAGTGCCCGCCATTTACTGTACAGGTCCTACCCTGTTCACAACATTCCCCAGTGCCCGCCATTTACTGTACAGGTCCTACCCTGTTCACTATACTCCCCAGTGCCCGTCATTTACTGTACAGGTCCGACCCTGTTCACAACACTCCCCAGTGCCCGCCATTTACTGTACAGGTCCTACCCTGTTCACTACACTGCCCAGTGCTTGCCATTTACTGTACAGGTCCTACCCTGTTCACAACACTCCCCAGTGCCCTGCATTTACTGTACAGGTCCTACCCTGTTCAAAACACTCCCCAGTGCCCGTCATTTACTGCACAGGTCCGACCCTGTTCACAACACTCCCCAGTGCCCGCCATTTACTGTACAGGTCCTACCCTGTTCACTACACTGCCCAGTGCCCGCCATTTACTGCACAGGTCCGACCCTGTTCACAACACTCCCCAGTGCCCGCCATTTACTGTACAGGTCCTACCCTGTTCACAACACTCCCCAGTGCCCGCCATTTACTGCACAGGTCCGACCCTGTTCACAACACTCCCCAGTGCCCGCCATTTACTGTACAGGTCCTACCCTGTTCACTACACTCCCCAGTGCCCGCCATTTACTGTACAGGTCCTACCCTGTTCACAACACTCCCCAGTGCCCACCATTTACTGTACAGGTCCTACCCTGTTCACAACATTCCCCAGTGCCCTGCATTTACTGTACAGGTCCTACCCTGTTCACAACACTCCCCAGTGCCCACCATTTACCGTACAGGTCCTAACCTGTTCACAACACTGCCCAGTGCCCTGCATTTACTGTACAGGTCCTACCCTGTTCACAACACTGCCCAGTGCCTGCCATTTACTGTACAGGTCCTACCCTGTTCACAACATTCTCCAGTGCCCGCCATTTACTGTACAGGTCCTACCCTGTTCACAACACTCCCCAGTGCCCGCCATTTACTGTACAGGTCCTACCCTGTTCACAACATTCTCCAGTGCCCACCATTTACTGTACAGGTCCGACCCTGTTCACAACACTGCCCAGTGCCTGCTATTTACTGTACAGGTCCGACCCTGTTCAGAACATTCCCTGGTGCCCTGCATTTACTGTACAGGTCCTACCCTGTTCACTGCACTGCCCAGTGCTTGCCATTTACCGTACAGGTCCGACCGTGTTCACAACATTCCCTAGTGCCCTGCATTTACTGTACAGGTCCTACCCTGTTCACAACACTGCCCAGTGCCCTGCATTTACTGTACAGGTCCTGCCCTGTTCACAACACTCCCCAGTGCCCGCCATTTACTGTACAGGTCCTACCCTGTTCACAACACTCCCCAGTTGCCCGCCATTTACTGTAGAGGTCCTACCCTGTTCACAACACTGCCCAGTGCCCTGCATTTACTGTACAGGTCCTACCCTGTTCACAACACTGCCCAGTGCCCGCCATTTACTGTACAGGTCCTACCCTGTTCGCAACACTGCCCAGTGCCCGCCATTTACTGTACAGGTCCTACCCTGTTCGCAACACTGCCCAGTGCCCGCCATTTACTGTGCAGGTCCTACCCTGTTTATAACACTCCTCAGTGCCCGCCATTTACTGTGCAGGTCCTACCCTGTTCACAACACTCCTCAGTGCCCACCATTTACTGTACAGGTCCTACCCTGTTCACAACATTCCCCAGTGCTCGCCATTTACTGTACAGGTCCTACCCTGTTCACTACACTCCCCAGTGCCCGTCATTTACTGTACAGGTCCGACCCTGTTCACAACACTCCCCAGTGCCCGCCATTTACTGTACAGGTCCTACCCTGTTCACAACACTCCCCAGTGCCCTGCATTTACTGTACAGGTCCTACCCTGTTCACAACACTCCCCAGTGCCCGCCATTTACTGGACAGGTCCTACCCTGTTCACAACACTCCCCAGTGCCCTGCATTTACTGTACAGGTCCTACCCTGTTCACAACATTCCCCAGTGCCCGTCATTTACTGTACAGGTCCGACCCTGTTCACAACACTCCCCAGTGCCCGCCATTTACTGTACAGGTCCTACCCTGTTCACAACACTCCCCAGTGCCCTGCATTTACTGTACAGGTCCTACCCTGTTCACAACACTCCCCAGTGCCCGCCATTTACTGTACAGGTCCTACCCTGTTCACAACACTCCCCAGTGCCCTGCATTTACTGTACAGGTCCTACCCTGTTCACAACATTCCCCAGTGCCCGCCATTTACTGTACAGGTCCTACACTGTTCACTACACTCCCCAGTGCCCACCATTTACTGTACAGGTCCTACCCTGTTCACAACATTCCCCAGTGCCCTGCATTTACTGTACAGGTCCTACCCTGTTCACAACACTCCCCAGTGCCCACCATTTACCGTACAGGTCCTAACCTGTTCACAACACTGCCCAGTGCCCTGCATTTACTGTACAGGTCCTACCCTGTTCACAAAATTCTCCAGTGCCCGCCATTTACTGTACAGGTCCTACCCTGTTCACAACACTCCCCAGTGCCCGCCATTTACTGTACAGGTCCTACCCTGTTCACAACATTCTCCAGTGCCCACCATTTACTGTACAGGTCCGACCCTGTTCACAACACTGCCCAGTGCCTGCTATTTACTGTACAGGTCCGACCCTGTTCAGAACACTCCTCAGTGCCTGCCATTTACTGTACAGTTCCGACCCTGTTCAGAACATTCCCTAGTGCCCTGCATTTACTGTACAGGTCCTACCCTGTTCACTACACTGCCCAGTGCTTGCCATTTACCGTACAGGTCCTACCCTGTTCACAACACTCCTCAGTGCCTGCCATTTACCGTACAGGTCCGACCCTGTTCACAACATTCCCTAGTGCCCTGCATTTACTGTACAGGTCCTACCCTGTTCACTACACTGCCCAGTGCTTGCCATTTACTGTACAGGTCCTACCCTGTTCACTACACTGCCCAGTGCTTGCCATTTACTGTACAGGTCCTACCCTGTTCACTACACTGCCCAGTGCTTGCCATTTACTGTACAGGTCCTACCCTGTTCACAACCTTCCCCAGTGCCTGCCATTTACTGTACAGGTCCTACCCTGTTCACAACGCTCCCCAGTGCACTGCATTTACTGTACAGGTCCTACCCTGTTCACAACACTCCTCAGTGCCCGCCATTTACTGTACAGGTCCTACCCTGTTCACAACATTCCCCAGTGCCCACCATTTACTGTACAGGTCCTACCCTGTTCACTACACTGCCCAGTGCCCGCCATTTACTGTACAGGTCCTACCCTGTTCACAACATTCCCCAGTGCCCACCATTTACTGTACAGGTCCTACCCTGTTCACAACATTCTCCAGTGCCCTGCATTTACTGTACAGGTCCTACCCTGTTCACAACATTCCCCGGTGCCCACCATTTACTGTACAGGTCCTACCCTGTTCACAACATTCCCCGGTGCCCACCATTTACTGTACAGGTCCTACCCTGTTCACAACATTCCCCGGTGCCCACCATTTACTGTACAGGTCCTACCCTGTTCACAACACTCCCCAGTGCCCACCATTTACTGTACAGGTCCTACCCTGTTCACAACATTCCCCACTGCCCTGCATTTACTGTACAGGTCCTACCCTGTTCACAACACTCCTCAGTGCCTGCCATTTACTGTACAGGTCCTACCCTGTTCACAACACTTCCCAGTGCCCACCATTTACTGTACAGGTCCTCCCCTGTTCACAACACTCCCCAGTGCCCACCATTTACTGTACAGGTCCTACCCTGTTCACAACATTCCCCAGTGCCCACCATTTACTGTACAGGTCCGACCCTGTTCACAACACTCCCCAGTGCCCTCCATTTACTGTACAGGTCCTACCCTGTTCACAACACTCCCCAGTGCCCACCATTTACTGTACAGATCCTACCCTGTTCACAACACTCCCCAGTGCCCACCATTTACTGTACAGATCCTACCCTGTTCACAACATTCCCCAGTGCCTGCCATTTACTGTACAAGTCCTTCCCTGTTCACAACATTCCCCAGTGCCTGCCATTTACTGTACAGGTCCTACCCTGTTCACAACATTCCCCAGTGCCTGCCATTTACTGTACAGGTCCTACCGTGTTCACTACATTCCCCAGTGCCCGCCATTTACTGTACAGGTCCTACCCTGTTCACAACACTGCCCAGTGCCTGCCATTTACTGTACAGGTCCTACCCTGTTCACAACACTGCCCAGTGCCCGCAATTTACTGTACAGGTCCTGCCCTGTTCACAACACTCCTCAGTGCCCGCCATTTACTGTACAGGTCCTACCCTGTTCACAACATTCCCCAGTGCCCGCCATTTACTGTACAGGTCCTACCCTGTTCACAACGCTCCCCAGTGCCCACCATTTACTGTACAGGTCCTACCCTGTTCACAACACTGCCCAGTTCCTGCCATTTACTGTACAGGTCCTTCCCTGTTCACAACATTCCCCAGTGCCTGCCATTTACTGTACAGGTCCTACCCTGTTCACTACATTTCCCAGTGCCCGCCATTTACTGTACAGGTCCTACCCTGTTCACAACACTGCCCAGTGCCCGGCATTTACTGTACAGGTCCTACCCTGTTCACAACACTCCCCAGTGCCCGCCATTTACTGTACAGGTCCTACCCTGTTCACAACACTGCCCAGTGCCTGCCATTTACTGTACAAGTCCTACCCTGTTCACAACATTCCCCAGTGCCTGCCATTTACTGTACAGGTCCTACCCTGTTCACAACATTCCCCAGTGCCTGCCATTTACTGTACAGGTCCTACCCTGTTCACTACATTCCCCAGTGCCCGCCATTTACTGTACAGGTCCTACCCTGTTCACAACACTGCCCAGTGCCTGCCATTTACTGTACAGGTCCTACCCTGTTCACAACACTCCCCAGTGCCCGCAATTTACTGTACAGGTCCTGCCCTGTTCACAACACTCCTCAGTGCCCGCCATTTACTGTACAGGTCCTACCCTGTTCACAACATTCCCCAGTGCCCGCCATTTACTGTACAGGTCCTACCCTGTTCACAACGCTCCCCAGTGCCCACCATTTACTGTACAGGTCCTACCCTGTTCACAACACTGCCCAGTTCCTGCCATTTACTGTACAGGTCCTTCCCTGTTCACAACATTCCCCAGTGCCTGCCATTTACTGTACAGGTCCTACCCTGTTCACAACATTCCCCAGTGCCTGCCATTTACTGTACAGGTCCTACCCTGTTCACTACATTCCCCAGTGCCCGCCATTTACTGTACAGGTCCTACCCTGTTCACAACACTCCCCAGTGCCCGCCATTTACTGTACAGGTCCTACCGTGTTCACAACACTGCCCAGTGCCCTGCATTTACTGTACAGGTCCTACCCTGTTCACAACACTGCCCAGTGCCCGCCATTTACTGTGCAGGTCCTACCCTGTTCACAACACTCCTCAGTGCCCGCCATTTACTGTACAGGTCCTACCGTGTTCACAACATTCCCCAGTGCCCGCCATTTACTGTACAGGTCCTACCCTGTTCACTACACTCCCCAGTGCCCGTCATTTACTGTACAGGTCCGACCCTGTTCACAACACTCCCCAGTGCCCGCCATTTACTGTACAGGTCCTACCCTGTTCACTACACTTCCCAGTGCTTGCCATTTACTGTACAGGTCCTACCCTGTTCACAACACTCCCCAGTGCCCTGCATTTACTGTACAGGTCCTACCCTGTTCACAACACTCCCCAGTGCCCGCCATTTACTGCACAGGTCCGACCCTGTTCACTATACTCCCCAGTGCCCGCCATTTACTGTACAGGTCCGACCCTGTTCACAACACTCCCCAGTGCCCACCATTTACTGTACAGGTCCTACCCTGTTCACAACATTCCCCAGTGCCCACCATTTACTGTACAGGTCCTACCCTCTTCACTACACTGCCCAGTGCTTGCCATTTATTGTACAGGTCCTACCCTGTTCACAACACTCCCCAGTGCCCTGCATTTGCTGTACAGGTCCTACCCAGTTCACTACTCTCCCCAGTGCCCGCCATTTACTGTACAGGTCCTACCCTGTTCACAACATTCCCCAGTGCCCGCCATTTACTGTACAGGTCCTACCCTGTTCTCAACACTCCTCAGTGCCCGCCATTTACTGTACAGGTCCTACCCTGTTCACAACACTGCCCAGTGCTTGCCATTTACTGTACAGGTCCTACCCTGTTCACTACACTCCTCAGTGCCCGCCATTTACTGTACACGTCCTACCCTGTTCACAACACTCCCCAGTGCCTGCCATTTACTGTACAGGTCCTACCCTGTTCACAACATTCCCCAGTGCCCGCCATTTACTGTACAGGTCCTACCCTGTTCACAATATTCCCTAGTGCCCACCATTTACTGTACAGGTCCTACCCTGTTCACAACACTCTCCAGTGCCCACCATTTACTGTACAGGTCCTACCCTGTTCACAACACTCCCCAGTGCCCACCATTTACTGTACAGATCCTACCCTGTTCACAACACTGCCCAGTGCCTGCCATTTACTGTACAAGTCCTACCCTGTTCACAACATTCCCCAGTGCCTGTCATTTACTGTACAGGTCCTACCCTGTTCACAACATTCCCCAGTGCCTGCCATTTACTGTACAGGTCCTACCCTGTTCACTACATTCCCCAGTGCCCGCCATTTACTGTACAGGTCCTACCCTGTTCACAACACTGCCCAGTGCCTGCCATTTACTGTACTGGTCCTACCCTGTTCACAACATTCCCCAGTGCCTGCCATTTACTGTACAGGTCCTACCCTGTTCACTACATTCCCCAGTGCCCGCCATTTACTGTACAGGTCCTACCCTGTTCACAACACTGCCCAGTGCCTGCCATTTACTGTACAGGTCCTACCCTGTTCACAACACTCCCCGGTGCCCACCATTTACTGTACAGGTCCTACCCTGTTCAGAACACTCCCCAGTGTCCGCCATTTACTGTACAGGTCCTACCCTGTTCACAACACTCCCCAGTGCCCGGCATTTACTGTACAGGTCCTACCGCGTTCACAACACTCCCCAGTGCCCGCCATTTACTGTTCAGGTCCTACCCTGTTCACAACACTCCCCAGTGCCCACCATTTACTGTACAGGTCCTACCCTGTTCACAACACTCCCCAGTGCCCGCCATTTACTGTACAGGTCCTACCCTGTTCACAACACTCCGCAGTGCCCACCATTTACTGTACAGGTCCTACCCTGTTCACAACACTCCCCAGTGCCCGCCATTTACTGTACAGGTCCTACCCTGTTCACAACACTCCCAGTGCCCGCCATTTACTGTACAGGTTCTACCCTGTTCACAACACTCCCCAGTGTCCGCCAATTACTGTACAGGTCCTACCCTGTTCACAACACTCCCCAGTGCCCGCCAATTACTGTACAGGTCCTACCCTTTTCACAACACTCTCCAGTGCCCGCCATTTACTGTACAGGTCCTACCCTGTTCACAACACTCCGCAGTGCCCGCCATTTACTGTACAGGTCCTACCCTGTTCACAACACTCCCCAGTGCCCGCCATTTTCTGTACAGGTCCTACCCTGTTCACAACACTCCCCAGTGCCCGCCATTTACTGTACAGGGCCTATCCTGTTCACTACACTGCCCAGTGCTTGCCATTTACTGTACAGGTCCTACCCTGTTCACTACACTGCCCAGTGCCCACCATTTACTGTACAGGTGTTACCCTGTTCACTACACTGCCCAGTGCTTGCCATTTACTGTACAGGTCCTACCCTGTTCACAACACTCCTCAGTGCCCACCATTTACTGTACAGGTCTTACCCTGTTCTCAACACTGCCCAGTGCCTGCCATTTACTGTACAGGTCCTACCCTGTTCACAACACTGCCCAGTGCCTGCCATTTACTGTACAGGTCCTACCCTGTTCACAACACTGCCCAGTGCCCGCCATTTACTGTACAGGTCTTACCCTGTTCACAACACTGCCCAGCGCCCTGCATTTACTGTACAGGTCCTACCCTGTTCACAACACTGCCCAGTGCCTGCCATTTACTGTACAGGTCCTACCCTGTTCACAACACTGCCCAGTGCCTGCCATTTACTGTACAGGTCTTACCCTGTTCTCAACACTGCCCAGTGCCCGCCATTTACTGTACAGGTCTTACCCTGTTCACAACACTGCCCAGCGCCCTGCATTTACTGTACAGGTCTTACCCCGGTTTGAATGCCAAAATGGATCAGCTTAGTCTTCTCAAAGTTGAAATCCATTTGCCATTCCTCAGCTCGTCTTCCTAACTGATCAAGATCTCCTCGTTATTAATGGAGGGACCAACCCTGACCCCTGAGGCATCCTACTAGTTACAAGCTCCAGTTGGAAAAGTGACCTGCATCTTCCTCTGTTTCCTATCATTGAACCAATTCTGAATCCACCTTGCCAGCAACTCCTGTATCCAATGCAACGTAACCTTCCAGATCAGCCTCCCATGGAGGATCTTGTCAAAGGCTGAAATAAAGTCGATGTATACAACATCCACTGCCATACCCTCATCTGTCCCTTAAGTTACCCTTTCGAAAAACTCCACACGATTCATCAGGCATGAGCTTCCAAAACTGTGCTGACTGTTCCTGATCAGGCCTTCCCTATCTGAGTAATGGTAGATCTTTATCCCTCAGATAATTTCCCTATGACTGAAGGCATGCTCACTGGCCTGTCCTTACTTCCCTTCATGATCAATGCAACCCTCCACCCTCTATCCTTCTGAAACTTTACCAGTGGCCAGCGATGAAGCAAATATCTCTACAAAGGCCTCTGTGACTTATTTCCAGCCTTTTCTGAGGTCCAGGCGGTGCACTTGGTCAGGCCCTGGGGAATTGTCAGGTGTTGGAGCTGGGAAAGATGTGTGTGGGTAGTGGATGGGAGAAGAGATTGGGTGTCTCAGGAGGAGCTGCTGAGCTCTGTCCTCTCTGATTGTTGAATCCTCCTTCAACCCCAGTGTTCAGTGTCCTGTGGAGAAGGGTTCCAGTCACGGCCCGTCTCCTGTATGTCCCAGCAAGGGGGCCAGTTGCCAGACTCGGCCTGTTCCTCACAGCCCAAGCCTGCTGCCGTCCAGACCTGTATTCGGAATCACTGCCGTGTCTTCTCCTGGCACGTTGGTGCCTGGGGCCTGGTGAGTCCTCTGCTCTAGGATGGGTGGTGCTGATCTTGGGGAGGAAAGATGGATAATAACTTCTGCTGTGGGCCTCACCTTGGATCATTCCTTCTCACCATCTCTAGCGTTGTGGGAGGAGGGTGTTGCTGGATGGGTGTTTTTGGATTCTGATGATTTTAATCCAAGGTTCATTCTGAAGTTGGGAAAGAGGCTTCACAGTCATTTTATTAAGAGTTGACAGAACAAAGGGAAGTTGGAACAAAGAGTGACAGAAGTATATCAAGTGAAGGAAAAGCTGAGATTAGAATGGCACCTAGCACAGACAGCTGTTTTTATTCCACAGACATAAGGGAAATGCCATTCAAATTTATAGATAAGAATTAACCAATTGGGAAGCTATTATTCAAATACTGCAGCCGCAGGTTAGCCAATGAGAAAGCACTTACTTAAGTAATACGAAGCAAAGAGACATCCAGAGCTCTCCAAAATGATGCTTTGTATTTCCAGTCATGGAAATAAACTGTTATATGCATAAAATAACTGCTTAGAATATATGTAGATAGTTAATTGTTAAACTCTAAAGAAAATAATACTTGAACAGTTGGATCTAACAGTGTTTTGGGACAAAACAGGAGGATGGGTGCTTTGGGATGGGAATTGTTGCTGCAGGTCAGGTGTTTTTGATTTTGGAGGGGTGTTGAGTTGTGGAATAAAAGGATGTTTGAGGTGGGAGGACATGTTACTGGACTGGTGGTATGGTAAGGCTTGTTCTGGGAGGATGGTCATCCCAGGTGCAAGAGATGCTGACTGTAGCTGTGTGTCTCAGTGTGGAGTGGGCACTGTCCCCTTGATGTGATGGACAGCCGTTCCAGGCCCCCTTGCTGTAACCCATGTCTGTCACTGTCCTGCAGTGCTCCAAGAGCTGTGCATTGGGTCACAGGAAGCGACAGGTTATCTGCTACGACCAGGACAGGAACAACCAGGACCCGAGCAAGTGTGACCCCAGGATGTACCCACGTGAGACAGAAGTCTGCAACACCCAGCCCTGCTACCTGCCACAAGGTGAGCTGTGTCCACAGCACGTCCTGTGTCCTCACATTTGCCACAGGCTCACCTCCATCATGGAAGAGCAAGCATCCTGCATCAGGTGCACTGCCTGCACTCTTCATGTTCCTGTGAGCTCTGTGTGCAAGGGGTTGTGGTGAACTGTGTATACCTGTCTGGACACCCACCCACCCCCGCTGACTGCTCCTGTGGCTCCTCCCACAGACCCCGGTATAAAGGCAATTGGAGCACTGCTCCTCCCTCAGTCTTCAACATGTCGTGCTCCCTTTTCGCTGTTAATAAAAGCCTATCATTCACTTCCAGTCTCCTAGAGTTATTGATGGTGCATCAGGGGTACATATGTGTCCTGAAGGTCACATACTCTCCTCCCTCTGCTGTTCACGTCCCTATGGTAACCTTCCTGAAAATATCACTCCCCCCTCAGGTGTGTGGCTGATGAGTTTTGAGTTTTGGTCTATGATAGGGATAGTCAACTCTCACTTCCTACCTATCACAGAGAGGGAAATTGACCAGCCCTCTCTCACTCCATGTGGACCCAGTGCAATTCCAAGGCTGAGGAGCAGAGGGGCTGTAGTTGGCGAGATGTTAAACAGAAACTGCATGCATGGCCTTGGGCATTTACACGGCAACAGGCTGAGGCAGGTCTCCCCAGGAACCCCACAAATCTCTGCCGCTGATTATCAGGTTAGTGACAGTGCTGCTTGTGGGATTCTGCTGTGCATATACTGTCGCCTATGTTACACCTCTGACAACACTGGCCATTATCTGCCAAGAGTTTCCTGCCGTCCTGGTGTTGAGAGAAGTGACAGTAAGCCAAATCGCTTCACCATCAACCCATGATGGAGAGCCGAGGTTCAGTGACTCCCCCCCCCCCCCAATACACATACGTACAGTGCCACACACACACTCTTTCCCACCTGCATGCTTGGTTAAATTCTTTTTCATTTATTCCTTAAGTTGTTCCGAGTTTCCAAGATCCGACCGGATTTGATCCAGAGGAAGAGTTTGTGACCATTCCCTCTGGTAAGTAGTTCCTTCTGACCTCACTCCTTGTGTGAAACAGCTGGGGAAGAAAGAAACACTCCTGTGGGTGTATTGTTATCTGTGTGTTCCAAGTACATTTATTATCAAAGTATGTATACCTTATCCAACCTTGAGATTCATCTCCTTACAGGCAGCCACGAAACGAAGGCACCCCAAAGCAAATCCCATACATCTGAAAAAAGATGTCTAACACCCAGTGTGCAATGAAAAAAGCATCATGCAGACAGTAACCACAAGTGAATAGTGTTTCTGAAACAGAGAAAAACCTATAGCACAATACAGGCCCTTCGGCCCACACAGTTGTGCTGAACATGTCCCTACCTTAGAAATTACTCGTAATTTTACTCTATTTACCTCTATTTTACTAAGCTCCATGTACCTATCTAAAAGCCTTTTAAAAGACCCTATCATATCCGCCTCCACCACTGTTGCCAGCAGCTCATTCCACGCACTCACCATTCTCTGAGTAAAAAAACTTACCCTTGACATCTCCTCTGTACCTACTCCTCTGCACCTTAAACCTATGTCCTCTTGTGGCAACCATTTCAGCCCTGGGAAAAAGCCTCTGACTATCCACACAATCAATGCCTCTCATCATCTTGTACACCTCTATTAGGTCACCTCTCAACCTCCTTCACTCTAAGGAGAAAAGGCCAAGTTCATTGCTTCCCAATCCAGGCAACATCCTTGCAAATCTCCTCTGCACCCTTTCTATGGCTTCTACATCCTTCCTGTGGTGGCTACCAGAACTGAGCACAGTACACCAAGTGGGGTCTGACCAGGGTCCTATATAGCTGCAACATAATATGATAAGTTTTTATCTGCAATTTGAGAAGGATAAGGGCAGATCGGAGGTGTCAGTGTTGCAGTTGAACAAAGGAGACTATGGAGCCATGAGGGAGGAGCTGGCCAAAGTTAACTGGACGGATATCCTAGCAGAAAAGACAGTGGAACAGCAATGGCAGGTATTCTTGGGAATAATGCACAAGGTGCAAAATCAGTTCCTCCCCCGGAGAAGGAAGGATTCAAAGGGGGGAAAGGGGCCACAGTGGTTGACAAAGGAAGTCAGAAATTGCATATCATTAAAAAAAGAAGTATGACAGAGCTAAGGTGAGTGGGAAGACAAATGACTGGGAAATTTTTAAGGAACAACAGAACTTAACTAAAAAGGCAATACGGGGAGAGAAAATGAGGTACGAACGCAAGCTAGCCAGGAATATAAAGGAGGATAGCAAAAGCATTTTTTAGGTATGTGAAGAGAAAGAAGATAGTTAAGAACAATGTTGGGCCCTTGAAGAATGAATTGGTTGAAATTGTTATGGGAAACAGAGAAATGACAGAAGAATTTAATAAGTACTTTAGATCTGTCTTTACTAGGGAAGACACAAGCAATCTCCCAGATGTATGGATGGGCCAAGGACATAGGGTAACAGAAGAAATGAAACGATTGACATTAGGAAGGAAATGGTGATGAGTAGACTGATGGGACTGAAGGCTGACAAATCCCCAGGTCCAGATAGTCTGCATCCTAAGGTACTAAAGGAGGTGGCTCTGGAAATTGCGGATGCATTGGTAATCATTTTCCAATGTTCCTTAGATTCAGGATCAGTTCCTGAGGATTGGAGAATGGCTAATGTTAACCCACTTTGAAATAGTGGCATATCTAGATAGCAGTGATAGGACTGGGCTGAGCCAGCATGGATTTACCAAGGGCGAATCATGCTTGACTAATCTATTGGAGTTTTTCGAGGATGTAACCAGGAAGTTAGACGGGGGAGATCCAGTGGATGTAGTGTACCTTGATTTTCAGAAGGCATTTGATAAGGTCCCACATAGGAGATTGGTGGGTAAAATCAGAGCTCATGGCATTGGGGGGAAGATACTGACATGGATAGAAAACTGGTTGGCAGATAGAAAGCAAAGGGTAGCGGTGAATGGGTGTTTCTCGGAATGGCAGGTGATGACTAGTGGGGTGCTACAGGGCTCGGAGTTGGGACCACAGCTGTTTACGATTTACGTCAACGATTTAGATGAAGGCATTGAGAATAACATCAGCAAGTTTGCTGATGATACTAAGCTGGGTGGCAGTGTGACATGATGAGGATGTTAGGAGAATTCAGGGTGACTTGGATAGGCTGGGTGAGTGGGCAGATACTTGGCAGGTGACGTTTAATGTGAAAAAGTGTGCAGTTATCCACTTTGGGAGTAAAAACAGGAAGGCAGATTATTTTCTGAACGGTGTAGAGTTAGGTAAGGGAGAAATACAAAGAGATCTAGGAGTCCTTGATCATCAGTCACTGAAGGTGAATAAGCAAGTGCAGCAGGCAGTGAAGAAGGCTAATGGAATGTTGGCCTTTATTACAAACAGAATTGAGTACAAGAGCAAGGAAATCCTTTTGCATTTGTACAGGGCCCTGGTGAGACCACACCTGGAGTATTGTGTACAGTTTTGGTCTCCAGGGTTAAGGAAGGACATCCTGGCTGTAGAGGAAGTGCAGTGTAGATTCACAAGGATAATTCCTGGGATGTTCAGTGTCTAACACAGAGAGGTTAGAGAGACTGGGCTTGTACACACTGGAATTAAGGAGATTGAGAGGGATCTGATTGCAACATATAAGATTATTAAGGGATTGGACAAGATAGAGGCAGGAAATATGTTCTGGATGCTGGGAGAGTCCAGTACCAGAGGGCATGGTTTGAGAATAAAGGGAGACTAGGGAAGTATCCATGTCAGTATCTTACCCCCAATGCCATGAGCTCTGATTTTACCTACCAATCTCCTATGTGGGACCTTATCAAATGCCTTCTGAAAATCAAGGTACACTACATCCACTGGATCTCCCTTGTCATTTAGGACAGAGTTAAAGAAAAACTTCCTCTCTCAGAGAGTTGTGGGGGTCTGGAATGCACTGCCTCGGAAGACAGTGGAGGCCAATTCTCTGGATGCTTTCAAGAAGGAGCTGGATAGGTATCTTATGGATAGGGGAATCAAGGGACAAGGCAGGAACCAGGTATTGATAGTAGATGATCAGCCATGATCTCAGAATGGCGGTGCAGGCTCAAAGGGCCGAACGGTCTACTTCTGCACCTATTGTCTATTATCTATTGTCTATGACATTACCTCTCGGCTCCTAAATTCAATTCCACAATGGATGAAGGCCAATACACCATATGCCTTCTTAACCACAGAGTCAACCTGCGCAGCTGCTTTGAGCATCCTATGGACTCAGACCCCAAGATCCCTCTTTTCTTAAAAACTTTTTTTATTGGGTTTTCAAATTATTACAGAAAGAAAAAAAATATATACCCTTCCCCCTCCCCCTAACATCCCTATAGAAAAAAAGAAAAAGAAAAAAAAAGAAAGAAAGAGAGAGAGCCTGGATATCGGAAGATCCCCACATGCTCCACGGAGTTCATAATAACTTTAGTATATATATTTATTTCTTTCCCCAAATAACCAATTATTTTATTTTATCTTCGGAGCACCTATATATTTAATCCTGTCTTTTGTAAATAAGGGCGCCAAATTTTCAAAGATGTTTCATATTTATCTCTTAAATTATAAATAATTTTTTCAAGTGGAATACAGCTGGAAATTTCATTCTTCCAATGATCTATACTTAAGTATGAATCCGATTTCCAAGTAACTGCAATAGCCCTTTTGGCTACTGCCAGTGCAATTTTTGTGAATTCTTTCTGATATTTATTCAGTTTGGGTTTCAATTTTATCCCTTCAATATCGCCTAGTAAAAATAATATTGGATAATGTGGAAGTTGTGTTCCAATAACTTGTTCCAATAAAATTCTTAATTTAAATTGTCCAAAAAGGTTGAATTTTAGAACAAGACCAAGTAGAATGTAAAAAAGTACTGATTTCTTGGTTACATCAGAAACACTGATCAGATAAATTTGGATTTAATTTATTTATTTTCTGTGGTGTAATATATAATTAATGTAAAAAATTATATTGTACTAATCTTAACTGGACATTTATTGTATTTGTCATACTATCAAGACATAGTCTTGACCAATTTGTTCCTTCAATTTTAATATTCAAGTTACTTTCCCATTTTTGTCTTGACTTATGGATTCCTTGTTTAATTGCCTGTTTTTGAATCAAGCTATACATACAAGAGATAAATTCTTAGTTTTTCCTTTTTGAATTAAAGTTTCTATTTCATTAGATTTTGGCAATAACATTGTTTGACCTAATTTTTCTCTTAAGCAAGCCCTTAATTTGAAGTAACAAAAAAGAGTGTTGTTTGATACTTTATATTTATTCTTTAATTGATCAAATGACATTAATATACCTCCTTCAAAAAAAACTCCTATATATCTAATCCCTTTTTGAAACCAATTATATAAAAGTTGATTATCCATTGTAAAAGGAATAAGTCTATTTTGAATTAAAGATCTCTTTGCTAATAAAGATTTCTTTGTCTCATCATCAACATTTATCTTATTCCATAAGTCAATCAAATGTTTTAATATAGGAGATTCTTTCTTTTCCTGTATCCATTTAGATTCCCATTTATATATAAAATCTTCTGGTGTATTTTCTCCTATTTTATCTAGTTCTATTCCAATCCATGCCGGTCTCTCTCACTCAAAAAAAAGATGCAATAAATCAGAGTTGATTTGCTTTATGATTCTTAAAATTTGTAAGCTGTAACCCTCCTAGATCAAATTTCCATGTCAATTTTTCCAACGATATTCTTGACATCTTACCTTTCCAAAGAAACTTCTTCACATATTTATTTAACTCTTGAAAAAACTTCTGGGGTAGTTGTATTGGTAGTGATTGGAATAAGTATTGTAGTCTAGGGAATATATTCATTGTTACGGTATTTACTCTACCTACTAATGTTATTGGTAATATCATCCATTTATCAAGATCTTCTTGAATTTTTTTCAGTAATGTTAGGTAATTTAATTTATATAAGTTCTTTATATCATTATCAACTCTTATACCTAAATATTTTATACCATTTGTTGGCCATCTAAATTGAGTTATTAATCGACATTGACTATAATCTCCTTTAGTAAGAGGTAAAATTTCACTTTTATCCCAATTTATTTTGTAACCTGATATTTTCCCATATTCTTCTAACCTAGAGGATAATTTACGCAACGAGTGCAATGGGTTTGTTAAATAAAGCAGAACATCATCAGCAAATAAGTTAATCTTGTATTCCTCCTGGTTAACTCTGAAACCCTTAATATCTGGGTCCACTCTAATTAACTCAGCTAATGGTTCTATCGCCAACACAAATAAAGCAGGTGATAATGGACAACCTTGCCTAGTTGACCTTGTTAACTGAAATGGTGTTGAAATTTGACCATTTGTCACTACTTTAGCTTTGGGATTAGTATTTAAGGTTTTAATCTATTTTATAAAAGATACTCCTAATCCATATTTTTCCAATACCTTAAATAAAAAATCCCATTCCAATCTATCAAATGCTTTTTCTGCATCTAAAGCAACTGCCACACTCATTTCCTCCCTCTTTTGCGCCAAATGAATTATACTAAATAACCGAGTTACATTATCTGCTGATTGTCTATTTTTAATAAATCCTGTTTGATCCATGTGTATTAATTTTGGTAAGTATTTAGATAATCTGTTAGATAAAATTTTTGCTATTATTTTATAATCAGTGTTTAACAAAGAAATAGGTCTATATGATATTGGCTTTAAAAGATCTCTATCTTTTTTTGGCAATACTATTAAAATAGCTGTCGAAAAAGATTCTAGAAGTTTATGCGTTCTTTCTGCTTGATGTATTAACTCCATAAAAGGAGGAAATAATAAATCTTTAAACTTTTTATAAAACTCAGGCGGAAGACCATCTTCTCCTGGAGATTTATTATTTTGATATGATCCTAGAGCTTCTTCGACCTCTTTTAATGTAAAAGGCATATCTAATCCCTTCTGTTCTTCCGTATTCAATTTTGGAAGAGTTATTTGTGATAAAAACCTTTCTATCTTGACATTATCATTTTGTGATTCTGATTTATACAATTCAGAATAAAAATTCTTGAAAGTTTCATTCATTTCTAAAGGTTTATAAGTAATTTTATTTACTCTTGTTTGAATTGCATTTATCGTTTTAGAAGTATGGTCTGTTTTTAACTGCCATGCAATGACCTTATGTGATCTTTCACGTAGTTCATAGTATCTCTGTTTAGTTCTCATAATTGCTTTTTCTGTTTGATATGTCTGAAGTGTATTATATTGTAACTTCTTGTTAATAAGTTGACTTCGTTTTTCTTCTGTCATATCTTTGAAATTCTTTTTCTAATTTTGTAATCTCTTTTTCCAATTGATCTATTTCTATCATATATTCCTTCTTAATTTTAGAAGTATAACATTATCTGACCTCTCAAATATGCCTTCATTGCTTCCCACAATATAAATTTATCATCAACTGAATGTGAATTTGTATCTAAAAAGAACTGAATCTGCTTTTTCATAAATTCACAAAAATCTTGATGTTTTAGTAATATTGAATTAAATCTCCATCTATAAATTGATTCCTCTTTATCTATCATTATCATTGTCATTATCAAAGGTGAATGATCTGACAATATTCTCGCTTTATATTCCATATTTTTCACTCTGTCTTGAATATTTGTTGATAATAGGAAAAAATCTATCCTTGAATATGTTTTATGTCTATTTGAATAAAATGAATAATCTCTTTCTTTTGGGTTAATTCTTCTCCATATATCAATCAAATTTAAATCTTTCATCAATGATAGAGTTAATTTTGCTACTTTTGATTTTGTGACAACCTTTGCTGATCTATCTAAAACTGGATCCAGACAAAAGTTAAAATCTCCACCTATTAATATTTTGTCATGTGTGTTAGCCAAATTCAAAAAGACCTCTTGTATAAATTTTACATCATTTTCATTTGGTGCATTAGAGTCCATAGTTCTGAAAAAATTTGACAATTTACAATTACATATCTCCCCGCCGAATCAATTAATATGTTTTGTATTTTAATTGGTAAATTTTTATTAACCAAAATTGCAACTCCTCTCACCTTTGAATTAAATGAAGCTGCAATAACATTTCCAACCCAGTCTCTTTTTAATTTCTGATGTTCTATCTCTGTTAAGTGTGTTTCTTGTAAAAAAGCTATATCTATTTTCATTTTTTTAATGTATGTTAAGATATTTTTTCTTTTCACCGGTCCATTAAGCCCATTAAAATTAAAACTTAAAAAATTCAGTAAATTAGTCATTATTTTTAATTGTGTTACTCCAATCTATAATAATACCTAATCTTTCAACTTTCGTGGTATCTTGGGGAATCTTTTTAAAATTCTCCATGTTGCTATGTGTGTCCCCACTGATCGTCCAGGCAGAAAGATAGAAGAAAAATAGATTATAAAGAGAAAAACAAAACCCCCCCGACTATTGTGAACAGAAAGAACACAACATTACCCCCCTCTGTTGTACGGGTCATGGTAATCACCATGATTATACACGTGAATCCCGCAGTAATCTGTATATATAATATATTTTATATAATATATATAATCTGTATATATATCTCAGTAATCTGTAAGCTCCCCAGCCCCCCCACAACATAAAAAATATATATATAAGAAGAAAAAAAATTCTCTTCTCAATTAGTATTTCTCAAATTTTGCCTTTCTCCTCTGTATCGTCCTTAAATGTCCATCACTTCCATTCACTGTCTCTGTTTTCATCTTTAATCCATTATGCTTGGAAATCTCTATGTGTAGTTAGTGAATAATTGGGAGTTTTTGTGCGAACTCCTCCGCTTCTCGATAATCAGTAAAAAATCATCTTTTTCCATGCTCCAAAAAAATTATCGGTGTTGCTGGGTGATACATGATAAATTTATAACCCTTTTCCCATAAAGCTTTTTTAGCTGGGTTAAATTCCTCCTTTCTCTTCAAAAGGTTATAACTTATATCAGGATAGAGAAGAACTGCTTTCTCTTTTTGGCACATTGGGCAGCCACCTTCAGGATCTTTTCTTTATCTTGGTATCTTAAGCATTTTATCAAAATTGATCTTGGATTTTGATCAGCTTGAGGTCTTGACCTTAAGGCTCTATGAACCCTTTCAATTTCAATTAGAGTTTCTCCTTCCATTTCCAAGTTTTCAGGGATCCATTTTTGAAAAAAATTTTTTGGATCTTCTCCTTCTATATCTTCTTTAAGTCCAACAATTTTAATATTGTTTCATCTACTAAAATTTTCAAGCTTATCCATTTTTTCCAACAATTGTTTTCTTTCTGATGTCCAGGCAGTAATATCATCTTCCATTTTATTCATTCTTTCAACCATGGCCGTTGTACCTTCCAAATCTATAATTCTCTTTTCCATTTTTTCCTGTCTTTTTGTCATTTTATCAAAATAATCTCCATATTTATAATTTTTTGGATTACTTTTAATGTGTTTAATTTTTCTAATTTACGCATTATTTGCATCAAAGTCTTTTCTATATTTCCAGAAAAACTTTTACCTCCATCTTCATCTGATTTTTCCAGAGAATCTGAATCTACCTCAGATTCACTTTCACTTTAGGTTTCAATCGTAACTGGGATTTGTAGTTCTGGTTGCTATCGTTTGCGCATGCTCCTTCCTTCACGTTTGCGCAGTACTCATTGGTCTTTTTCTTTAGAAATGGTCGATGTTGCCGCAGTTTTCTGTTCTGTATCGCCGGAGGTGAAATGTACCTGAGCCTGCGGTTCTTTGGCAGAAGTGGGCCTCGATTCTGTTCCAACTTGCGTTGTCTTCACGGTAGTAGTTTTCTTCATCTTCTGTTTGTCAGGCATAACTTGAAACAATCCGGAGTAGTTTATAAGTAGCTTTTAGAAAGTATTGACTAACTTTTCTTCACTTAAACATTAATTTACTGATTTTTTATGGGAGAGCTGGGTTCCCGCGTTTCAATCCTACATCATCACGTGACGTCCCCTACACCAAGATCACTCTGATCCTCCACACTGCCAAGAGTCTTACCATTAATACTATATTCTGTCATCATAGTTGACCTACCAAAATGAACCACTTCACACTTATCTGGGTTGAACTCCATCTGCCACTGCTCAGCCCAGATTTGCATCCTATCAATGTCCTGCTGTAAGCTCTGACAGCCCTCCACATTATCCACAACATCTCCAACCTTTGTGTCATCAGCTTGTGTCAAACTTACTAACCCATCGTTCCACTTCCTCATCCAGCTCATTTATAAAAATCACGAAGAGTAAGGATCCCAGAACTGATCCCTGAGGCACACCACTAGTAACTGACCTCCATACAGAATATGATCCGTCTACAACCACTCTTTGTCTTCTGTGGGCAAGCCAGTTCTGGATCCATAAAGCAATGTTCCCTTGGATCCCATGCCTCCTTACTTTCTCAGTAAGCCTTGCACGGGGTAACTTATCAAATGCCTTGCTGAAATCCATATACACTACATCTACTGCTCTTCCTTCATCAATGTGTTTCCTCAACAAATTCAATCAGGCTTGTAAGGCACAACCTGCCCTTTGCAAAGCCATGCTGACTACTCTTAAACATATTATACCTCTCCAAATGTTCATAAATTCTGCCTCTCAGGATTTTCTCCATCAACTTGCCAACCACTGAGCTAAGACTCAATGGTCTGTAATTTCCTGGGCTATCTCTACTCCCTTCCTTGAAGAAAGGAACAACATCCACAACCCTCCAATCCTCCAGAACCTCTCCTGTCCCCATGATGATGCAAAGATCATTGCCAGAGGCTTAGCAAACTCCTCCCACAGCAAACTTGCCTCCCACAGTAGTCTGGGGTACATTTTGTCCGGTCCTGGCAACTTATCCAACTTGATGCTTTCCAAAAGCTCCAGCACATCCTCTTTCTTAATATCTACATGATCAAGCTTTTCAGTCCGCTGCAAGTCATCACTACAGTCACTAAGATCCTTTTCCATAGTGAATACTGAAGTAAAGCATTCATTAAGTACCACTGCTGTTTCTTCTGGTTCCATACACACTTTCCCAATGTCACACTTGATAGGTCCTATTCTTTCATGTCTTATGCTCCTGCTCTCCACATACTTGTAGAATGCCTTGGGGTTTTCCTTAATTCTGCCTGCCAAGGCCTTCTTATGGCCCGTTCTGGCTCTCCTAATTTCCTTCTTAAGCTCCTTCCTAATAGCCTTATAATCTTCTAGATCTCTAACATTACCTAGCTCTCTGAATACCTTTTCTAAGCTTTTCTTTTCTTCTTGTCTAGATTTACTACAGTCTTTGTACACCACGGTTCCTGTACCCTACCATAACTTCCTGAGAACATCTGTTTCCAATATTAGCTTTCAATTTAAACCATGGAACCATAGAACCATAGAACATTACAGCACAGTACAGGCCCTTCAGCCCTCCATGTTGTGCCGACCCATATAATCCCCCCAAAAAATTACTAAACCCACACTACCCCATAACCCTCTATTTTTCTTTCATCCATGTGCCTGTTCAAGAGGCTCTTAAATACCCCTAATGTTTTAGCCTCCACCACCATCCCTGGCAAGTCATTCCAGGCACTCACAACCCTTTGTGTAAAAAACTTACCCCTGATGTCTCCCCTGAACTTCCTTCCTTTAATTTTGTACATATGCCCTCTGGTGTTTGCTATTGGTGCCCTAGGAAACAGGTACTGACTATCCACCCTATTTATGCCTCTCATAATCTTGTAGACCTCTATCAAGTCTCCTCTCATTTTTCTATGCTCCAAAGAGAAAAGTCCCAGCTCTGCTAACCTTGCTTCATATGACTTGTTCTCCAAACCAGGCAACATCCTGGTAAATCTCCTCTGCACCCTCTCCATAGCTTCCACATCCTTACTATAATGAGGTGACTAGAATTGAACACAATACTCTGTGTGGTCTCACCAGAGATTTGTAGAGTTGCAACATGACCTCTCTACTCTTGAACTCAATCCCCCTGTTAATGAAGCCTAGCATCCCATAGGCCTTCTTAACTACCCTATCAACCTGTGCAGCGACTTTGAGGGATGTATGGATTTGAACCCCAAGGTCCCTTTGTTCATCCACACTCTTAAGTAACTGACTATTAATCCTGTACTCAGTCCTTCCAAAATGCATCACCTCACACCTGTATGGATTGAACTCCATCTGCCATTTTTCTGCCCAACTCTGCAGCCTGTCTATATCCTCTTGTAACCTTCAACAATCTGCAGCTCCATCCCCAACTCCTCCAATCTTCGTATCATCCGCAAACTTACTCATCCATCCTTCCACCTCTACATCCAGGTCATTTATAAATATCACAAATAGCAGGGGTCCCAGGACAGATCCCTACAGCACTCCTCTAGTCACCGACCTCCAGGCAGAATACCTTCCTTCCACAATTACCCTTTGCTTTCTTCCTTTAAGCCAGTTTTTTATCCAAACAGCCAGGTTCCACTTATCCCATGCCTCATGACTTTCTGGATGAGTGTCTCATGAGGGACCTTGTCAAATGCCTTGCTAAAGTCCATGTAGACCATATCCACTGCCCTACTCTCATCAATTTCTTTTGTTACCTCTTCAAAAAACTCAATCAGGCTCGTGAGGCACAATCTTCCCTTCACAAAGCTATGTTGACTATCCATGAGTCGTCTGTACTTCTCCAAATGCTTGTAGATCCTATCCTTAAGAATCCTTCCCAGAAGTTTGCAGACCACTGACGTAAGACTCACTGGTCTATAGTTCCCAGGTTTCTCCCTATTATCTTTTTTAAACAAGGAAACTACATTTGCCATTCTCCAGTCCTCCGGCACTTCCCCTTTAGCCAAAGAGGATTCAAAGATCATAACTAATGCTCCAGCGATCTCTTCTCTCAGTTCTCACAACAACCTGGGGTGTATCATATCCGGCCATGGGGATTTATCAATCTTGATGTTCTTAAGAAGATCCAACACTTCTTCTTCCATAATCTCCACATTGGCCTGCTCTATTTCAACCTCACCCTGATCAAGATCTTTTTCACTTGTGAATACTGAAGCAAAGTATTCATTTAGAACCTCCCCAACCTCCTCCGCCTCCAGGCACACGTTGCCCTCTTTATCCTTCGTTCTCGTCATCCTCCTGTTCTTCACATGTGCATAGAACGCCTTGGGGTTCTCCTTAATCCTACGTGCCAAGGCTTTCTCATGCCCCCTTCGAGCTCTCCTAAGTCCTTTCTTTAGCTCCTTCCTGGCTACCCTATATTTCTCATGAGCCCCTCCGACTTCCTGCTTCTTATATCTAACATATGCTTCCTTTTCCCTCTTGACGAGTTGCCTGATGTGTTTCGTCAGCCACGGTTCCCTTTTCCTACCATTTTTTCCTTGCCTCAGTGGGACAAACCTATCGTGAACCCAGCTCAAGTGGTCCCTAAACTTCTCCCACATTACTTCTGTGCTTTCCCCCTTTGAACATCTGTTTCCAATTTACTCTTGCTAGTTCCTGCCTCATCCCTTCGAAGTTAACCCTTCCCCAGTTAAGCACTTTACCATTTTGTCTGATTTTATCCCTTTCCATAGCTATGCTGAAGATAAGGGAGTTGTGGTCACTCTCACCAAAATGCTCCCCCACCAAGAGGTCTGTCACCTGACCAGAGTCGTTACCCGGAACTAGATCCAGTATAGCCTTTCCTCTCATTGACTGGTCCACATACTGTGTCAGGAATCCTTCTTGAACACACCTGACGAACTCAGCCCCATCTATCCCCCTTGCACTCAGGAGGTGCCAGTCAATATGAGGGAAGTTGAGATTACCCATAACTACTACCCTGTATTTTGTGCACCATTCTGAAATCTGTCTACTTATCTGCTCCTCGGTGTCCCGAGGGCTATTTGGGGGCCTATAGACTACTGCCAGCACAGTGATTGATCCCTTCCTATTTCTGACTTCCACCCAGACTGACTCCATGGACACTCCTTCTGCAGCGTCCTCCCTTTCTATAGCCGTGATACTATCCCTGACCAGCAATGCCACTCCCAGCGCTTTTCTACCTCCCATCCTATTCTTTTTAAAACACCTGAATCCCGGGACCTGCATCATCCAATCCTGCCCTACCTCCAACCAAGTTTCAGTAATGGCCACAACATCGTAGTTCCATGTACTAATCCATGTTCTAAGTTCATCCTCTTTGTTCCTAAAACTTCTAGCATTGAAATAGACACATTTTAACCCCTTACCTGGCTACAATTATGTTCTGTCCCCTGCCTGACCTTCCTCATCAACTCAGAGCTCTTAGCATCATGCCCTTGTCCTTCTACCTTAATCCCTGCACTCACAGTCTGCTTCCCACCCCCCCCCCCGCCAAACTAGTTTAAGCCCTCCCCAACAGCTCTATCAAACCTGCCCACCAGAATATCGGTCCCCCGGGATTCAAGTGCAACCCATCCTTTTTGTACAGGTCACACCTGCCCCAAAGGAGGTCCCAATGATCCAGAAATCTGAATCCCTGCCCCCTGCTCCATTCCCTCAGCCGTGCATTTATCCTCCACCTCATTCTATTCCTATTCTCACTGTCGCGTGGCACAGGCAGTAATCCCAAGATTACTACCTTTGAGGTCCTGCTTTTCAACTTCCTTCCTAACTCCCTGTAGTCTTCTTTCAGGACCTCTTCCCTTTTCCTACCTATGTCATTGGTCCCAATATGTAGCATGACCTCTGGCTGTTCTCCCTCCTTCCGCAGGATATCTTGGACGCAATCAGAAACATCCCGGACCCTGGCACCTGGGAGCCAAACTACAATCCAGGTTTCTTTCCTGCGTCCACAGAATCACCTGTCTGACCCCCTAACTATAGAGTCCCCTATCACTACTGCCTTCCTCTTCCTTTCCCTACCCTTCTGAGCCACAGGGCCAGACTCTGTGCCAGAGGCACGGCCACTGTTGTTTCCCCCAGGTAGGCCCCAACAGTACTCAAACAGGAGTACTTATTGTCAAGGGATCCAACCACAGGGGTACCCCCTAGTACCTGACTCTTCCCCTTTGCTCTCCAGACTGTGACACATTTCTCTGTCCCCCGTGGTCCCTGAGTGACCACCTGTAACTCCTCTCTATCACCTCCTCACTCTCTCTGACCAGACGAAGGTCATCGAGCTGCAGCACCAGTTCTCTAACACGGTCCCTTAGGAGTTGCACCTCGATGCACCAGGTGCAGATGTGGCCATCCGGGATGCCGGGAGACTCCAGGACCTCCCACATCTGACACCGATCACAGAAAACCAGCCTCACACACATACTACTTCCTTTTGCAATCAACAACTGCCTTGCCTCGTCCCGTTACCGCCTAAGCCCGTTGAGCAAAAGCCCTTTCACTCTGCTGCCTCTCACTCCACTGCCCACTCCCAACGCTGCCCGCTGGATATGGCTGCCTTCTTTTTAAACTGTTCACGTTCAACTGGCAGACGTCACGCGCCTGCGCAGTCTGGCCTCTCTCTTCCCCCGAGAACTAAAAATGTCTTCCTGCTGGAAATCCTTAGGTGCTCTCCGGCTGCCTTCTTGTTCCTGTCTGATAGCCTCATAATTCCCCTTACTCCAATGAAATGCTTTTCTGACTTGTCTGTTCCTATCTCTCTCCAGTGCTACTGTAAAGGAGATAGAATTATGATCACTCTCTCCAAAATGCTCTCCCACTGAGAATCTCACATCTGACCAGGTTCATTTCCCAATACCAGATCAAGAGAGTCCTGTAGTTCACCGCAGAGCCAATTTAAGATTGTGAAGCAGCCATCCAAACTGGCCCCTACCTCACCTCGGGTCCTGACACACCAACCTTTTCAATCCGGATTGGCACTTAACTCTCCATTTGGACACAGGTTCTGCTGTTTCAAGCAGCAATCTGAACCGGCCCCTACCTCAACACACCAACCTTTTCAATCTGTCCCAGCACTTAAATCTCTATCCAAACAACGGCTTGTGCCATATGGATATGTCGGACTTCGCCACTTCAACTTGGCCTGTAAGTCTCTGTTCACATCGTGTTCAGTCTCCTTGATATGCTCTGGACCCCACAGCTTCAACTTGGCCTGTAAATCTCGGTCCCAGGGTCCCACGGGGTGAAGTAACTGACAATAT
This sequence comes from Hypanus sabinus, assembly GCF_030144855.1. Lineage (NCBI taxonomy): Eukaryota > Metazoa > Chordata > Chondrichthyes > Myliobatiformes > Dasyatidae > Hypanus > Hypanus sabinus. Next base: position 108,289,230 of record NC_082707.1, read on the forward strand.
TTTAGACAAGTATATTTACAGGTCAAGTCTATCGGGTGGTCAAGTCCGTCGCTGCGATCTACGTAGCACCGGTGACGGTGGTTGTGCTGGCTCCGGCCCGACTTGAGGTGTCAGCCCATTAGGCATCAGTAATCCCTCATGCGTGTGCGTGGCCCCCGGTATGGGAGTGTTGTGAGGTGTCTGTGTAGGGCTTGGAGTGTATGGTGTCTCGTGGGTATATATATCGGTAGGTACCAGGTTCATAGTCACAGTGGAGTGTTTGGGGTAGGGGTCTGGTGCTCCTGCAGGTACCAGATCACGGATGGAGACCGTGTCCTCCCGCCCATCAGGTAAGACCATGTAGGCATACTGGGGGTTCACATGAAGTAGGTGAACCCTCTCGACCATCGGGGAGTATTTATTGCTCCTCGCATGTTTCCAGAGCAGCACTAGCCTTGGGGACATCAGCCAAGCCAGTAGGGTGGTCCCGGTGGTCGACTTCCTGGGAAAAGAAAAGAGTCGCTCATGAGGGGTGGCATTGGTGGACGTGCATAACAGGGAGCGGATGGAGTGGAGTGCCTTGGGGAGGACCTCCTGCCAGCAAGAGACCAGCAGTCCCTTTGACCTAAGGGCTAAGAGTGTGGCCTTCCATGCTGTGGCATTCTCCCTCTCCATCTGTCCATTCCCCCAGGCATTATAGCTCGTGGTCCTACTAGTTGCAATACCCCTAGCCAGCAGGTATTGGCGCAGCTCGTCACTCATAAATGAGGACCCTCTGTCACTATGGATATAGCAGGGATATCCAAACAGAGTGAAGAGCTTGCGCAGGACCTTTATGACGGACGTGGCTGTGGTATCGGGGCAGGAAATGGCAAAGGGGAACCATGAGTACTCGTCAATTATGTTAAGAAAGTACACATTGCGGTCAGTGGAGGGAAGGGGGCCCTTAAAGTTGACACTCAATCGCTCAGTTATAAGTTGTGCCTTCTCAGGTCGGTAGTTTGCACTCGGTGCAGACTTGGCAGTCCATGGTCATCGTCCTGATGTCCTCAAGGGAGTAAGGCTGGTTCCGGGCTTTCACGAAATGGTAAAATCAGGTGACTCCCGGGTGGCAAAGATCTGCATGGAGGGTGTATAGCTGGTCGAGCTGCGCGCTGGCACACGCTCTCCGGGATAGGGCATCAGGGGGCTCATTGAGCCTTCCAGGCCAGTACAGGATGTCATAGTTGTAGGTGGAGAGTTCGATTCTCCACCTCAAAATTTTATCATTTTTGATTTTGCCCCGCTGTTGGTTGCTAAATATGAACGTGACTGAGCGCTGGTCGGTCAGCAGGGTGAACTTTTTGCTGACGAGATAGTGCTTCCAGTGCCTAATTGCTTCCACTATGGCCTGGGCTTCTTTCTCCACCGCAGAGTGCCGAATTTCAGGGCCTTTGAAGGGTACAGGTGAAGAATGCTACCGGCCTTCCTGCCTGATTGAGGGTAGCAGACAGCGTGAAGTCGGAGGCATCACTCTCTACTTGGAAGGGAATGGTCTCGTCCACCGCATGCATCGCTGCTTTCACAATGTCCCCTTTAATGCGGCTGAAGGCCGTGCAGGCCTCAGCTGAGAGTAGAAATGCAGTGGACTTGACCAGGGGGCGGGCCTTGTCTGCGTAATGAAAGATTCATTGGGCGTAATAGGAAAAGAAGCCCAGGCACCGTTTGAGGGCTCTGGGGGTGTTGGGACGAGGGAGTTCCAATAGGTCGGGATCAGGGCCAATGACTCCGTTCTCCATGACACACCCAAGGATAGCAAGTTGGGTGGTTCCGAATACACACTTGTCCCTGTTATAGGTAAGGTTAAAAGCTTTGGCCGCTTGGAAAAATTTTTTGAAGGTTGTTGTTGTGATCCTGCTGGTCGTGACCACAAATGGTGATGTTATCCAAATATGGGAATGTGGCCTTCAGTTGGCACTGGTCCACCAGCTGGTCCACTTCCCTCTGGAAGACAGAGACACCATTTGTGACACCGAAGGGGACACGCAGGAAGTGATAAAGCCTGCCGTCTGCCTCGAAGGTGGTGTAGGGGCAGTCCTCCGGGCGGATGGGGAGCTGATGGTAAGCAGATTTTAGGTTTATGGTTGAGTGCACCTTGTACTGAGCTATCTGATTGACCATATCAGGCCCTGAAATTCGGCACTCCGCGATGAAGAAGGAAGCCCAGGCCATAGTGGAAGCTATTAGGCACTGGAAGCACTATCTTGCCTGCAAAAAGTTCACCCTGCTGACCGACCAGTTCAGTCGCGTTCATGTTTAGCATTCATGTAGGGGGTATGCGTCAAGCTGCGTGAACCTATTGATGGTCTGGCTATAGTCCACGACCATCCTTTTTTTCTGCCCGTTCCGAACATCCATCACCTGGGCCCTCCAAGGACTTGTGCTTGGCTCAATGATCCCTTCCCTGAGCTGCCACGGCACCTCCGACTTAATGAAGGCCCTGTCCCCCATGCTGTACCTCCTGCTTTTAGTTCCCACAGGTTTACGGTCGGGGGTCAGGTTGGCGAACAGCGGTGGGGGAGGGATCTTGAGGGTGGAGAGGCAGCAAGTGGTGTTTCGTAGTGCAGCTGTTGACATGGTGTTGGGTGGGATGTGTGGGTTGGGGGGGGTGGTGTGTGTGTGTGTGTGTGGTCTGTAGCGGGGTATGTGATGTATTCCTACAAAACTGAGGATTTCTGACAGTGATTGGTGGGAGGGGCCCGTCATACTCCATTGTCACACTTTTCAGGTGGCTCTGGAAGTCGAGCTCCAATAGCACAGGGGCACACAGTTGAGGCATGACCAGTAATGTAAAGTCTTGATATTCTGTGCCCTGCACCACTAGTGTCGCTGCACAACCCCCCCAGATGTCTGTTATATGTGACCCAGAAGCCATGGTGACCCTCTGGCTTACCAGCCATGTCACGAGTCTGCAACATTGCACCGTGTCTGGGTGGATAAAGCTCTCAGTGCTGCCCATGTCAAACAGGCAGCTTGTCCTGCACCCCTCTACCAGGATGTCCATCATTGACCTTGTGAGCTGGTGGGGAGCACTTTTGTCAAGGGTCACGGAGGCCAGAGTTGAATCACTGTCTTGGTCCAGCGTGGTGGGGTGCCCGGTAAGCACCTGTGGGTCGTAGGCGGAGCAAGGTAGCGCCAACCAAGATGGCCGCCTGATGCCTCGCACACGGCGGCGGGCAGGCAAGATGGTGACCCCCATGCCTCGCATGCAGCGCTGCTCGATCCTGCTTGTGGTTTGGACTTACAGGCCTTGGCGAAGTGGCCCTTCTTTTCGCAGCTGGAGCAGGTAGCTTCTCGGGTCGGGCAGTGTTTCCGGGGGTGTTTCTTGAGTCCGCAGATGTAACACTTCGTGGACTTGCGACTGGCAGCAGCTGTGGTCAATTTGCTGGTGGGTTGCGGGGTCTGCAACGTCCACGAGGCTGTCGGGAGATCACGTGCCTGGAGAACATCAGAGTTGTGCAGAGCGGCCTCCAGCGTGTCGGCCAGCTCAATTGCTGAATGTAAGGTAAGATCGGCGTGCTTCAGCAACCGCTGGTACACGTACACTGACCTGGTCCCTGTGACGAAGATGTCTCGTACCAGGAGCTCCGCATGCTGTTCGGCCATCAGCCCCCGGCAATCACAGTCCCGCACAAGTGTCTGTAGGGCCCGGACAAACTCAGCACTTGACTCTCCGGCCCGCTGCCGCCGTGTCACTAAGCAATGTCTTGCATAGACGGTATTTACTGGCCGCAGGTATTGTCTTCTGAGGGCACTCATCGCGCTGTCGTAACTCAGCTGGTCTCTAATCATCGAGTAGACCCGTGGACTGACCCTGGAGAGGAGAACTCTGCGCTTCGCGGTGGACTCGGTCACTCCCAGGTATGATTCGAAGCAGGCTGGCCAGAGTTCGAAAGCGTTGCCAGCCTCAGGTGTTGGCGGGTCGATGTCCAATTTGTCGGGCCTCAAAATGCCTTAAAATTACTGCTAATGAAATTGATGCACTATCAATAACTCCAAAAGACTGGAAGTAGAGTAAATACTGCAAGGCTTTTATTAGCAGTAAAATGGAGCACGTCCATGCCGGATGACTGCCCTGGACTGTGGAAGGAGCAGTGACGCAATCACCTTTATACAGGGGTCTGTGGGAGGAGCCACAGGAGCAGTCAGCAGAGGGGTGTGTCCAGACAGGTGTACATGGTTTACCATAAAATCTCCGTCCACATTGTGTTCAGTCTCATTGATACGCTCTGGGGCCTGGACCCCGCAGCCTTGATTCAGCCTGCGCCTGACCTTTCACACTCCTCCCTGCTCTCGGCAACTGGCCTGCCACCTTGCCTCAGTTCTGGCACATTGAATTGCCTCCAAGTATTACTTGTGATGATCATTTGCTAGAAAAAGAGTGATTAACAAGGTATTTAGTTGCATCCTTGTTTCATCAGCCACGAGCCAGAAGACACTGAGGCTCACCTGTGCCATGTTAAACATGAGTGGGAATGGCGTACAGGGTGAGTGCCACACAACTGGAGATGTGCTGCAAGAGGGAGGACTTTAGGGCACCAGATTCTGGGAACCTTGCAAATGATTGAACAGCTTGTCTTATGAAGAGCGTCTGATGGCTCTGGGGCAGTATTCACCAGAATTCAGAAGAATGAAGGGTGACCTCACTGAAACCAATTGAATGCTGAAAGTGCTAGAAGAATGGAAAATAGCAAATGTCACTGCACTCTTTAAGAAAGGACGAAGGCAATAGAAATGAAATTACAGGTTTCCCCCGCAACCTGAAAGTAGAGCGTTCCTAAGAAACCGTTTGTAAGCCAAAATGTTGTAAAGCGAAGAAGCAATTACCATGAATTTATATGGGAAAATTTTTCAAGCGTTCGCAGACCCAAAAAATAACCTACCAAATCATACCAAATAACACATAAAACCTAAAATAACACTAACATATAGTAAAAGCAGGAATGATATGATAAATATACAGCCTATATAAAGTAGAAATATTGTATGTATGGTGTAGTTTCATTTATCAAAATTGGGAAGACAGCGAGCCAAAATCGATTTGGAGAAAAAAAATCGGCACGTACACGCATGCGCAAACAACTGCCCACACAAGGCTTCGTGGTCATTGTAGTCTTTCTCAGGGTAAACACATGTACAAAGTGGGTGTCTTTTTTTTCATAAAAGCGAAAATCCTCTTTGGTTAATGAAAACAGGTAGTAATGTAGGTCTTTCATAACAGTGAGTTGACGTAAAGCGAACATTGGAAAAGTGGGGGACACCTGTATAGACCAGTTAGCCTGACCTCATTGTTTGGGAAGATGTTGGAGTCAATTGTTTAGGATGAGGTGATGGAGTACTTGGTGACAGAGGACAAGATAGAACAAAGTCAGCATGGTTTCCTTAAGGGAAAATCCTGTCTGATGAACCTGTTGGAATTCTTTGATGAGATTACAAGTAGGAAAGATAAAGGGGTTGCAGTGGATTTTGTATATTTGGACTTTCAAGACCTTTGACTAGGTGCCACATGAGTTTGCTTGCCAAGTTAAGGGCCCCATGATATTACAGGAAAGTTTCTGGCATGGCTGATCGGCAGGAGGCAGAGAGTGGGAATAATAGTATCTTTTTCTGGTTGGCTGTCAGTGACTAGTGGTGTTCTGCAGGGGTCAGTGTTGGGACCACTTCTTATTATGCTGTATATCAATGATTTAGATGATGGAATTGATGGCTTTGTTGCCAAGTTTGTAGATGATATGAAGATTGGTGGAGGGGCAGGTAGTGTTGAGGAAACAGGTAGAGGACATAGTCAGATTGGGAGAATGGGCAAATGAATACAATGTTGCAAAATGCATGGTCATGTACTTTGTTCATAGAAATTAATGTGCAGACTATTTTCTAAACAGGGAGAAAATCCAAAAATCTGAGCTGCAAAGGGACTTGGGAGTCCAATTATTTTTGCCCTCAACCCATATTGTCTGGTCTTGTACAGTGGACACCTCTGCATGAGGGAGCAGTTGCAATTCCAGCCTATCTATGCCTCTGAAAATTTTGTAAACCTCAGGCATGTCCCTTCAGAGTCTTCCAGTCCAAGGAAAGCAAAATAAATTGAAATGCTTCATTGCAGACAAGATCCCTGATAAGTTTCCTTTGCCTGCTCTACAGGACATCACATCCTCCCTGTCATGTAGCTTTGACAGCACTGTCTGATCAGTAAACATTGAGGACAAAGTCAACAAGTGAATGTTAAAATACAGCTCTGATTTTGGAACACTGAGAAGTAAACTGATGTTGGAAAGGTATCAGCCTGCAAACCAAACTAAAGAGGTGCTGGATTGTTATATCCACTTGATGCTTGTGAAACCTGGATGGTGTTAATTAGATCTTCCAGACAACTCAACCACTTCTACACTTCTGTCAGGCTGATCAACAACTCCACCATTAACCCATTCACCACCACTACGTACACAGCACTTAGCATTGCACAGTCTCTGTATAACAGTTACCTGGACATTGTGTTTGATGAGATTGCTTTTATATTTTTAGTTATTTTTTTGTTGCATGTCCTTTATGCCGCATCATGTAATGATCATTTTGTTCTCCTTTACACTGCTGCACACAATCCTGAATCTTGACTAAGATATGAAGTTCACAGTTTGATCTTTGTCATCCTGCCGTTGTAAGTGATAGACATTGAAATGTGTACAAGAAGTGAAGTGGGTCATAGCAACCTTGATGATTCCTTCAAAATAAGCTCAAGAGCATCTTGTGGTCTCCTGGGTTGTAAAAGTTACTATAAAAAGCGCAAGCCTTTGCAAATTCATCCAACCAAAAAGGAACATTTTCCAACATTTCTTCTTTCTTTCAGCTCGGTTGTTCCCAGAGTTTCTGCCTGTTCAAGCTGAGACAAATCTGCTCCCAGCCTCGTCTGCTCCACAGGAGTCGGAGCTCTCGTGGTTTCAATATTACGTTTCTGAATCAGATTCCCCGTTCAACAACCCATTGAGGACTGAGTCACGGCAGGAACCACTGTCAAGGGTGTTGGACTGTAACACACAAACTTACGGGTGTTGCCCAGATGGTTATGCTGCAGCCAGGGGCCCAGGTGGGGCAGGCTGCCCTCTCATCCCTTGCTACAAAAGCAGGTAAGGAAAGCAGGCCACTGCCCACAATCTGTCTTTTAATTTGAAAGTATCCTTCATACATAAAAGATAGAAAGTTTTATAAATTTAAACTCAAAGTGATTAGTTCATAGAGCTTCAAAATCAGAATCCTACCAACCTGTCCACACTAACCAAGTTGCATACTTGAACTAGCTCCATTTCACTGTGTTTGACCTTTATCCCTCTAAACCTTTCCTATTCATTGTGGTTGTACCCACTTGTACCACTTCCTCTGGCAGCTCATTCCACCCTATGTGTGAAAAAGTTGCCTCTTTAAAATGTGACCAGCTGATTGAAATATTTGCCTCAGAGGGTGAAGATTGGGAAAGGAAAATGTTGAAAGATTGAGAGAAGAGGCATCCAGCTCTTAATGATGAAACTCTTCAGTGAACTGAAGGTGCTTGGAAGTTACTCTGTTAGTCCCTGTAAGGTTTGGGGAAAATACCACAACAACATAAAAGGTTTGAGTTGAAAGGTGAAAGATTGAAGGGAAAACATCTTCACTCAGAGGGTGGCATGAATGAGAAACCCGCTGCCTGATACACAAGGTGATAAGAGGCACAGGCAGAGTGGACAGCTAGAGATCTTTTCCCATGGTGGAAATGCTGATATAATGGGCTATAACTTTAAGGTGTTGAGAGGAAGATGCAGGCAGATATTGAGAAAAGCTTTTTACACAGGCATGAGTGGTGGTGGAGACAGATACATTAGGAACATTTAAGAGACTCCTAGATAGGCACATGGGTGGTTATGTGGGAGGTAAGGATTAGATTGATCTTTGAGTAGGTTAAAGGGCTGGTACAACATTGTGGGCTGAGTGGCTTAGGCCATGCTGTACTATGCTATGTTTGATGCAAATCTTTCCTCTCTCATCTTAAACCTGTGTCCTTTAGACAGAGTCTCCTACGCTGAAAAAAGACTGTGTCTGTCTACTTTATCCATACCACACAATTTTATAAACCTCTATAAAGTCTCCTGTCAGCCTCCTGTGTTCTGGGGGAAAAGTTTCTACCTAACTCACACTCTCCTGATGCAGTGATGTCCTCATGAATTTTATTGTACTCTTTCCAGTTTAATGGCATCCTTCTTAACACAAATTTCAATGACTCTGTGTATTCGTTGAGGCCCTTACTCCTCACAGGCACCCTATTGGTTCTTTCCAGTATCTGAGCTCAGGCAAACTCCTGGCTTGAAGAGGCACCATCTTTGGACCTTATTGTTGTGGGGCAGTGGATCCTGTTGGCAGTCATGGAAGCTGGGAGCAGTGTAGGCATTACAGCCTCTTTCATCAGCCCACTGCCTTGTCCCTGGTTCAGGCACTGAACTCCCAGCCACTGACCCTGCTGAAACACTTGGGCTAATTTGATAGAGATAGAGGGTTGGGAGATTTCCTGCATCAGCCAAACAAAGCCCAGGGTTGTTGTTTGATTCCATTGTCACATGATCTTCCCCAGTCACCGAGGACCGGCTGGTCTTCCTCAAGGCAGAGTGGATAATGGTACTGTCTCTCAGCCAGTAAGGTGGGTACAACATCAGTCGTGCAATTGGGCTGAATGTGGTTTACATTCTGACAGAAAGAAGAGGACAGTGGACCATTATTAATGTGGGAAGTTTAGACGTTCAGAGGTACACTAGTCACTAAGAACAAATGGTGGGTCTGTTGTCCTTCATTGCAGAAGTGTTGTATTTTTGTCAGTTAAAGCAAAGCAGGGTTTCAACAGTGAATTCAAAGGTCTGGGGGAGTGTGGTAGATCAGAGTGATGGAAGGGTACATGTACAGTATATAGTCCACAAAAATAGTAAACAGGGGTGAAGCATTTAGCATGAGCACTGAGCAACAGGAGCTGGGGTATCATGTTCCATCTGTAGAAGGTGGAGAGGACCAAACACAGAATGACACGGAGTTTGAAACGGTGTATTACTACCATTGGGGAGGAGACTACAGACTTCACAACACTTCAAGAAGCACCTTTCAAGCTATTTGATTGATGCTCTATCAATAACTCCAAAAGACTGGAAGTAGAGTAAATACTGAAAGGCTTTTATTAGCAGTAAAACAGAGCAAGTCCATGCTGGATAACCGCCCTGGACTGTGGGAGGAGCAGTAACGCATTCCAGGGGTCTGTGGGAGGAGCTACAGGAGCAGTCAGCAGAGGGGCGTGTCCAGACAGATATACATGGTTCACCACATGCGTATTTTGCGATTTATTTTGGTGTCTCATAATAATTTTTATGCCTTGCATTGTACTGCTGCTGTAAAAAACATTTCAATGATAATAAACCTGATTCTGATTCAGATGTACCAGGACTAGAAGGTTTGAGACTCGGGGAGACTGGATAGCGCAGGACTCAGCAGTGAAGATTCAGCAAATGGTTCCTGAGCTGCTGAGGCTGTTGAATGAGGAGATGTTAGTTTGACTGGCCCTGTAGTTTTTTAAAGTGTGGTAAGCCATGTATATAGGTTGTAACTGGGTTATCTGTCTGGACATGCCTGGACACGGCCCTCTGCCTTCTGCTCCTGTGGCTCCTCCCACAGACTCTTGTATAAAGGCCATTGTCTTACTGCTTCTCCAGGACAGACATACAGCATGGATGTGGATTCATTTTACAGTTAATGAAAGCCTTTCAGTATTTACTCTACTTCCAGTGTTTTGGAGTAATTGATAGTGCATCATAAAGTAAAGGTTATTATAACAGTTAAGATTGTTGCAGAAGTAGACAAACAGGATGCATGGTCTAGTACAGTGGGTGACAGTCTCAGGATACAGGTAAAGTGAATTTCTTTACCCAACGGCCGCTGAATGTGTGGAACTCTTCCTACATTTGGCTGTGGAAGCTGAATAGGCAGATTTCTAGGAGCAAAAGGCTTTGGAGGATGGTTGTGCAAAGAGCATGGGATGATGCACTTCAATCTGTTGAACAGCGGAACAGACTCAGCTGCATGGCCTACTTGTGCTCTAGTCAGTGTGTTTCTGTGGACAGTGGATGATCCTCATTTACAATCCCTCGTTCTGAAATTTTTTGTTAATTTTTCAAAGTAAATTTTACCTCCTTACCTCAGATTGGTTTCCAGTGGTGGATGTGTCATCAGAGAGTGTCCTGACCTCTCTCCCACACCTTGTCCTGCACCCTGGCACGAGGATACTGCTCCATTGTTTATAGGGCTGTTTGCTGAGCCTGCAGTTGACATTATCAGTGCACACCTGAGCATTGTTTCTGCCGAGAGTCCGCATTTATATTGGTCCCGACTTGCTGTTCTCATCACACTGGTCATTGGACTCTGCTGGGTCCCTGCTGACCAGATAGCTGGGTGATCTCTGCTGATTTGTATCCCTGGTTATCAGTCATTGTGAACGTTAACACTCTATTGTGTACTCTATGGCTTCTTGAATGGTGACAAAATGTTTGCGACCTATCCTTCAGGCTCAATGAACACCCCAAGATACCAATCTCCTCTTTCATTTCAAACTGCTCCATTGATTTAATGAATGCTAGAGATAGTGGAAACAATTCCAAATGAAAGACTTGCAGTCCAAACTGGTATTAAAAAGGCAAAGGACACCATCAAAGAACAGTCCTCAGGACAATACCTGTCGTCCACAAGTTGTGCTGCTATGATGAAGTCTCCTTCCTACCCCAGCAATGTATACAGGTTTCTGCCTGCCCAGAGTCAGTGAGAAGTAGAACATTTCACAATCCCATTCAAACAGGCCCATGTTTATTGGATTATGTGTCTGTCTGAAATGCTCAGGTACGGGTGTTGTCCAGATGGACTGACGTCTGCAAGAGGGTTTAACCAGCTCGGGTGTCCGAGGCATCCAACTGATGATCTTCTTGATGAAGGTGAACTGATCTCTGTGAGTATTGAGCACATATTCCACTGTAAAGCCATTACACTGAGCAAATCTTCCACTGTAAAGCCATTACACTGAGCAAATCTTCCACTGTAAAGCCATTACACAGAGCAAATCTTCCACAGTAAAGCCATTACACTGAGCAAATCTTCCACTATAAAGCCATTACACTGAGCACATCTTCCACTATAAAGCCATTACACTGAGCACATCTTCCACTATAAAGCCATTACACTGAGCACATCTTCCACTATAAAGCCATTACACAGCAAATCTTCCACGATAAAGCCATTACACTGAGCAAATCTTCCACTATAAAGCCATTACACTGAACAAATCTTCCACTGTAAAGCCGTTACACTGAGCACATCTTCCACTGTAAAGTCGTTACACTGAGCACATCTTCCACTGTAAAGCCGTTACACTGAGCACATCTTCCACTATAAAGCCATTACACTGAGCACATCTTCCACTATAAAGCCATTACACTGAGCACATCTTCCAGTATAAAGCCATTACACTGAGCATGTCTTCCTCTGTAAAGCCATTACCATATATAACCATATAACAATCACAGCACGGAAACAGGCCATCTCGGCCCTCCTAGTCCATGCCACTCTTAATCTCACCTAGTCCCACCTACCCGCACTCAGCCCATAACCCTCCAGTCCTTTCCTGTCCATATACCTATCCAATTTTACCTTAAATGACATAACTGAACTGGCCTCTACTACTTCTACAGGAAGCTCATTCCACACAGCTATCACTCTCTGAGTAAAGAAATACCCCCTTGTGTTTCCCTTAAACTTCTACCCCCTAACTCTCAAATCATGTCCTCTCGTTTGAATCTCCCCTACTCTCAATGGAAACAGCCTATTCATGTCAACTCTATCTATCCTTCTCAAAATTTTAAATACCTCGATCAAATCCCCCCTCAACATTCTGCACTCCAATGAATAGAGACCTAACTTGTTCAACCTTTCTCTGTAACTTAAGTGCTGAAACCCAGGTAACATCCTAGTAAATCATCTCTGCACTCTCTCTAATTTATTGAAATCTTTCCTATAATTCGGTGACCAGAACCATACATAATATTCCAAATTTAGCCTTACCAATGCCTTGTACAATTTCAACATTACATCCCAACTTCTGTACTCAATGCTCTGATTTATAAAGGCCAGCTTTCCAAAAGCCTTCTTCACCACCCTATCTACATGAGACTTCACCTTCAGGGAACTATGCACTGTTATTCCTAGATCTCTCTGTTCCACTGCATTCCTCAATGCCCTACCATTTACCCTGTATGTTCTATTTGGATTGTTCCTGCCAAAATGTAGAACCTCGCACTTCTCAGCATTAAACTCCATCTGCCAATGTTCAGCCCATTCTTCTAACCGGCATAAATCTCCCTGCAAGCTTTGAAAACCCACCTCATTATCCACAACACCTCCTACCTTGGTATCATCGGCATACTTACTAATCCGATTTACCACCCCATCATCCAGATCATTTATGTATATTACAAACAACATTGGGCCCAAAACAGATCCCTGAGGCACCCCACTGGTCACCGGCCTCTATTCCAATAAACAATTATCCACCACTACTCTGGCATCTCCCATCTAGCCACTGTTGAATCCATTTTATTACTCCAGCATTAATACCTAACAACTGAACCTTCTTAACTAACCTTCCATGTGGAACTTTGTCAAAGGCTTTGCTGAAGTCCATATAAACTACATCCACTACCTTACCCTCATCAACATTCCTCGTAACATTTTTGAATTCAAAAAATTCAATAAGGTTTATCAAACATGACCTTCCACGCACAAATCCATGCTGGCTACTCCTAATCCGATCCTGTCTATCCAGATAATTATAAATACTATCTCTAAGAATACTTTCCATTAAGTTACCCACCACTGATGTCAAACTGACAGGTCTATAATTGCTAGGCTTACTTCTAGAACCCTTTTTAAACAATGGAACCACATGAGCAATACGCCAATCCTCCGGCACAATCCCCGTTTCTAATGACATCTGAAAGATCTCCATCAGAGCTCCTGCTATCTCGACACAAACTTCCCTCAAGGTCATGGGGAAAATCCTGTCAGGACCCGGAGATTTATCCACTTTTAAATTTCTTAAAAGCGCTTCCACCTCTTTAATTGTCATAGGTTCCATAACTTCCTTACTTGTTTCCCACATCTTACACAATTTAATATCCTTCTCCTTAGTGAATACCAAAGAGAAGAAATCATTCAAAATTTCTCTCATCTCCCTTGGCTCCACACATAGCTGACCACCCTGATTCTCTAAGGGACCAATTTTATCCCTCACTATCGTCTTGCTTTTAATATAACTATAGAAACCTTTCGGATTTACTTTCACCTTATTTGCCAAACCAACCTCGTATCTTCTTTTAGCTTTTCTAATCTCTTTCTTAAGATTCCTTTTACATTCTTTATACTCCTCGAGCAATTCCTTTACTCTATGCTGCCTATATCTATTGTAGACATCCCTCTTTTTCCGAACCAAGTTTCTAATATCCCTTGCAAACCATGGTGCTTTCAAACCTTTAACCTTTCCTTCAACCTAACAGGAAAGCCATTACACTGAGCACGTCTTCCTTTGTAAAGCCATTACACTGAGCACGTCTTACACTGTAAAGCCATTACACTGAGCATGTCTTACACAATAAAGCTGTTACACTGAGCACGTCTTCCTGTATAAAACCATTACACTGAGCACATCTTCCACTGTAAAGCCATTAAACTGAGCACATCTTGCACTGTAAAGCCGTTACACTGCACACATCTTCCACTGTAAAGCCGTTACCCTGAGCACATCTTCCATTATAAAGCCATTACACTGAGCACGTCTTCCACTGTAAAGCCGTTACATTGAGCACATCTTCCACTATAAAGCCATTACACTGAGCACGTCTTCCACTGTAAAGCCATTATACTGAGCATGTCTTACACAATAAAGCTGTTACACTGAGCACGTCTTCCTGTATAAAACCATTACACTGAGCACGTCTTCCACTGTAAAGCCATTACACTGAGCACATCTTCCTCTGTAAAGCCGTTACACTGAGCATGTCTTCCACTGTAAAGCCGTTAGACTGAGCACGTCTTCCTCTGTAAAGCCATTGCACTGAGCACATCTTCCACTGTAAAGACATTACACTGAGCACATCTTCCACAGTAAAGCCATTGTACTGAGCACGTCTTCCTCTGTAAAGCCGTTACACTGATCACGTGATGCACTGTAAAGCCATTACACTGAGCACATCTTCCAAAGTAAAGCCGTTACATTGAGCACATATTCCAGTGTAAAGCCGTTACACTGAGCAAATCTTCCTCTGTGAAGTCATTACACTGAGCACATCTTCCACTATAAAGCCAATACACTGAGCACATCTTGCACTATAAACCCGTTACACTGAGCATGTCTTAGACTGTAAAGCAATTAAACTGAGCATGTTTTACACAATAAAGCTGTTACACTGAGCACGTCTTCCTGTATAAAACCATTACACTGAGCACGTCTTCCACTATAAAGGCATTACACTGAGCACGTCTTCCACTGTAAAGCCATTACACTGAGCAAATCTTCCTCTGTAAAGCCGTTACACTGAGCATGTCTTCCACTGTAAAGCCGTTACACTGAGCACGTCATCCACTGTAAAGCCATTACTCTGAGCCCATCTTCCACTTTAAAGACATTACACTGAGCACGTCTTCCACTGTAAAGCCATTAGACTGAGCACATCTTCCACTGTAAAGCTATTACACTGAGCACATCTTCCACTATAAAGCCATTACACTAAGCACGTCTTCAACTGTAAAGCCATTACACTGAGCCTATCATCCACTGTAAAGCCATTACTCTGAGGAAATCTTCCACTGTAAAGCCGTTACATTGAGCAGATCTTCCACTGTAAAGCCATTACACTGGGCAAATCTTCCACTGTGAGGTTATTAGACTGAGCACATCTTCCACTATCAAGCCATTACACTGAGCATGTCTTACACAATAAAGCCGTTACACTGAGCATGTCTTCCTGTATAAAACCATTACACTGAGCACGTCTTCCACTGTAAAGCCATTACACTGAGCACATCTTCCACTGTAAAGCCATTACACTGAGCACATCTTCCACTGTAAAGCCGTTACACTGAGCACATCTTCCAAAGTAAAGCCGTTACATTGAGCACATATTCCAGTGTAAAGCCGTTACACTGAGCACATCTTCCACTGTAAAGCCATTACTGTGAGAACATCTTCCACTGTAAAGCCATTACTCTGAGGAAATCTTCCACTGTAAACCCATTACACTGAGCATGTCTTCCTCTGTAAAGCCGTTACACTAAGCACGTCTTCCTCTGTCAAGCCGTTTCGCTGAGCAAACCTTCCATTGTAAAGCCATTAAACTGTGCATATCTTCCACTGTAAAGCTATTACACTGAGCACATCTTCCACTGTAAAGCCATTACACTGAGCCCATCTTCCACTTTAAAGACATTACACTGAGCACGTCTTCCACTGTAAAGCCATTAGACTGAGCACATCTTCCACTGTAAAGCTATTACACTGAGCACATCTTCCACTATAAAGCCATTACACTAAGCACGTCTTCAACTGTAAAGCCATTACACTGAGCATGTCTTCCTCTGTAAAGCCGTTACACTGAGCATGTCTTCCACTGCAAAGCCATTACACTGAGCATATCTTCCATTATAAAGCCATTACATTGAGCACATCTTCCACTGTAAAGCCATTACACTGGGCAAATCTTCCGCTGTGAGGTTATTACACTGAGCACATCTTCCACTATCAAGCAAATACACTGAGCACATCTTCCACTATATAGCCGTTACACGGAGCACGTCTTCCACTGTAAAGCCATTACACTGAGCAAATCTTCCACTAGAAAGCCGTTATACTGAGCACGTCTTCCACTGTAAAGCCATTACACTGAGCACGTCTTCATGTAGAAAGCCATTTCACTGAGCACATCTTCCACTGTAAAGCCGTTACATTGAGCACATCTTCCACTGTAAAGCCATTACTGTGAGCACATCTTCCACTGTAAAGCCATTACTCTGAGGAAATCTTCCACTGTAAAGCCGTTACACTGAGCATGTCTTCCTCTGTAAAGCCATTACACTGAGCATGTCTTCCACTGTAAAGCAGTTACACTAAGCACGTCTTCCTCTGTCAAGCCGTTTCGCTGAGCAAATCTTCCACTGTAAAGCCATTACACTGTGCATATCTTCCACTGTAAAGCCATTACACTGAGCACATCTTCCACTGTAAAGCCATTACACTGAGCCCATCTTCCACTTTAAAGACATTACACTGAGCACGTCTTCCACTGTAAAGCCATTAGACTGAGCACATCTTCCACTGTAAAACTATTATACTGAGCACATCTTCCACTATAAAGCCATTACACTAAGCACGTCTTCAACTGTAAAGCCATTACACTGAGCATGTCTTCCACTGCAAAGCCATTACACTGAGCATATCTTCCATTATAAAGCCATTACATTGAGCACATCTTCCACTGTAAAGCCATTACACTGGGCAAATGTTCCGCTGTGAGGTTATTACACTGAGCACATCTTCCACTATCAAGCAAATACACTGAGCACATCTTCCACTATATAGCCGTTACACGGAGCACGTCTTCCACTGTAAAGCCATTACACTGAGCAAATCTTCCACTAGAAAGCCGTTACACTGAGCACGTGTTCCACTGTAAAGCCATTACACTGAGCACATCTTCCACTGTAAAGCCATTACACTGAGCCCATCTTCCACTGTAACGCCGTTACATTGAGCACATCTTCCACTGCAAAGCCATTACACTGGGCAAATCTTCCGCTGTGAGGTTATTACACTGAGCACATCTTCCACTATCAAGCAAATACACTGAGCACATCTTCCACTATATAGCCGTTACACTGAGCACGTCTTCCACTGTAAAGCCATTACACTGAGCACTTCTTCCACTGTAAAGCCATTACACTGAACACATCTTCCACTATATAGCCGTTACACGGAGCACGTCTTCCACTGTAAAGCCATTACACTGAGCAAATCTTCCACTAGAAAGCCGTTATACTGAGCACGTCTTCCACTGTAAAGCCATTACACTGAGCACGTCTTCATGTAGAAAGCCATTTCACTGAGCACATCTTGCACTGTAAAGCCATTAAACTGAGCACATCTTCCAATTTGAAGCCATTACACTGAGCACGTCTTCCTCTGTAAAGCCGTTACACTGAGTACATCTTCCACTGTAAAGCTATTACACTGAGCACGTCTTCCTCTGTAAAGCCGTTTCACTGAGCACATCTTCCACTGTAAAGCCATTACACTGAGCACATCTTCCACTATAAAGCCATTACACTGAGCACGTCTTCCACTGTAAAGCCATTATACTGAGCATGTCTTCCTCTGTCTAGCCATTACAATGAGCAAATCTTCCGCTGTGAAGTCATTACACTGAGCTCATCTTCCACTATAAAGCCAATACACTGAGCACATCTTCCACTATAAAGCCGTTACACTGAGCACGTCTTACACTGTAAAGGCATTACACTGAGCACGCCTTCCACTGTAAAGCCATTACACTGAGCAAATCTTCCTCTGTAAAGCCGTTACACTGAGCATGACTTCCACTGTAAAGCCGTTACACTGAGCACGTCATCCACTGTAAAGCCATTACTCTGAGGAAATCTTCCACTGTAAAGCCATTATACTGAGCATGTCTTACACGATAAAGCTGTTACACTGAGCACGTCTTCCTGTATAAAACCATGACACTGAGCACGTCTTCCACTGTAAAGCCATTACACTGAGCACTTCTTCCACTGTAAAGCCATTACACCAAGCACCTCTTCCTCTGTCAAGCTGTTTCGCTGAGCAAATCTTCCACTGTAAAGCCGTTACATTGAGCAGATCTTCCACTGTAAAGCCATTACACTGGGCAAATCTTCCACTGTGAGGTTATTAGACTGAGCACATCTTCCACTATCAAGCCATTACACTGAGCATGTCTTACACAATAAAGCCGTTACACTGAGCATGTCTTACACAATAAAGCCGTTACACTGAGCATGTCTTACACAATAAAGCTGTTACACTGAGCACGTCTTCCTGTATAAAACCATTACACTGAGCACGTCTTCCACTGTAAAGCCATTACACTGAGCACATCTTCCAAAGTAAAGCCGTTACATTGAGCACATATTCCAGTGTAAAGCCGTTACACTGAGCAAATCTTCCTCTGTGAAGTCATTACACTGAGCACATCTTCCACTATAAAGCCAATACACTGAGCACATCTTGCACTATAAACCCGTTACACTGAGCATGTCTTAGACTGTAAAGCAATTAAACTGAGCATGTTTTACACAATAAAGCTGTTACACTGAGCACGTCTTCCTGTATAAAACCATTACACTGAGCACGTCTTCCACTATAAAGGCATTACACTGAGCACGTCTTCCACTGTAAAGCCATTACACTGAGCAAATCTTCCTCTGTAAAGCCGTTACACTGAGCATGTCTTCCACTGTAAAGCCGTTACACTGAGCACGTCATCCACTGTAAAGCCATTACTCTGAGCCCATCTTCCACTTTAAAGACATTACACTGAGCACGTCTTCCACTGTAAAGCCATTAGACTGAGCACATCTTCCACTGTAAAGCTATTACACTGAGCACATCTTCCACTATAAAGCCATTACACTAAGCACGTCTTCAACTGTAAAGCCATTACACTGAGCCTATCATCCACTGTAAAGCCATTACTCTGAGGAAATCTTCCACTGTAAAGCCGTTACATTGAGCAGATCTTCCACTGTAAAGCCATTACACTGGGCAAATCTTCCACTGTGAGGTTATTAGACTGAGCACATCTTCCACTATCAAGCCATTACACTGAGCTTGTCTTACACAATAAAGCCGTTACACTGAGCATGTCTTCCTGTATAAAACCATTACACTGAGCACGTCTTCCACTGTAAAGCCATTACACTGAGCACATCTTCCACTGTAAAGCCATTACACTGAGCACATCTTCCACTGTAAAGCCGTTACACTGAGCACATCTTCCACTGTAAAGCCATTACTGTGTGCACATCTTCCACTGTAAAGCCATTACACTGAGCACGTCCTCCACTGTAAAGCCATTACACTGAGCACGTCTTCCGCTGTAAAGCCGTTGCACTGAGCAGGTCTTCCACTGTAAAGCCATTACACTGAGCACGTCTTACACTGTAAAGCCATTACACTGAGCACGTCATCCTGTATAAAACCATTACACTGAGCAGGTCTTCGACTGTAAAGCCATTACACTGAGCACTTCATCAACTGTAAAGCCATTACACTGAGCACGTCTTCATGTAGAAAGCCATTTCACTGAGCACATGTTGCACTGTAAAGCCATTAAACTGAGCACATCTTCCAATTTAAAGCCATTACACTGAGCACGTCTTCCTCTGTAAAGCCGTTACACTGAGTACATCTTCCACTGTAAAGCTATTACACTGAGCACGTCTTCCTCTGTAAAGCCGTTTCACTGAGCACATCTTCCACTGTAAAGCCATTACACTGAGCACATCTTCCACTATAAAGCCATTACACTGAGCACGTCTTCCACTGTAAAGCCATTATACTGAGCATGTCTTCCTCTGTCTAGCCATTACAATGAGCAAATCTTCCGCTGTGAAGTCATTACACTGAGCTCATCTTCCACTATAAAGCCAATACACTGAGCACATCTTCCACTATAAAGCCGTTACACTGAGCACGTCTTACACTGTAAAGGCATTACACTGAGCACGCCTTCCACTGTAAAGCCATTACACTGAGCAAATCTTCCTCTGTAAAGCCGTTACACTGAGCATGACTTCCACTGTAAAGCCGTTACACTGAGCACGTCATCCAGTGTAAAGCCATTACTCTGAGGAAATCTTCCACTGTAAAGCCATTATACTGAGCATGTCTTACACGATAAAGCTGTTACACTGAGCACGTCTTCCTGTATAAAACCATGACACTGAGCACGTCTTCCACTGTAAAGCCATTACACTGAGCACTTCTTCCACTGTAAAGCCATTACACCAAGCACCTCTTCCTCTGTCAAGCTGTTTCGCTGAGCAAATCTTCCACTGTAAAGCCGTTACATTGAGCAGATCTTCCACTGTAAAGCCATTACACTGGGCAAATCTTCCACTGTGAGGTTATTAGACTGAGCACATCTTCCACTATCAAGCCATTACACTGAGCATGTCTTACACAATAAAGCCGTTACACTGAGCATGTCTTACACAATAAAGCTGTTACACTGAGCACGTCTTCCTGTATAAAACCATTACACTGAGCACGTCTTCCACTGTAAAGCCATTACACTGAGCACATCTTCCAAAGTAAAGCCGTTACATTGAGCACATATTCCAGTGTAAAGCCGTTACACTGAGCAAATCTTCCTCTGTGAAGTCATTACACTGAGCACATCTTCCACTATAAAGCCAATACACTGAGCACATCTTGCACTATAAACCCGTTACACTGAGCATGTCTTAGACTGTAAAGCAATTAAACTGAGCATGTTTTACACAATAAAGCTGTTACACTGAGCACGTCTTCCTGTATAAAACCATTACACTGAGCACGTCTTCCACTATAAAGGCATTACACTGAGCACGTCTTCCACTGTAAAGCCATTACACTGAGCAAATCTTCCTCTGTAAAGCCGTTACACTGAGCATGTCTTCCACTGTAAAGCCGTTACACTGAGCACGTCATCCACTGTAAAGCCATTACTCTGAGCCCATCTTCCACTTTAAAGACATTACACTGAGCACGTCTTCCACTGTAAAGCCATTAGACTGAGCACATCTTCCACTGTAAAGCTATTACACTGAGCACATCTTCCACTATAAAGCCATTACACTAAGCACGTCTTCAACTGTAAAGCCATTACACTGAGCCTATCATCCACTGTAAAGCCATTACTCTGAGGAAATCTTCCACTGTAAAGCCGTTACATTGAGCAGATCTTCCACTGTAAAGCCATTACACTGGGCAAATCTTCCACTGTGAGGTTATTAGACTGAGCACATCTTCCACTATCAAGCCATTACACTGAGCATGTCTTACACAATAAAGCCGTTACACTGAGCATGTCTTCCTGTATAAAACCATTACACTGAGCACGTCTTCCACTGTAAAGCCATTACACTGAGCACATCTTCCACTGTAAAGCCATTACACTGAGCACATCTTCCACTGTAAAGCCGTTACACTGAGCACATCTTCCACTGTAAAGCCATTACACTGAGCACATCTTCCACTGTAAAGCCGTTACATTGAGCACATCTTCCACTGTAAAGCCATTACTGTGAGAACATCTTCCACTGTAAAGCCATTACTCTGAGGAAATCTTCCACTGTAAACCCATTACACTGAGCATGTCTTCCTCTGTAAAGCCATTACACTGAGCATGTCTTCCACTGTAAAGCCGTTACACTAAGCACGTCTTCCTCTGTCAAGCCGTTTCGCTGAGCAAACCTTCCATTGTAAAGCCATTAAACTGTGCATATCTTCCACTGTAAAGCTATTACACTGAGCACATCTTCCACTGTAAAGCCATAACAATGAGCCCATCTTCCACTTTAAAGACATTACACTGAGCACGTCTTCCACTGTAAAGCCATTAGACTGAGCACATCTTCCACTGTAAAGCTATTACACTGAGCACATCTTCCACTATAAAGCCATTACACTAAGCACGTCTTCAACTGTAAAGCCATTACACTGAGCATGTCTTCCTCTGTAAAGCCGTTACACTGAGCATGTCTTCCACTGCAAAGCCATTACACTGAGCATATCTTCCATTATAAAGCCATTACATTGAGCACATCTTCCACTGTAAAGCCATTACACTGGGCAAATCTTCCGCTGTGAGGTTATTACACTGAGCACATCTTCCACTATCAAGCAAATACACTGAGCACATCTTCCACTATATAGCCGTTACACGGAGCACGTCTTCCACTGTAAAGCCATTACACTGAGCAAATCTTCCACTAGAAAGCCGTTATACTGAGCACGTCTTCCACTGTAAAGCCATTACACTGAGCACGTCTTCATGTAGAAAGCAATTTCACTGAGCACATCTTCCACTGTAAAGCCGTTACATTGAGCACATCTTCCACTGTAAAGCCATTACTGTGAGCACATCTTCCACTGTAAAGCCATTACTCTGAGGAAATCTTCCACTGTAAAGCCGTTACACTGAGCATGTCTTCCTCTGTAAAGCCATTACACTGAGCATGTCTTCCACTGTAAAGCCGTTACACTAAGCACGTCTTCCTCTGTCAAGCCGTTTCGCTGAGCAAATCTTCCACTGTAAAGCCATTACACTGTGCATATCTTCCACTGTAAAGCCATTACACTGAGCACATCTTCCACTGTAAAGCCATTACACTGAGCCCATCTTCCACTTTAAAGCCATTACACTAAGCACGTCTTCAACTGTAAAGCCATTACACTGAGCATGTCTTCCACTGCAAAGCCATTACACTGAGCATATCTTCCATTATAAAGCCATTACATTGAGCACATCTTCCACTGTAAAGCCATTACACTGGGCAAATGTTCCGCTGTGAGGTTATTACACTGAGCACATCTTCCACTATCAAGCAAATACACTGAGCACATCTTCCACTATATAGCCGTTACACGGAGCACGTCTTCCACTGTAAAGCCATTACACTGAGCAAATCTTCCACTAGAAAGCCGTTACACTGAGCACGTGTTCCACTGTAAAGCCATTACACTGAGCACATCTTCCACTGTAAAGCCATTACACTGAGCCCATCTTCCACTGTAACGCCGTTACATTGAGCACATCTTCCACTGCAAAGCCATTACACTGGGCAAATCTTCCGCTGTGAGGTTATTACACTGAGCACATCTTCCACTATCAAGCAAATACACTGAGCACATCTTCCACTATAAAGCCGTTACACGGAGCACGTCTTCCACTGTAAAGCCATTACACTGAGCAAATCTTCCACTAGAAAGCCGTTACACTGAGCACGTCTTCCACTGTAAAGCCATTACACTGAGCACATCTTCCACTATAAAGCCATTACACTGAGCACGTCTTACACTGTAAAGCCATTATACTGAGCATGTCTTACACAATAAAGCTTTTACACTGAGCACGTCTTCCTGTATAAAACCATGACACTGAGCACGTCTTCCACTGTAAAGCCATTACACTGAGCACTTCTTCCACTGTAAAGCCATTACACTGAACACATCTTCCACTGTAAAGCCGTTACACCAAGCACCTCATCCTCTGTCAAGCTGTTTCGCTGAGCAAATCTTCCACTGTAAAGCCGTTACATTGAGCAGATCTTCCACTGTAAAGCCATTACACTGGGCAAATCTTCCACTGTGAGGTTATTAGACTGAGCACATCTTCCACTATCAAGCCATTACACTGAGCATGTCTTACACAATAAAGCCGTTACACAGAGCATGTCTTACACAATAAAGCTGTTACACTGAGCACGTCTTCCTGTATAAAACCATTACACTGAGCACGGCTTCCACTGTAAAGCCATTACACTAAGCACGTCTTCAACTGTAAAGCCATTACACTGAGCATGTCTTCCACTGCAAAGCCATTACACTGAGCATATCTTCCATTATAAAGCCATTACATTGAGCACATCTTCCACTGTAAAGCCATTACACTGGGCAAATGTTCCGTTGTGAGGTTATTACACTGAGCACATCTTCCACTATCAAGCAAATACACTGAGCACATCTTCCACTATATAGCCGTTACACTGAGCACGTCTTCCACTGTAAAGCCATTACACTGAGCACTTCTTCCACTGTAAAGCCATTACACTGAACACATCTTCCACTGTAAAGCCGTTACACCAAGCACCTCATCCTCTGTCAAGCTGTTTCGCTGAGCAAATCTTCCACTGTAAAGCCGTTACATTGAGCAGATCTTCCACTGTAAAGCCATTACACTGGGCAAATCTTCCACTGTGAGGTTATTAGACTGAGCACATCTTCCACTATCAAGCCATTACACTGAGCATGTCTTACACAATAAAGCCGTTACACTGAGCATGTCTTACACAATAAAGCTGTTACACTGAGCACGTCTTCCTGTATAAAACCATTACACTGAGCACGGCTTCCACTGTAAAGCCATTAGACTGAGCACATCTTCCACTGTAAAGCTATTATACTGAGCACATCTTCCACTATAAAGCCATTACACTAAGCACGTCTTCAACTGTAAAGCCATTACACTGAGCATGTCTTCCACTGCAAAGCCATTACACTGAGCATATCTTCCATTATAAAGCCATTACATTGAGCACATCTTCCACTGTAAAGCCATTACACTGGGCAAATCTTCCACTGTGAGGTTATTAGACTGAGCACATCTTCCACTATCAAGCCATTACACTGAGCATGTCTTACACAATAAAGCCGTTACACTGAGCATGTCTTACACAATAAAGCTGTTACACTGAGCACGTCTTCCTGTATAAAACCATTACACTGAGCACGGCTTCCACTGTAAAGCCATTACACTAAGCACGTCTTCAACTGTAAAGCCATTACACTGAGCATGTCTTCCACTGCAAAGCCATTACACTGAGCATATCTTCCATTATAAAGCCATTACATTGAGCACATCTTCCACTGTAAAGCCATTACACTGGGCAAATGTTCCGTTGTGAGGTTATTACACTGAGCACATCTTCCACTATCAAGCAAATACACTGAGCACATCTTCCACTATATAGCCGTTACACTGAGCACGTCTTCCACTGTAAAGCCATTACACTGAGCACTTCTTCCACTGTAAAGCCATTACACTGAACACATCTTCCACTGTAAAGCCGTTACACCAAGCACCTCATCCTCTGTCAAGCTGTTTCGCTGAGCAAATCTTCCACTGTAAAGCCGTTACATTGAGCAGATCTTCCACTGTAAAGCCATTACACTGGGCAAATCTTCCACTGTGAGGTTATTAGACTGAGCACATCTTCCACTATCAAGCCATTACACTGAGCATGTCTTACACAATAAAGCCGTTACACTGAGCATGTCTTACACAATAAAGCTGTTACACTGAGCACGTCTTCCTGTATAAAACCATTACACTGAGCACGGCTTCCACTGTAAAGCCATTAGACTGAGCACATCTTCCACTGTAAAGCTATTATACTGAGCACATCTTCCACTATAAAGCCATTACACTAAGCACGTCTTCAACTGTAAAGCCATTACACTGAGCATGTCTTCCACTGCAAAGCCATTACACTGAGCATATCTTCCATTATAAAGCCATTACATTGAGCACATCTTCCACTGTAAAGCCATTACACTGGGCAAATGTTCCGTTGTGAGGTTATTACACTGAGCACATCTTCCACTATCAAGCAAATACACTGAGCACATCTTCCACTATATAGCCGTTACACTGAGCACGTGTTCCACTGTAAAGCCATTACACTGAGCACATCTTCCACTGTAAAGCCATTACACTGAGCCCATCTTCCACTGTAACGCCGTTACATTGAGCACATCTTCCACTGTAAAGCCATTACACTGGGCAAATCTTCCGCTGTGAGGTTATTACACTGAGCACATCTTCCACTATCAAGCAAATACACTGAGCACATCTTCCACTATAAAACCGTTACACTGAGCACGTCTTCCACTGTAAAGCCATTACACTGAGCACATCTTCCACTATAAAGCCATTACACTGAGCACGTCTTACACTGTAAAGCCATTATACTGAGCATGTCTTACACAATAAAGCTGTTACACTGAGCACGTCTTACACTGTAAAGCCATTATACTGAGCATGTCATACACAATAAAGCTGTTACACTGAGCACGTCTTTCTGTAATAAACCATTACACAGAGCACGTCATCCACTGTAAAGCCATTACACTGAGCACGTCTTCCACTGTAAAGCCATTACACTGAGCATATCTTCCACTGTAAAGCCATTACACTGAGCACATCTTCCACTGTAAAGCCATTACACTGAGCCCATCTTCCACTTTAAAGACATTACACTGAGCACGTCTTCCACTGTAAAGCCATTAGACTGAGCACATCTTCCACTGTAAAGCTATTACACTGAGCACATCTTCCACTATAAAGCCGTTACACTGAGCACGTCTTACACTGTAAAGGCATTACACTGGGCAAATCTTCCACTGTGAGGTTATTAGACTGAGCACATCTTCCACTATCAAGCCATTACACTGAGCATGTCTTACACAATAAAGCCGTTACACTGAGCATGTCTTACACAATAAAGCTGTTACACTGAGCACGTCTTCCTGTATAAAACCATTACACTGAGCACGGCTTCCACTGTAAAGCCATTAGACTGAGCACATCTTCCACTGTAAAGCTATTATACTGAGCACATCTTCCACTATAAAGCCATTACACTAAGCACGTCTTCAACTGTAAAGCCATTACACTGAGCATGTCTTCCACTGCAAAGCCATTACACTGAGCATATCTTCCATTATAAAGCCATTACATTGAGCACATCTTCCACTGTAAAGCCATTACACTGGGCAAATGTTCCGTTGTGAGGTTATTACACTGAGCACATCTTCCACTATCAAGCAAATACACTGAGCACATCTTCCACTATATAGCCGTTACACTGAGCACGTGTTCCACTGTAAAGCCATTACACTGAGCACATCTTCCACTGTAAAGCCATTACACTGAGCCCATCTTCCACTGTAACGCCGTTACATTGAGCACATCTTCCACTGTAAAGCCATTACACTGGGCAAATCTTCCGCTGTGAGGTTATTACACTGAGCACATCTTCCACTATCAAGCAAATACACTGAGCACATCTTCCACTATAAAACCGTTACACTGAGCACGTCTTCCACTGTAAAGCCATTACACTGAGCACATCTTCCACTATAAAGCCATTACACTGAGCACGTCTTACACTGTAAAGCCATTATACTGAGCATGTCTTACACAATAAAGCTGTTACACTGAGCACGTCTTACACTGTAAAGCCATTATACTGAGCATGTCATACACAATAAAGCTGTTACACTGAGCACGTCTTTCTGTAATAAACCATTACACAGAGCACGTCATCCACTGTAAAGCCATTACACTGAGCACGTCTTCCACTGTAAAGCCATTACACTGAGCATATCTTCCACTGTAAAGCCATTACACTGAGCACATCTTCCACTGTAAAGCCATTACACTGAGCCCATCTTCCACTTTAAAGACATTACACTGAGCACGTCTTCCACTGTAAAGCCATTAGACTGAGCACATCTTCCACTGTAAAGCTATTACACTGAGCACATCTTCCACTATAAAGCCGTTACACTGAGCACGTCTTACACTGTAAAGGCATTACACTGAGCACGCCTTCCACTGTAAAGCCATTACACTGAGCAAATCTTCCTCTGTAAAGCCGTTACACTGAGCATGTCTTCCACTGTAAAGCCGTTACACTGAGCACGTCATCCACTGTAAAGCCATTACTCTGAGGAAATCTTCCACTGTAAAGCCATTATACTGAGCATGTCATACACGATAAAGCTTTTACACTGAGCACGTCTTCCTGTATAAAACCATGACACTGAGCACGTCTTCCACTGTAAAGCCATTACACTGAGCACATCTTCCACTGTAAAGCCATTACACTGAGCACATCTTCCACTGTAAAGCCGTTACATTGAGCACATCTTCCACTGTAAAGCCATTACTGTGAGCACATCTTCCACTGTAAAGCCATTACTCTGAGGAAATCTTCCACTGTAAAGCCGTTACACTGAGCATGTCTTCCTCTGTAAAGCCATTACACTGAGCATGTCTTCCACTGTAAAGCCGTTACACTAAGCACGTCTTCCTCTGTCAAGCCGTTTCGCTGAGCAAATCTTCCACTGTAAAGCCATTACACTGTGCATATCTTCCACTGTAAAGCCATTACACTGAGCACATCTTCCACTGTAAAGCCATTACACTGACCCATCTTCCACTTTAAAGACATTACACTGAGCACGTCTTCAACTGTAATGCCATTACACTGAGCATGTCTTCCACTGCAAAGCCATTACACTGAGCATATCTTCCATTATAAAGCCATTACATTGAGCACATCTTCCACTGTAAAGCCATTACACTGGGCAAATGTTCCGCTGTGAGGTTATTACACTGAGCACATCTTCCACTATCACGCAAATACACTGAGCACATCTTCCACTATATAGCCATTACACGGAGCACGTCTTCCACTGTAAAGCCATTACACTGAGCAAATCTTCCACTAGAAAGCCGTTACACTGAGCACGTGTTCCACTGTAAAGCCATTACACTGAGCACATCTTCCACTGTAAAGCCATTACACTGAGCCCATCTTCCACTGTAACGCCGTTACATTGAGCACATCTTCCACTGTAAAGCCATTACACTGGGCAAATCTTCCGCTGTGAGGTTATTACACTGAGCACATCTTCCACTATCAAGCAAATACACTGAGCACATCTTCCACTATAAAGCCGTTACACGGAGCACGTCTTGCACTGTAAAGTCATTACACTGAGCAAATCTTCCACTAGAAAGCCATTACACTGAGCACGTCTAACACTGTAAAGCCATTATACTGAGCATGTCTTACACAATAATGCTGTTACACTGAGCACGTCTTTCTGTATAAAACCATTACGCAGAGCACGTCATCCACTGTAAAGCCATTACACTGAGCACGTCTTCCACTGTAAAGCCATTACACTGAGCATATCTTCCACTGTAAAGCCATTACACTGAGCACATCTTCCACTGTAAAGCCATTACACTGAGCCCATCGTCCACTTTAAAGACATTACACTGAGCACGTCTTCCACTCTATAGCCATTAGACTGAGCACATCTTCCACTGTAAAGCTATTACACTGAGCACATCTTCCACTATAAAGCCGTTACACTGAGCACGTCTTACACTGTAAAGGCATTACACTGAGCACGCCTTCCACTGTAAAGCCATTACACTGAGCAAATCTTCCTCTGTAAAGCCGTTACACTGAGCATGTCTTCCACTGTAAAGCCGTTACACTGAGCACGTCATCCACTGTAAAGCCATTACTCTGAGGAAATCTTCCACTGTAAAGCCATTATACTGAGCATTTCTTACACGATAAAGCTTTTACACTGAGCACGTCTTCCTGTATAAAACCATGACACTGAGCACGTCTTCCACTGTAAAGCCATTACACTGAGCAATTCTTCCACTGTAAAGCCATTACACTGAACACATCTTCCACTGTAAAGCCGTTACACCAAGCATCTCTTCCTCTGTCAAGCTGTTTCGCTGAGCAAATCTTCCACTGTAAAGCCGTTACATTGAGCAGATCTTCCACTGTAAAGCCATTACACTGGGCAAATCTTCCACTGTGAGGTTATTAGACTGAGCACATCTTCCACTATCAAGCCATTACACTGAGCATGTCTTACACAATAAAGCCGTTACACTGAGCATGTCTTACACAATAAAGCTGTTACACTGAGCACGTCTTCCTGTATAAAACCATTACACTGAGCACGTCTTCCACTGTAAAGCCATTACACTGAGCACATCTTCCACTGTAAAGCCATTACACTGAGCACATCTTCCACTGTAAAGCCGTTACATTGAGCACATCTTCCACTGTAAAGCCATTACTGTGAGCACATCTTCCACTGTAAAGCCATTACTGTGAGCACATCTTCCACTGTAAAGCCATTACTCTGAGGAAATCTTCCACTGTAAAGCCGTTACACTGAGCATGTCTTCCTCTGTAAAGCCATTACACTGAGCATGTCTTCCACTGTAAAGCCGTTACACTAAGCACGTCTTCCTCTGTCAAGCCGTTTCGCTGAGCAAATCTTCCACTGTAAAGCCATTACACTGAGCACATCTTCCACTGTAAAGCCATTACACTGAGCCCATCTTCCACTTTAAAGACATTACACTGAGCACGTCTTCCACTGTAAAGCCATTAGACTGAGCACATCTTCCACTGTAAAGCTATTACACTGAGCACATCTTCCACTCTAAAGCCATTACACTAAGCACGTCTTCAACTGTAAAGCCATTCCACTGAGCATGTCTTCCACTGCAAAGCCATTACACTGAGCATATCTTCCATTATAAAGCCATTACATTGAGCACATCTTCCACTGTAAAGCCATTACACTGAGCAAATGTTCCGCTGTGAGGTTATTACACTGAGCACATCTTCCACTATCAAGCAAATACACTGAGCACATCTTCCACTATATAGCCGTTACACGGAGCACGTCTTCCACTGTAAAGCCGTTACACTGAGCACGTGTTCCACTGTAAAGCCATTACACTGAGCACATCTTTCACTGTAAAGCCATTACACTGAGCACATCTTCCACTGTAACGCCGTTACATTGAGCACATCTTCCACTGTAAAGCCATTACACTGGGCAAATCTTCCGCTGTGAGGTTATTACACTGAGCACATCTTCCACTATCAAGCAAATACACTGAGCACATCTTCCACTATAAAGTCGTTACACGGAGCACGTCTTCCACTGTAAAGCCATTACACTGAGCAAATCTTCCACTAGAAAGCCGTTACACTGAGCACGTCTTCCACTGTAAAGCCATTACACTGAGCCTATCATCCACTGTAAAGCCATTACTCTGAGGAAATCTTCCGCTGTAAAGCCTTTACACTGAGCACATCTTCCTGTAGTAAGCTATTACACTGACCACATCTTCCACTGTAAAGCTGTTACACTGAGCACGTCTTCCTTTGTAAATCCATTACACTGAGCACGTCTTACACTGTAAAGCCGTTACACTGAGCATGTCTTACACAATAAAGCTGTTACACTGAGCACGTCTTCCTGAATAAAACCATTACACTGAGCACGTCTTCCACTGTAAAGCCATTACACTGAGCACATCTTGCACTGTAAAGCCATTACACTGAGCACGTCCTCCACTGTAAAGCCATTACACTGAGCACGTCTTCCGCTGTAAAGCCGTTGCACTGAGCAGGTCTTCCAC
Organism: Hypanus sabinus; assembly: GCF_030144855.1. Lineage (NCBI taxonomy): Eukaryota > Metazoa > Chordata > Chondrichthyes > Myliobatiformes > Dasyatidae > Hypanus > Hypanus sabinus. Next base: position 108,320,408 of record NC_082707.1, read on the forward strand.
TGTAAAGCCATTACACTGAGCACGTCTTACACTGTAAAGCCATTACACTGAGCACGTCATCCTGTATAAAACCATTACACTGAGCAGGTCTTCGACTGTGAAGCCATTACACTGAGCACTTCATCAACTGTAAAGCCATTACACTGAGCACGTCTTCATGTAGAAAGCCATTTCACTGAGCACATCTTGCACTGTAAAGCCATTAAACTGAGCACATCTTCCAATTTAAAGCCATTACACTGAGCACGTCTTCCTCTGTAAAGCCGTTACACTGAGTACATCTTCCACTGTAAAGCTATTACACTGAGCAGGTCTTCCTCTGTAAAGCCGTTTCACTGAGCACATCTTCCACTGTAAAGCCATTACACTGAGCACATCTTCCACTGTAAAGCCGTTACATTGAGCACATCTTCCACTGTAAAGCCATTACTGTGAGCACATCTTCCACTGTAAAGCCATTACTCTGAGGAAATCTTCCACTGTAAAGCCGTTACACTGAGCATGTCTTCCTCTGTAAAGCCATTACACTGAGCATGTCTTCCACTGTAAAGCCGTTACACTAAGCACGTCTTCCTCTGTCAAGCCGTTTCGCTGAGCAAATCTTCCACTGTAAAGCCATTACACTGTGCATATCTTCCACTGTAAAGCCATTACACTGAGCACATCTTCCACTGTAAAGCCATTACACTGACCCATCTTCCACTTTAAAGACATTACACTGAGCACGTCTTCAACTGTAATGCCATTACACTGAGCATGTCTTCCACTGCAAAGCCATTACACTGAGCATATCTTCCATTATAAAGCCATTACATTGAGCACATCTTCCACTGTAAAGCCATTACACTGGGCAAATGTTCCGCTGTGAGGTTATTACACTGAGCACATCTTCCACTATCACGCAAATACACTGAGCACATCTTCCACTATATAGCCATTACACGGAGCACGTCTTCCACTGTAAAGCCATTACACTGAGCAAATCTTCCACTAGAAAGCCGTTACACTGAGCACGTGTTCCACTGTAAAGCCATTACACTGAGCACATCTTCCACTGTAAAGCCATTACACTGAGCCCATCTTCCACTGTAACGCCGTTACATTGAGCACATCTTCCACTGTAAAGCCATTACACTGGGCAAATCTTCCGCTGTGAGGTTATTACACTGAGCACATCTTCCACTATCAAGCAAATACACTGAGCACATCTTCCACTATAAAGCCGTTACACGGAGCACGTCTTGCACTGTAAAGTCATTACACTGAGCAAATCTTCCACTAGAAAGCCATTACACTGAGCACGTCTAACACTGTAAAGCCATTATACTGAGCATGTCTTACACAATAATGCTGTTACACTGAGCACGTCTTTCTGTATAAAACCATTACGCAGAGCACGTCATCCACTGTAAAGCCATTACACTGAGCACGTCTTCCACTGTAAAGCCATTACACTGAGCATATCTTCCACTGTAAAGCCATTACACTGAGCACATCTTCCACTGTAAAGCCATTACACTGAGCCCATCGTCCACTTTAAAGACATTACACTGAGCACGTCTTCCACTCTATAGCCATTAGACTGAGCACATCTTCCACTGTAAAGCTATTACACTGAGCACATCTTCCACTATAAAGCCGTTACACTGAGCACGTCTTACACTGTAAAGGCATTACACTGAGCACGCCTTCCACTGTAAAGCCATTACACTGAGCAAATCTTCCTCTGTAAAGCCGTTACACTGAGCATGTCTTCCACTGTAAAGCCGTTACACTGAGCACGTCATCCACTGTAAAGCCATTACTCTGAGGAAATCTTCCACTGTAAAGCCATTATACTGAGCATTTCTTACACGATAAAGCTTTTACACTGAGCACGTCTTCCTGTATAAAACCATGACACTGAGCACGTCTTCCACTGTAAAGCCATTACACTGAGCAATTCTTCCACTGTAAAGCCATTACACTGAACACATCTTCCACTGTAAAGCCGTTACACCAAGCATCTCTTCCTCTGTCAAGCTGTTTCGCTGAGCAAATCTTCCACTGTAAAGCCGTTACATTGAGCAGATCTTCCACTGTAAAGCCATTACACTGGGCAAATCTTCCACTGTGAGGTTATTAGACTGAGCACATCTTCCACTATCAAGCCATTACACTGAGCATGTCTTACACAATAAAGCCGTTACACTGAGCATGTCTTACACAATAAAGCTGTTACACTGAGCACGTCTTCCTGTATAAAACCATTACACTGAGCACGTCTTCCACTGTAAAGCCATTACACTGAGCACATCTTCCACTGTAAAGCCATTACACTGAGCACATCTTCCACTGTAAAGCCGTTACATTGAGCACATCTTCCACTGTAAAGCCATTACTGTGAGCACATCTTCCACTGTAAAGCCATTACTGTGAGCACATCTTCCACTGTAAAGCCATTACTCTGAGGAAATCTTCCACTGTAAAGCCGTTACACTGAGCATGTCTTCCTCTGTAAAGCCATTACACTGAGCATGTCTTCCACTGTAAAGCCGTTACACTAAGCACGTCTTCCTCTGTCAAGCCGTTTCGCTGAGCAAATCTTCCACTGTAAAGCCATTACACTGAGCACATCTTCCACTGTAAAGCCATTACACTGAGCCCATCTTCCACTTTAAAGACATTACACTGAGCACGTCTTCCACTGTAAAGCCATTAGACTGAGCACATCTTCCACTGTAAAGCTATTACACTGAGCACATCTTCCACTCTAAAGCCATTACACTAAGCACGTCTTCAACTGTAAAGCCATTCCACTGAGCATGTCTTCCACTGCAAAGCCATTACACTGAGCATATCTTCCATTATAAAGCCATTACATTGAGCACATCTTCCACTGTAAAGCCATTACACTGAGCAAATGTTCCGCTGTGAGGTTATTACACTGAGCACATCTTCCACTATCAAGCAAATACACTGAGCACATCTTCCACTATATAGCCGTTACACGGAGCACGTCTTCCACTGTAAAGCCGTTACACTGAGCACGTGTTCCACTGTAAAGCCATTACACTGAGCACATCTTTCACTGTAAAGCCATTACACTGAGCACATCTTCCACTGTAACGCCGTTACATTGAGCACATCTTCCACTGTAAAGCCATTACACTGGGCAAATCTTCCGCTGTGAGGTTATTACACTGAGCACATCTTCCACTATCAAGCAAATACACTGAGCACATCTTCCACTATAAAGTCGTTACACGGAGCACGTCTTCCACTGTAAAGCCATTACACTGAGCAAATCTTCCACTAGAAAGCCGTTACACTGAGCACGTCTTCCACTGTAAAGCCATTACACTGAGCCTATCATCCACTGTAAAGCCATTACTCTGAGGAAATCTTCCGCTGTAAAGCCTTTACACTGAGCACATCTTCCTGTAGTAAGCTATTACACTGACCACATCTTCCACTGTAAAGCTGTTACACTGAGCACGTCTTCCTTTGTAAATCCATTACACTGAGCACGTCTTACACTGTAAAGCCGTTACACTGAGCATGTCTTACACAATAAAGCTGTTACACTGAGCACGTCTTCCTGAATAAAACCATTACACTGAGCACGTCTTCCACTGTAAAGCCATTACACTGAGCACATCTTGCACTGTAAAGCCATTACACTGAGCACGTCCTCCACTGTAAAGCCATTACACTGAGCACGTCTTCCGCTGTAAAGCCGTTGCACTGAGCAGGTCTTCCACTGTAAAGCCATTACACTGAGCACGTCTTACACTGTAAAGCCATTACACTGAGCACGTCATCCTGTATAAAACCATTACACTGAGCAGGTCTTCGACTGTGAAGCCATTACACTGAGCACTTCATCAACTGTAAAGCCATTACACTGAGCACGTCTTCATGTAGAAAGCCATTTCACTGAGCACATCTTGCACTGTAAAGCCATTAAACTGAGCACATCTTCCAATTTAAAGCCATTACACTGAGCACGTCTTCCTCTGTAAAGCCGTTACACTGAGTACATCTTCCACTGTAAAGCTATTACACTGAGCAGGTCTTCCTCTGTAAAGCCGTTTCACTGAGCACATCTTCCACTGTAAAGCCATTACACTGAGCACATCTTCCACTATAAAGCCATTACACTGAGCACGTCTTGCATTGTAAAGCCATTATACTGAGCATGTCTTCCTCTGTCTAGCCGTTACAATGAGCAAATCTTCCGCTGTGAAGTCAGTACACTGAGCTCATCTTCCAATATAAAGCCAATACACTGAGCACATCTTCCACCTTAAAGCCGTTACACTGAGCACGTCTTACACTGTAAAGGCATTACACTGAGCACGCCTTCCACTGTAAAGCCATTACACTGAGCAAATCTTCCTCTGTAAAGCCGTTACACTGAGCATGTCTTCCATTGTAAAGCCGTTACACTGAGCACGTCATCCACTGTAAAGCCATTACTCTGAGGAAATCTTCCACTGTAAAGCCATTATACTGAGCATGTCTTACACGATAAAGCTGTTACACTGAGCACGTCTTCCTGTATAAAACCATGACACTGAGCACGTCTTCCACTGTAAAGCCATTACACTGAGCACTTCTTCCACTGTAAAGCCGTTACACCAAGCACCTCTTCCTCTGTCAAGCTGTTTCGCTGAGCAAATCTTCCACCTTAAAGCCGTTACATTGAGCAGATCTTACACTGTAAAGCCATTACACTGGGCAAATCTTCCACTGTGAGGTTATTAGACTGAGCACATCTTCCACTATCAAGCCATTACACTGAGCATGTCTTACACAATAAAGCCGTTACACTGAGCATGTCTTACACAATAAAGCTGTTACACTGAGCATGTCTTCCTGTATAAAACCATTACACTGAGCACGTCTTCCACTGTAAAGCCATTACACTGAGCACATCTTCCACTGTAAAGCCATTACTCTGAGGAAATCTTCCACTGTAAAGCCGTTACACTGAGCATGTCTTCCTCTGTAAAGCCATTACACTGAGCATGTCTTCCACTGTAAAGCAGTTACACTAAGCACGTCTTCCTCTGTCAAGAGGTTTCGCTGAGCAAATCTTCCACTGTAAAGCCATTAGACTGAGCACATCTTCCACTGTAAAGCTATTACACTGAGCACATCTTCCACTATAAAGCCATTACACTGAGCACATCTTCCACTATAAAGCCATTACATTAAGCACGTCTTCAACTGTAAAGCCATTACACTGAGCATGTCTTCCACTGCAAAGCCATTACACTGAGCATATCTTCCATTATAAAGCCATTACATTGAGCACATCTTCCACTGTAAAGCCATTACACTGGGCAAATGTTCCGCTGTGAGGTTATTACACTGAGCACATCTTCCACTATCAAGCAAATACACTGAGCACATCTTCCACTATATAGCCGTTACACGGAGCACGTCTTCCACTGTAAAGCCATTACACTGAGCAAATCTTCCACTAGAAAGCCGTTGCACTGAGCACATCTTCCACTGTAAAGCCATTACACTGAGCCTATCATCCACTGTAAAGCCATTACTCTGAGGAAATCTTCCACTGTAAAACCTTTACACTGAGCACATCTTCCTGTAGTAAGCTATTACACTGACCACATCTTCCACTGTAAAGCCGTTACACTGAGCACGTCTTCCTTTGTAAATCCATTACACTGAGCACGTCTTACAGTGTAAAGCCGTTACACTGAGCATGTCTTACACAATAAAGCTGTTACACTGAGCACGTCTTCCTGTATAAGACCATTACACTGAGCACGTCTTCCACTGTAAAGCCATTACACTGAGCACATCTTGCACTGTAAAGCCATTACACTGAGCACGTCCTCCACTGTAAAGCCATTACACTGAGCACGTCTTACACTGTAAAGCCATTACACTGAGCACGTCATCCTGTATAAAACCATTACACTGAGCAGGTCTTCGACTGTAAAGCCATTACACTGAGCACTTCATCAACTGTAAAGCCATTACACTGAGCACGTCTTCATGTAGAAAGCCATTTCACTGAGCACATCTTGCACTGTAAAGCCATTAAACTGAGCACATCTTCCAATTTAAAGCCATTACACTGAGCACGTCTTCCTCTGTAAAGCCGTTACACTGAGCAAATCTTCCACTGTAAAGCTATTACACTGAGCACGTCTTCCACTGTAAAGCCGTTTCACTGAGCACATCTTCCACTGTAAAGCCATTACACTGAGCACATCTTCCACTATAAAGCCATTACACTGAGCACGTCTTGCACTGTAAAGCCATTATACTGAGCATGTCTTCCTCTGTCTAGCCGTTACAATGAGCAAATCTTCCGCTGTGAAGTCATTACACTGAGCTCATCTTCCAATATAAAGCCAATACACTGAGCACATCTTCCACTATAAAGCCATTACATTGAGCACATCTTCCACTGTAAAGCCATTACACTGGGCAAATGTTCCGCTGTGAGGTTATTACACTGAGCACATCTTCCACTATCAAGCAAATACACTGAGCACATCTTCCACTATATAGCCGTTACACGGAGCACGTCTTCCACTGTAAAGCCATCACACTGAGCAAATCTTCCACTAGAAAGCCGTTACACTGAGCACGTCTTCCACTGTAAAGCCATTACACTGAGCCTATCATCCACTGTAAAGCCATTACTCTGAGGAAATCTTCCACTGTAAAGCCTTTACACTGAGCACATCTTCCTGTAGTAAGCTATTACACTGACCACATCTTCCACAGTAAAGCCGTTACACTGAGCACGTCTTCCTTTGTAAATCCATTACACTGAGCCCGTCTTACACTGTAAAGCCGTTACACTGAGCATGTCTTACACAATAAAGCTGTTACACTGAGCACGTCTTCCTGTATAAGACCATTACACTGAGCACGTCTTCCACTGTAAAGCCATTACACTGAGCACTTCTTCCACTGTAAAGCCATTACACTGAACACATCTTCCACTGTAAAGCCGTTACACCAAGCACCTCTTCCTCTGTCAAGCTGTTTCGCTGAGCAAATCTTCCACTGTAAAGCCGTTACATTGAGCAGATCTTCCACTGTAAAGCCATTACACTGGGCAAATCTTCCACTGTGAGGTTATTAGACTGAGCACATCTTCCACTATCAAGCCATTACACTGAGCATGTCTTACACAATAAAGCCGTTACACTGAGCATGTCTTACACAATAAAGCTGTTACACTGAGCACGTCTTCCTGTATAAAACCATTACACTGAGCACATCTTCCACTGTAAAGCCGTTACATTGAGCACATCTTCCACTGTAAAGCCATTACTGTGAGCACATCTTCCACTGTAAAGCCATTACTCTGAGGAAATCTTCCACTGTAAAGCCGTTACACTGAGCATGTCTTCCTCTGTAAAGCCATTACACTGAGCATGTCTTCCACTGTAAAGCCGTTACACTAAGCACGTCTTCCTCTGTCAAGCCGTTTTGCTGAGCAAATCTTCCACTGTAAAGCCATTACACTGTGCATATCTTCCACTGTAAAGCCATTACACTGAGCACATCTTCCACTGTAAAGCCATTACACTGAGCCCATCTTCCACTTTAAAGACATTACACTGAGCACGTCTTCCACTGTAAAGCCATTAGACTGAGCACATCTTCCACTGTAAAGCTATTACACTGAGCACATCGTCCACTATAAAGCCATTACACTAAGCACGTCTTCAACTGTAAATCCATTACACTGAGCATGTCTTCCACTGCAAAGCCATTACACTGAGCATATCTTCCATTATAAAGCCATTACATTGAGCACATCTTCCACTGTAAAGCCATTACACTGGGCAAATGTTCCGCTGTGAGGTTATTACACTGAGCACATCTTCCACTATCAAGAAAATACACTGAGCACATCTTCCACTATATAGCCGTTACACGGAGCACGTCTTCCACTGTAAAGCCGTTACACTGAGCACGTGTTCCACTGTAAAGCCATTACACTGAGCACATCTTCCACTGTAAAGCCATTACACTGAGCACATCTTCCACTGTAACGCCGTTACATTGAGCACATCTTCCACTGTAAAGCCATTACACTGGGCAAATCTTCCGCTGTGAGGTTATTACACTGAGCACATCTTCCACTATCAAGCAAATACACTGAGCACATCTTCCACTATAAAGCCGTTACACAGAGCACGTCTTCCACTGTAAAGCCATTACACTGAGCAAATCTTCCACTAGAAAGCCGTTACACTGAGCACGTCTTCCACTGTAAAGCCATTACACTGAGCCTATCATCCACTGTAAAGCCATTACTCTGAGGAAATCTTCCACTGTAAAGCCTTTACACTGAGCACATCTTCCTGTAGTAAGCTATTACACTGACCACATCTTCCACTGTAAAGCCGTTACACTGAGCACGTCTTCCTTTGTAAATCCATTACACTGAGCACGTCTTACACTGTAAAGCCGTTACACTGAGCATGTCTTACACAATAAAGCTGTTACACTGAGCACGTCTTCCTGTATAAGACCATAACACTGAGCACGTCTTCCACTGTAAAGCCATTACACTGAGCACATCTTGCACTGTAAAGCGATTACACTGAGCACGTCCTCCACTGTAAAGCCATTACACTGAGCACGTCTTCCGCTGTAAAGCCGTTGCACTGAGCAGGTCTTCCACTGTAAAGCCATTACACTGAGCACGTCTTACACTGTAAAGCCATTACACTGAGCACGTCATCCTGTATAAAACCATTACACTGAGCAGGTCTTCGACTGTGAAGCCATTACACTGAGCACTTCATCAACTGTAAAGCCATTACACTGAGCACGTCTTCATGTAGAAAGCCATTTCACTGAGCACATCTTGCACTGTAAAGCCATTAAACTGAGCTCATCTTCCAATTTAAAGCCATTACACTGAGCACGTCTTCCTCTGTAAAGCCGTTACACTGAGTACATCTTCCACTGTAAAGCTATTACACTGAGCACGTCTTCCTCTGTAAAGCCGTTTCACTGAGCACATCTTCCACTGTAAAGCCATTACACTGAGCACATCTTCCACTATAAAGCCATTACACTGAGCACGTCTTGCACTGTAAAGCCATTATACTGAGCATGTCTTCCTCTGTCTAGCCGTTACAATGAGCAAATCTTCCGCTGTGAAGTCATTACACTGAGCTCATCTTCCAATATAAAGCCAATACAGTGAGCACATCTTCCACTATAAAGCCGTTACACTGAGCACGTCTTACACTGTAAAGGCATTACACTGAGCACGCCTTCCACTGTAAAGCCATTACACTGAGCAAATCTTCCTCTGTAAAGCCGTTACACTGAGCATGTCTTCCACTGTAAAGCCGTTACACTGAGCACGTCATCCACTGTAAAGCCATTACTCTGAGGAAATCTTCCACTGTAAAGCCATTATACTGAGCATGTCTTACACGATAAAGCTGTTACACTGAGCACGTCTTCCTGTATAAAACCATGACACTGAGCATGTCTTCCACTGTAAAACCATGACACTGAGCACGTCTTCCACTGTAAAGCCATTACACTGAGCACTTCTTTCACTGTAAAGCCGTTACACCAAGCACCTCTTCCTCTGTCAAGCTGTTTCGCTGAGCAAATCTTCCACTGTAAAGCCGTTACATTGAGCAGATCTTCCACTGTAAAGCCATTACACTGGGCAAATCTTCCACTGTGAGGTTATTAGACTGAGCACATCTTCCACTATCAAGCCATTACACTGAGCATGTCTTACACAATAAAGCCGTTACACTGAGCATGTCTTACACAATAAAGCTGTTACACTGAGCATGTCTTCCTGTATAAAACCATTACACTGAGCACGTCTTCCACTGTAAAGCCATTACACTGAGCACATCTTCCACTGTAAAGCCATTACACTGAGCACATCTTCCACTGTGAAGCCGTTACATTGAGCACATCTTCCACTGTAAAGCCATTACTGTGAGCACATCTTCCACTGTAAAGCCATTACTCTGAGGAAAACTTCCACTGTAAAGCAGTTACACTAAGCACGTCTTCCTCTGTCAAGAGGTTTCGCTGAGCAAATCTTCCACTGTAAAGCCATTACACTGTGCATATCTTCCACTGTAAAGCCATTACACTGAGCACATCTTCCACTGTAAAGCCATTACACTGAGCCCATCTTCCACTTTAAAGACATTACACTGAGCACGTCTTCCACTGTAAAGCCATTAGACTGAGCACATCTTCCACTGTAAAGCTATTACACTGAGCACATCTTCCACTATAAAGCCATTACACTAAGCACGTCTTCAACTGTAAAGCCATTACACTGAGCATGTCTTCCACTGCAAAGCCATTACACTGAGCATATCTTCCATTATAAAGCCATTACATTGAGCACATCTTCCACTGTAAAGCCATTACACTGGGCAAATGTTCCGCTGTGAGTTTATTACACTGAGCACATCTTCCACTATCAAGCAAATACACTGAGCACATCTTCCACTATATAGCCGTTACACGGAGCACGTCTTCCACTGTAAAGCCATTACACTGAGCAAATCTTCCACTAGAAAGCCGTTACACTGAGCACGTCTTCCACTGTAAAGCCATTACACTGAGCCTATCATCCACTGTAAAGCCATTACTCTGAGGAAATCTTCCACTGTAAAGCCTTTACACTGAGCACATCTTCCTGTAGTAAGCTATTACACTGACCACATCTTCCACTGTAAAGCCGTTACACTCAGCACGTCTTCCTTTGTAAATCCATTACACTGAGCACGTCTTACAGTGTAAAGCCGTTACACTGAGCATGTCTTACACAATAAAGCTGTTACACTGAGCACGTCTTCCTGTATAAGACCATTACACTGAGCACGTCTTCCACTGAAAAGCCATTACACTGAGCACATCTTGCACTGTAAAGCCATTACACTGAGCACGTCCTCCACTGTAAAGCCATTACACTGAGCACGTCTTCCTCTGTAAAGCCGTTGCACTGAGCAGGTCTTCCACTGTAAAGCCATTACACTGAGCACGTCTTACACTGTAAAGCCATTACACTGAGCACGTCATCCTGTATAAAACCATTACACTGAGCAGGTCTTCGACTGTAAAGCCATTACACTGAGCACTTCATCAACTGTAAAGCCATTACACTGAGCACGTCTTCATGTAGAAAGCCATTTCACTGAGCACATGTTGCACTGTAAAGCCATTAAACTGAGCACATCTTCCAATTTAAAGCCATTACACTGAGCACGTCTTCCTCTGTAAAGCCGTTACACTGAGTACATCTTCCACTGTAAAGCTATTACACTGAGCACGTCTTCCTCTGTAAAGCCGTTTCACTGAGCACATCTTCCACTGTAAAGCCATTACACTGAGCACATCTTCCACTATAAAGCCATTACACTGAGCACGTCTTGCACTGTAAACCCATTATACTGAGCATGTCTTCCTCTGTCTAGCCGTTAGAATGAGCAAATCTTCCGCTGTGAAGTCATTACACTGAGCTCATCTTCCAATATAAAGCCAATACACTGAGCACATCTTCCACTATAAAGCCATTACATTGAGCACATCTTCCACTGTAAAGCCATTACACTGGGCTAATGTTCCGCTGTGAGGTTATTACACTGAGCACATCTTCCACTATCAAGCAAATACACTGAGCACATCTTCCACTATATAGCCGTTACACGGAGCACGTCTTCCACTGAAAAGCCATTACACTGAGCACTTCTTCCACTGTAAAGCCATTACACTGAACACCTTCCACTGTAAAGCCGTTACACCAAGCACCTCTTCCTCTGTCAAGCTGTTTCGCTGAGCAAATCTTCCACTGTAAAGCCGTTACATTGAGCAGATCTTCCACTGTAAAGCCATTACACTGGGCAAATCTTCCACAGTGAGGTTATTAGACTGAGCACATCTTCCACTATCAAGCCATTACACTGAGCATGTCTTACACAATAAAGCCGTTACACTGAGCATGTCTTACACAATAAAGCTGTTACACTGAGCACGTCTTCCTGTATAAAACCATTACACTGAGCACGGCTTCCACTGTAAAGCCATTACACTGAGCACATCTTCCACTGTAAAGCCATTACACTGAGCACATCTTCCACTGTAAAGCCGTTACATTGAGCACATCTTCCACTGTAAAGCCATTTCTGTGAGCACATCTTCCACTGTAAAGCCATTACTCTGAGGAAATCTTCCACTGTAAAGCCGTTACACTGAGCATGTCTTCCTCTGTAAAGCCATTACACTGAGCATGTCTTCCACTGTAAAGCCGTTACACTAAGCACGTCTTCCTCTGTCAAGCCGTTTCGCTGAGCAAATCTTCCACTGTAAAGCCATTACACTGTGCATATCTTCCACTGTAAAGCCATTACACTGAGCACATCTTCCACTGTAAAACCATTACACTGAGCACATCTTCCACTGTAAAGCCGTTACATTGAGCACTTCTTCCACTGTAAAGCCATTACTGTGAGCACATCTTCCACTGTAAAGCCATTACACTGAGCACATCTTCCACTGTAAAGCTGTTTCGCTGAGCAAATCTTCCACTGTAAAGCCATTACGCTCAGCACATCTTCCACTATAAAGCCATTACACTGAGCACGTCTTCCCCTGTAAAACCATTACACTGAGCATGTCTTACACAATAAAGCTGTTACACTGAGCACGTCTTCCTGTATAAAACCATTACACTGAGCACGTCTTCCACTGTAAAGTCATTACACTGAGCACGTGGTGCAATGTTAAGTCATTACACTGAGCACATCTTCCACTGTAAAGCCATTACACTGAGCACATCTTCCACTGTAAAGCCGTTACATTGAGCACATCTTCTACTGTAAAGCCATTACACTGGGCAAATCTTCCACTGTGAGGTTATTACACTGAGCACATCTTCCACTATCAAGCCATTACACTGAGCATGTCTTACACAATAAAGTCATTACACTGAGCATGTCTTACACAATAAATCTGTTACACTGAGCATGTCTTCCTGTGTAAAGCCGTTACACTGAGCATGTCTACCACTGTAAAGCCGTTACACTAAGCACCTCTTCCTCTGTCAAGCTGTTTCGCTGAGCAAATCTTCCACTGTAAAGCCATTAAACTCAGCACATCTTCCACTATAAAGCCTTTACACTGAGCACGTCTTCCACTGTAAAGCCATTATACTGAGCATGTCTTACACAATAAAGCTGTTACACTGAGCACGTCTTCCTGTATAAAACCATTACACTGAGCACGTGTTCCACTGTAAAGCCATTACACTGAGCACATCTTCCACTGTAAAGCCATTACACTGAGCACATCTTCCACTGTAAAGCCGTTACATTGAGCACATCTTCCACTGTAAAGCCATTACTGTGAGCACATCTTCCACTGTAAAGCCATTACTCTGAGGAAATCTTCCACTGTAAAGCCGTTACACTGAGCATGTCTTCCTCTGTAAAGCCATTACACTGAACATGTCTTTCACTGTAAAGCCATTACACTGAGCATATCTTCCACTATTAAGCCATTAAACTGAGCACATCTTCCACTGTAAAGCCATTATACTGAGCATGTCTTACACAATAAAGCTGTTACACTGAGCACGTCTTCCTGTATAAAACCATTACACTGAGCACGTCTTCCACTGTAAAGCCATTACACTGAGCACATCTTCCAGTGTAAAGCCGTTACATTGAGCACATCTTCCACTGTAAAGCCATTACACTGGGCAAATCTTCCACTGTGAGGTTATTACATTGAGCATATCTTCCACTATCAAGCCATTACACTGAGCATGTCTTACACAATAAAGCCGTTACACTGAGCATGTCTTACACAATAAAGCTGTTACACTGACCATGTCTTCCTCTGTAAAGCCGCTACACTGAGCATGTCTTCCACTGTAAAGCCGTTACACTAAGCACCTCTTCCTCTGTCAAGCTGTTTCGCTGAGCAAATCTTCCACTGTAAAGCCATTACGCTCAGCACATCTTCCACTATAAAGCCATTACACTGAGCACGTCTTCCACTGTAAAGCCATTACACTGAGCATGTCTTCCACTGTAAAGCAGTTACACTAAGCACGTCTTCCTCTGTCAAGAGGTTTCGCTGAGCAAATCTTCCACTGTAAAGCCATTACACTGTGCATATCTTCCACTGTAAAGCCATTACACTGAGCACATCTTCCACTGTAAAGCCATTACACTGAGCCCATCTTCCACTTTAAAGACATTACACTGAGCACGTCTTCCACTGTAAAGCCATTAGACTGAGCACATCTTCCACTGTAAAGCTATTACACTGAGCACATCTTCCACTATAAAGCCATTACACTAAGCACGTCTTCAACTGTAAAGCCATTACACTGAGCATGTCTTCCACTGCAAAGCCATTACACTGAGCATATCTTCCATTATAAAGCCATTACATTGAGCACATCTTCCACTGTAAAGCCATTACACTGGGCAAATGTTCCGCTGTGAGGTTATTACACTGAGCACATCTTCCACTATCAAGCAAATACACTGAGCACATCTTCCACTATATAGCCGTTACACGGAGCACGTCTTCCACTGTAAAGCCATTACACTGAGCAAATCTTCCACTAGAAAGCCGTTACACTGAGCACGTCTTCCACTGTAAAGCCATTACACTGAGCCTATCATCCACTGTAAAGCCATTACTCTGAGGAAATCTTCCACTGTAAAGCCTTTACACTGAGCACATCTTCCTGTAGTAAGCTATTACACTGACCACATCTTCCACTGTAAAGCCGTTACACTGAGCACGTCTTCCTTTGTAAATCCATTACACTGAGCACGTCTTACAGTGTAAAGCCGTTACACTGAGCATGTCTTACACAATAAAGCTGTTACACTGAGCACGTCTTCCTGTATAAGACCATTACACTGAGCACGTCTTCCACTGAAAAGCCATTACACTGAGCACATCTTGCACTGTAAAGCCATTACACTGAGCACGTCCTCCACTGTAAAGCCATTACACTGAGCACGTCTTCCTCTGTAAAGCCGTTGCACTGAGCAGGTCTTCCACTGTAAAGCCATTACACTGAGCACGTCTTACACTGTAAAGCCATTACACTGAGCACATCATCCTGTATAAAACCATTACACTGAGCAGGTCTTCGACTGTAAAGCCATTACACTGAGCACTTCATCAACTGTAAAGCCATTACACTGAGCACGTCTTCATGTAGAAAGCCATTTCACTGAGCACATGTTGCACTGTAAAGCCATTAAACTGAGCACATCTTCCAATTTAAAGCCATTACACTGAGCACGTCTTCCTCTGTAAAGCCGTTACACTGAGTACATCTTCCACTGTAAAGCTATTACACTGAGCACGTCTTCCTCTGTAAAGCCGTTTCACTGAGCACATCTTCCACTGTAAAGCCATTACACTGAGCACATCTTCCACTATAAAGCCATTACACTGAGCACGTCTTGCACTGTAAAGCCATTATACTGAGCATGTCTTCCTCTGTCTAGCCGTTAGAATGAGCAAATCTTCCGCTGTGAAGTCATTACACTGAGCTCATCTTCCAATATAAAGCCAATACACTGAGCACATCTTCCACTATAAAGCCATTACATTGAGCACATCTTCCACTGTAAAGCCATTACACTGGGCAAATGTTCCGCTGTGAGGTTATTACACTGAGCACATCTTCCACTATCAAGCAAATACACTGAGCACATCTTCCACTATATAGCCGTTACACGGAGCACGTCTTCCACTGAAAAGCCATTACACTGAGCACATCTTCCACTATAAAGCCATTACACTGAGCACGTCTTCCACTGTAAAGCCATTACACTGAGCACATCTTCCACTGTAAAGCCATTACACTGAGCACATCTTCCACTGTAAAGCCGTTACATTGAGCACATCTTCCACTGTAAAGCCATTTCTGTGAGCACATCTTCCACTGTAAAGCCATTACTCTGAGGAAATCTTCCACTGTAAAGCCGTTACACTGAGCATGTCTTCCTCTGTAAAGCCATTACACTGAGCATGTCTTCCACTGTAAAGCCGTTACACTAAGCACGTCTTCCTCTGTCAAGCCGTTTCGCTGATCAAATCTTCCACTGTAAAGCCATTACACTGTGCATATCTTCCACTGTAAAGCCATTACACTGAGCACATCTTCCACTGTAAAGCCATTACACTGAGCACATCTTCCACTGTAAAGCTGTTTCGCTGAGCAAATCTTCCACTGTAAAGCCATTACGCTCAGCACATCTTCCACTATAAAGCCATTACACTGAGCACGTCTTCCCCTGTAAAGCCATTACACTGAGCATGTCTTACACAATAAAGCTGTTACACTGAGCACGTCTTCCTGTATAAAACCATTACACTGAGCACGTCTTCCACTGTAAAGTCATTACACTGAGCACGTGGTGCACTGTTAAGTCATTACACTGAGCACATCTTCCACTGTAAAGCCATTACACTGAGCACATCTTCCACTGTAAAGCCGTTACATTGAGCACATCTTCTACTGTAAAGCCATTACACTGGGCAAATCTTCCACTGTGAGGTTATTACACTGAGCACATCTTCCACTATCAAGCCATTACACTGAGCATGTCTTACACAATAAAGTCATTACACTGAGCATGTCTTACACAATAAATCTGTTACACTGAGCATGTCTTCCTGTGTAAAGCCGTTACACTGAGCATGTCTACCACTGTAAAGCCGTTACACTAAGCACCTCTTCCTCTGTCAAGCTGTTTCGCTGAGCAAATCTTCCACTGTAAAGCCATTAAACTCAGCACATCTTCCACTATAAAGCCTTTACACTGAGCACGTCTTCCACTGTAAAGCCATTATACTGAGCATGTCTTACACAATAAAGCTGTTACACTGAGCACGTCTTCCTGTATAAAACCATTACACTGAGCACGTGTTCCACTGTAAAGCCATTACACTGAGCACATCTTCCACTGTAAAGCCATTACACTGAGCACATCTTCCACTGTAAAGCCGTTACATTGAGCACATCTTCCACTGTAAAGCCATTACTGTGAGCACATCTTCCACTGTAAAGCCATTACTCTGAGGAAATCTTCCACTGTAAAGCCGTTACACTGAGCATGTCTTCCTCTGTAAAGCCATTACACTGAACATGTCTTTCACTGTAAAGCCATTACACTGAGCATATCTTCCACTATTAAGCCATTAAACTGAGCACATCTTCCACTGTAAAGCCATTATACTGAGCATGTCTTACACAATAAAGCTGTTACACTGAGCACGTCTTCCTGTATAAAACCATTACACTGAGCACGTCTTCCACTGTAAAGCCATTACACTGAGCACATCTTCCAGTGTAAAGCCGTTACATTGAGCACATCTTCCACTGTAAAGCCATTACACTGGGCAAATCTTCCACTGTGAGGTTATTACATTGAGCATATCTTCCACTATCAAGCCATTACACTGAGCATGTCTTACACAATAAAGCCGTTACACTGAGCATGTCTTACACAATAAAGCTGTTACACTGACCATGTCTTCCTCTGTAAAGCCGCTACACTGAGCATGTCTTCCACTGTAAAGCCGTTACACTAAGCACCTCTTCCTCTGTCAAGCTGTTTCGCTGAGCAAATCTTCCACTGTAAAGCCATTACGCTCAGCACATCTTCCACTATAAAGCCATTACACTGAGCACGTCTTCCACTGTAAAGCCATTACACTGAGCATGTCTTACACAATAAAGCTGTTACACTGAGCACGTCTTCCTGTATAAAACCATTACACTGAGCACGTCTTCCACTGTAAAGCCATTACACTGAGCACGTGGTGCACTGTTAAGTCATTACACTGAGCACATCTTCCACTGTAAAGCCATTACACTGAGCACATCTTCCACTGTAAAGCCGTTACATTGAGCACATCTTCTACTGTAAAGCCATTACACTGGGCAAATCTTCCACTGTGAGGTTATTACACTGAGCACATCTTCCACTATCAAGCCATTACACTGACCATGTCTTACACAATAAAGCCATTACACTGAGCATGTCTTACACAATAAAGCTTTTACACTGAGCATGTCTTCCTCTGTAAAGCCGTTACACTGAGCATGTCTACCACTGTAAAGCCGTTACACTAAGCACCTCTTCCTCTGTCAAGCTGTTTCGCTGAGCAAATCTTCCACTGTAAAGCCATTAAACTCAGCACATCTTCCACTATAAAGCCTTTACACTGAGCACGTCTTCCACTGTAAAGCCATTATTCTGAGCATGTCTCACACAATAAAGCTGTTACACTGAGCACGTCTTCCTGTATAAAACCATTACACTGAGCATGTGTTCCACTGTAAAGCCATTACACTGAGCACATCTTCCACTGTAAAGCCATTACACTGAGCACATCTTCCACTGTAAAGCCGTTACATTGAGCACATCTTCCACTGTAAAGCCATTACTGTGAGCACATCTTCCACTGTAAAGCCATTACTCTGAGGAAATCTTCCACTGTAAAGCCGTTACACTGAGCATGTCTTCCTCTGTAAAGCCATTACACTGAACATGTCTTTCACTGTAAAGCCGTTACACTAAGCACGTCTTCCTCTGTCAAGCCGTTTCGCTGAGCAAATCTTCCACTGTAAAGCCATTACACTGAGCATATCTTCCACTGTAAAGCCATTAAACTGAGCACGTCTTCCACTGTAAAGCCATTATACTGAGCATGTCTTACACAATAAAGCTGTTACACTGAGCACGTCTTCCTGTATAAAACCATTACACTGAGCACGTCTTCCACTGTAAAGCCATTACACTGAGCACATCTTCCACTGTAAAGTCGTTACATTGAGCACATCTTCCACTGTAAAGCCATTACACTGGGCAAATCTTCCACTGTGAGGTTATTACACTGAGCATATCTTCCACTATCAAGCCATTACACTGAGCATGTCTTACACAATAAAGCCGTTACACTGAGCATGTCTTACACAATAAAGCTGTTACACTGAGCACCTCTTCCTCTGTCAAGCTGTTTCGCTGAGCAAATCTTCCACTGTAAAGCCATTACACTCAGCACATCTTCCACTATAAAGCCATTACACTGAGCACGTCTTCCACTGTAAAGCCATTACACTGAGCACGTCTTCCACTGTAAAGCCATTACACTGAGCACGTGGTGCACTGTTAAGTCATTACACTGAGCACATCTTCCACTGTAAAGCCATTACACTGAGCACATCTTCCACTGTAAAGCCGTTACATTGAGCACATCTTCTACTGTAAAGCCATTACACTGGGCAAATCTTCCACTGTGAGGTTATTACACTGAGCACATCTTCCACTATCAAGCCATTACACTGAGCATGTCTTACACAATAAAGCTATTACACTGAGCATGTCTTACACAATAAAGCTGTTACACTGAGCATGTCTTCCACTGTAAAGCCGTTACACTAAGCACCTCTTCCTCTGTCAAGCTGTTTCGCTGAGCAAATCTTCCACTGTAAAGCCATTAAACTCAGCACATCTTCCACTATAAATCCATTACACTGAGCACGTCTTCCATTGTAAAGCCATTATACTGACCATGTCTTACACAATAAAGCTGTTACCCTGAGCACGTCTTCCTGTAGAGAACCATTACACTGAGCACGTGTTCCACTGTAAAGCCATTACACTGAGCAAATCTTCCACTGTAAAGCCATTACACTGAGCACATCTTCCACTGTAAAGCCGTTACATTGAGCACATCTTCCACTGTAAAGCCATTACTGTGAGCACATCTTCCACTGTACAGCCATTACTCTGAGCATATCTTCCACTCTAAAGCCATTAAACTGAGCACGTCTTCCACTGTAAAGCCATTTCACTGAGCACATCTTCCACTGTAAAGCCATTACACTGAGCATGTCTTCCTCTGTAAAGCCATTACACTGAGCATGTCTTCCACTGTAAAGCCATTACACTGAGCATATCTTCCACTATAAAGCCATTAAACTGAGCACGTCTTCCACTGTAAAGCCATTACACTGAGCACATCTTCCACTGTAAAGCCATTACACTGAGCAAATCTTCCTCTGTAAAGCCGTTACACTGAGCATGTCTTCCACTGTAAAGCCGTTACACTGAGCACGTCATCCACTGTAAAGCCATTACACTGAGCCCATCATCCACTGTAAAGCCATTACTCTGAGGAAATCTTCCACTGTAAAGCCGTTACACTGAGCACATCTTCCACTGTAAAGCCATTATACTGAGCATGTCTTACACGATAAAGCTGTTACACTGAGCACGTCTTCCTGTATAAAACCATGACACTGAGCACGTCTTCCACTGTAAAGCCATTACACTGAGCACTTCTTCCACTGTAAAGCCGTTACACCAAGCACCTCTTCCACTGTCAAGCTGTTTCGCTGAGCAAATCTTCCACTGTAAAGCCGTTACATTGAGCAGATCTTCCACTGTGAATCCATTACACTGGGCAAATCTTCCACTGTGAGGTTATTAGACTGAGCACATCTTCCACTATCAAGCCATTACACTGAGCATGTCTTACACAATAAAGCCGGTACACTGAGCATGTCTTACACAATAAAGCTGTTACACTGAGCACGTCTTCCTGTATAAAACCATTACACTGAGCACGGCTTCCACTGTAAAGCCATTACACTCAGCACATCTTCCACTGTAAAGCCATTACACTGAGCACGTCTTACACTGTAAAGCCATTATACTGAGCATGTCTTACACAATAAAGCTGTTACACTGAGCACGTCTTTCTGTATAAAACCATTACGCAGAGCACGTCATCCACTGTAAAGCCATTACACTGAGCACGTCTTCCACTGTAAAGCCATTACACTGAGCATATCTTCCACTGTCAAGCCATTACACTGAGCACATCTTCCACTGTAAAGCCATTACACTGAGCCCATCTTCCACTTTAAAGACATTACACTGAGCACGTCTTCCACTGTAAAGCCATTAGACTGAGCACATCTTCCACTGTAAATCCATTATAGTGAGCATGTCTTACACAATAAAGCTGTTACACTGAGCACGTCTTCCTGTATAAAACCATGACACTGAGCACGTCTTCCACTGTAAAGCCATTACACTGAGCACTTCTTCCACTGTAAAGCCATTACACTGAACACATCTTCCACTGTAAAGCCGTTACACCAAGCACCTCTTCCACTGTCAAGCTGTTTCGCTGAGCAAATCTTCCACTGTAAAGCCGTTACATTGAGCAGATCTTCCACTGTGAATCCATTACACTGGGCAAATCTTCCACTGTGAGGTTATTAGACTGAGCACATCTTCCACTATCAAGCCATTACACTGAGCATGTCTTACATAATAAAGCCGTTACACTGAGCATGTCTTACACAATAAAGCTGTTACACTGAGCACGTCTTCCTGTATAAAACCATTACACTGAGCACGGCTTCCACTGTAAAGCCATTACACTCAGCACATCTTCCACTGTAAAGCCATTACACTGAGCCCATCTTCCACTTTAAAGACATTACACTGAGCACGTCTTCCACTGTAAAGCCATTACTCTGAGGAAATCTTCCACTGTAAAGCCATTATACTGAGCATGTCTTACACGATAAAGCTGTTGCACTGAGCACGTCTTCCTGTATAAATCCATGACACTGAGCACGTCTTCCACTGTAAAGCCATTACACTGAGCACTTCTTCCACTGTAAAGCCATTACACTGAACACATCTTCCACTGTAAAGCCATTACACTGAACACATCTTCCACTGTAAAGCCGTTACACCAAGCACCTCTTCCTCTGTCAAGATGTTTCGCTGAGCAAATCTTCCATTGTAAAGCCGTTACATTGAGCAGATCTTCCACTGTAAAGCCATTACACTGGGCAAATCTTCCACTGTGAGGTTATTAGACTGAGCACATCTTCCACTATCAAGCCATTACACTGAGCATGTCTTACACAATAAAGCCGTTACACTGAGCATGTCTTACACAATAAAGCTGTTACACTGAGCACGTCTTCCACTATAAAGCCGTTACATTGAGCACATCTTCCACTGTAAAGCCATTACTGTGAGCACATCTTCCACTGTAAAGCCATTACTCTGAGGAAATCTTCCACTGTAAAGCCGTTACACTGAGCATGTCTTCATCTGTAAAGCCATTACACTGAGCATGTCTTCCACTGTAAAGCCGTTACACTAAGCACGTCTTCCTCTGTCAAGCCGTTTCGCTGAGCAAATCTTCCACTGTAAAGCCATTACACTGTGCATATCTTCCACTGAAAAGCCATTACACTGAGCCCATCTTCCACTTTAAAGACATTACACTGAGCACGTCTTCCACTGTAAAGCCATTAGACTGAGCACATCTTCCACTGTAAAGCTATTACACTGAGCACATCTTCCACTATAAAGCCATTAGACTGAGCACATCTTCCACTGTAAAGCTATTACACTGAGCACATCTTCCACTATAAAGCCATTACACTAAGCACGTCTTCAACTGTAAAGCCATTACACTGAGCATGTCTTCCACTGCAAAGCCATTACACTGAGCATATCTTCCATTATAAAGCCATTACATTGAGCACATCTTCCACTGTAAAGCCTTTACACTGTGCAAATGTTCCACTGTGAGGTTATTACACTGAGCACATCTTCCACTATCAAGCAAATACACTGAGCACATCTTCCACTATATAGCCGTTACACGGAGCACGTCTTCCACTGTAAAGCCATTACACTGAGCAAATCTTCCACTAGAAAGCCGTTACACTGAGCACGTGTTCCACTGTAAAGCCATTACACTGAGCACATCTTCCACTGTAAAGCCATTACACTGGGCAAATCTTCCGCTGTGAGGTTATTACACTGAGCACATCTTCCAGTATAAAGCCGTTACACGGAGCACGTCTTCCACTGTAAAGCCATTACACTGAGCAAATCTTCCACTAGAAAGCCGTTACACTGAGCACGTCTTCCACTGTAAAGCCATTACACTGAGCCTATCATCCACTGTAAAGCCATTACTCTGAGGAAATCTTCCACTGTAAAGCCTTTACACTGAGCACATCTTCCTGTAGTAAGCTATTACACTGACCACATCTTCCACTGTAAAGCCGTTACACAGAGCATGTCTTACACAATAAAGCTGTTACACTGAGCACGTCTTCCTGTATAAGACCATTACACTGAGCACGTCTTCCACTGTAAAGCCATTACACTGAGCACGTCTTCCACTGTAAAGCCATTACACTGAGCCTATCATCCACTGTAAAGCCATTACTCTGAGGAAATCTTCCACTGTAAAGCCTTTACACTGAGCACATCTTCCTGTAGTAAGCTATTACACTGACCACATCTTCCACTGTAAAGCCGTTACACTGAGCATGTCTTACACAATAAAGCTGTTACACTGAGCACGTCTTCCTTTGTAAATCCATTACACTGAGCACGTCTTACACTGTAAAGCCATTACACTGAGCAAATCTTCCACTAGAAAGCCGTTACACTGAGCACGTCTTCCACTGTAAAGCCATTACACTGAGCCTATCATCCACTGTAAAGCCATTACTCTGAGGAAATCTTCCACTGTAAAGCCTTTACACTGAGCACATCTTCCTGTAGTAAGCTATTACACTGACCACATCTTCCACTGTAAAGCCGTTACACAGAGCATGTCTTACACAATAAAGCTGTTACACTGAGCACGTCTTCCTGTATAAGACCATTACACTGAGCACGTCTTCCACTGTAAAGCCATTACACTGAGCACGTCTTCCACTGTAAAGCCATTACACTGAGCCTATCATCCACTGTAAAGCCATTACTCTGAGGAAATCTTCCACTGTAAAGCCTTTACACTGAGCACATCTTCCTGTAGTAAGCTATTACACTGACCACATCTTCCACTGTAAAGCCGTTACACTGAGCATGTCTTACACAATAAAGCTGTTACACTGAGCACGTCTTCCTTTGTAAATCCATTACACTGAGCACGTCTTACACTGTAAAGCCGTTACACTGAGCATGTCTTACACAATAAAGCTGTTACACTGAGCACGTCTTCCTGTATAAGACCATTACACTGAGCACGTCTTCCACTGTAAAGCCATTACACTGTGCACATCTTGCACTGTAAAGCCATTACACTGAGCACGTCCTCCACTGTAAAGCCATTACACTGAGCACGTCTTCCGCTGTAAAGCCGTTGCACTGAGCAGGTCTTCCACTGTAAAGCCATTACACTGAGCACGTCTTACACTGTAAAGCCATTACACTGAGAACGTCATCCTGTATAAAGCCATTACACTGAGCAGGTCTTCGACTGTGAAGCCATTACACTGAGCACTTCATCAACTGTAAAGCCATTACACTGAGCACGTCTTCATGTAGAAAGCCATTTCACTGAGCACATCTTGCACTGTAAAGCCATTAAATTGAGCACATCTTCCAATTTAAAGCCATTACACTGAGCACGTCTTCCTCTGTAAAGCCGTTACACTGAGTACATCTTCCACTGTAAAGCTATTACACTGAGCACGTCTTCCTCTGTAAAGCCGTTTCACTGAGCACATCTTCCACTGTAAAGCCATTACACTGAGCACATCTTCCACTATAAAGCCATTACACTGAGCACGTCTTGCACTGTAAAGCCGTTATGCTGAGCATGTCTTCCTCTGTCTAGCCGTTACAATGAGCAAATCTTCCGCTGTGAAGTCATTACACTGAGCTCATCTTCCAATATAAAGCCAATACACTGAGCACATCTTCCACTATAAAGCCGTTACACTGAGCACGTCTTACACTGTAAAGGCATTACACTGAGCACGCCTTCCACTGTAAAGCCATTACACTGAGCAAATCTTCCTCTGTAAAGCCGTTACACTGAGCATGTCTTCCACTGTAAAGCCGTTACACTGAGCACGTCATCCACTGTAAAGCCATTACTCTGAGGAAATCTTCCACTGTAAAGCCATTATACTGAGCATGTCTTACACGATAAAGCTGTTACACTGAGCACGTCTTCCTGTATAAAACCATGACACTGAGCACGTCTTCCACTGTAAAGCCATTACACTGAGCCTATCATCCACTGTAAAGCCATTACTCTGAGGAAATCTTCCACTGTAAAGCCTTTACACTGAGCACATCTTCCTGTAGTAAGCTATTACACTGACCACATCTTCCACTGTAAAGCCGTTACACTGAGCACGTCTTCCTTTGTAAATCCATTACACTGAGCACGTCTTACAGTGTAAAGCCGTTACACTGAGCATGTCTTACACAATAAAGCTGTTACACTGAGCACGTCTTCCTGTATAAGACCATTACACTGAGCACGTCTTCCACTGTAAAGCCATTACACTGAGCACATCTTGCACTGTAAAGCCATTACACTGAGCATGTCCTCCACTGTAAAGCCATTACACTGAGCACGTCTTCCTCTGTAAAGGCGTTGCACTGAGCAGGTCTTCCACTGTAAAGCCATTACACTGAGCACGTCTTACACTGTAAAACCATTACACTGAGCAGGTCTTCGACTGTAAAGCCATTACACTGAGCACTTCATCAACTGTAAAGCCATTACACTGAGCACGTCTTCATGTAGAAAGCCATTTCACTGAGCACATCTTGCACTGTAAAGCCATTAAACTGAGCACATCTTCCAATTTAAAGCCATTACACTGAGCACGTCTTCCTCTGTAAAGCCGTTACACTGAGTACATCTTCCACTGTAAAGCTATTACACTGAGCACGTCTTCCTCTGTAAAGCCGTTTCACTGAGCACATCTTCCACTGTAAAGCCATTACACTGAGCACATCTTCCACTATAAAGCTATTACACTGGGCAAATCTTCCACTGTGAGGTTATTAGACTGAGCACATCTTCCACTATCAAGCCATTACACTGAGCATGTCTTACACAATAAAGCCGTTACACTGAGCACGTCTTCCTTTGTAAATCCATTACACTGAGCACGTCTTACAGTGTAAAGCCGTTACACTGAGCACATCTTCCACTATAAAGCCATTACACTGAGCACGTCTTGCACTGTAAAGCCATTATACTGAGCATGTCTTCCTCTGTCTAGCCGTTACAATGAGCAAATCTTCCGCTGTGAAGTCATTACACTGAGCTCATCTTCCAATATAAAGCCAATACACTGAGCACATCTTCCACTATAAAGCCGTTACACTGAGCACGTCTTACACTGTAAAGGCATTACACTGAGCACGCCTTCCACTGTAAAGCCATTACACTGAGCAAATCTTCCTCTGTAAAGCCGTTACACTGAGCATGTCTTCCACTGTAAAGCCGTTACACTGAGCACGTCATCCACTGTAAAGCCATTACTCTGAGGAAATCTTCCACTGTAAAGCCATTATACTGAGCATGTCTTACACGATAAAGCTGTTACACTGAGCACGTCTTCCTGTATAAAACCATGACACTGAGCCCGTCTTCCACTGTAAAGCCATTACACTGAGCACTTCTTCCACTGTAAAGCCATTACACTGAACACATCTTCCACTGTAAAGCCGTTACACCAAGCACCTCTTCCTCTGTCAAGCTGTTTCGCTGAGCAAATCTTCCACTGTAAAGCCGTTACATTGAGCAGATCTTCCACTGTAAAGCCATTACACTGGGCAAATCTTCCACTGTGAGGTTATTAGACTGAGCACATCTTCCACTATCAAGCCATTACACTGAGCATGTCTTACACAATAAAGCCGTTACACTGAGCATGTCTTCCTTTGTAAATCCATTACACTGAGCACGTCTTACAGTGTAAAGCCGTTACACTGAGCATGTCTTACACAATAAAGCTGTTACACTGAGCACGTCTTCCTGTATAAGACCATTACACTGAGCACGTCTTCCACTGTAAAGCCATTACACTGAGCACATCTTGCACTGTAAAGCCATTACACTGAGCACGTCTTCCTCTGTAAAGCCGTTGCACTGAGCACGTCTTCCACTGTAAAGCCATTACTCTGAGGAAATCTTCCACTGTAAAGCCATTATACTGAGCATGTCTTACACGATAAAGCTGTTACACTGAGCACGTCTTCCTGTATAAAACCATGACACTGAGCACGTCTTCCACTGTAAAGCCATTACACTGAGCACTTCTTCCACTGTAAAGCCATTACACTGAACACATCTTCCACTGTAAAGCCGTTACACCAAGCACCTCTTCCTCTGTCAAGCTGTTTCGCTGAGCAAATCTTCCACTGTAAAGCCGTTACATTGAGCAGATCTTCCACTGTAAAGCCATTACACTGGGCAAATCTTCCACTGTGAGGTTATTAGACTGAGCACATCTTCCACTATCAAGCCATTACACTGAGCATGTCTTACACAATAAAGCCGTTACACTGAGCATGTCTTACACAATAAAGCTGTTACACTGAGCACATCTTCCTGTATAAAACCATTACACTGAGCACGTCTTCCACTATAAAGCCATTACACTGAGCACATCTTCCACTGTAAAGCCATTACACTGAGCACATCTTCCACTGTAAAGCCGTTACATTGAGCACATCTTCCACTGTAAAGCCATTACTGTGAGCACATCTTCCACTGTAAAGCCATTACTCTGAGGAAATCTTCCACTGTAAAGCCGTTACACTGAGCATGTCTTCCTCTGTAAAGCCATTACACTGAGCATGTCTTCCACTGTAAAGCTGTTACACTAAGCACGTCTTCCTCTGTCAAGCCGTTTCGCTGAGCAAATCTTCCACTGTAAAGCCATTACACTGTGCATATCTTCCACTGTAAAGCCATTACACTGAGCACATCTTCCACTGTAAAGCCATTACACTGAGCCCATCTTCCACTTTAAAGACATTACACTGAGCACGTCTTCCACTGTAAAGCCATTAGACTGAGCACATCTTCCACTGTAAAGCTATTACACTGAGCACATCTTCCACTATAAAGCCATTACACTAAGCACGTCTTCAACTGTAAAGCCATTACACTGAGCATGTCTTCCACTGCAAAGCCATTACACTGAGCATATCTTCCATTATAAAGCCATTACATTGAGCACATCTTCCACTGTAAAGCCTTTACACTGGGCAAATGTTCCGCTGTGAGGTTATTACACTGAGCACATCTTCCACTATCAAGCAAATACACTGAGCACATCTTCCACTATATAGCCGTTACACGGAGCACGTCTTCCACTGTAAAGCCATTACACTGAGCAAATCTTCCACTAGAAAGCCGTTACACTGAGCACGTGTTCCACTGTAAAGCCATTACACTGAGCACATCTTCCACTGTAAAGCCATTACACTGGGCAAATCTTCCGCTGTGAGGTTATTACAGTGAGCACATCTTCCACTATCAAGCAAATACACTGAGCACATCTTCCACTATAAAGCCGTTACACGGAGCACGTCTTCCACTGTAAAGCCATTACACTGAGCAAATCTTCCACTAGAAAGCCGTTACACTGAGCACGTCTTCCACTGTAAAGCCATTACACTGAGCCTATCATCCACTGTAAAGCCATTACTCTGAGGAAATCTTCCACTGTAAAGCCATTACACTGAGCACGTCTTACACTGTAAAGCCATTACACTGAGCACGTCATCCTGTATAAAACCATTACACTGAGCAGGTCTTCGACTGTAAAGCCATTACACTGAGCACTTCATCAACTGTAAAGCCATTACACTGAGCACGTCTTCATGTAGAAAGCCATTTCACTGAGCACATGTTGCACTGTAAAGCCATTAAACTGAGCACATCTTCCAATTTAAAGCCATTACACTGAGCACGTCTTCCTCTGTAAAGCCGTTACACTGAGTACATCTTCCACTGTAAAGCTATTACACTGAGCACGTCTTCCTCTGTAAAGCCGTTTCACTGAGCACATCTTCCACTGTAAAGCCATTACACTGAGCACATCTTCCACTATAAAGCCATTACACTGAGCACGTCTTGCACTGTAAAGCCATTATACTGAGCATGTCTTCCTCTGTCTAGCCGTTACAATGAGCAAATCTTCCGCTGTGAAGTCATTACACTGAGCTCATCTTCCAATATAAAGCCAATACACTGAGCACATCTTCCACTATAAAGCCGTTACACTGAGCACGTCTTACACTGTAAAGGCATTACACTGAGCACGCCTTCCACTGTAAAGCCATTACACTGAGCAAATCTTCCTCTGTAAAGCCGTTACACTGAGCATGTCTTCCACTGTAAAGCCGTTACACTGAGCACGTCATCCACTGTAAAGCCATTACTCTGAGGAAATCTTCCACTGTAAAGCCATTATACTGAGCATGTCTTACACGATAAAGCTGTTACACTGAGCACGTCTTCCTGTATAAAACCATGACACTGAGCCCGTCTTCCACTGTAAAGCCATTACACTGAGCACTTCTTCCACTGTAAAGCCATTACACTGAACACATCTTCCACTGTAAAGCCGTTACACCAAGCACCTCTTCCTCTGTCAAGCTGTTTCGCTGAGCAAATCTTCCACTGTAAAGCCGTTACATTGAGCAGATCTTCCACTGTAAAGCCATTACACTGGGCAAATCTTCCACTGTGAGGTTATTAGACTGAGCACATCTTCCACTATCAAGCCATTACACTGAGCATGTCTTACACAATAAAGCCGTTACACTGAGCATGTCTTACACAATAAAGCTGTTACACTGAGCACGTCTTCCTGTATAAAACCATTACACTGAGCACGGCTTCCACTGTAAAGCCATTACACTGAGCACATCTTCCACTGTAAAGCCATTACACTGTGCACATCTTCCACTGTAAAGCCGTTACATTGAGCACATCTTCCACTGTAAAGCCATTACTGTGAGCACATCTTCCACTGTAAAGCCATTACTCTGAGGAAATCTTCCACTGTAAAGCCGTTACACTGAGCATGTCTTCCTCTGTAAAGCCATTACACTGAGCATGTCTTCCACTGTAAAGCCGTTACATTGAGCACATCTTCCACTGTAAAGCCATTACTGTGAGCACATCTTCCACTGTAAAGCCATTACACTGAGCACATCTTCCACTGTAAAGCCATTACGCTCAGCACATCTTCCACTATAAAGCCATTACACTGAGTACGTCTTCCACTGTAAAGCCATTACACTGAGCATGTCTTACACAATAAAGCCGTTACATTGAGCACATCTTCCACTGTAAAGCCATTACACGGGGCAAATCTTCCACTGTGAGGTTATTACACTGAGCACATCTTCCACTATCAAGCCATTACACTGAGCATGTCTTACACAATAAAGCCATTACACTGAGCATGTCTTACACAATAAATCTGTTACACTGAGCATGTCTTCCTCTGTAAAGCCGTTACACTGAGCATGTCTACCACTGTAAAGCCGTTACACTAAGCACCTCTTCCTCTGTCAAGCTGTTTCGCTGAGCAAATCTTCCACTGTAAAGCCATTACACTGAGCATGTCTTCCTCTGTAAAGCCATTACACTGAACATGTCTTTCACTGTAAAGCCATTACACTGAGCATATCTTCCACTATAAAGCCATTAAACTGAGCACATCTTCCACTGTAAAGCCGTTACACAGAGCATGTCTTACACAATAAAGCTGTTACACTGAGCAAATCTTCCACTAGAAAGCCGTTACACTGAGCATGTCTTCCTCTGTAAAGCCGTTACACTGAGCATGTCTACCACTGTAAAGCCGTTTCACTAAGCACCTCTTCCTCTGTCAAGCTGTTTCGCTGAGCAAATCTTCCACTAGAAAGCCGTTACACTGAGCACGTGTTCCACTGTAAAGCCATTACACTGAGCACATCTTCCACTGTAAAGCCATTACACTGGGCAAATCTTCCGCTGTGAGGTTATTACACTGAGCACATCTTCCACTATCAAGCAAATACACTGAGCACATCCTCCAGTATAAAGCCGTTACACGGAGCACGTCTTCCACTGTAAAGCCATTACACTGAGCAAATCTTCCACGAGAAAGCCGTTACACTGAGCACGTCTTCCACTGTAAAGCCATTACACTGAGCCTATCATCCACTGTAAAGCCATTACTCTGAGGAAATCTTCCACTGTAAAGCCTTTACACTGAGCACATCTTCCTGTAGTAAGCTATTACACTGACCACATCTTCCACTGTAAAGCCGTTACACAGAGCATGTCTTACACAATAAAGCTGTTACACTGAGCACGTCTTCCTGTATAAGACCATTACACTGAGCACGTCTTCCACTGTAAAGCCATTACACTGAGCACGTCTTCCACTGTAAAGCCATTACACTGAGCCAATCATCCACTGTAAAGCCATTACTCTGAGGAAATCTTCCACTGTAAAGCCTTTACACTGAGCACATCTTCCTGTAGTAAGCTATT
This sequence comes from Hypanus sabinus, assembly GCF_030144855.1. Lineage (NCBI taxonomy): Eukaryota > Metazoa > Chordata > Chondrichthyes > Myliobatiformes > Dasyatidae > Hypanus > Hypanus sabinus. The sequence continues at coordinate 108,351,809 of NC_082707.1, forward strand.
ACACTGACCACATCTTCCACTGTAAAGCCGTTACACTGAGCATGTCTTACACAATAAAGCTGTTACACTGAGCACGTCTTCCTTTCTAAATCCATTACACTGAGCACGTCTTACACTGTAAAGCCGTTACACTGAGCATGTCTTACACAATAAAGCTGTTACACTGAGCACGTCTTCCTTTCTAAATCCATTACACTGAGCACGTCTTACACTGTAAAGCCGTTACACTGAGCATGTCTTACACAATAAAGCTGTTACACTGAGCACGTCTTCCTTTCTAAATCCATTACACTGAGCACGTCCTCCACTGTAAAGCCATTACACTGAGCACGTCTTCCGCTGTAAAGCCGTTGCACTGAGCAGGTCTTCCACTGTAAAGCCATTACACTGAGCACGTCTTACACTGTAAAGCCATTACACTGAGAACGTCATCCTGTATAAAACCATTACACTGAGCAGGTCTTCGACTGTGAAGCCATTACACTGAGCACTTCATCAACTGTAAAGCCATTACACTGAGCACGTCTTCATGTAGAAAGCCATTTCACTGAGCACATCTTGCACTGTAAAGCCATTAAACTGAGCACATCTTCCAATTTAAAGCCATTACACTGAGCACGTCTTCCTCTGTAAAGCCGTTACACTGAGTACATCTTCCACTGTAAAGCTATTACACTGAGCACGTCTTCCTCTGTAAAGCCGTTTCACTGAGCACATCTTCCACTGTAAAGCCATTACACTGAGCACATCTTCCACTATAAAGCCATTACACTGAGCACGTCTTGCACTGTAAAGCCATTATACTGAGCATGTCTTCCTCTGTCTAGCCATTACAATGAGCAAATCTTCCGCTGTGAAGTCATTACACTGAGCTCATCTTCCAATATAAAGCCAATACACTGAGCACATCTTCCACTATAAAGCCGTTACACTGAGCACGTCTTACACTGTAAAGGCATTACACTGAGCACGCCTTTCACTGTAAAGCCATTACACTGAGCAAATCTTCCTCTGTAAAGCCGTTACACTGAGCATGTCTTCCACTGTAAAGCCGTTACACTGAGCACGTCATCCACTGTAAAGCCATTACTCTGAGGAAATCTTCCACTGTAAAGCCATTATACTGAGCATGTCTTACACGATAAAGCTGTTACACTGAGCACGTCTTCCTGTATAAAACCATGACACTGAGCACGTCTTCCACTGTAAAGCCATTACACTGAGCCTATCATCCGCTGTAAAGCCATTACTCTGAGGAAATCTTCCACTGTAAAGCCTTTACACTGAGCACATCTTCCTGTAGTAAGCTATTACACTGACCACATCTTCCACTGTAAAGCCGTTACACTGAGCACGTCTTCCTTTGTAAATCCATTACACTGAGCACGTCTTACAGTGTAAAGCCATTACACTGAGCATGTCTTACACAATAAAGCTGTTACACTGAGCACGTCTTCCTGTATAAGACCATTACACTGAGCACGTCTTCCACTGTAAAGCCATTACACTGAGCACATCTTGCACTGTAAAGCCATTACACTGAGCATGTCCTCCACTGTAAAGCCATTACACTGAGCACGTCTTCCTCTGTAAAGCCGTTGCACTGAGCAGGTGTTCCACTGTAAAGCCATTACACTGAGCACGTCTTACACTGTAAAGCCATTACACTGAGCACGTCATCCTGTATAAAACCATTACACTGAGCAGGTCTTCGACTGTAAAGCCATTACACTGAGCACTTCATCAACTGTAAAGCCATTACACTGAGCACGTCTTCATGTAGAAAGCCATTTCACTGAGCAGGTCTTCCACTGCAAAGCCATTACACTGAGCATATCTTCCATTATAAAGCCATTACATTGAGCACATCTTCCACTGTAAAGCCTTTACACTGGGCAAATGTTCCGCTGTGAGGTTATTACACTGAGCACATCTTCCACTATCAAGCAAATACACTGAGCACATCTTCCACTATATAGCCGTTACACGGAGCACGTCTTCCACTGTAAAGCCATTACACTGAGCAAATCTTCCACTAGAAAGCCGTTACACTGAGCACGTGTTCCACTGTAAAGCCATTACACTGAGCACATCTTCCACTGTAAAGCCATTACACTGGGCAAATCCTCCGCTGTGAGGTTATTACAGTGAGCACATCTTCCACTATCAAGCAAATACACTGAGCACATCTTCCACTATAAAGCCGTTACACAGAGCACGTCTTCCACTGTAAAGCCATTACACTGAGCAAATCTTCCACTAGAAAGCCGTTACACTGAGCACGTCTTCCACTGTAAAGCCATTACACTGAGCCTATCATCCACTGTAAAGCCATTACTCTGAGGAAATCTTCCACTGTAAAGCCATTACACTGAGCACGTCATCCTGTATAAAACCATTACACTGAGCAGGTCTTCGACTGTAAAGCCATTACACTGAGCACTTCATCAACTGTAAAGCCATTACACTGAGCACGTCTTCATGTAGAAAGCCATTTCACTGAGCACATCTTCCACTGTAAAGCGATTACACTGAGCACATCTTCCACTGTAAAGCCATTACACTGAGCACATCTTCCTCTGTAAAGCCGTTACACTGAGCATGTCTTCCACTGTAAAGCCGTTACACTGAGCACGTCATCCACTGTAAAGCCGTTACACTGTGCATGTCATCCACTGTAAAGCCATTACACTGCGCCCATCATCCACTGTAAAGCCATTACTCTGAGGAAATCTTCCACTGTAAAGCCGTTACACTGAGCACATCTTCCACTGTAAAGCCTTTATCCTGAGCATGTCTTACACAATAAAGCTGTTACACTGAGCACGTCTTCCTATATAAAACCATTACACTGAGCACGTCTTCCACTGTAAAGCCATTACACTGAGCACATCTTCCACTGTAAAGCCATTACACTGAGTACATCTTCCACTGTAAAGCCATTACACTGAGCACATCTTCCAGTGTAAAGCCGTTACATTGAGCACATCTTCCACTGTAAAGCCATTACACTGGGCAAATCTTCCACTGTGAGGTTATTACACTGAGCACATCTTCCACTATCAAGCCATTACACTGAGCATGTCTTACACAATAAAGCCATTACACTGAGCATGTCTTACACAATAAAGCTGTTACACTGAGCATGTCTTCCTCTGTAAAGCCGTTACACTGAGCAAATCTTCCACTGTAAAGCCATTACACTCAGGACATCTTCCACTATAAAGCCATTACACTGAGCACGTCTTCCACTGTAAAGCCATTATACTGAGCATGTCTTACACAATAAAGCTGTTACACTGAGCACGTCTTCCTGTATAAAACCATTACACTGAGCACGTCTTCCACTGTAAAGCCATTACACTGAGCACATCTTCCACTGTAAAGCCATTACACTGAGCACGTCTTCCACTGTAAAGCCGTTACATTGAGCACATCTTCCACTGTAAAGCCATTACTGTGAGCACATCTTCCACTGTAAAGCCATTACTCTGAGGAAATCTTCCGCTGTAAAGCCGTTACACTGAGCATGTCTTCCTCTGTAAAGCCATTACACTGATCATGTCTTCCACTGTAAAGCCGTTACACTAAGCACGTCTTCCTCTGTCAAGCCGTTTCGCTGAGCAAATCTTCCACTGTAAAGCCATTACATTGTGCATATCTTCCACTGTAAAGCCATTACACTGAGCACATCTTCCACTGTAAAGCCATTACACTGAGCACATCTTCCACTGTAAAGCCATTACACTGAGCCCATCATCCACTGTAAAGCCATTACTCTGAGGAAATCTTCCACTGTAAAGTCGTTACACTGAGCACATCTTCCACTGTAAAGCCATTATACTGAGCATGTCTTACACAATAAAGCTGTTACACTGAGCACGTCTTCCTGTATAAAACCATTACACTGTGCACGTCTTCCACTGTAAAGCCATTACACTGAGCACATCTTCCACTGTAAAGCCATTACACTGAGCAAATCTTCCTCTGTAAAGCCGTTACACTGAGCATGTCTTCCACTGTAAAGCCATTACACTGAGCACATCTTCCTCTGTAAAGCCGTTACACTGAGCATGTCTTCCAATGTAAAGCCGTTACACTGAGCACTTCATCCACTGTAAAGCCGTTACACTGTGCATGTCATCCACTGTAAAGCCATTACACTGAGCCCATCATCCACTGTAAAGCCATTACTCTGAGGAAATCTTCCACTGTAAAGCCGTTACACTGAGCACATCTTCCACTGTAAAGCCTTTATCCTGAGCATGTCTTACACAATAAAGCTGTTACACTGAGCACGTCTTCCTATATAAAACCATTACACTGAGCACGTCTTCCACTGTAAAGCCATTACACTGAGCACATCTTCCACTGTAAAGCCATTACACTGCGTACATCTTCCACTGTAAAGCCATTACACTGAGCACATCTTCCAGTGTAAAGCCGTTACATTGAGCACATCTTCCACTGTAAAGCCATTACTGTGAGCACATCTTCCACTGTAAAGCCATTACTCTGAGGAAATCTTCCACTGTAAAGCCGTTACACTGAGCATGTCTTCCTCTGTAAAGCCATTACACTGAGCATGTCTTCCACTGTAAAGCCATTACACTAAGCACGTCTTCCTCTGTCAAGCCATTTCGCTGAGCAAATCTTCCACTGTAAAGCCATTACACTGTGCATATCTTCCACTGTAAAACCATTACACTGAGCACATCTTCCACTGTAAAGCCATTACACTGAGCCCATCATGCACTGTAAAGCCATTACTCTGAGGAAATCTTCCACTGTAAAGCCGTTACACTGAGCAGATCTTCCACTGTAAAGCCATTATACTGAGCATGTCTTACACAATAAAGCTGTTACACTGAGCACGTCTTCCTGTATAAAACCATTACACTGAGCACGTCTTCCACTGTAAAGCGATTACACTGAGCACATCTTCCACTGTAAAGCCATTACACTGAGCACATCTTCCTCTGTAAAGCCGTTACACTGAGCATGTCTTCCAATGTAAAGCCGTTACACTGAGCACTTCATCCACTGTAAAGCCGTTACACTGTGCATGTCATCCACTGTAAAGCCATTACACTGAGCCCATCATCCACTGTAAAGCCATTACTCTGAGGAAATCTTCCACTGTAAAGCCGTTACATTGAGCACATCTTCCACTGTAAAGCCATTACACGGGGCAAATCTTCCACTGTGAGGTTATTAGACTGAGCACATCTTCCACTATCAAGCCATTACACTGAGCATGTCTTACACAATAAAGCCGTTACACTGAGCATGTCTTAAACAATAAAGCTGTTACACTGAGCACGTCTTCCTGTATAAAACCATTACACTGAGCACGTCTTCCACTGTAAAGCCATTACACTGAGCACATCTTCCACTGTAAAGCCGTTACATTGAGCACATCTTCCACTGTAAAGCCATTACTGTGAGCACATCTTCCACTGTAAAGCCATTACTCTGAGGAAATCTCCCACTGTAAAGCCGTTACACTGATCATGTCTTCCTCTGTAAAGCCATTACACTGAGCATGTCTTGCACTGTAAAGCCGTTACACTAAGCACGTCTTCCTCTGTCAAGCCGTTTCGCTGAGCAAATCTTCCACTGTAAAGCCGTTACATTGAGCACATCTTCCACTGTAAAGCCATTACACGGGGCAAATCTTCCACTGTGAGGTTATTAGACTGAGCACATCTTCCACTATCAAGCCATTACACTGAGCATGTCTTACACAATAAAGCCGTTACACTGAGCATGTCTTACACAATAAAGCTGTTACACTGAGCAAGTCTTCCTGTATAAAACCATTACACTGAGCACGTCTTCCACTGTAAAGCCATTACACTGAGCACATCTTCCACTGTAAAGCCGTTACATTGAGCACATCTTCCACTGTAAAGCCGTTACATTGAGCACATCTTCCACTGTAAAGCCATTACACGGGGCAAATCTTCCACTGTGAGGTTATTAGACTGAGCACATCTTCCACTATCAAGCCATTACACTGAGCATGTCTTACACAATAAAGCCGTTACACTGAGCATGTCTTACACAATAAAGCTGTTACACTGAGCACGTCTTCCTGTATAAAACCATTACACTGAGCATGTCTTCCTCTGTAAAGCCATTACACTGAGCATGTCTTGCACTGTAAAGCCGTTACACTAAGCACGTCTTCCTCTGTCAAGCCGTTTCGCTGAGCAAATCTTCCACTGTAAAGCCATTACACTGTGCATATCTTCCAGTGTAAAGCCATTACACTGAGCACATCTTCCACTGTAAAGCCGTTACATTGAGCACATCTTCCACTGTAAAGCCATTACTGTGAGCACATCTTCCACTGTAAAGCCATTACTCTGAGGAAATCTTCCACTGTAAAGCCGTTACACTGAGCATGTCTTCCTCTGTAAAGCCATTACACTGAGCATGTCTTCCACTGTAAAGCCGTTACACTAAGCACGTCTTCCTCTGTCAAGCCGTTTCGCTGAGCAAATCTTCCACTGTAAAGCCATTACACTGTGCATATCTTCCACTGTAAAGCCATTACACTGAGCACATCTTCCACTGTAAAGCCATTACACTGAGCACATCTTCCACTGTAAAGCCGTTACATTGAGCACATCTTCCACTAGAAAGCCGTTACACTGAGCACGTCTTCCACTGTAAAGCCATTACACTGAGCCTATCATCCACTGTAAAGCCATTACTCTGAGGAAATCTTCCACTGTAAAGCCATTACACTGAGCACGTCATCCTGTATAAAACCATTACACTGAGCAGGTCTTCGACTGTAAAGCCATTACACTGAGCACTTCATCAACTGTAAAGCCATTACACTGAGCACGTCTTCATGTAGAAAGCCATTTCACTGAGCACATCTTCCACTGTAAAGCGATTACACTGAGCACATCTTCCACTGTAAAGCCATTACACTGAGCACATCTTCCTCTGTAAAGCCGTTACACTGAGCATGTCTTCCACTGTAAAGCCGTTACACTGAGCACGTCATCCACTGTAAAGCCGTTACACTGTGCATGTCATCCACTGTAAAGCCATTACACTGCGCCCATCATCCACTGTAAAGCCATTACTCTGAGGAAATCTTCCACTGTAAAGCCGTTACACTGAGCACATCTTCCACTGTAAAGCCTTTATCCTGAGCATGTCTTACACAATAAAGCTGTTACACTGAGCACGTCTTCCTATATAAAACCATTACACTGAGCACGTCTTCCACTGTAAAGCCATTACACTGAGCACATCTTCCACTGTAAAGCCATTACACTGAGTACATCTTCCACTGTAAAGCCATTACACTGAGCACATCTTCCAGTGTAAAGCCGTTACATTGAGCACATCTTCCACTGTAAAGCCATTACACTGGGCAAATCTTCCACTGTGAGGTTATTACACTGAGCACATCTTCCACTATCAAGCCATTACACTGAGCATGTCTTACACAATAAAGCCATTACACTGAGCATGTCTTACACAATAAAGCTGTTACACTGAGCATGTCTTCCTCTGTAAAGCCGTTACACTGAGCAAATCTTCCACTGTAAAGCCATTACACTCAGGACATCTTCCACTATAAAGCCATTACACTGAGCACGTCTTCCACTGTAAAGCCATTATACTGAGCATGTCTTACACAATAAAGCTGTTACACTGAGCACGTCTTCCTGTATAAAACCATTACACTGAGCACGTCTTCCACTGTAAAGCCATTACACTGAGCACATCTTCCACTGTAAAGCCATTACACTGAGCACGTCTTCCACTGTAAAGCCGTTACATTGAGCACATCTTCCACTGTAAAGCCATTACTGTGAGCACATCTTCCACTGTAAAGCCATTACTCTGAGGAAATCTTCCGCTGTAAAGCCGTTACACTGAGCATGTCTTCCTCTGTAAAGCCATTACACTGATCATGTCTTCCACTGTAAAGCCGTTACACTAAGCACGTCTTCCTCTGTTAAGCCGTTTCGCTGAGCAAATCTTCCACTGTAAAGCCATTACATTGTGCATATCTTCCACTGTAAAGCCATTACACTGAGCACATCTTCCACTGTAAAGCCATTACACTGAGCACATCTTCCACTGTAAAGCCATTACACTGAGCCCATCATCCACTGTAAAGCCATTACTCTGAGGAAATCTTCCACTGTAAAGTCGTTACACTGAGCACATCTTCCACTGTAAAGCCATTATACTGAGCATGTCTTACACAATAAAGCTGTTACACTGAGCACGTCTTCCTGTATAAAACCATTACACTGTGCACGTCTTCCACTGTAAAGCCATTACACTGAGCACATCTTCCACTGTAAAGCCATTACACTGAGCAAATCTTCCTCTGTAAAGCCGTTACACTGAGCATGTCTTCCACTGTAAAGCCATTACACTGAGCACATCTTCCTCTGTAAAGCCGTTACACTGAGCATGTCTTCCAATGTAAAGCCGTTACACTGAGCACTTCATCCACTGTAAAGCCGTTACACTGTGCATGTCATCCACTGTAAAGCCATTACACTGAGCCCATCATCCACTGTAAAGCCATTACTCTGAGGAAATCTTCCACTGTAAAGCCGTTACACTGAGCACATCTTCCACTGTAAAGCCTTTATCCTGAGCATGTCTTACACAATAAAGCTGTTACACTGAGCACGTCTTCCTATATAAAACCATTACACTGAGCACGTCTTCCACTGTAAAGCCATTACACTGAGCACATCTTCCACTGTAAAGCCATTACACTGCGTACATCTTCCACTGTAAAGCCATTACACTGAGCACATCTTCCAGTGTAAAGCCGTTACATTGAGCACATCTTCCACTGTAAAGCCATTACTGTGAGCACATCTTCCACTGTAAAGCCATTACTCTGAGGAAATCTTCCACTGTAAAGCCGTTACACTGAGCATGTCTTCCTCTGTAAAGCCATTACACTGAGCATGTCTTCCACTGTAAAGCCATTACACTAAGCACGTCTTCCTCTGTCAAGCCATTTCGCTGAGCAAATCTTCCACTGTAAAGCCATTACACTGTGCATATCTTCCACTGTAAAACCATTACACTGAGCACATCTTCCACTGTAAAGCCATTACACTGAGCCCATCATGCACTGTAAAGCCATTACTCTGAGGAAATCTTCCACTGTAAAGCCGTTACACTGAGCAGATCTTCCACTGTAAAGCCATTATACTGAGCATGTCTTACACAATAAAGCTGTTACACTGAGCACGTCTTCCTGTATAAAACCATTACACTGAGCACGTCTTCCACTGTAAAGCGATTACACTGAGCACATCTTCCACTGTAAAGCCATTACACTGAGCACATCTTCCTCTGTAAAGCCGTTACACTGAGCATGTCTTCCAATGTAAAGCCGTTACACTGAGCACTTCATCCACTGTAAAGCCGTTACACTGTGCATGTCATCCACTGTAAAGCCATTACACTGAGCCCATCATCCACTGTAAAGCCATTACTCTGAGGAAATCTTCCACTGTAAAGCCGTTACATTGAGCACATCTTCCACTGTAAAGCCATTACACGGGGCAAATCTTCCACTGTGAGGTTATTAGACTGAGCACATCTTCCACTATCAAGCCATTACACTGAGCATGTCTTACACAATAAAGCCGTTACACTGAGCATGTCTTAAACAATAAAGCTGTTACACTGAGCACGTCTTCCTGTATAAAACCATTACACTGAGCACGTCTTCCACTGTAAAGCCATTACACTGAGCACATCTTCCACTGTAAAGCCGTTACATTGAGCACATCTTCCACTGTAAAGCCATTACTGTGAGCACATCTTCCACTGTAAAGCCATTACTCTGAGGAAATCTCCCACTGTAAAGCCGTTACACTGATCATGTCTTCCTCTGTAAAGCCATTACACTGAGCATGTCTTGCACTGTAAAGCCGTTACACTAAGCACGTCTTCCTCTGTCAAGCCGTTTCGCTGAGCAAATCTTCCACTGTAAAGCCGTTACATTGAGCACATCTTCCACTGTAAAGCCATTACACGGGGCAAATCTTCCACTGTGAGGTTATTAGACTGAGCACATCTTCCACTATCAAGCCATTACACTGAGCATGTCTTACACAATAAAGCCGTTACACTGAGCATGTCTTACACAATAAAGCTGTTACACTGAGCAAGTCTTCCTGTATAAAACCATTACACTGAGCACGTCTTCCACTGTAAAGCCATTACACTGAGCACATCTTCCACTGTAAAGCCGTTACATTGAGCACATCTTCCACTGTAAAGCCGTTACATTGAGCACATCTTCCACTGTAAAGCCATTACACGGGGCAAATCTTCCACTGTGAGGTTATTAGACTGAGCACATCTTCCACTATCAAGCCATTACACTGAGCATGTCTTACACAATAAAGCCGTTACACTGAGCATGTCTTACACAATAAAGCTGTTACACTGAGCACGTCTTCCTGTATAAAACCATTACACTGAGCATGTCTTCCTCTGTAAAGCCATTACACTGAGCATGTCTTGCACTGTAAAGCCGTTACACTAAGCACGTCTTCCTCTGTCAAGCCGTTTCGCTGAGCAAATCTTCCACTGTAAAGCCATTACACTGTGCATATCTTCCAGTGTAAAGCCATTACACTGAGCACATCTTCCACTGTAAAGCCGTTACATTGAGCACATCTTCCACTGTAAAGCCATTACTGTGAGCACATCTTCCACTGTAAAGCCATTACTCTGAGGAAATCTTCCACTGTAAAGCCGTTACACTGAGCATGTCTTCCTCTGTAAAGCCATTACACTGAGCATGTCTTCCACTGTAAAGCCGTTACACTAAGCACGTCTTCCTCTGTCAAGCCGTTTCGCTGAGCAAATCTTCCACTGTAAAGCCATTACACTGTGCATATCTTCCACTGTAAAGCCATTACACTGAGCACATCTTCCACTGTAAAGCCATTACACTGAGCACATCTTCCACTGTAAAGCCGTTACATTGAGCACATCTTCCACTGTAAAGCCATTACTCTGAGGAAATCTCCCACTGTAAAGCCGTTACACTGAGCATGTCTTCCTCTGTAAAGCCATTACACTGAGCATGTCTTGCACTGTAAAGCCATTACTGTGAGCACATCTTCCACTGTAAAGCCATTACTGTGAGCACATCTTCCTCTGTAAAGCCGTTGCACTGAGCACATCTTCCACTGTAAAGCCATTACACTGAGCACATCTTCCACAGTAAAGCCATTATACTGAACACGTCTTCCTCTGTAAAGCCGTTACACTGAGCACGTGGTGCACTGTTAAGCCATTACACGGAGCACATCTTCCACTGTAAAGCCGTTACACTGAGCACATCTTCCACTGTAACGCCATTACACTGAGCACGTCTTCCACTGTAAAGCCATTACTGTCAGCACATCTTCCACTGTAAAGCCATTACTCTGAGGAAATCTTCCACTGTAAAGCCGTTACACTGAGCATGTCTTCCTCTATAAAGCCATTACACTGAGCATGTCTTCCATTGTAAAGCCGTTACACTAAGCACGTCTTCCTCTGTCAAGCCGTTTCGCTGAGCAAATCTTCCACTGTAAAGCCATTACACTGTGCATATCTTCCACTGTAAAGCCATTACACTGAGCACATCTTCCACTGTAAAGCCATTACACTGAGCACATCTTCCACTGTAAAGCCGTTACATTGAGCACATCTCCCACTGTAAAGCCATTACTGTGAGCACATCTTCCACTGTAAAGCCATTACTGTGAGCACATCTTCCTCTGTAAAGCCATTGCACTGAGCACATCTTCCACTGTAAAGCCATTACACTGAGCACATCTTCCACAGTAAAGCCATTATACTGAACACGTCTTTCTCTGTAACGCCGTTACACTGAGCACGTGGTGCACTGTTAAGCCATTACACGGAGCACATCTTCCACTGTAAAGCCATTACACTGAGCACATCTTCCACTGTAACGCCGTTACATTGAGCACATCTTCCACTGTAAAGCCATTACACTGGGCAAATCTTCCGCTGTGAGGTTATTACACTGAGCCCATCTTCCACTATCAAGCCATTACACTGGGCACATCTTCCACTGTAGTGCCATTACACCGAGCACGTCATCCTCTGTAAAGCCATTACACTGAGCACGTCTTCCTCTGTAAAGCCGTTTCACTGAGCACTTCTTCCACTGTAAAGCCATTACACTGATCACATCTTCCAGTATAAAGCCATTACACTGAGCATGTCTTACACAATAAAGCTGTTACACTGAACATGTCTTCTTCTGTAAAGCCGTTACACTGAGCATGTCTTCCACTGTAAAGCCGTTACACTAAGCACCTCTTCCTCTGTCAAGCCGTTTCGCTGAGCAAATCTTCCACTGTAAAGCCATTACACTGAGCACATCTTCTACTATAAAGCCATTACACTGAGCACATCTTCCACTGTAAATCCATTATACTGAGCATGTCTTACACAATAAAGCTGTTACACTGAGCACGTCTTCCTGTATAAAACCATGACACTGAGCACGTCTTCCACTGTAAAGCCATTACACTGAGCACTTCTTCCACTGTAAAGCCATTACACTGAACACATCTTCCACTGTAAAGCCGTTACACTAAGCACCTCTTCCTTTGTCAAGCTGTTTCGCTGAGCAAATCTTCCACTGTAAAGCCGTTACATTGAGCACATCTTCCACTGTAAAGCCATTACACTGGGCAAATCTTCCACTGTGAGGTTATTAGACTGAGCACATCTTCCACTATCAAGCCATTACACTGAGCATGTCTTACACAATAAAGCCGTTACACTGAGCATGTCTTACACAATAAAGCTGTTACACTGAGCACGTCTTCCTGTATAAAACCATTACACTGAGCACGTCTTCCACTGTAAAGCCATTACACTGAGCACATCTTCCACTGTAAAGCCATTACACTGAGCACATCTTCCACTGTAAAGCCGTTACATTGAGCACATCTTCCACTGTAAAGCCATTACTGTGAGCACATCTTCCACTGTAAAGCCATTACTCTGAGGAAATCTTCCACTGTAAAGCCGTTACACTGAGCATGTCTTCCTCTGTAAAGCCATTACACTGAGCATGTCTTCCACTGTAAAGCCATTACACTAAGCACGTCTTCCTCTGTCAAGCCATTTCGCTGAGCAAATCTTCCACTGTAAAGCCATTACACTGTGCATATCTTCCACTGTAAAACCATTACACTGAGCACATCTTCCACTGTAAAGCCATTACACTGAGCCCATCATGCACTGTAAAGCCATTACTCTGAGGAAATCTTCCACTGTAAAGCCGTTACACTGAGCAGATCTTCCACTGTAAAGCCATTATACTGAGCATGTCTTACACAATAAAGCTGTTACACTGAGCACGTCTTCCTGTATAAAACCATTACACTGAGCATGTCTTCCACTGTAAAGCGATTACACTGAGCACATCTTCCACTGTAAAGCCATTACACTGAGCACATCTTCCTCTGTAAAGCCGTTACACTGAGCATGTCTTCCAATGTAAAGCCGTTACACTGAGCACTTCATCCACTGTAAAGCCGTTACACTGTGCATGTCATCCACTGTAAAGCCATTACACTGAGCCCATCATCCACTGTAAAGCCATTACTCTGAGGAAATCTTCCACTGTAAAGCCGTTACACTGAGCACATCTTCCACTGTAAAGCCTTTATCCTGAGCATGTCTTACACAATAAAGCTGTTACACTGAGCACGTCTTCCTATATAAAACCATTACACTGAGCACGTCTTCCACTGTAAAGCCATTACACTGAGCACATCTTCCACTGTAAAGCCATTACACTGCGTACATCTTCCACTGTAAAGCCATTACACTGAGCACATCTTCCAGTGTAAAGCCGTTACATTGAGCACATCTTCCACTGTAAAGCCATTACACTGGGCAAATCTTCCACTGTGAGGTTATTACACTGAGCACATCTTCCACTATCAAGCCATTACACTGAGCATGTTTTACACAATAAAGCCATTACACTGAGCATGTCTTACACAATAAAGCTGTTACACTGAGCATGTCTTCCTCTGTAAAGCCGTTACACTGAGCAAATCTTCCACTGTAAAGCCATTACACTCAGGACATCTTCCACTATAAAGCCATTACACTGAGCACGTCTTCCACTGTAAAGCCATTATACTGAGCACATCTTCCACTGTAAAGCCATTACACTGAGCACGTCTTCCTATATAAAACCATTACACTGAGCACGTCTTCCACTGTAAAGCCATTACACTGAGCACATCTTCCACTGTAAAGCCATTACACTGAGCACATCTTCCACTGTAAAGCCATTACACTGAGCACATCTTCCACTGTAAAGCCGTTACATTAAGCACATCTTCCACTGTAAAGCCATTACACTGAGCACATCTTCCACTGTAAAGCCATTACACTGAGCACATCTTCCACTGTAAAGCCGTTACATTGAGCACATCTTCCACTGTAAAGCCATTACACTGAGCACATCTTCCACTGTAAAGCCATTACACTGAGCACATCTTCCACTGTAAAGCCGTTACATTAAGCACATCTTCCACTGTAAAGCCATTACACTGAGCACATCTTCCACTGTAAAGCCATTACACTGAGCACATCTTCCACTGTAAAGCCGTTACATTGAGCACATCTTCCACTGTAAAGCCATTACTGTGAGCACATCTTCCACTGTAAAGCCATTACACTGAGCACATCTTCCACTGTAAAGCCGTTACATTAAGCACATCTTCCACTGTAAAGCCATTACACTGAGCACATCTTCCACTGTAAAGCCATTACACTGAGCACATCTTCCACTGTAAAGCCGTTACATTGAGCACATCTTCCACTGTAAAGCCATTACTGTGAGCACATCTTCCACTGTAAAGCCATTACTCTGAGGAAATCTTCCACTGTAAAGCCGTTACACTAAGCACGTCTTCCTCTGTCAAGCCGTTTCTCTGAGCAAATCTTCCACTGTAAAGCCATTTCACTGTGCATATCTTCCACTGTAAAGCCATTACACTGAGCACATCTTCCACTGTAAAGCCATTACACTGAGCACATCTTCCACTGTAAAGCCGTTACATTGAGCACATCTTCCACTGTAAAGCCATTACTGTGAGCACATCTTCCACTGTAAAGCCATTACACTGAGCCCATCGTGCACTGTAAAGCCATTACTCTGAGGAAACCTTCCACTGTAAAGCCGTTACACTGAGCAGATCTTCCACTGTAAAGCTATTATACTGAGCATGTCTTACACAATAAAGCTGTTACACTGAGCACGTCTTCCTGTATAAAACCATTACACTGAGCACGTCTTCCACTGTAAAGCGATTACACTGAGCACATCTTCCACTGTAAAGCCATTACACTGAGCACATCTTCCTCTGTAAAGCCGTTACACTGAGCATGTCTTCCACTGTAAAGCCGTTACACTGAGCACGTCATCCACTGTAAAGCCGTTACACTGTGCATGTCATCCACTGTAAAGCCATTACACTGCGCCCATCATCCACTGTAAAGCCATTACTCTGAGGAAATCTTCCACTGTAAAGCCGTTACACTGAGCACATCTTCCACTGTAAAGCCTTTATCCTGAGCATGTCTTACACAATAAAGCTGTTACACTGAGCACGTCTTCCTATATAAAACCATTACACTGAGCACGTCTTCCACTGTAAAGCCATTACACTGAGCACATCTTCCACTGTAAAGCCATTACACTGAGTACATCTTCCACTGTAAAGCCATTACACTGAGCACATCTTCCAGTGTAAAGCCGTTACATTGAGCACATCTTCCACTGTAAAGCCATTACACTGGGCAAATCTTCCACTGTGAGGTTATTACACTGAGCACATCTTCCACTATCAAGCTATTACACTGAGCATGTCTTACACAATAAAGCCATTACACTGAGCATGTCTTACACAATAAAGCTGTTACACTGAGCATGTCTTCCTCTGTAAAGCCGTTACACTGAGCAAATCTTCCACTGTAAAGCCATTACACTCAGGACATCTTCCACTATAAAGCCATTACACTGAGCACGTCTTCCACTGTAAAGCCATTATACTGAGCATGTCTTACACAATAAAGCTGTTACACTGAGCACGTCTTCCTGTATAAAACCATTACACTGAGCACGTCTTCCACTGTAAAGCCATTACACTGAGCACATCTTCCACTGTAAAGCCATTACACTGAACACATCTTCCACTGTAAAGCCGTTACACTAAGCACCTCTTCCTTTGTCAAGCTGTTTCGCTGAGCAAATCTTCCACTGTAAAGCCGTTACATTGAGCACATCTTCCACTGTAAAGCCATTACACTGGGCAAATCTTCCACTGTGAGGTTATTAGACTGAGCACATCTTCCACTATCAAGCCATTACACTGAGCATGTCTTACACAATAAAGCCGTTACACTGAGCATGTCTTACACAATAAAGCTGTTACACTGAGCACGTCTTCCTGTATAAAACCATTACACTGAGCACGTCTTCCACTGTAAAGCCATTACACTGAGCACATCTTCCACTGTAAAGCCATTACACTGAGCACATCTTCCACTGTAAAGCCGTTACATTGAGCACATCTTCCACTGTAAAGCCATTACTGTGAGCACATCTTCCACTGTAAAGCCATTACTCTGAGGAAATCTTCCACTGTAAAGCCGTTACACTGAGCATGTCTTCCTCTGTAAAGCCATTACACTGAGCATGTCTTCCACTGTAAAGCCATTACACTAAGCACGTCTTCCTCTGTCAAGCCATTTCGCTGAGGAAATCTTCCACTGTAAAGCCATTACACTGAGCACATCTTCCACTGTAAAGCCATTACACTGAGCCCATCATGCACTGTAAAGCCATTACTCTGAGGAAATCTTCCACTGTAAAGCCGTTACACTGAGCAGATCTTCCACTGTAAAGCCATTATACTGAGCATGTCTTACACAATAAAGCTGTTACACTGAGCACGTCTTCCTGTATAAAACCATTACACTGAGCACGTCTTCCACTGTAAAGCGATTACACTGAGCACATCTTCCACTGTAAAGCCATTACACTGAGCACATCTTCCTCTGTAAAGCCGTTACACTGAGCATGTCTTCCAATGTAAAGCCGTTACACTGAGCACTTCATCCACTGTAAAGCCGTTACACTGTGCATGTCATCCACTGTAAAGCCATTACACTGAGCCCATCATCCACTGTAAAGCCATTACTCTGAGGAAATCTTCCACTGTAAAGCCGTTACACTGAGCACATCTTCCACTGTAAAGCCTTTATCCTGAGCATGTCTTACACAATAAAGCTGTTACACTGAGCACGTCTTCCTATATAAAACCATTACACTGAGCACGTCTTCCACTGTAAAGCCATTACACTGAGCACATCTTCCACTGTAAAGCCATTACACTGCGTACATCTTCCACTGTAAAGCCATTACACTGAGCACATCTTCCAGTGTAAAGCCGTTACATTGAGCACATCTTCCACTGTAAAGCCATTACACTGGGCAAATCTTCCACTGTGAGGTTATTACACTGAGCACATCTTCCACTATCAAGCCATTACACTGAGCATGTCTTACACAATAAAGCCATTACACTGAGCATGTCTTACACAATAAAGCTGTTACACTGAGCATGTCTTCCTCTGTAAAGCCGTTACACTGAGCAAATCTTCCACTGTAAAGCCATTACACTCAGGACATCTTCCACTATAAAGCCATTACACTGAGCACGTCTTCCACTGTAAAGCCATTATACTGAGCACATCTTCCACTGTAAAGCCATTACACTGAGCACGTCTTCCTATATAAAACCATTACACTGAGCATGTCTTCCACTGTAAAGCCATTACACTGAGCACATCTTCCACTGTAAAGCCATTACACTGAGCACATCTTCCACTGTA
This sequence comes from Hypanus sabinus, assembly GCF_030144855.1. Taxonomy (NCBI): domain Eukaryota; kingdom Metazoa; phylum Chordata; class Chondrichthyes; order Myliobatiformes; family Dasyatidae; genus Hypanus; species Hypanus sabinus. The sequence goes on from NC_082707.1 coordinate 108,369,785, forward strand.
AAGCCATTACACTGAGCACATCTTCCACTGTAAAGCCGTTACATTAAGCACATCTTCCACTGTAAAGCCATTACACTGAGCACATCTTCCACTGTAAAGCCATTACACTGAGCACATCTTCCACTGTAAAGCCGTTACATTGAGCACATCTTCCACTGTAAAGCCATTACTGTGAGCACATCTTCCACTGTAAAGCCATTACTCTGAGGAAATCTTCCACTGTAAAGCCGTTACACTGAGCATGTCTTCCTCTGTAAAGCCATTACACTGAGCATGTCTTCCACTGTAAAGCCGTTACACTAAGCACGTCTTCCTCTGTCAAGCCGTTTCTCTGAGCAAATCTTCCACTGTAAAGCCATTTCACTGTGCATATCTTCCACTGTAAAGCCATTACACTGAGCACATCTTCCACTGTAAAGCCATTACACTGAGCACATCTTCCACTGTAAAGCCGTTACATTGAGCACATCTTCCACTGTAAAGCCATTACTGTGAGCACATCTTCCAGTGTAAAGCCATTACACTGAGCCCATCATGCACTGTAAAGCCATTACTCTGAGGAAACCTTCCACTGTAAAGCCGTTACACTGAGCAGATCTTCCACTGTAAAGCTATTATACTGAGCATGTCTTCCTCTGTAAAGCCATTACACTGAGCATGTCTTCCACTGTAAAGCCGTTACACTAAGCACGTCTTCCTCTGTCAAGCCGTTTCTCTGAGCAAATCTTCCACTGTAAAGCCATTTCACTGTGCATATCTTCCACTGTAAAGCCATTACACTGAGCACATCTTCCACTGTAAAGCCATTACACTGAGCACATCTTCCACTGTAAAGCCGTTACATTGAGCACATCTTCCACTGTAAAGCCATTACTGTGAGCACATCTTCCAGTGTAAAGCCATTACACTGAGCCCATCATGCACTGTAAAGCCATTACTCTGAGGAAACCTTCCACTGTAAAGCCGTTACACTGAGCAGATCTTCCACTGTAAAGCTATTATACTGAGCATGTCTTACACAATAAAGCTGTTACACTGAGCACGTCTTCCTGTATAAAACCATTACACTGAGCACGTCTTCCACTGTAAAGCGATTACACTGAGCACATCTTCCACTGTAAAGCCATTACACTGAGCACATCTTCCTCTGTAAAGCCGTTACACTGAGCATGTCTTCCACTGTAAAGCCGTTACACTGAGCACGTCATCCACTGTAAAGCCGTTACACTGTGCATGTCATCCACTGTAAAGCCATTACACTGCGCCCATCATCCACTGTAAAGCCATTACTCTGAGGAAATCTTCCACTGTAAAGCCGTTACACTGAGCACATCTTCCACTGTAAAGCCTTTATCCTGAGCATGTCTTACACAATAAAGCTGTTACACTGAGCACGTCTTCCTATATAAAACCATTACACTGAGCACGTCTTCCACTGTAAAGCCATTACACTGAGCACATCTTCCACTGTAAAGCCATTACACTGAGTACATCTTCCACTGTAAAGCCATTACACTGAGCACATCTTCCAGTGTAAAGCCGTTACATTGAGCACATCTTCCACTGTAAAGCCATTACACTGGGCAAATCTTCCACTGTGAGGTTATTACACTGAGCACATCTTCCACTATCAAGCCATTACACTGAGCATGTCTTACACAATAAAGCCATTACACTGAGCATGTCTTACACAATAAAGCTGTTACACTGAGCATGTCTTCCTCTGTAAAGCCGTTACACTGAGCAAATCTTCCACTGTAAAGCCATTACACTCAGGACATCTTCCACTATAAAGCCATTACACTGAGCACGTCTTCCACTGTAAAGCCATTATACTGAGCATGTCTTACACAATAAAGCTGTTACACTGAGCACGTCTTCCTGTATAAAACCATTACACTGAGCACGTCTTCCACTGTAAAGCCATTACACTGAGCACATCTTCCACTGTAAAGCCATTACACTGAGCACGTCTTCCACTGTAAAGCCGTTACATTGAGCACATCTTCCACTGTAAAGCCATTACTGTGAGCACATCTTCCACTGTAAAGCCATTACTCTGAGGAAATCTTCCGCTGTAAAGCCGTTACACTGAGCATGTCTTCCTCTGTAAAGCCATTACACTGATCATGTCTTCCACTGTAAAGCCGTTACACTAAGCACGTCTTCCTCTGTCAAGCCGTTTCGCTGAGCAAATCTTCCACTGTAAAGTCATTACATTGTGCATATCTTCCACTGTAAAGCCATTACACTGAGCACATCTTCCACTGTAAAGCCATTACACTGAGCACATCTTCCACTGTAAAGCCATTACACTGAGCCCATCATCCACTGTAAAGCCATTACTCTGAGGAAATCTTACACTGTAAAGTCGTTACACTGAGCACATCTTCCACTGTAAAGCCATTATACTGAGCATGTCTTACACAATAAAGCTGTTACACTGAGCACGTCTTCCTGTATAAAACCATTACACTGTGCACGTCTTCCACTGTAAAGCCATTACACTGAGCACATCTTCCACTGTAAAGCCATTACACTGAGCAAATCTTCCTCTGTAAAGCCGTTACACTGAGCATGTCTTCCACTGTAAAGCCATTACACTGAGCACATCTTCCTCTGTAAAGCCGTTACACTGAGCATGTCTTCCAATGTAAAGCCGTTACACTGAGCACTTCATCCACTGTAAAGCCGTTACACTGTGCATGTCATCCACTGTAAAGCCATTACACTGAGCCCATCATCCACTGTAAAGCCATTACTCTGAGCACATCTTCCACTGTAAAGCCATTACACTGAGCCCATCATCCACTGTAAAGCCATTACTCTGAGGAAATCTTCCACTGTAAAGTCGTTACACTGAGCACATCTTCCACTGTAAAGCCATTATACTGAGCATGTCTTACACAATAAAGCTGTTACACTGAGCACGTCTTCCTGTATAAAACCATTACACTGTGCACGTCTTCCACTGTAAAGCCATTACACTGAGCACATCTTCCACTGTAAAGCCGTTACACTGAGCACATCTTCCACTGTAAAGCCTTTATCCTGAGCATGTCTTACACAATAAAGCTGTTACACTGAGCACGTCTTCCTATATAAAACCATTACACTGAGCACGTCTTCCACTGTAAAGCCATTACACTGAGCACATCTTCCACTGTAAAGCCATTACACTGCGTACATCTTCCACTGTAAAGCCATTACACTGAGCACATCTTCCAGTGTAAAGCCGTTACATTGAGCACATCTTCCACTGTAAAGCCATTACTGTGAGCACATCTTCCACTGTAAAGCCATTACTCTGAGGAAATCTTCCACTGTAAAGCCGTTACACTGAGCATGTCTTCCTCTGTAAAGCCATTACACTGAGCATGTCTTCCACTGTAAAGCCATTACACTAAGCACGTCTTCCTCTGTCAAGCCATTTCGCTGAGCAAATCTTCCACTGTAAAGCCATTACACTGTGCATATCTTCCACTGTAAAACCATTACACTGAGCACATCTTCCACTGTAAAGCCATTACACTGAGCCCATCATGCACTGTAAAGCCATTACTCTGAGGAAATCTTCCACTGTAAAGCCGTTACACTGAGCAGATCTTCCACTGTAAAGCCATTATACTGAGCATGTCTTACACAATAAAGCTGTTACACTGAGCACGTCTTCCTGTATAAAACCATTACACTGAGCACGTCTTCCACTGTAAAGCGATTACACTGAGCACATCTTCCACTGTAAAGCCATTACACTGAGCACATCTTCCTCTGTAAAGCCGTTACACTGAGCATGTCTTCCAATGTAAAGCCGTTACACTGAGCACTTCATCCACTGTAAAGCCGTTACACTGTGCATGTCATCCACTGTAAAGCCATTACACTGAGCCCATCATCCACTGTAAAGCCATTACTCTGAGGAAATCTTCCACTGTAAAGCCGTTACACTGAGCACATCTTCCACTGTAAAGCCTTTATCCTGAGCATGTCTTACACAATAAAGCTGTTACACTGAGCACGTCTTCCTATATAAAACCATTACACTGAGCACGTCTTCCACTGTAAAGCCATTACACTGAGCACATCTTCCACTGTAAAGCCATTACACTGCGTACATCTTCCACTGTAAAGCCATTACACTGAGCACATCTTCCAGTGTAAAGCCGTTACATTGAGCACATCTTCCACTGTAAAGCCATTACACTGGGCAAATCTTCCACTGTGAGGTTATTACACTGAGCACATCTTCCACTATCAAGCCATTACACTGAGCATGTCTTACACAATAAAGCCATTACACTGAGCATGTCTTACACAATAAAGCTGTTACACTGAGCATGTCTTCCTCTGTAAAGCCGTTACACTGAGCAAATCTTCCACTGTAAAGCCATTACACTCAGGACATCTTCCACTATAAAGCCATTACACTGAGCACGTCTTCCACTGTAAAGCCATTATACTGAGCACATCTTCCACTGTAAAGCCATTACACTGAGCACGTCTTCCTATATAAAACCATTACACTGAGCACGTCTTCCACAGTAAAGCCATTACACTGAGCACATCTTCCACTGTAAAGCCATTACACTGAGCACATCTTCCACTGTAAAGCCATTACACTGAGCACATCTTCCACTGTAAAGCCGTTACATTAAGCACATCTTCCACTGTAAAGCCATTACACTGAGCACATCTTCCACTGTAAAGCCATTACACTGAGCACATCTTCCACTGTAAAGCCGTTACATTGAGCACATCTTCCACTGTAAAGCCATTACTGTGAGCACATCTTCCACTGTAAAGCCATTACTCTGAGGAAATCTTCCACTGTAAAGCCGTTACACTGAGCATGTCTTCCTCTGTAAAGCCATTACACTGAGCATGTCTTCCACTGTAAAGCCGTTACACTAAGCACGTCTTCCTCTGTCAAGCCGTTTCTCTGAGCAAATCTTCCACTGTAAAGCCATTTCACTGTGCATATCTTCCACTGTAAAGCCATTACACTGAGCACATCTTCCACTGTAAAGCCATTACACTGAGCACATCTTCCACTGTAAAGCCGTTACATTGAGCACATCTTCCACTGTAAAGCCATTACTGTGAGCACATCTTCCAGTGTAAAGCCATTACACTGAGCCCATCATGCACTGTAAAGCCATTACTCTGAGGAAACCTTCCACTGTAAAGCCGTTACACTGAGCAGATCTTCCACTGTAAAGCTATTATACTGAGCATGTCTTACACAATAAAGCTGTTACACTGAGCACGTCTTCCTGTATAAAACCATTACACTGAGCACGTCTTCCACTGTAAAGCGATTACACTGAGCACATCTTCCACTGTAAAGCCATTACACTGAGCACATCTTCCTCTGTAAAGCCGTTACACTGAGCATGTCTTCCACTGTAAAGCCGTTACACTGAGCATGTCATCCACTGTAAAGCCGTTACACTGTGCATGTCATCCACTGTAAAGCCATTACACTGCGCCCATCATCCACTGTAAAGCCATTACTCTGAGGAAATCTTCCACTGTAAAGCCGTTACACTGAGCACATCTTCCACTGTAAAGCCTTTATCCTGAGCATGTCTTACACAATAAAGCTGTTACACTGAGCACGTCTTCCTATATAAAACCATTACACTGAGCACGTCTTCCACTGTAAAGCCATTACACTGAGCACATCTTCCACTGTAAAGCCATTACACTGAGTACATCTTCCACTGTAAAGCCATTACACTGAGCACATCTTCCAGTGTAAAGCCGTTACATTGAGCACATCTTCCACTGTAAAGCCATTACACTGGGCAAATCTTCCACTGTGAGGTTATTACACTGAGCACATCTTCCACTATCAAGCCATTACACTGAGCATGTCTTACACAATAAAGCCATTACACTGAGCATGTCTTACACAATAAAGCTGTTACACTGAGCATGTCTTCCTCTGTAAAGCCGTTACACTGAGCAAATCTTCCACTGTAAAGCCATTACACTCAGGACATCTTCCACTATAAAGCCATTACACTGAGCACGTCTTCCACTGTAAAGCCATTATACTGAGCATGTCTTACACAATAAAGCTGTTACACTGAGCACGTCTTCCTGTATAAAACCATTACACTGAGCACGTCTTCCACTGTAAAGCCATTACACTGAGCACATCTTCCACTGTAAAGCCATTACATTGTGCATATCTTCCACTGTAAAGCCATTACACTGAGCACATCTTCCACTGTAAAGCCATTACACTGAGCACATCTTCCACTGTAAAGCCATTACACTGAGCCCATCATCCACTGTAAAGCCATTACTCTGAGGAAATCTTCCACTGTAAAGTCGTTACACTGAGCACATCTTCCACTGTAAAGCCATTATACTGAGCATGTCTTACACAATAAAGCTGTTACACTGAGCACGTCTTCCTGTATAAAACCATTACACTGTGCACGTCTTCCACTGTAAAGCCATTACACTGAGCACATCTTCCACTGTAAAGCCATTACACTGAGCAAATCTTCCTCTGTAAAGCCGTTACACTGAGCATGTCTTCCACTGTAAAGCCATTACACTGAGCACATCTTCCACTGTAAAGCCATTACACTGAGCACATCTTCCAGTGTAAAGCCGTTACATTGAGCACATCTTCCACTGTAAAGCCATTACACTGGGCAAATCTTCCACTGTGAGGTTATTACACTGAGCACATCTTCCACTATCAAGCCATTACACTGAGCATGTCTTACACAATAAAGCCATTACACTGAGCATGTCTTACACAATAAAGCTGTTACACTGAGCATGTCTTCCTCTGTAAAGCCGTTACACTGAGCAAATCTTCCACTGTAAAGCCGTTACACTCAGGACATCTTCCACTATAAAGCCATTACACTGAGCACGTCTTCCACTGTAAAGCCATTATACTGAGCATGTCTTACACAATAAAGCTGTTACACTGAGCACGTCTTCTTGTATAAAACCATTACACTGAGCCCGTCTTCCACTGTAAAGCCATTACACTGAGCACATCTTCCACTGTAAAGCCATTACACTGAGCACGTCTTCCACTGTAAAGTCGTTACATTGAGCACATCTTCCACTGTAAAGGCATTACTGTGAGCACATCTTCCAGTGTAAAGCCATTACTCTGAGGAAATCTTCCACTGTAAAGCCGTTACACTGAGCACATCTTCCACTGTAAAGCCATTACACTGAGCACATCTTCCACTGTAAAGCCATTACAGTGAGCCCATCATCCACTGTAAAGCCATTACTCTGAGGAAATCTTCCACTGTAAAGTCGTTACACTGAGCACATCTTCCACTGTAAAGCCATTATACTGAGCATGTCTTACACAATAAAGCTGTTACACTGAGCACGTCTTCCTGTATAAAACCATTACACTGAGCACGTCTTCCACTGTAAAGCCATTACACTGAGCACATCTTCCACTGTAAAGCCATTACACTGAGCACATCTTCCACTGTAAAGCCGTTACATTGAGCACATCTTCCACTGTAAAGCCATTACACTGGGCAAATCTTCTGCTGTGAGGTTATTACAGTGAGCACATCTTCCAGTATCAAGCCATTACACTGAGCATGTCTCACACAATAAAGCCATTAGACTGAGCATGTCTTACACAATAAAGCTGTTACACTGAGCATGTCTTCCTCTGTAAAGCTGTTACACTGAGCATGTCTTCCAGTATAAAGCCATTACACTGAGCACATCTTCCACTGTAAAGCCGTTACATTGAGCACATCTTCCACTGTAAAGCCATTACACTGAGCACATCTTCCACTGTAAAGCCGTTACATTGAGCACATCTTCCACTATCAAGCCATTACACCGAGCACATCTTCCACTGTATTGCCATTACACCGAGCACATCTTCTACTGTAAAGCCATTACACTGAGCACATCTTCCACTGTAAAGCCGTTACATTGAGCACATCTTCCACTGTAAAGCCATTACTGTGAGCACATCTTCCACTGTAACGCCATTACACTGAGCCCATCATGCACTGTAAAGCCATTACTCTGAGGAAATCTTCCACTGTAAAGTCGTTACACTGAGCAGATCTTCCACTGCAAAGCCATTATACTGAGCATGTCTTACACAATAAAGCTGTTACACTGAGCACGTCTTCCTGTATAAAACCATTACACTGAGCACGTCTTCCACTGTAAAGCGATTACACTGAGCACATCTTCCTGTATAAGACCATTACACTGAGCACATCTTCCACTGTAAAGCCATTACACTGAGCACGTCCTCCACTCTAAAGCCATTACACTGAGCACGTCATCCTGTATAAAACCATTACACTGAGCAGGTCTTCGACTGTAAAGCCATTACACTGAGCACTTCATCAACTGTAAAGCCATTACACTGAGCACGTCTTCATGTAGAAAGCCATTTCACTGAGCACTTCTTCCACTGTAAAGCCATTACACTGAGCACGTCTTCCTCTGTAAAGCAGTTGCACTGAGCACATCTTCCACTGTAAAGCCATTACACTGAGAACGTCTTACACTTTAAAGCCATTACACTGAGCACGTCATCCTGTATAAAACCATTACTCTGAGCACGTCTACCACTGTAAAGCCATTACACTGAGCACGTCTTATACTGTAAAGCCATTACACTGAGCACGTCATGCTGTATAAAACCATTACACTGAGCACGTCTTCCACTGTAAAGCCATTACACTGAGCACTTCATCAACTGTAAAGCCATTACACTGAGCACGTCTTCCTGTATAAAGCCATTTCCCTGAGCACATTTTGCACTGTAAAGCCGTTACACTGAGCACATCTTCCACTGTAAAGCCATTACACTGAGCACATCTTCCAGTATATAACCATTACACTGAGCAAATCTTCCACTTCCTAGTCATTACACTGAGCAAATCTTCCACTATAAAGCAGTTACACTGAGCACGTCTTCCCCTGTAAAGCCGTTTCACTGAGCACGTCTTCCACTGTAAAGCCATTATACTGAGCATGTCTTACACAATAAAGCTGTTACACTGAGCACGTCTTCCCGTATAAAACCATTACACTGAGCCCGTCTTCCACTGTAAAGCCATTACACTGAGCACATCTTCCACTGTAAAGCCATTACACTGAGCACGTCTTCCACTGTAAAGTCGTTACATTGAGCACATCTTCCACTGTAAAGGCATTACTGTGAGCACATCTTCCAGTGTAAAGCCATTACTCTGAGGAAATCTTCCACTGTAAAGCCGTTACACTGAGCATGTCTTCCTCTGTAAAGCCATTACACTGAGCATGTCTTCCACTGTAAAGCCGTTACACTAAGCACGTCTTCCTCTGTCAAGCCGTTTCGCTGAGCAAATCTTCCACTGTAAAGCCATTACACTGTGCATATCTTCCACTGTAAAGCCATTACACTGAGCACATCTTCCACTGTAAAGCCATTACACTGAGCACATCTTCCACTGTAAAGCCATTACACTGAGCCCATCATCCACTGTAAAGCCATTACTCTGAGGAAATCTTCCACTGTAAAGTCGTTACACTGAGCACATCTTCCACTGTAAAGCCATTATACTGAGCATGTCTTACACAATAAAGCTGTTACACTGAGCACGTCTTCCTGTATAAAACCATTACACTGAGCACGTCTTCCACTGTAAAGCCATTACACTGAGCACATCTTCCACTGTAAAGCCATTACACTGAGCACATCTTCCACTGTAAAGCCGTTACATTGAGCACATCTTCCACTGTAAAGCCATTACACTGGGCAAATCTTCTGCTGTGAGGTTATTACAGTGAGCACATCTTCCACTATCAAGCCATTACACTGAGCATGTCTCACACAATAAAGCCATTAGACTGAGCATGTCTTACACAATAAAGCTGTTACACTGAGCATGTCTTCCTCTGTAAAGCTGTTACACTGAGCATGTCTTCCAGTATAAAGCCATTACACTGAGCACATCTTCCACTGTAAAGCTGTTACATTGAGCACATCTTCCACTGTAAAGCCATTACACTGAGCACATCTTCCACTGTAAAGCCGTTACATTGAGCACATCTTCCACTATCAAGCCATTACACCGAGCACATCTTCCACTGTATTGCCATTACACCGAGCACATCTTCTACTGTAAAGCCATTACACTGAGCACATCTTCCACTGTAAAGCCGTTACATTGAGCACATCTTCCACTGTAAAGCCATTACTGTGAGCACATCTTCCACTGTAACGCCATTACACTGAGCCCATCATGCACTGTAAAGCCATTACTCTGAGGAAATCTTCCACTGTAAAGTCGTTACACTGAGCAGATCTTCCACTGCAAAGCCATTATACTGAGCATGTCTTACACAATAAAGCTGTTACACTGAGCACGTCTTCCTGTATAAAACCATTACACTGAGCACGTCTTCCACTGTAAAGCGATTACACTGAGCACATCTTCCTGTATAAGACCATTACACTGAGCACGTCTTCCACTGTAAAGGCATTACACTGAGCACATCTTGCACTGTAAAGCCATTACACTGAGCACGTCCTCCACTCTAAAGCCATTACACTGAGCACGTCATCCTGTATAAAACCATTACACTGAGCAGGTCTTCGACTGTAAAGCCATTACACTGAGCACTTCATCAACTGTAAAGCCATTACACTGAGCACGTCTTCATGTAGAAAGCCATTTCACTGAGCACTTCTTCCACTGTAAAGCCATTACACTGAGCACGTCTTCCTCTGTAAAGCAGTTGCACTGAGCACATCTTCCACTGTAAAGCCATTACACTGAGAACGTCTTACACTTTAAAGCCATTACACTGAGCACGTCATCCTGTATAAAACCATTACTCTGAGCACGTCTACCACTGTAAAGCCATTACACTGAGCACGTCTTACACTGTAAAGCCATTACACTGAGCACTTCATCAACTGTAAAGCCATTACACTGAGCACGTCTTCCTGTATAAAGCCATTTCCCTGAGCACATTTTGCACTGTAAAGCCATTACACTGAGCACATCTTCCACTGTAAAGCCATTACACTGAGCACATCTTCCAGTATATAACCATTACACTGAGCAAATCTTCCACTTCCTAGTCATTACACTGAGCAAATCTTCCACTATAAAGCAGTTACACTGAGCACGTCTTCCCCTGTAAAGCCGTTTCACTGAGCACTTCTTCCACTGTAAAGCCATTACACTGAGCAAATCTTCCACTATAAAACCATTACTCTGAGCACGTCTACCACTGTAAAGCCATTACACTGAGCACGTCTTACACTGTAAAGCCATTACACTGAGCACGTCATGCTGTATAAAACCATTACACTGAGCACGTCTTCCACTGTAAAGCCATTACACTGAGCACTTCATCAACTGTAAAGCCATTACACTGAGCACGTCTTCCTGTATAAAGCCATTTCCCTGAGCACATTTTCCACTGTAAAGCCATTATACTAAGCACGTCTTCCTCTGTCAAGCCGTTTCGCTGAGCAAATCTTCCACTGTAAAGCCATTACACTGAGCAAATCTTCCACTATAAAGCCATTGCACTGAATACATCTTCGACTGTAAAGCCGTTACGCTGAGCACGTCTTCTGCCGTGAAGCCTTTAAACTGAGCAAATTCAGTAAGATTTGTCAAACATGACCTTCCACGAGCAAATCCATGTTGACTGTTCCTAATCAGACCCTGTCTATCTAGTAATTATATATACCATCTCTAAGAATACTTTCCATTAATTTATCCATCACTGACGTCAAACTTATAGGGCTATAATTGCTAGGTTTACACTTAGACCCCTTTTTAAACAATGGAACAACATGAGCAATACGCCAATCCCCCGGCACCATCCCTGTTTCTAATGACATTTGAAATATTTCTGTCAGAGCCCCTGCTATTCCTACACTAACTTCCCTCAATGTCCTAGGGAACATCCTGTCAGGACCTGGAGATTTATCTACTTTTATATTCCTTAAATTAGCCAGCATTTCCTCTTCTATAATGGTCATAGTTTCTATATCTTTTGTACTTGTTTCCCTTACCTTACACAATTCAATATCCTTCTCCTCATTTAATACCGAAGAAAAGAAATTGTTCAAAATCTCCCCCATCTCTTTTGGCTCCACACATAGCTGTCCACTCTGATTCTCTAAGGGACCTATTTTATCCCTCACTATCCTTTTGCTATTAATATAACCCTTTGGATTTATTTTCACCTTACTTGTCAAAGCAACCTCGTATCTTTTAGCTTTTCTAATTTCTTTCTCAAGATTCTTTTTACATTCTTTATATTCCTCGAGCACCTCATTTTCTCCATGCTGCCTATATTTATTGTCTCTTTCCTAACCAAGTTTCCAATATCCCTTGAAAACCATGGCTCTCTCAAACTTTTAACCTTTCCTTTCAACCTAACAGAAACATAAAGATTCTGTGCCCTCAAAATTTCACCTTTGAATGATCTCCATTTCTCTGTTACATCTTTCCCATAAAACAAATTGTCCCAATCTACTCTTTCTAAATCCTTAACTTTCAGGGAATCTTGCACAAGGTCTCACAAGACCCTTTCCCCCTCTGATATATGAATTTTCTCTCTGTTTAGAAAATAGTCTACATCTTTCTACTAATGTGCATGACTATACACTTCCCTACACTGTATTGCATCTGCTATTTCTTTGATCTGTCTAAGTTCTCCTGCAGACTCCCTGCTTCCTCAACACCACCTGCCCCTTCACCTACCTTTGTATTGTCCACAAACTTGGCCATAAAGCCATCAATTCCATCATCCAAATAGTTGACATGTAAGCTGAAGAGGTGGTCCCAACACCAACCCCTGTGGAAGACTACTAATCACCATCAGCCAGCCAGAAAAGATCCCCTTTATTCCCACTGTTTGCCTCCTGCCAGTCATCCAATCTTCTACCCATGTTAGTATCTTTCCTGATATGCCATCGGGTTTCCTGTAATACCATTGATCTGGGAATACAGACCCATAATTCCTTGAAAGTGGCATCACAGGTAAATATGGTTGTAAAGAGGTGGGTGTGTTAATCACAACCAGAATATAGGACCTATATTATCAAGTCAAGTCAAGTCAAGTCACTTTTATTGTCATTTCAACCATTACTGCTGGTACAGTACATAGTAAAAATGAGACAATGTTTTTTCAGGACCATGGTGTTACATGACACAGTACAAAAACTAGACTGAACTATGTAAAAAACAACACAGAGAAAAACAAAACTACACTAAACTACAGACCTACCTAGGACTGTATAAAGTGCACAAAACAGTGCAGGCGTTACAATAAACAATAAACAAGACAATAGGGCAGTAAGGTGTCAGTCCAGGCTATGGTTATTGAGGAGTCTGATAGCTTGGGGGAAGAAACTATTATATGGTCTGGGCGTGAGAGCCCAAATGCTTTGGTGCCTTTTCCCAGATGGCAGGAGTTTGTATGAGGGGTGTGTGGGGTCCTTCATAATGCTGTTTGCTTTGTGGATGCAGTGTGTAGTGTAAATGTCTGTAATGTCGGGAAGAGAGACCCCGATGATCTTCTCAGCTGACGTCACTATCTGCTACAGGGTCTTGCGAACCAAGGTGGTGCAATTTCCGAACCAGGCAGTGATGCAACTGCTCAGGATACTCTCAATACAACCCTTGTAGGATGTGATGAGGATGGGGGTGGGAGATGGACTTTTCTCTGCCTTCGCAGAAAGTAGAAATGCTGCTGGGCTTTCTTTGCTATGGAGCTGGTGTTGAGGGACCAGGTGAGATTCTGTACCAGGTGAACACCAAGAAATTTGGTGCTCTTTACGATCTCTACTGAGGAGCCATCGATGTTCACTCCGTGCCCTCCTGAAGTCAACAACCATCTCTTTTGTTTTGTTCACATTTAGAGACAGGTTGTTGGCTGTGCACCAGTCCGTTAGCCGCTGCACCTCCTCTCTGTAATTTGACTCGTTGTTCTTGCTGATGAGACCCACCACGGTCATGTCATTGGCGAACTTGATGATGTGGTTCGAGCTGTGTTTTGCAGCACAGTCATGGGTCAGCAGAGTGAACAGCAGTGGACTGAGCATGCAACCCTGGGGAGCCCCCGTGCTTAGTGTGATGTTGTTGGAGATGCTGCTCCCGATCCGGACTGACTGAGATCTCCCAGCTGAGATCCAGTTGCAGAGGGAGGTGTACAGGCCCAGTAGGCTCAGCCTTCCAATCAGTTTCTGAGGGATGATTGTGTTGAATGCTGAACTGAAGTCTATAAACAGCATTCGAACGTACGTGTCTTTTTTGTCCAGGTGGGTTAGGGCCAGGTGGAGGGTGATGGCAAAGGCATCATCTGTTGAGCGGTTGGGATGGTACGCAAACTGCAGGGGGTCCGGTGAGGGGGGCAGCAGGGTCTTGATATGCCTCATGATGAGCCTCTCGAAACACTTCATGATGATGGATGTGAGTGCAACGGGACGGTAGTCATTTAGGCAGGACACTGAAGACTTCTTCGGCATAGGGACAACGGTGGCAGCCTTGAAGCACGTTGGAACGGTGGCGCTGCTCAGGGAAATGTTGAAGATGTCAGTGAGAACATCTGCTAGCTGGTCTGCACATCCTCTGAGCACTCTACCAGCAGCCTTCCGTGGGCTGACCCTGCACAGGGTTCTTCTCACATCGGCCACGGTGAGACACAGCACCTGGTCATTTGTAGGAGGTGGACTTCCTCGCCGCCACATTATTTTCCACCTCATAACGGGCATAGAAGTTATTCAGCGTATCAGGGAGGGAGGCATCACTGGCACAGTCAGGCGATGTTGTCCTGTAATTGGTGTTGTCCTGGATGCCCTTCCACAGTGTGTCGTGTGTCGCCGCTGTCCTGGAAGTGCCTGTGGATTTGCTGGGTGTGTGCACAATTCGCCCTTCTCATGGCCCGGGACAGTTTGGCCCTTGCTGTTGATAGGGCTGCCTTGTCGCCTGCTATGCAGGTGGAGTCATGGGACCTCAGCAGCGCGCACACCTCTGCGGTCATCCACGGCTTCTGGTTGGCACGTATAGTGATGGTCTTGGACAGAGTAACGTCATCAATGCACTTGCTGATGTAGCTGGTCACTGATGCTGTGTACTCCTCTAAGTTGGTAGAGTCGCCATCGGTTGCAGCCTCCCTGAATGTGTGCCAGTCAGTGATAAGTCAACAGTGATAGGTGATAAGTCAACTATAAGTCACTTATAAGTGGCTAATACGCTCAATTTCATTTCTAAAAGGGTTTATCTAATGAATTTAATATTAAACACACAGCTCATATTTTCCTCGCATGAATATAGGGATAAGCCAATTATAACTCACTTATAAGTAAATAGTATCATAACATTTTGAGTAATGTTTAGATATTAAACAGACAGTGCATATTTTCCACATATGAACATATAAAGTCATTGTAACACACCAGTGAGAGGACAGGGTAAAGGCCGGGGCCGTGGCAGTCGCAGTCTGGAGAGAGTGACCGGCCGAGCGAGGAGTGCGACAGGATGCCTGCCTGCTCCACCCCTGTAGGTAGGTAGGATCTATTGGCCGACAAAAGTTTGGCTCAAGAGATGAATTTCAGTCGATCGCAGCGAGGTAGCTGCTCTGCTACTTACAATACCCTGAACCTGGATTAGGTCGTCTGTGAATATTTTAGCACCAGGTTCCCCACAAACATTTGATGTGCTACACAGGTTTAGAGGCAGCGCCCATCTGTCCACGCTCCAGGCTAGCAGCAACGGCACTTCTCGAGTTCTCACCAGCCATACGAGACAGCTGGTTACCCGAGGCCAACCTGGTGCAAAGATATCGCTGCATTCAAGTTCAACAGTGGGCGTGACAGGGAATGAGGAAAGGTGCAGCTGACTCATGTCGTTTCATATCGCCAAATCATATTGTTTCCTCGTTGGGGATCACTGGGATAGTAGAAGGTGTATGGCATGCTTGCCTTTGTTAGTCAAGGCTTTGAATTTAGAAGCTGGGAAGCTATGCTACAGCTGCTAGGCCATATTTAGAGGTTTGCATTGAATTCCAGTTGCCTCATTATCAGAAAGATGTGGTGGCTTTGGAAAGGATGCAGAGATAGTTTACCAGGATGCTGTCAGATTTGGAGGACATGTTCTATAAGGAGAAGCTGGTCCTTTTCTCCAGAGTGGCAAATGTGAAGAGGAGATTTAATAGAGAAAATTATGAGAAGCATAGAGAGGAGAGCCAGAATATTCTCCCCAGTATTGGAGTGTGCAATACTAGGCTGCCGGCAATGGTGGTGGAGGTGGATACGATAGGGCCTTTTAAGAGACTCCTGAACAGGTACATGGAGCTCAGAAAAATAGAGGGTCATGAGTAACCCTAGGTAATTTCTAAGGTAAGGACATGTTTGGCACAGCTTTATGGGCCGAAGGGCCGGTATTGTGCTGTAGGTTTTCTATGTTTCTATTACTGGAGGGCCCTTATTTAAGGTGAGAGGGATTAGGTTAAAAGGAGATGTGTAGGCAAGTTTTTTAAAATACAGAAATCACTGTCAGGGATAGAATGGAGATACGTAGATAGCATAGGAGCATTTAAGCAACAGCGAGGCTCATGAATGTGTAGAGAAATGGTGGGGGGGAGGATATGATCAATGTGTGGTGAAGAGGGATTAGATTATTAAGGTTTAATCATTGGTTTAATTGGTTT
Organism: Hypanus sabinus; assembly: GCF_030144855.1. NCBI lineage: Eukaryota > Metazoa > Chordata > Chondrichthyes > Myliobatiformes > Dasyatidae > Hypanus > Hypanus sabinus. Next base: position 108,386,483 of record NC_082707.1, read on the forward strand.
GGCATAACATTGTGGGGTGGGCTGAAAGGCCCGACCTCTGGTTCTGTTCCATTTTCTGTGTGACACAGGCCCAGATAGGTAGACCACAGCTCATCTGGGCGAGGACTTCCAGTGGGGTTGGAACATGCGCAGTGCAGCACCCCATGTTGAGAAAGTCTCTACATATGACCCTGTCAAATCAATGGAGACAGCTTCACTCAACCTCACACCCACTCTTCATGATGGTCACTGTTACCCACACACCCCCCACCAGCCATGATATTGAACAATGGGTCCTGGGGAGGTCAGCAATTACCAGACTGACGGGGACACAAGTAACTGGACCCAGGACCTCTTGGGTCCACTTTGGTGCACTGGCACCACTGCCTGTCTGATCCAACTTCACTCTGCCCCACCATGGCTCACTGAAGCTACCCCAATCCACTCAAACCCCAATCGCTCATTCACATACTCTTGACCAGCCCTGACCTCCACCCCATCAAGCTTACCCACTGAACCTCACCCACCCCCATCCAGGCAAATGCTCCACCCTATCTCACTGAAATCCCCCCCCCCGCTAACCCCACCCTGAATCACCCACCTGTGACCCCATCCTCCCCATCCCCATCCTTCCTCTTACCTGACTCTACTCCAGCTCCAAACTCCAACAACACAGAAACTTCAATATGATCCCACATTCGAAGCGTCCTGTGGCCTGCCATCCCTCTGCTCAATCTACTAACCCCAAGTAATCTTTCCAGATCTCCCACCCCTCAACATCCTTCCTCCCAGAACCCCACATCCTGTGATCCAGACTTTCTATTCCCACTCACTACCTCCCTACACTCATCCACCTCACACAATCCCTCCTTTCTTGTTGAGGGAACTCTAAAGCCTTGTATCCAGTGACTTGGGTCATTTCCCTATTTTCGAATAGTTCACTGGGAACCCTGGTAAAGCTACTCAATAGGGTGCACTTCAGTCACCCCTCACACAAAGGAAGGTGATGTAATGGTGTTCAATCATCCTAGTCCCAGGACATTACTGTGGGAGTTCCTTGTCCCAGACCTTAACTATCTTCTGCTACTTCACCACTGACATTCCTTTCAATACAGGGACAGATGTGGGATGACTACAAACAGTTCACTTTAATCTAGGCCTATTTAGCAATCTGGCATGGCAGGTAATCTGTGCACCACAGAAGTGAAAGGCAGGGACCATCTCTACCATCTACCCTTGTCATTCAATGATATGTCCTGCCAGTAATGGCCTGTTGTCAGCATTGGCCACAAACACAGCTGCATCAGCCTTTTGACTATTGTGGCCACAGCAACAGGCCCAAGTCTGGGCCTACTGTGCTGAGTGATCCTATCCATCCTGACAAAGGCCTCCCACAGGTAATGAAACACTGACCTGGATCAGCATAGATCCAGGGAGCTTGGCACTGTCCAGCACAGGGTGGGGCTGAGAGCACATGCTTGCTACCATCACCTCATGGGAGGGAAAGAATTGGCCAATAAAGGCAGCAGGGGTGGTGAAAATATTGACCAGCACTGCCTTGTCACCCCTGGTGTAGGAACCAAGAGTGATGGCCCAGAGCAGTTCACCGGATGAGTGCAGGAGTTCCATGTATGGCTGCTGTCAGGATGAGGCCTCCTTTGCCCAGGGACCAAGTGGTGAAGGGTGCAGAGACAGGCCCAACCACGGTAAGTAGATCTCGAGATGTGCGCTTACTGTCTGCCATTCCCACACAGAAATGAAGTATGTGCAGTGAAAATTACAGTGGAGAAGGTGCTCAGGAAGCTTACCATAAATTCCGGTGTATAAACTGACCCGGAGTATAAGACAACTCCCCATTTTCAAGGTTAAGAAAGTGACTTTTTCATGTTACCTTTGTATAAGCCGACCTCTTTTGTAGAGCTTTTTGATTTAACCAGAAAAGATCACAAGATCTCACGTGCCCGTACTCAGCTTTGCCGGATTCAGAACTTGGAAATTTTGTGAACCGGTACCTGCTAAGAAAGTAAGCCTACACGTTGTAGAGCATTATAAGTGAATTCTTAATAAATAAATCAGGGAGGGAAGTTTTGGATTAGGTTCCCAATGGAAAAGAATCCTCTGAAATGTAATCCCCGTGAAACCATTTAGTGCCCATCGTAATTAAAACATAATTAAGACATAACACGGGGTAGTGGGATCAGTACGTGTACTCAGTATTGAGTTCACGACCACAAAAGATAAAAACAAATGCGATATGATGCTGGCTTCAAGCTGAAGGTTGTTGATTTTGCAAAAGGAACGAGTAATTCTGCTGCTAAGAACCATAGAACATTACAGCATAGAAACAGGCCCTTTGGCCCTCCTTGGCTGTGCTGAACCATTTTTCTGCCTAGTCCCACTGACCTGCACCAGGCCCATATCCCTCCATACATCTCTCATCCATGTACCTGTCCAAGTTTTTCTTAAATGTTAAAAGTGAACCCGCATTTACAACTTAATCTGGCAGCTCATTCCACACTCCCACCACTCTCTGTGTCAACTCCCCCCCCCCCCCCCGTTCCCTTTAAACTTTTTCCCTGCACCCTTAACCCATGACCTCTGGTTTTTTCCACCCCTTGCCTCAGTGGAAAAAGCCTGCTTGCATTCACTCTATCTATACCCATCATAATTTTAAATACATCTATCAAGTCTCCCCTCATTCTTCTGCACTCCAGGGAATGAAGTCCTAACCTATTCAACCTTTCTCTGTAATCAGTTTCTGAAGTCCTGGCAACATCCTTGTAAACCTTCTCTGCACTCTTTCAACCTTATTAATATCCTTCCTGTAATTCAGAGACCAAAACTGTACACAATACTCCAAATTCAGCCTCACCAATGCCTTATACAACCTCACCATTACATTCCAACTCCTATACTCAATACTTTGATTTATAAAGGCCAATGTACCAAAAGCTTTCTTTACTACCCTATTTACCTGTGACACCACTTTTAGGGAATTTTGTATCTGTATTCCTAGATCCCTCTGTTCTACTGCACTCCTCAGTGCCCAACCATTTACCTTGTATGTTCTACCTTGGTTTGCCCTTCCAAAGTGCAATACCTCACACTTGTCTGTATTAAACTCCATCTGCCACTTTCAGCCCATTTTTCCAGTTGGTCCAAATCCCTCTGCAAGCTTTGAAAACCTTCCTAACTGTCTACTACACCTCTAGTCTTTGTATCATCAGCAAACTTGCTGATCCAATTTACCACATTATCATCCAGATCATTGATATAGATGACAAATAACAATGGACCCAGTACTGATCCCTGTGGTACACTACTAGTCACAGGCCTCCATTCAGAGAAGCAATCCTCCCCTACCACTCTCTGACTTCTCCCATTGAGTCAATGTCTAATCCAATTTACTACCTCACCATGTATACCTAGCGACTGAATCTTCTTAATTAACCACCCATGTGGAGTTTAGTGTAAATGAGAAACAAGTGAGAGAGTGAGAGAGAGTGGAGAAAGGCAGAGGACACCCTGAGGGAAATACCAAAGACAAAATTTGCAAACCACGGGAAAACATGCCAGTGACCAGAACTCAAAGAAAAAGTTTTAGAGTGGGTGAATCACCACCGATCGTCTGGGTACATTGTTACCAGAGAAACGATTCGAGTTCAAGCATTGAAGTGGGATAAAAAACGAAAATTTCAAAGCTACGCGAAGTTGGTGCACCCGATTTATGAATAGACGTGATCTTGTGTTGAGACAAAAAACAAAGATTGCTCAGAAAATTCCCGCAGGGTGTTGTTGTTTACATCCAAGAGCGCTGCTGGATGGATGAAGCGGGTTGCTTGAAATAGGTTAAAGAGGTGTGGCGACGACATCCCGAAGGTTTCGGGAAAGAAAAGTCGCTACTTGCCTGGACATGTTCAAAGCGTACTTGTCAGGTGAGACAAAAGCAGCACTGAAAGCTGAAAATACGGAGATTGCAGCTATCCCCGGTGGTTTGATCTCCGTGCTCCAGCCACTAGATGTGAGTTTAAACAAACCGTTCAAAGAATTCATGCATCGACAGTGGAACAAATTTGACTCAGAAGCAGCCAATAAATACGACCTATCTTCTGTGTATTTGTTTTTCGGAAGTTGACACCCTCTATAAAAGCTGACACCCTAATTTTAGGACCAAAATGTAGAGCCAGATTTTCAGCTTATACACCAGAATTTACGGTAATGGTTTGCAGGTGGATAAATCTCCTGGACCTGATGGAATGCACCTTCGGGTTCTGAAGGACGTAGCTGGGGAGATTGCGGAGGCATTTACACTGATCTTTCAATAATCAATGGATTCTGGCATTGTACTGGATGACTGGAAAATTGCAAATGTTACTCTGCTATTTAAGAAGGGTGGGAGGCAGCGAAAAGGAAACTTATAGACCCGGTGGCATGACATCAGTGGTTGGAATTGATTGTCAAGGATGAGATTACGGAGTACCTGGAGGCACATGACAAGGTGGGCCAACATGGTTTCCTGAAAGGAAAATCCTGCCTGACTAATGTGTTTTGAGAAATGACAAGCAGGGTGAACAAAGGAGATGTAGTAGATGTAGTGTACTTTGATTTTCAGAAGGCCTTTGACAAGGTGCCGTACTAGCAAGATAAGAGCCCATGAAATTACAGGGACATTACTAGCTTAGGTGGAGTACTGGCTGATCAGCAGAAAACAGAGAGTGGGAAAAAAAAGATCCTATTCTGGCTGGCTGCCGGTTACCAGTGGAAGTTCCACAGGGATTGGTGTTGGGACTGCTGCTTTTTACGATGTGTGTCGATGATTCGGACTATGGGATTAATGGATTTGTTGCTAAATTTGCCAATGATACAAAGTTAGGTGGTAGAGTGGGTAGTTTTGAGGAAATAGAAAGCCTGCACAGAGACTTAAGATAGTTTAGGGTACTGGACAAAGAAGTGACAAATGAAATATAATGTGTATGGTCATGCACTTTGGTGGAAGAAATAAATGGGCAGACTATTATTTAGATGGGAAAAGAATTCAAAATGCAGAGATGCGAAGGGACTTGGGAGTCCTTGTGCAAGATACCTCCAGGTTGAGTCAGTGGTGTAGAAGTCAAATGCAATGCTGGCATTCATTTCCAGAGGTATAGAACATAAGAGCAGGGATGTGATGTTGAGAACAGAGATGTGGAGAAATTACTTTAGTCACAGAGTGGTAAATCTGTGGAATTTGTTGCCACGAGCTGCTATGGAAGCCAAGTCATTTATGGCAGAGATAGATAGGTTATTGATTAGCCAGGGCATCAGAGGGTATGGGGAGAAGGCAGGGGAGTGGAGATGACTGGAAGAATTGGATCATCCCATGATTGAATTGCAGAGCAGACTTGACAGGCCAAATGGTCTACTTGTGCTTCTATAGCGTATGGTCTTATAGCCCAGACCCTCATCTCCCTCTCCATGGGCGCTCCAGAGTGGGCTGGTTAGCAACACTTACAAAAACACCAGCATTTATATAGAACCTCAGTCTGGAAAAATACCGTAACAAGCCATAGGAACAGCGTTGGAAATTTCAGAGCCGGGGAACGGCTAAGATGAAGTGTATTGAGACAAGAGTGAGGGTGAGGACACAGCTCAGTGCTTTGGGGGATCCGTGGGGTGAGGGTTCTTAGTGTGGTGGGCTGATTGTTACTGGTCTAGTGGAGGATCTGTGGGGAGAGGGTTAGTGGTGTGGTGGGGGATCTCTGGGGTGAAGGTTAGTGATGTGGTGGAGGATCTGTGGGGTGAGGGTTAGTGATGTGGTGGGGGATCTGTGGGGTGAGGTTCAGTGATGTGGGGGATCAGTGGGGTGAGGGTTATTGGTGTGGTGGGGGATCTGTGGTGTGAGGGTTAGTTCTGTGGTGGGGGGATCTGTGGGGTAAGGGTTAGTGATGTGGTGGGGGATCTGTGGGCTGAGGGTAAGTGATGTGGTGGGGGATGTGTGGGGTGAGGGTTAGTGGTTTGGTGGGGGATCTAATCGCTGAGGGTTAGTTGTGTGGTGGGGGATCTGTGGGGTGAGGTTTAGTGGCGTGGTGGGGGATCTGTGGGGTGAGGGTCAGTGGTGTTGTGGGGGATCTGTGGGGTGAGGGTTAGTGGTGTGGTGGGGGATCTGTGGGGGGAGGTTTAGTGATGTGGGGGATCTGTGGGGTGAGGGTTAGTGGTGTGGTGCGGGATCTATGGGGTGAGGGTTAGTGATGTGGTGGGGGATCTGTGGGGTAAGGGTTAGTTGTGTGGTTTGGGATCTGTGGGGTGAGGTTTAGTGGTGTTGTGGGGGATCTGTGGGGTGAGATTTAGTGGTGTGGTGGCGGATGTGGGGTGAGGGTTAGTGATGTTGTGGGGGATCTGTGGGGTGAGGTTTAGTGGTGTGGTGGCGGATGTGGGGTGAGGGTTAGTGATGTTGTGGGGGATCTGTGGGGTGAGGGTTAGTGGTCTGTTGGCGGATCTGTGGGATGAGGGTTAGTGATATGGTGGGGGATCTGTGGGGTGAGTGTTAGTGGTGTGGTGGGGGATCTGTGGAATGAGGTTTAGTGATGTGGTGTGGGATCTGTGGGGTGAGGGTTAGTGGTGTGGTGGGTGATCTGTGGGGTTAGGGTTAGTGATGTGGTGGGGGAATTGTGCGGTGAGCGTTAGTGGTGTGTTGGGGGATCTGTGGGGTGAGGGTTAGTTATGTGGTGGGTGATCTGTGGGGTGAGGGTTAGTGGTGTGGTGTGGGATCTGTGGGGTGAGGGTTAGTGGTGAGGTGGTGGATCTGTGGGGTGAGGGTTAGTGGTGTAGTGGGGGATCTGTAGGGTGAGGGTTAGTGGTGTGGTGCGGGATCTGTGGGATGACGGTTAGTGATGTGGTGCGGGATCTGTGGGGAGAGGGTTAGTGGTGTGGTGGGGGATCTATGGGGTGAGGGTTAGTGGTCTGGTGGCGGATCTGTGGGGTGAGGGTTAGTGGTGTGGTGGGGGATCTGTCGGGTGAGTGTTAGTGGTGTGCTGGGGGATCTGTGGGATGACGGTTAGTGATGTGGTGGGGGAATTGTGGGGTGAGCATCAGTGGTGTGGTGGGGGATCTGAGGGGTGAGGGTTAGTGGTCTTTTGGCGGATCTGTGGGATGAGGGTTAGTGATGTGGTGGGGGATCTGTGGGCTGAGTGTTAGTGGTGTGGTGGGGGATCTGTGGGGTGGAGGTTAGTGGTGTGGTGGGGTATCTGTGGGATGAGGGTTAGTGATGTGGTGGGGGATCGGTGGGGTGAGTGTTAGTGATGTGGTGGGGAATCTGTGGGGCGAGGGTTAGTGGTGTGGTGGGGAATCTGTTGGGTAAGGGTTAGTTATGTGGTGGGGGATCTGTGGGGTGAGGGTTAGTGGTGTGGTGCGGGATCTAGGATGAGGGTTAGTGATGTGGTGCGGGATCTGTGGGGAGAGGGTTATCTGGTGTTGTGGGGAATCTGTGGGGTGAGGGTGAGTGGTGTGGTGGTGGATCTGTGGGGTGAGGGTTAGTGGTGTGGTGTGGGATCTAGGATGAGGGTTAGTGATGTGGTGCGGGATCTGTGGGGAGAGGGTTAGTGGTGTGGTGGGGGTACTGTGGCGTGTGTGTTAGTGATGTGGTGGCGAATTTGTGGGGTGAGGTTTAGTGATGTGGTGGTGGATCTGTGGGGTGAGGGTTAGTGATGTGGTGGGGGAACGGTGGGGTGAGTGTTAGAGGTGTGGTGGGGGATCTGTTGGGTGAGGGTTAGTGGTGTGGTGGGGGATCTGTGGGATGATGGTTAGTGGTATGGTGGGGGATCTGTGGGATGACGGTTAGTGATGTGGTGGGGGAATTGTGGGGTGTGCGTTCGTGATGTGGTGGTGGATCTGTGAGTGAGTGTTGGTGATGTGGTTGGGTATCTGTGGGATGAGGGTTAGTGATGTGATGGGGGAACGGTGGGGTGAGTGTTAGTGGTGTGGTGGGGGATCTGTGGGATGATGGTTAGTGGTGTGGTGGGGGATCTGTGGGATGACGGTTAGTGATGTGGTGGGGGAATTGTGGGGTGTGCGTTAGTGGTGTGGTGGGGGATCTGTGGGGTGAGGGTTAGTGGTCTGTTGGCGGATCTGTGGGATGAGGGTTAGTGATGTCGTGGGGGATCTGTGGGGTGAGTGTTAGTGGTGTGGTGGGGTATCTGTGGGATGAGGTTTAGTGATGTGGTGGGTTTCTGCGACGTGTGGGTTAGTGATATGGTGGCGGATCTGTGGGGTTAGGGTTAGTGATGTGGTGGGGGATCTGTGGGGTGAGTGTTAGTGGTGTGGTGGGGAATCTGTGGGGCGAGGGTTAGTGGAGTGGTGGGGGATCTGTGGGGTGAGGGTTAGTGGTGTGGTGGGGGATCTGTGGGGTGAGGGTTAGTGGTGTGGTGGGGAATCTGTGGGGTGAGGGTGAGTGGTGTGGTGAGGGATCTGTGGGATGAGGGTTAGTGATCTGGTGCGGGATATGTGGGGAGAGGGTTAGTGGTGTGGTGGGGGATCTGTTGGGTGAGGGTTAGTGGTGTGGTGGGGGTTCTGTGGCGTGTGTGTTACTGATGTGGTGGCGGATCTGTGGGGTGAGGGTTAGTTATGTGGTGGGGGATCTGTGGGGTGAGGGTTAGTGGTGTGGTGGGGGATCCGTTGGGTGAGGGTTAGTGGTGTGGTGGGGGTTCTGTGGCGTGTGTGTTAGTGATGTGGTGGCGGATCTGTGGGGTGAGGGTTAGTGGTGTGGTGGGGGATCTGGGATGAGGGTTAGTGATGTGGTGCGGGATCTGTGGGGAGAGGGTTATCTGGTGTTGTGGGGAATCTGTGGGGTGAGGGTGAGTGGTGTGGTGGGGGATCTGTGGGATGAGGGTTAGTGATCTGGTGCTGGATATGTGGGGAGAGGGTTAGTGGTGTGGTGGGGGTTCTGTGGCGTGTGTGTTAGTGATGTGGTGGCGAATTTGTGGGGTGATGTTTAGTGATGTGGTGGTGGATCTGTGGGGTGAGGGTTCGTGATGTGGTGTGGGATCTGTGAGTGAGTGTTAGTGGTGTGGTGGGGGATCTGTGGGGTGAGGGTTAGTGGTGTGGTGGGGGATCTGTGGGGTGACGGTTAGTGGTGTGGTGAGGGATCTGTGGGGTGAGGGTTAGTGGTGTGGTGGGGGATCTGTGGGGTGTGGGTTAGTGGTGTGGTGGGGGATCTGTGGGGTGAGGGTTAGTGGTGTGGTGGGGGATCTGTGGGATGATGGTTAGTGGTGTGGTGGGGGATCTGTCGAATGACAGTTAGTGATGTGGTGGGGGATCTGTGGGATGACGGTTAGTGATGTGGTGGGGGAATTGTGGGGTGAGCGTCAGTGGTGTGGTGGGGGATCTGAGGGGTGAGGGTTAGTGGTCTTTTGGCGGATCTGTGGGATGAGGGTTAGTGATGTGGTGGGGGATCTGTGGGGTGGAGGTTAGTGGTGTGGTGGGGTATCTGTGGGATGAGGGTTAGTGATGTGGTGGGGGATCGGTGGGGTGAGTGTTAGTGATGTGGTGGGGAATCTGTGGGGCGAGGGTTAGTGGTGTTGTGAGGGATCTAGGATGAGGGTTAGTGATGTGGTGCGGGATCTGTGGGGAGAGGGTTAGTGGTGTGGTGGGGGATCTGTGGGGTGAGGGTTAGTGGTCTGTTGGCGGATCTGTGGGATGAGGGTTAGTGGTGTGGTGGGGGATCTGTCGGGTGAGTGTTAGTGGTGTGCTGGGGGATCTGTGGGATGACGGTTAGTGATGTGGTGGGGGAATTGTGGGGTGAGCGTCAGTGGTGTGGTGGGGGATCTGAGGGGTGAGGGTTAGTGGTCTTTTGGCGGATCTGTGGGATGAGGGTTAGTGATGTGGTGGGGGATCTGTGGGGTGAGTGTTAGTGGTGTGGTGGGGGATCTGTGGGGTGGAGGTTAGTGGTGTGGTGGGGTATCTGTGGGATGAGGGTTAGTGATGTGGTGGGGGATCGGTGGGGTGAGTGTTAGTGGTGTTGTGAGGGATCTGTTGGGTAAGGGTTAGTTATGTGGTGGGGGATCTGTGGGGTGAGGGTTAGTTATGTGGTGTGGGATCTGTGGGGTGAGGGTTAGTGGTGTGGTGGGGAATCTGTGGGGTGACGGTTAGTGGTGTGGTGGGGGATCTGTGGGGTGAGGGTTAGTGGTGTGGTGGGGAATCTGTGGGGCGAGGGTTAGTGGAGTGGTGGGGGATCTGTGGCGTGAGGGTTAGTTATGTGGTGGGGGATCTCTGGGGTGAGGGTTAGTGGTGTGGTGGGGGATCTGTTGGGTGAGGGTTAGTGGTGTGGTGGGGGATCTGTGGGGTGAGGGTTAGTGGTGTGGTGGGGGATCTGTGGGGTGAGGTTTAGTGGTGTGGTGGGGGATCTGTGGGATGATGGTTAGTGGTGTGGTGGGGGATCTGTGGGATGACGGTTAGTGATGTGGTGGGGGAATTGTGGGGTGTGCGTTAGTGGTGTGGTGGGGGATCTGTGGGGTGAGGGTTAGTGGTCTGTTGGCGGATCTGTGGGATGAGGGTTAGTGATGTGGTGGGGGATCTGTGGGGTGAGTGTTACTGGTGTGGTGGGGTATCTGTGGGATGAGGTTTAGTGATGTGGTGGGTTTCTGCGAATTGTGGGTTAGTGATATGGTGGCGGATCTGTGGGGTTAGGGTTAGTGATGTGGTGGGGGATCTGTGGGGTGAGTGTTAGTGGTGTGGTGGGGAATCTGTGGGGCGAGGGTTAGTGGAGTGGTGGGGGATCTGTTGGGTGAGGGTTAGTTATGTGGTGGGGGAACTGTGGGGTGAGGGTTAGTGGTGAGGTGGGGAATCTGTGGGGTGACGGTTAGTGGTGTGGTGGGGGATCTGTGGGGTGAGGGTTAGTCGTGTGGTGGGGAATCTGTGGGGCGAGGGTTAGTGGAGTGGTGGGGGATCTGTGGGGTGAGGGTTAGTTATGTGGTGGGGGATCTCTGGGGTGAGGGTTAGTGGTGTGGTGGGGAATCTGTGGGGTGACGGTTATTGGTGTGGAGGGGGATCTGTGGGGTGAGGTTTAGTGGTGTGGTGGGGGATCTGGGATGAGGGTGAGTGGTGTGGTGGGGGATCTGTGGGGTGAGGTTTAGTGGTGTGGTGGGGGATCTGTGGGATGATGGTTAGTGGTGTGGTGGGGGATCTGTGGGATGACGGTTAGTGATCTGGTGGGGGAATTGTGGGGTGTGCGTTAGTGGTGTGGTGGGGGATCTGTGGGGTGAGGGTTAGTGGTCTGTTGGCGGATCTGTGGGATGAGGGTTAGTGATGTGGTGGGGGATCTGTGGGGTGAGTGTTAGTGGTGTGGTGGGTATCTGTGGGATGAGGTTTAGTGATGTGGTGGGTTTCTGCGACTTGTCGGTTAGTGATATGGTGGCGGATCTGTGGGGTTAGGGTTAGTGATGTGGTGGGGGATCTGTGGGGTGAGTGTTAGTGGTGTGGTGGGGAATCTGTGTGGCGAGGGTTAGTGGAGTGGTGGGGGATCTGTTGGGTGAGGGTTAGTTATGTGGTGGGGGAACTGTGGGGTGAGGGTTAGTGGTGTGGTGGGGAATCTGTGGGGTGACGGTTAGTGGTGTGGTGGGGGATCTGTGGGGTGAGGGTTAGTCGTGTGGTGGGGAATCTGTGGGGCGAGGGTTAGTGGAGTAGTGGGGGATCTGTGGGGTGAGGGTTAGTTATGTGGTGGGGGATCTCTGGGGTGAGGGCTAGTGGTGTGGTGGGGAATCTGTGGGGTGACGGTTATTGGTGTGGAGGGGGATCTGTGGGGTGAGGTTTAGTGGTGTGGTGGGGGATCTGGGATGAGGGTTAGTGATGTGGTGCGGGATCTGTGGGGAGAGGGTTATCTGGTGTTGTGGGGAATCTGTGGGGTGAGGGTGAGTGGTGTGGTGGGGGATCTGTGGGATGAGGGTTAGTGATCTGGTGCGGGATATGTGTGGAGAGGGTTAGTGGTGTGGTGGGGGATCCGTGGGGTGAGGGTTAGTGGTGTGGTGGGGGATCTGTGGGATGAGGGTTAGCGATGTGGTTGGGTATCTGTGGGGAGAGGGTTAGTGATGTGGTGGGGGATCTGTGGGATGAGGTTTAGTGATGTAGTGGGGGATCTGTGACGTGTAGGTTAGTGATATTGTGGCGGATCTGTGGGGAGAGGGTTAGTGGTGTGGTGGGGGATCCGTTGGGTGAGGGTTAGTGGTGTGGTGGGGGTTCTGTGGCTTGTGTGTTAGTGATGTGGTGGCGGATCTGTGGGGTGAGTGTTAGTGGTGTGGTGGGGGATCTCTGGGGTGAGTGTTAGTGGTGTGGTGGGGAACCTGTGGGGCGAGGGTTAGTGGAGTGGTGGGGGATCTGTGGGGTGAGGGTTAGTTATGTGGTGGGGGATCTGTGGGGTGAGGGTTAGTGGTGTGGTGGGGGAACGGTGGGGTGAGTGTTAGTGGTGTGGTGGGGTATCTTTGGGGTTAGGGTTAGTGATGTGTTGGGGGATCTGTGGGGTGAGTGTTAGTGGTGTGGTGGGGAATCTGTGGGGCGAGGGTTAGTGTATGGTGGGGGATCTGTGGGGTGAGGGTTAGTGGTGTGGTGGGGGATCTGTGGGGTGACGGTTAGTGGTGTGGTGGGGTATCTGTGGGGTGACGGTTAGTGGTGTGGTGGTGGATCTGTGGGGTGAGGGTTAGTGGTGTGGTGGGGGATCTGGGATGAGGGTTAGTGATGTGTTGCGGGATCTGTGGGGAGAGGGTTATCTGGTGTTGTGGGGAATCTGTGGGGTGAGGGTGAGTGGTGTGGTGGGGGATCTGTGGGATGACGTTTAGTGGTGTGGTGGTGAATCTGTGGGGTGAGGGTGAGTGGTGTGGTGGGGGTTCTGTAGCGTGTGTGTTAGTGATGTGGTGGCGAATTTGTGGGGTGATGTTTAGTGATGTGGTGGTGGATCTGTGGGGTGAGGGTTCGTGATGTGGTGTGGGATCTGTGAGTGAGTGTTAGTGGTGTGGTGGGGGATCTGTGGGGTGAGGGTTAGTGGTGTGGTGGGGGATCTGTGGGGTGACAGTTAGTGGTGTGGTGAGGGATCTGTGGGGTGTGGGTTAGTGGTGTGGTGGGGGATCTGTGGGGTGTGGGTTAGTGGTGTGGTGGGGGATCTGTGGGGTGAGGGTTAGTGGTGTGGTGGGGGATCTGTGGGATGATGGTTAGTGGTGTGGTGGGGGATCTGTCGAATGACGGTTAGTGATGTGGTGGGGGTATTGTGGGGTGTGCGTTAGTGGTGTGGTGGGGGATCTGTGGGGTGAGGGTTAGTGGTCTGTTGGCGGATCTGTGGGATGAGGGTTAGTGATGTGGTGGGGGATCTGTGGGGTGAGTGTTAGTTATGTGGTGGGGGAACTGTGGGGTGAGGGTTAGTGGTGTGGTGGGGAATCTGTGGGGTGACGGTTAGTGGTGTGGTGGGGGATCTGTGGGGTGAGGGTTAGTCGTGTGGTGGGGAATCTGTGGGGCGAGGGTTAGTGGAGTGGTGGGGGATCTGTGGGGTGAGGGTTAGTTATGTGGTGGGGGATCTCTGGGGTGAGGGTTAGTGGTGTGGTGGGGAATCTGTGGGGTGACGGTTATTGGTGTGGAGGGCGATCTGTGGGGTGAGGTTTAGTGGTGTGGTGGGGGATCTGGGATGAGGGTTAGTGATGTGGTGCGGGATCTGAGGGGAGAGGGTTATCTGGTGTTGTGGGGAATCTGTGGGGTGAGGGTGAGTGGTGTGGTGGGGGATCTGTGGGATGAAGGTTAGTGATCTGGTGCGGGATATGTGTGGAGAGGGTTAGTGGTGTGGTGGGGGATCTGTGGGATGAGGGTTAGTGATGTGGTTGGGTATCTGTGGGGAGAGGGTTAGTGATGTGGTGGGGGATCTGTGGGATGAGGTTTAGTGATGTAGTGGGGGATCTGTGACCTGTAGGTTAGTGATATTGTGGCGGATCTGTGGGGAGAGGGTTAGTGGTGTGGTGGGGGATCCGTTGGGTGAGGGTTAGTGGTGTGTTGGGGGTTCTGTGGCGTGTGTGTTAGTGATGTGGTGGCGGATCTGTGGGGTTAGGGTTTGTGATGTGGTGGGGGATCTCTGCGGTGAGTGTTAGTGGTGTGGTGGGGAATCTGTGGGGCGAGGGTTAGTGGAGTGGTGGGGGATCTGTGGGGTGAGGGTTAGTTATGTGGTGGGGGATCTGTGGGGTGAGGGTTAGTGGTGTGGTGGGGGAACGGTGGGGTGAGTGTTAGTGGTGTGGTGGGGGATCTTTGGGGTTAGGGTTAGTGATGTGGTGGGGAATCTGTGGGGCGAGGGTTAGTGTATGGTGGGGGATCTGTGGGGTGAGGGTTAGTGGTTTGGTGGGGAATCTGTGGGGTGACGGTTAGTGGTGTGGTGGGGGATCTGTGGGGTGAGGGTGAGTGGTGTGGGTGGGGGATCTGGGATGAGGGTTAGTGGTGTGGTGGGGAATCTGTGGGGTGAGGGTGAGTGGTGTGGTGGGGGATCTGTGGGATGACGGTTAGTGGTGTGGTGGGGAATCTGTGGGGTGAGGGTGAGTGGTGTGGTGGGGGATCTGTGGGATGAGGGTTAGTGATCTGGTGCGGGATATGTGGGGAGAGGGTTAGTGGTGTGGTGGGGGTTCTGTGGCGTGTGTGTTAGTGATGTGGTGGCGAATTTGTGGGGTGAGGTTTAGTGATGTGGTGGTGGATCTGTGGGGTGAGTGTTGGTGATGTGGTTTGGTTATCTGTGGGATGAGGGTTAGTGATGTGGTGGGTTTCTGCGACGTGTGAGTTAGTGATATGGTGGCGGATCTTTGGGGTTAGGGTTAGTGATGTGGTGGGGGATCTGTGGGGTGAGTGTTAGTGGTGTGGTGGGGAATCTGTGGGGCGAGGGTTAGTGGAGTGGTGGGGGATCTGTGGGGTGAGGGTTAGTTATGTGGTGGGGGATCTGTGGGGTGAGGGTTAGTGGTGTGGTGGGGAATCTGTGGGGTGACGGTTAGTGGTGTGGTGGGGGATCTGTGGGGTGAGGGTTAGTGGTGTGGTGGGGAATCTGTGGGGCGAGGGTTAGTGGAGTGGTGGGGGATCTGTGGCGTGAGGGTTAGTTATGTGGTGGGGGATCTCTGGGGTGAGGGTTAGTGGTGTGGTGGTGGATCTGTTGGGTGAGGGTTAGTGGTGTGGTGGGGGATCTGTGGGGTGAGGGTTAGTGGTGTGGTGGGGGATCTGTGGGGTGAGGTTTAGTGGTGTGGTGGGGGATCTGTGGGATGATGGTTAGTGGTGTGGTGGGGGATCTGTGGGATGACGGTTAGTGATGTGGTGGGGGAATTGTGGGGTGTGCGTTAGTGGTGTGGTGGGGGATCTGTGGGGTGAGGGTTAGTGGTCTGTTGGCGGATCTGTGGGATGAGGGTTAGTGATGTGGTGGGGGATCTGTGGGGTGAGTGTTAGTGGTGTGGTGGGGTATCTGTGGGATGAGGTTTAGTAATGTGGTGGGTTTCTGCGACTTGTGGGTTAGTGATATGGTGGCGGATCTGTGGGGTTAGGGTTAGTGATGTGGTGGGGGATCTGTGGGGTGAGTGTTAGTGGTGTGGTGGGGAATCTGTGGGGCGAGGGTTAGTGGAGTGGTGGGGGGATCTGTTGGGTGAGGGTTAGTTATGTGGTGGGGGAACTGTGTGGTGAGGGTTAGTGGTGTGGTGGGGAATCTGTGGGGTGACGGTTAGTGGTGTGGTGGGGGATCTGTGGGGTGAGGGTTAGTCGTGTGGTGGGGAATCTGTGGGGCGAGGGTTAGTGGAGTGGTTGGGGATCTGTGGGGTGAGGGTTAGTTATGTGGTGGGGGATCTCTGGGGTGAGGGCTAGTGGTGTGGTGGGGAATCTGTGGGGTGACGGTTATTGGTGTGGAGGGGGATCTGTGGGGTGAGGTTTAGTGGTGTGGTGGGGGATCTGGGATGAGGGTTAGTGATGTGGTGCGCGATTTGTGGGGAGAGGGTTATCTGGTGTTGTGGGGAATCTGTGGGGTGAGGGTGAGTGGTGTGGTGGGGGATCTGTGGGATGAGGGTTAGTGATCTGGTGCGGGATATGTGTGGAGAGGGTTAGTGGTGTGGTGGGGGATCCGTGGGGTGAGGGTTAGTGGTGTGGTGGGGGATCTGTGGGATGAGGGTTAGTGATGTGGTTGGGTATCTGTGGGGAGAGGGTTAGTGATGTGGTGGGGGATCTGTGGGATGAGGTTTAGTGATGTAGTGGGGGATCTGTGACGTGTAAGTTAGTGATATTGTGGCGGATCTGTGGGGAGAGGGTTAGTGCTGTGGTGGGGGATCTCTGGGGTGAGTGTTAGTGGTGTGGTGGGGAATCTGTGGGGCGAGGGTTAGTGGAGTGGTGGGGGATCTGTGGGGTGAGGGTTAGTTATGTGGTGGGGGATCTGTGGGGTGAGTGTTAGTGGTGTGGTGGGGTATCTTTGGGGTTAGGGTTAGTGATGTGGTGGGGGATCTGTGGGGTGAGTGTTAGTGGTGTGGTGGGGAATCTGTGGGGCGAGGGTTAGTGTATGGTGGGGGATCTGTGGGGTGAGGGTTAGTGGTGTGGTGGGGGATCTGTGGGGTGACGGTTAGTGGTGTGGTGGTGGATCTGTGGGGTGAGGGTGAGTGGTGTGGTGGGGGATCTGTGGGATGACGGTTAGTGATCTGGTGCGGGATATGTGTGGAGAGGGTTAGTGGTGTGGTGGGGGTTCTGCGACGTGTGAGTTAGTGATATGGTGGCGGATCTTTGGGGTTAGGGTTAGTGATGTGGTGGGGGATCTGTGGGGTGAGTGTTAGTGGTGTGGTGGGGAATCTGTGGGGCGAGGGTTAGTGGAGTGGTGGGGGATCTGTGGGTTGAGGGTTAGTTATGTGGTGGGGGATCTGTGGGGTGAGGGTTAGTGGTGTGGTGGGGAATCTGTGGGGTGACGGTTAGTGGTGTGGTGGGGGATCTGTGGGGTGAGGGTTAGTGGTGTGGTGGGGAATCTGTGGGGCGAGGGTTAGTGGAGTGGAGGGGGATCTGTGGCGTGAGGGTTAGTTATGTGGTGGGGGATCTCTGGGGTGAGGGTTAGTGGTGTGGTGGGGGATCTGTTGGGTGAGGGTTAGTGGTGTGGTGGGGGATCTGTGGGGTGAGGGTTAGTGGTGTGGTGGGGGATCTGTGGGGTGAGGTTTAGTGGTGTGGTGGGGGATCTGTGGGATGATGGTTAGTGGTGTGGTGGGGGATCTGTGGGATGACGGTTAGTGATGTGGTGGGGGAATTGTGGGGTGTGCGTTAGTGGTGTGGTGGGGGATCTGTGGGGTGAGGGTTAGTGGTCTGTTGGCGGATCTGTGGGATGAGAGTTAGTGATGTGGTGGGGGATCTGTGGGGTGAGTGTTAGTGGTGTGGTGGGGAATCTGTGGGGCGAGGGTTAGTGGAGTGGTGGGGGATCTGTTGGGTGAGGGTTAGTTATGTGGTGGGGGATCTCTGGGGTGAGGGTTAGTGATGTGGTGGGGAATCTGTGGGGTGACGGTTAGTGGTGTGGTGGGGGATCTGTGGGGTGAGGGTTAGTCGTGTGGTGGGGAATCTGTGGGGCGAGGGTTAGTGGAGTGGTGTGGGATCTGTGGGGTGAGGGTTAGTTATGTGGTGGGGGATCTCTGGGGTGAGGGTTAGTGGTGTGGTGGGGAATCTGTGGGGTGACGGTTATTGGTGTGGAGGGGGATCTGTGGGGTGAGGGTTAGTCGTGTGGTGGGGAATCTGTGGCGCGAGGGTTAGTGGAGTGGTGGGGGATCTGTGGGGTGAGGGTTAGTTATGTGGTGGGGGAACTGTGGGGTGACGGTTAGTGGTGTCGTGGGGGATCTGTGGGGTGAGGGTTAGTCGTGTGGTGGGGAATCTGTGGGGCGAGGGTTAGTGGAGTGGTGGGGGATCTGTGGGGTAAGGGTTAGTTATGTGGTGGGGGATCTCTGGGGCTAGGGTTAGTGGAGTGGTGGGGGATCTGTTGGGTGAGGGTTAGTGGTGTGGTGGGGGATCTGGGATGAGGGTTAGTGATGTGCTGCGGGATCTGTGGGGACAGGGTTATCTGGTGTTGTGGGGAATCTGTGGGGTGAGGGTGAGTGGTGTGGTGGGGGATCTGTGGGATGACGGTTAGTGGTGTGGTGGGGAATCTGTGGGGTGAGGGTGAGTGGTGTGGTGGGGGATCTGTGGGATGAGGGTTAGTGATCTGGTGCGGGATATGTGGGGAGAGGGTTAGTGGTGTGGTGGGGGTTCTGTGGCGTGTGTGTTAGTGATGTGGTGGCGAATTTGTGGGGTGAGGTTTAGTGATGTGGTGGGTTTCTGCGACTTGTGGGTTAGTGATATGGTGGCGGATCTGTGGGGTTAGGGTTAGTGATGTGGTGGGGGATCTGTGGGGTGAGTGTTAGTGGTGTGGTGGGGAATCTGTGGGGCGAGGGTTAGTGGAGTGGTGGGGGATCTGGGATGAGGGTTAGTGATGTGCTGCGGGATCTGTGGGGACAGGGTTATCTGGTGTTGTGGGGAATCTGTGGGGTGAGGGTGAGTGGTGTGGTGGGGGATCTGTGGGATGACGGTTAGTGGTGTGGTGGGGAATCTGTGGGGTGAGGGTGAGTGGTGTGGTGGGGGATCTGTGGGATGAGGGTTAGTGATCTGGTGCGGGATATGTGGGGAGAGGGTTAGTGGTGTGGTGGGGGTTCTGTGGCGTGTGTGTTAGTGATGTGGTGGCGAATTTGTGGGGTGAGGTTTAGTGATGTGGTGGGTTTCTGCGACTTGTGGGTTAGTGATATGGTGGCGGATCTGTGGGGTTAGGGTTAGTGATGTGGTGGGGGATCTGTGGGGTGAGTGTTAGTGGTGTGGTGGGGAATCTGTGGGGCGACGGTTAGTGGAGTGGTGGGGGATCTGTTGGGTGAGGGTTAGTTATGTGGTGGGGGAACTGTGGGGTGAGGGTTAGTGGTGTGGTGTGGAATCTGTGGGGTGACGGTTAGTGGTGTGGTGGGGGATCTGTGGGGTGAGGGTTAGTCGTGTGGTGGGGAAACAGTGGGGCGAGGGTTAGTGGAGTGGTGGGGGATCTGTGGGGTGAGGGTTAGTTATGTGGTGGGGGATCTCTGGGGTGAGGGTTAGTGGTGTGGTGGGGAATCTGTGGGGTGACGGTTATTGGTGTGGAGGGGGATCTGTGGGGTGAGGTTTAGTGGTGTGGTGGGGAATCTGTGGGGTGACGGTTATTTGTGTGAAGGGGGATCTGTGGGGTGAGGTTTAGTGGTGTGGTGGGGGATCTGGGATGAGGGTTAGTGATGTGGTGCGGGATCTGTGGGGAGAGGGTTATCTGGTGTTGTGGGGAATCTGTGGGGTGAGGGTGAGTGGTGTTGTGGGGAATCTGTGGGGTGAGGGTGAGTGGTGTGGTGGGGGATCTCTGGGATGAGGGTTAGTGGTGTGGTGGGGGATCTGTGGGATGAGGGTTAGTGATGTGGTGCGGGATCTGTGGGGAGAGGGTTATCTGGTGTTGTGGGGGATCCGTGGGGTGAGGGTTAGTGGTGTGGTGGGGGATCTGTGGGATGAGGGTTAGTGATGTGGTTGGGTATCTGTGGGGAGAGGGTTAGTGATGTGGTGGGGGATCTGTGGGATGAGGTTTAGTGATGTAGTGGGGGATCTGTGACCTGTAGGTTAGTGATATTGTGGCGGATCTGTGGGGAGAGGGTTAGTGGTGTGGTGGGGGATCCGTTGGGTGAGGGTTAGTGGTGTGGTGGGGGTTCTGTGGCGTGTGTGTTAGTGATGTGGTGGCGGATCTGTGGGGTTAGGGTTAGTGATGTGGTGGGGGATCTCTGGGGTGAGTGTTAGTGGTGTGGTGGGGAATCTGTGGGGTGAGGGTTAGTGGTGTGGTGGGGGATCTGTGGGGTGAGGGTTAGTTATGTGGTGGGGGATCTGTGGGGTGAGGGTTAGTGGTGTGGTGGGGTAACGGTGGGGTGAGTGTTAGTGGTGTTGTGGGGGATCTTTGGGGTTAGGGTTAGTGATGTGGTGGGGGATCTGTGGGGTGAGGGTTAGTGGTGTGGTGGGGGAACGGTGGGGTGAGTGTTAGTGGTGTTGTGGGGGATCTTTGGGGTTAGGGTTAGTGATGTGGTGGGGAATCTGTGGGGCGAGGGTTAGTGTATGGTGGGGGATCTGTGGGGTGAGGGTTAGTGGTGTGGTGGTGGATCTGTGGGGTGAGGGTTAGTGGTGTGGTGGGGAATCTGTGGGGTGACGGTAAGTGGTGTGGTGGGGGATCTGTGGGGTGAGGGTTAGTGGTGTGGTGGGGAATCTGTGGGGCGAGGGTTAGTGGAGTGGTGGGGGATCTGTGGTGTGAGGGTTAGTTATGTGGTGGGGGATCTCTGGGGTGAGGGTTAGTGGTGTGGTGGGGGATCTGTTGGGTGAGGGTTAGTGGTGTGGTGGGGGATCTGTGGGGTGAGGGTTAGTGGTGTGGTGGGGGATCTGTGGGGTGAGGTTTAGTGGTGTGGTGGGGGATCTGTGGGATGATGGTTAGTGGTGTGGTGGGGGATCTGTGGGATGACGGTTAGTGATGTGGTGGGGGAATTGTGGGGTGTGCGTTAGTGGTGTGGTGGGGGATCTGTGGGGTGAGGGTTAGTGGTCTGTTGGCGGATCTGTGGGATGAGGGTTAGTGATGTGGTGGGGGATCTGTGGGGTGAGTGTTAGTGGTGTGGTGGGGTATCTGTGGGATGAGGTTTAGTGATGTGGTGGGTTTCTGCGACTTGTGGGTTAGTGATATGGTGGCGGATCTGTGGGGTTAGGGTTAGTGATGTGGTGGGGGATCTGTGGGGTGAGTGTTAGTGGTGTGGTGGGGAATCTGTGGGGCGAGGGTTAGTGGAGTGGTGGGGGATCTGTTGGGTGAGGGTTAGTTATGTGGTGGGGGATCTCTGGGGTGAGGGTTAGTGATGTGGTGGGGAATCTGTGGGGTGACGGTTAGTGGTGTGGTGGGGGATCTGTGGGGTGAGGGTTAGTCGTGTGGTGGGGAATCTGTGGGGCGAGGGTTAGTGGAGTGGTGGGGAATCTGTGGGGCGAGGGTTAGTGGAGTGGTGGGGGATCTGTGGGGTGAGGGTTAGTTATGTGGTGGGGAATCTGTGGGGTGACGGTTAGTGGTGTCGTGGGGGATCTGTGGGGTGAGGGTTAGTCGTGTGGTGGGGAATCTGTGGGGCGAGGGTTAGTGGAGTGGTGGGGGATCTGTGGGGCGAGTGTTAGTGGTGTGGTGGGGAATATGTGGGGCGAGTGTTAGTGGAGTGGTGGGGGATCTGTGGGGTGAGGGTTAGTTATGTGGTGGGGGATCTCTGGGGTGAGGGTTAGTGGTGTGGTGGGGAATCTGTGGGGTGACGGTTATTGGTGTGGAGGGGGATCTGTGGGGTGAGGTTTAGTGGTGTGGTGGGGGATCTGGGATGAGGGTTAGTGATGTGGTGCGGGATCTGTGGGGAGAGGGTTATCTGGTGTTGTGGGGAATCTGTGGGGTGAGGGTGAGTGGTGTGGTGGGGGATCTGTGGGATGAGGGTTAGTGATCTGGTGCGGGATATGTGTGGAGAGGGTTAGTGGTGTGGTGGGGGATCTGTGGGATGAGGGTTAGTGATGTGGTTGGGTATCTGTGGGGAGAGGGTTAGTGATGTGGTGGGGGATCTGTGGGATGAGGTTTAGTGATGTAGTGGGGGATCTGTGACGTGTAGGTTAGTGATATTGTGGCGGATCTGTGGGGAGAGGGTGAGTGGTGTGGTGGGGGATCTGTGGGATGAGGTTTAGTGATGTAGTGGGGGATCTGTGACGTGTAGGTTAGTGATATTGTGGCGGATCTGTGGGGAGAGGGTTAGTGGTGTGGTGGGGGTTCTGTGGCATGTGTGTTAGTGATGTGGTGGCGAATTTGTGGGGTGAGGTTTAGTGATGTGGTGGTGGATCTGTGGGGTGAGGGTTCGTGATGTGGTGTGGGATCTGTGGGGTGAGTGTTGGTGATGTGGTTTGGTTATCTGTGGGATGAGGGTTAGTGATGTGGTGGGTTTCTGCGACGTGTGAGTTAGTGATATGGTGGCGGATCTTTGGGGTTAGGGTTAGTGATGTGGTGGGGGATCTGTGGGGTTAGTGTTAGTGGTGTGTTGGGGAATCTGTGGGGCGAGGGTTAGTGGAGTGGTGGGGGATCTGTGGGGTGAGGGTTAGTTATGTGGTGGGGGATCTGTGGGGTGAGGGTTAGTGGTGTGGTGGGGAATCTGTTAGGTGACGGTTAGTGGTGTGGTGGGGGATCTGTGGGGTGAGGGTTAGTGGTGTGGTGGGGAACCTGTGGGGCGAGGGTTAGTGGAGTGGTGGGGGATCTGTGGCGTGAGGGTTAGTTCATGTGGTGGGGGATCTCTGGGGTGAGGGTTAGTGGTGTGGTGGGGGATCTGTTGGGTGAGGGTTAGTGGTGTGGTGGGGGATCTGTGGGGTGAGGGTTAGTGGTGTGGTGGGGGATCTGTGGGGTGAGGTTTAGTGGTGTGGTGGGGGATCTGTGGGATGATGGTTAGTGGTGTGGTGGGGGATCTGTGGGATGACGGTTAGTGATGTGGTGGGGGAATTGTGGGGTGTGCGTTAGTGGTGTGGTGGGGGATCTGTGGGGTGAGGGTTAGTGATGTGGTGGGTTTCTGCGACGTGTGAGTTAGTGATATGGTGGCGGATCTTTGGGGTTAGGGTTAGTGATGTGGTGGGGGATCTGTGGGGTGAGTGTTAGTGGTGTGGTGGGGAATCTGTGGGGCGAGGGTTAGTGGAGTGGTGGGGGATCTGTGGGGTGAGGGTTAGTGGTGTGGTGGGGAATCTGTGGGGTGACGGTTAGTGGTGTCGTGGGGGATCTGTGGGGTGAGGGTTAGTTATGTGGTGGGGGATCTCTGGGGCGAGGGTTAGTGGAGTGGTGGGGGATCTGTTGGGTGAGGGTTAGTGGTGTGGTGGGGGATCTGGGATGAGGGTTAGTGATGTGCTGCGGGATCTGTGGGGACAGGGTTATCTGGTGTTGTGGGGAATCTGTGGGGTGAGGGTGAGTGGTGTGGTGGGGGATCTGTGGGATGACGGTTAGTGGTGTGGTGGGGAATCTGTGGGGTGAGGGTGAGTGGTGTGGTGGGGGATCTGTGGGATGAGGGTTAGTGATCTGGTGCGGGATATGTGGGGAGAGGGTTAGTGGTGTGGTGGGGGTTCTGTGGCGTGTGTGTTAGTGATGTGGTGGCGAATTTCTGGGGTGAGGTTTAGTGATGTGGTGGGTTTCTGCGACTTGTGGGTTAGTGATATTGTGGCGGATCTGTGGGGTTAGGGTTAGTGATGTGGTGGGGGATCTGTGGGGTGAGTGTTAGTGGTGTGGTGGGGAATCTGTGGGGCGACGGTTAGTGGAGTGGTGGGGGATCTGTTGGGTGAGGGTTAGTTATGTGGTGGGGGAACTGTGGGGTGAGGGTTAGTGGTGTGGTGTGGAATCTGTGGGGTGACGGTTAGTGGTGTGGTGGGGGATCTGTGGGGTGAGGGTTAGTCGTGTGGTGGGGAAACAGTGGGGCGAGGGTTAGTGGAGTGGTGGGGGATCTGTGGGGTGAGGGTTAGTTATGTGGTGGGGGATCTCTGGGGTGAGGGTTAGTGGTGTGGTGGGGAATCTGTGGGGTGACGGTTATTGGTGTGGAGGGGGATCTGTGGGGTGAGGTTTAGTGGTGTGGTGGGGAATCTGTGGGGTGACGGTTATTTGTGTGAAGGGGGATCTGTGGGGTGAGGTTTAGTGGTGTGGTGGGGGATCTGGGATGAGGGTTAGTGATGTGGTGCGGGATCTGTGGGGAGAGGGTTATCTGGTGTTGTGGGGAATCTGTGGGGTGAGGGTGAGTGGTGTGGTGGGGGATCTGTGGGATGAGGGTTAGTGATCTGGTGCGGGATATGTGTGGAGAGGGTTAGTGGTGTGGTGGGGGATCCGTGGGGTGAGGGTTAGTGGTGTGGTGGGGGATCTGTGGGATGAGGGTTAGTGATGTGGTTGGGTATCTGTGGGGAGAGGGTTAGTGATGTGGTGGGGGATCTGTGGGATGAGGTTTAGTGATGTAGTGGGGGATCTGTGACCTGTAGGTTAGTGATATTGTGGCGGATCTGTGGGGAGAGGGTTAGTGGTGTGGTGGGTGATCCGTTGGGTGAGGGTTAGTGGAGTGGTGGGGGATCTGTGGGGTGAGGGTTAGTTATGTGGTGGGGGATCTGTGGGGTGAGGGTTAGTGGTGTGGTGGGGGAACGGTGGGGTGAGTGTTAGTGGTGTGGTGGGGGATCTTTGGGGTTAGGGTTAGTGATGTGGTGGGGGATCTGTGGGGTGAGTGTTAGTGGTGTGGTGGGGAATCTGTGGGGCGAGCGTTAGTGTATGGTGGGGGATCTGTGGGGTGAGGGTTAGTGGTGTGGTGGGGGATCTGTGGGGTGACGGTTAGTGGTGTGGTGGTGGATCTGTGGGGTGAGGGTTAGTGGTGTGGTGGGGGATCTGGGATGAGGGTTAGTGATGTGCTGCGGGATCTGTGGGGAGAGGGTTATCTGGTGTTGTGGGGAATCTGTGGGGTGAGGGTGAGTGGTGTGGTGGGGGATCTGTGGGATGACGGTTAGTGGTGTGGTGGGGAATCTGTGGGGTGAGGGTGAGTGGTGTGGTGGGGGACCTGTGGGATGAGGGTTAGTGATCTGGTGCGGGATATGTGGGGAGAGGGTTAGTGGTGTGGTGGGGGTTCTGTGGCGTGTGTGTTAGTGATGTGGTGGCGAATTTGTGGGGTGAGGTTTAGTGATGTGGTGGTGGATCTGTGGGGTGAGGGTTCGTGATGTGGTGTGGGATCTGTGAGTGAGTGTTGGTGATGTGGTTTGGTTATCTGTGGGATGTGGGTTAGTGATGTGGTGGGTTTCTGCGACGTGTGAGTTAGTGATATGGTGGCGGATCTTTGGGGTTAGGGTTAGTGATGTGGTGGGGGATCTGTGGGGTGAGTGTTAGTGGTGTGGTGGGGAATCTGTGGGGCGAGGGTTAGTGGAGTGGTGGGGGATCTGTGGGGTGAGGGTTAGTTATGTGGTGGGGGATCTGTGGGGTGAGGGTTAGTGGTGTGGTGGGGAATCTGTTAGGTGACAGTTAGTGGTGTGGTGGGGGATCTGTGGGGTGAGGGTTAGTGGTGTGGTGGGGAACCTTTGGGGCGAGGGTTAGTGGAGTGGTGGGGGATCTGTGGCGTGAGGGTTAGTGATGTGGTGGCGAATTTGTGGGGTGAGGTTTAGTGATGTGGTGGTGGATCTGTGGGGTGAGTGTTGGTGATGTGGTTTGGTTATCTGTGGGATGAGGGTTAGTGATGTGGTGGGTTTCTGCGACGTGTGAGTTAGTGATATGGTGGCGGATCTTTGGGGTTAGGGTTAGTGATGTGGTGGGGGATCTGTGGGGTGAGTGTTAGTGGTGTGGTGGGGAATCTGTGGGGCGAGGGTTAGTGGAGTGGTGGGGCATCTGTGGGGTGAGGGTTAGTTATGTGGTGGGGGATCTGTGGGGTGACGGTTAGTGGTGTGGTGGGGAATCTGTGGGGTGACGGTAAGTGGTGTGGTGGGGGATCTGTGGGGTGAGGGTTAGTGGTGTGGTGGGGAATCTGTGGGGCGAGGGTTAGTGGAGTGGTGGGGGATCTGTGGTGTGAGGGTTAGTTATGTGGTGGGGGATCTCTGGGGTGAGGGTTAGTGGTGTGGTGGGGGATCTGTTGGGTGAGGGTTAGTGGTGTGGTGGGGGATCTGTGGGGTGAGGGTTAGTGGTGTGGTGGGGGATCTGTGGGGTGAGGTTTAGTGGTGTGGTGGGGGATCTGTGGGATGATGGTTAGTGGTGTGGTGGGGGATCTGTGGGATGACGGTTAGTGATGTGGTGGGGGAATTGTGGGGTGTGCGTTAGTGGTGTGGTGGGGGATCTGTGGGGTGAGGGTTAGTGGTCTGTTGGCGGATCTGTGGGATGAGGGTTAGTGATGTGGTGGGGGATCTGTGGGGTGAGTGTTAGTGGTGTGGTGGGGTATCTGTGGGATGAGGTTTAGTGATGTGGTGGGTTTCTGCGACTTGTGGGTTAGTGATATGGTGGCGGATCTGTGGGGTTAGGGTTAGTGATGTGGTGGGGGATCTGTGGGGTGAGTGTTAGTGGTGTGGTGGGGAATCTGTGGGGCGAGGGTTAGTGGAGTGGTGGGGGATCTGTTGGGTGAGGGTTAGTTATGTGGTGGGGGATCTCTGGGGTGAGGGTTAGTGATGTGGTGGGGAATCTGTGGGGTGACGGTTAGTGGTGTGGTGGGGGATCTGTGGGGTGAGGGTTAGTCGTGTGGTGGGGAATCTGTGGGGCGAGGGTTAGTGGAGTGGTGGGGGATCTGTGGGGTGAGGGTTAGTTATGTGGAGGGGGATCTGTGGGGTGAGGGTTAGTCGTGTGGTGGGGAATCTGTGGGGCGAGGGTTAGTGGAGTGGTGGGGGATCTGTGGGGTGAGGGTTAGTTATGTGGTGGGGGAACTGTGGGGTGAGGGTTAGTGGTGTGGTGGGGAATCTGTGGGGTGACGGTTAGTGGTGTCGTGGGGGATCTGTGGGGTGAGGGTTAGTCGTGTGGTGGGGAATCTGTGGGGCGAGGGTTAGTGGAGTGGTGGGGGATCTGTGGGGCGAGTGTTAGTGGTGTGGTGGGGAATCTGTGGGGCGAGTGTTAGTGGAGTGGTGGGGGATCTGTGGGGTGAGGTTTAGTTATGTGGTGGGGGATCTCTGGGGTGAGGGTTAGTGGTGTGGTGGGGAATCTGTGGGGTGACGGTTATTGGTGTGGAGGGGGATCTGTGGGGTGAGGTTTAGTGGTGTGGTGGGGGATCTGGGATGAGGGTTAGTGATGTGGTGCGGGATCTGTGGGGAGAGGGTTATCTGGTGTTGTGGGGAATCTGTGGGGTGAGGGTGAGTGGTGTGGTGGGGGATCTGTGGGATGAGGGTTAGTGATCTGGTGCGGGATATGTGTGGAGAGGGTTAGTGGTGTGGTGGGGGATCCGTGGGGTGAGGGTTAGTGGTGTGGTGGGGGATCTGTGGGATGAGGGTTAGTGATGTGGTTGGGTATCTGTGGGGAGAGGGTTAGTGATGTGGTGGGGGATCTGTGGGATGAGGTTTAGTGATGTAGTGGGGGATCTGTGACGTGTAGGTTAGTGATATTGTGGCGGATCTGTGGGGAGAGGGTTAGTGGTGTGGTGGGGGTTCTGTGGCATGTGTGTTAGTGATGTGGTGGCGAATTTGTGGGGTGAGGTTTAGTGATGTGGTGGTGGATCTGTGGGGTGAGGGTTCGTGATGTGGTGTGGGATCTGTGGGGTGAGTGTTGGTGATGTGGTTTGGGTATCTGTGGGATGAGGGTTAGTGATGTGGTGGGTTTCTGCGACGTGTGAGTTAGTGATATGGTGGCGGATCTTTGGGGTTAGGGTTAGTGATGTGGTGGGGGATCTGTGGGGTTAGTGTTAGTGGTGTGTTGGGGAATCTGTGGGGCGAGGGTTAGTGGAGTGGTGGGGGATCTGTGGGGTGAGGGTTAGTTATGTGGTGGGGGATCTGTGGGGTGAGGGTTAGTGGTGTGGTGGGGAATCTGTTAGGTGACGGTTAGTGGTGTGGTGGGGGATCTGTGGGGTGAGGGTTAGTGGTGTGGTGGGGAACCTGTGGGGCGAGGGTTAGTGGAGTGGTGGGGGATCTGTGGCGTGAGGGTTAGTTCATGTGGTGGGGGATCTCTGGGGTGAGGGTTAGTGGTGTGGTGGGGGATCTGTTGGGTGAGGGTTAGTGGTGTGGTGGGGGATCTGTGGGGTGAGGGTTAGTGGTGTGGTGGGGGATCTGTGGGGTGAGGTTTAGTGGTGTGGTGGGGGATCTGTGGGATGATGGTTAGTGGTGTGGTGGGGGATCTGTGGGATGACGGTTAGTGATGTGGTGGGGGAATTGTGGGGTGTGCGTTAGTGGTGTGGTGGGGGATCTGTGGGGTGAGGGTTAGTGATGTGGTGGGTTTCTGCGACGTGTGAGTTAGTGATATGGTGGCGGATCTTTGGGGTTAGGGTTAGTGATGTGGTGGGGGATCTGTGGGGTGAGTGTTAGTGGTGTGGTGGGGAATCTGTGGGGCGAGGGTTAGTGGAGTGGTGGGGGATCTGTGGGGTGATGGTTAGTTATGTGGTGGGGGATCTGTGGGATGAGGGTTAGTGGTGTGGTGGGGAATCTGTGGGGTGACGGTTAGTGGTGTGGTGGGGGATCTGTGGGGTGAGGGTTAGTGGTGTGGTGGGGAATCTGTGGGGCGAGGGTTAGTGGAGTGGTGGGGGATCTGTGGCGTGAGGGTTAGTTATGTGGTGGGGGATCTCTGGGGTGAGGGTTAGTGGTGTGGTGGGGAATCTGTGGGGTGACGGTTAGTGGTGTGGTGGGGGATCTGTGGGGTGAGGGTTAGTGGTGTGGTGGGGGATCTGGGATGAGGGTTAGTGATGTGGTGGGGGATCTGTGGGGAGATGGTTAGTGGTGTGGTGCGGGATCTGTGGGGAGAGGGTTAGTGATGTGGTGGTGGATCTGTGGGGTGAGGGTTAGTGGTGTGGTGGGGGATCTGCCAGGTGAGTGTTATTGTTGTGCTGAGGGATCTGTGGGGTGAATGTTAGTGGTGTGGTGGGGATCTGTCGGGAGAGGGTTAGTGGTGTGGTGGGGGATCTGTCAGGTGAGTGTTATTGTTGTGCTGAGGGATCTGTGGGGTGAATGTTAGTGGTGTGGTGGGGATCTGTCAGAAGAGGGTTAGTGGTGTGGTGGTGGATCTGTGGGGTGAGGGTTAGTGGTGTGGTGGGGGATCTGTCAGGTGAGTGTTATTGCTGTGCTGAGGGATCTGTGGGGTGAGGGATTTTGGTTGCAAGGTGCAGTGAGGGCCGTCAGTGTGAAGGCTGCATTAACGCTGCTGCTTCCTGACTGTCCACAGCATTCCCAGCCCACTGCCAGCTCCTGTTTGCCAATGGCCCATGTACAGACTGGACCGTCCGCTGGTTTTTCATCCCCGAATCTGCCGTCTGTAACCGCTTTTGGTATGGGGGTTGTCACGGAAACCAGAACAACTTTGAGACCGAGGATGAGTGTCTTCATCACTGCAAGAGGACTGGATTGGAGGCTCCTCACACAGAGTGGCAGAACCAAGCTGGGCGTTCATCCAACAAGGACGCATCTCCCACTGAGCAAGAGCAGGCTGTCTATAGGTAAGTTCATGGGGAACCCATCCCCACATCCAGACAAAGAACTTTTCACACAAATAGCTCCCACTTGCTGCACCCCTGTACACCTCCTGTACTCAGCCCATGCGCATGCAAGCAATGAATCTGCAGCCTGACATGGCACATCTACAAACAGACGCTACATGCTCTGTGTACACACTGCCACCCCCTGTACACACACACCAGCAAACCCTTCCCTTGCTCCTCCAGCCTAGCGGGGTCTCCGTACCACGTGATCTCTAGTGCACCAATTTCTCAGCTGAGCTGTTTTCTGATC
Organism: Hypanus sabinus; assembly: GCF_030144855.1. Classification (NCBI taxonomy): domain Eukaryota; kingdom Metazoa; phylum Chordata; class Chondrichthyes; order Myliobatiformes; family Dasyatidae; genus Hypanus; species Hypanus sabinus. The sequence continues at coordinate 108,415,886 of NC_082707.1, forward strand.
TCTGATTCACCCGTCTCTCTTGCTCTCAACAGGTTACAGATAGATCGTGCGGATCCTGTGTCTGTGGAGACCAGGTCTGGGGAAACAGCCCGGTTACTGTGCAGAGTGGATGCCTCACCATCTCTTCATGTGGAGTGGCGCCGAAATGGGAGACCAGTGTATTCAGCTAGGTGACTCAGTAATTGCTGCTCCACGTAGGCAACCCCATCTCACTCCCCAAGCCATTTTCTCTCTTTCCCAGTTGCATCCTTCCCACACTGATCTCCACACCTACACTAAACTGAGGCTAATTACACTGCTAATTACCCCACGAGCCCTCACCTCTTTTGGTTGTGGAAAGAAACTGGACAGCTGGAGGGAATCCACATGGTCACAGCGAAGTAGAAGCTGTACAATGATGGCATCAGAGATCAGGATTAAAGTCGTCATTGTTGCTGTGAGGCAGTGGCTCTACGTGAGGTGCCGGTGGGGTGGGGGTAGGGTGGTCATTGGTGATGTGATGAGCCGGTGGGGTGGGGGTAGGGTGGTCATTGGTGATGTGATGAGCCGGTGGGGTGGGGGTAGGGTGGTCATTGGTGATGTGATGAGCCGGTGGGGTGGGGGTAGGGTGGTCTTTGGTGATGTGAGGTGCCGGTGGGGTGGGGGTAGGGTGGTCTTTGGTGATGTGAGGTGCCGGTGGGGTGGGGGTAGGGTGGTCATTGGTGATGTGAGGTGCCGGTGGGGTGGGGGTAGGGTGGTCATTGGTGATGTGAGGTGCCGGTGGGGTGGGGGTAGGGTGGTCATTGGTGATATGATGAGCCGGTGGGGTGGGGGTAGGGTGGTCATTGGTGATGTGAGGTGCCGGTGGGGTGGGGGTAGGGTGGTCATTGGTGATGTGAGGTGCCGGTGGGGTGGGGGTAGGGTGGTCATTGGTGATGTGATGAGCCGGTGGGGTGGGGGTAGGGTGGTCATTGGTGATATGATGAGCCGGTGGGGTGGGGGTAGGGTGGTCATTGGTGATATGATGAGCCGGTGGGGTGGGGGTAGGGTGGTCATTGGTGATATGATGAGCCGGTGGGGTGGGGGTAGGGTGGTCATTGGTGATGTGAGGTGCCGGTGGGGTGGGGGTAGGGTGGTCATTGGTGATGTGAGGAGCTGGTGGGGTGGGGGTAGGGTGGTCATTGGTGATGTGAGGAGCTGGTGGGGTGGGGGTAGGGTGGTCATTGGTGATATGATGAGCCGGTGGGGTGGGGGTAGGGTGGTCATTGGTGATGTGAGGTGCCGGTGGGGTGGGGGTAGGGTGGTCATTGGTGATGTGAGGAGCTGGTGGGGTGGGGGTAGGGTGGTCATTGGTGATGTGATGAGCCGGTGGGGTGGGGGTAGGGTGGTCATTGATGTTGTGAGGTGCCGGTGAGTTGGGCGTAGGGTGGTCATTGGTGATATGAGGTGCTGGTGGGGTGGGGGTAGGGTGGTCGTTGGTGATATGAGGTGCTGGTGGGGTGGGGGTAGGGTGGTCGTTCTCCTGATACAGCATTGCTTATAAAGTTCCAAAACTTCCAAAGTTCAGTGAAGTAAAGAGTGTCTCCAGTGTGTTTACATGGCAGGTGTTTGATAAGTACCCTCAGAGCAGCCCCATGTAGAAGGTTAGGATGCACTTAGCCATTTGGATTCGGACTTGGTCTGCCCAAAGAAGACAAATAGCCATCGTGGATGGGACTGATCCTGGATGAAGGAGTATGAGTAGTGGTGTTCCACGGAGGTCTCTGCTCTACCGGTGATTTGAATAAAACAGCAATTGGTAGGTTCGTAAGTTCGCAGATAATACAGAGATTGTGTCATGCATAGCATAGAGGCTGGTGAAGAGAAATGGAGTTTAACCTGGCCAAGTGTGAAGTGTTGCAGTTTGATACGTCAAATGTAAAATAATGGCAAGAATCTGTACATTGTTGATGTACAGAGTGGTCTTGACGTGACGTCAAACACCATAGCTTCCTGGAAGTGGCCACACATGATGGTAAAGTGGGAAAGAAGGCTTGTCTTTGCCAGGTGAAGCACTGAGTTCAGGAGTCGAGAAGTTATGTTGCAGCTCTGGTTAGGTGGCATTGAAAATAATGCTTTCAATTCAGGTCCCCCTATTGAGTGAAGATTATCAGGGATATGGAGAGATTGTGAAAGGGATCTACCCCTGATCCAGATAGCACTGATAAGTGCAACAGTTTGCATGCAGCTCTGATGTGACTGGTCAAATATTATTGTTTATATAACCATATAACAATCACAGCACAGAAACAGGCCATCTCGGCCCTCCTAGTCCGTGCCGAACTCTTAATCTCACCTAGTCCCACCTACCCGCACTCAGCCCATAACCCTCCACTCCTTTCCTGTCCATATACCTACCCAATTTTACCTTAGATGACACAACTGAACTGGCCTCTACTATTCTACAGGAAGCTCATTCCACACAGCTATCACTCTCTGAGTAAAGAAATACCCCCTCGTGTTTCCCTTAAACTTCTGCCCCCTAACTCTCAAATCATGTCCTCTCGTTTGAATCTCCCCTACTCTCAATGGAAACAGCCTATTCACGTCAACTCTATCTACCCCTCTCAAAATTTTAAATACCTCGATCAAATCCCCCCTCAACCTTCTATGCCCCAATGAATAGAGACCTATTCTCTATAACTTAAGTGCTGAAACCCAGGTAACATCCTAGTAAATCGTCTCTGCACTCTCTCTAATTTATTGATATCTTTCCTATAATTCGGTGACCAGAACTGCACACAATATTCTAAATTTGGCCTTACCAATGCCTTGTACAATTTTAACATTACATCCCAACTTCTGTACTCAATGCTCTGATTTATAAAGGCCAGCGTTCCTAAAGCCTTCTTCACCACCCTATCTAAATGAGACTCCACCTTCAGGGAACTATGCACTGTTATTCCTAGATCTCTCTGTTCCACTGCATTCCTCAATGCCCTACCATTTACCCTGTATGTTCTATTTGGATTATTCCTGCCAAAATGTAGAACCTCACACTTCTCAGCATTAAACTCCATCTGCCAACGTTCAGCCCATTCTTCTAACCGGCATAAATCTCTCTGCAAGCTTTGAAAACCCACCTCATTTATCCACAACACCTCCTACCTTAGTATCATCGGCATACTTACTAATCCAATTTACCACCCCATCATCCAGATCATTTATGTATATGACAAACAACATTGGGCCCAAAACAGATCCCTGAGGCACCCCGCTAGTCACCGGCCTCCATCCCGATAAACAATTATCCACCACTACTCTCTGGCATCTCCTATCTAGCCACTGTTGAATCCATTATATTCCTCCGGCATTAACACCTAACGACTGAACCTTCTTAACTAACCTTCCATGCGGAACTTTGTCAAAGGCTTTGCTGAAGTCCATATAGACTACATCCACTGCCTTACCCTCATCAACATTCCTCGTAACTTCTTCAAAAAATTCAATAAGGTTTGTCAAACATGACCTTCCACGCACAAATCCATGCTGGCTACTCCTAATCAGATCCTGTCTATTCAGATAATTATTAATACTATCTCTAAGAATACTTTCCATTAATTTACCCACCACTGATATCAAACTGACAAGTCTATAATTGCTAGGCTTACTTCTAGAACCCTTTTTAAACAATGGAACCACATGAGCAATACGCCAATCCTCTGGCACAATCCCCGTTTCTAATGACATCTTAAAGATCTCCGTCAGAGCTCCTGCTATCTCTACACAAACTTCCCTCAAGGTCCTGGGGAATATCCTATCAGGACCCGGAGATTTATCCACTTCTAAATTTCTTAAAAGCGCCAGTACTTCCACCTCTTTATTTGTCATAGGTTCCATAACTTCCTTACTTGTTTCCCACACCTTACACAATTCAATATCCTTCTCCTTAGTGAATACCGAAGAGAAGAAATCGTTCAAAATCTCTCCCATCTCCCTCGGCTCCACACTTAGCTGACCACTCTGATTCTCTAAGGGGCCAATTTTATCCCTCACTATCCTCTTGCTTTTAATATAACTGTAGAAACCTTTCGGATTTACTTTCACCTTATTTGCCAAACCAACCTCGTATCTTCTTTTAGCTTTTCTAATCTCTTTCTTAAGATTCCTTTTACATTCTTTATATTCCTCGAGCAATTCCTTTACTCCATGCTGCCTGTATCTATTGGAGACATCCCTCTTTTTCCGATAAAAAATTTCTAATATCCCTTGAAAACCATGGTGCTTTCAAACCTTTAACCTTTCCTTTCAACCTAACAGGAACATAAAGATTCTGTACCCTTATAATTTCACCCTTAAATGACCTCCATTTCTCTATTACATCCTTCCCATAAAACAACTTGACCCAATCCACTCTCTCTAAATCCCTTCGCATCTCCTCAAAGTTAGCCTTTCTCCAATCAAAAATCTCAACTCTAGGTCCAGTCCTGTCCTTCTCCATAATTATATTGAAGCTAATGCTATTGTGATCACTGGACCCGAAGTGCTCCCCAACACATACATCTGTCAGCTGACCTATCGCATTCCCTAACAGGAGATCCAACACTGCCCCATCTCTAGTTGGTACTTCTATGTATTGTTGCAAAAAACTATCCTGCACACAATTCACAAACTCTAAACCATCCAGCCCTTTTACAGAATGAGCTTCCCAGTCTACGTGTGGAAAATTAAAATCTCCCACAATCACCACCTTGTGTTTACTACAAATATCTGCTATCTCCTTACACATTTGCTCTTCCAACTCACGCTCCCCATTAGGTGGCCTATAAAACACTCCTATCAGTGTTACTACACCTTTCCCATTCCTCAATTCCACCCAAATAGCCTCCCTAGAGGAGCTCTCTAATCTATCCTTCCAAAGCACCGCCATAAGATTTTCTCGGACAAGCAATGCAACACCTCCTCCTCTGGCCCCTCCTACTCTATCACACCTGAAGCAACTAAATCCAGGAATATTTAGTTGCCAATCACACCCTTCCTGCAACTATGTTTCACTAATAGCTACAACATCATAATTCCAGGTATCAATCCACGCTTTAAGCTCATCCACCTTTCTTACAATGCTCCTAGCATTAAAATAGATACATTTAAGATACTCTCCACCTCCTCCTCTCTTTTCATCCCTAACAATGCATTCAAATTTATTATCCTTTTCTTTCTTCTCCCCTACATCTTCGGGCTGAGCGCATCCCTTCTCCATCACCTGCCTTTCCTCCCTCACACACTGTCTATTTACTTGCTCTACTGGTGAACTAACCTCCTCTCCCATAGTCTCCTCAAATTGATTCCCGCCCCCCCCCATCTCACTAGTTTAAAGTCTACCCTGTAGCCCTAGCAAACCTCCCCGCTAGGATATTGGTCCCCCCAGGATTCAAGAGTAACCCGTCCTTCTTGAACAGGTCACGCCTGCCCCAGAAGAGGTCCCAATGATCCAGAAACTTGAATCCCTGCCCCCTGCTCCAATCCCACAGCCACGCATTCATCCTCCACCTAATTCTATTCCTACTCTCACTGTCGCGTGGCACAGGCAGTAATCCCGAGATTACTACCTTTGCGGTCCTCCTTCTTAACTGCCTTCCTAACTCCCTGTACTCTCGTTTAGGACTACAACATCTGAAGTTCAGTAACAGCTACAGATACTTCAGTAAGCAGCGTCCTTTTAAGATGCTTAAAATATCCATTGATACTCAAAATTGGCAGATCCTAGATGGTACACCTGGGTTGCAAGTGCAGTTCCACTTTAAGAAAACAAAAGCTGAGCTACAGGCCTTAGGCCACCCTCCACCACCCTCCCCCCCCCCCCACCCCGTATTCGTGACTATCTAGCTGACAAATGTACACTCTCTGGAAAATGTAATTGAAGACCCTAGAGCAAGACTGCAGTACCAAAGGGATTTGAGGGACTACTGCGTCTTGTACTTCATTAAAACATGGTTCACCTCCACCATTTTGGACACAGCACTGCAGCCCACAAAGACAGGACAGATGAGCCTTTGGAAGGTAGAGGAGGGGGAGTATATTTTATGATGGTTTGCAGATGTGGTGGTTTTGTCTAAGTCCTTCTCACCCAATCTGAAACATCTGGCAATCAGATATCATCCATTTTTTCTGCCAAGGGAGTTTTCCGCCTTCATCCTGAAAGCAGTGTACATTCCACCTCAGGCCAACATCAAGAAGGCACTGGAGAATCTGAGCAAACAGCGCAGCCAGATGCCTTTCCTATCGTTGCAAGAGATTTCAATCAGGCCATTTTGAAGACATCTCTGAACAGCTACGTATCACCTGTTGAACCAGAGGAGCAAACACACTTTACCACTGTTATACCATCATCAAGAACGCTTGCTGTGCCATCCTATGCCCGCACTTTGGAAAGTCTGATCACCTGGCTGTTCTTCTACTCCCAGTGTACAGACAGAGACTACAGCCTGCAGCATCAGTGGGGAGGACCAAGGTCAGGCGAGGAGGAGGAGCACTTACAGGGATGCTTTGAGTTGGTGGACTGGACAATACTCAGGGATTCATCATCTAATCTGAATTAATACACCTCAATCGTCAACAACTTCAAGACCTGTGTGCATGAGGGTGAGAACATACTGAATATACCCAAACCAAAAGGCAAGGATGAACCAGGAGATTCATAGTCTGCTGAGGGTTAGATCTGTGGCATTCAAAACCACTGATCCAGAAATATACAAGGTATGAGCTACAGAAAGCTCTCTTAAGAGCGAGAAAAGCTATTCTGATTGAGTTTAGAGATGAAATTGGAGGGTTTGCAGGCCATTACTTCCCCAAGTCTGATTGTGATGCTTCATTTTCATTTGAGCCCAATGCCTTTTATGTACACTTTGAAAGTGAGAATAAAGCTTCACCTTTGCAAATCCCTGCAACATCTGGTGGCCCTGTGATCTGTCTTGGAGGCCAAGGTCAGAACGTCTTTCAAAAGGGTGAACACTCGCAAGGCTTCAGGCCCTAATGCTGTCCCTGCTAGGGCATTGAAAATGTGCTAACCAACTGGTGGGAATTGTTCAAGGACACCTTCAATCTCTCACTGCTGCCATCGGAGGTTCCCACGTGCTTCAAAAGAGTGACAAGAAGAGCAGGGTGAGCTGCCTCAATGACTATTGCCCAGTTTCCCTCACATAAGACTATAAGATATAGGAGCAGAACTAGGCCATTTGGCCCATCGAGTCTGCTCCGCCATTTTACCATGGCTGATCGATTTTCCATCTTAGCCCCATCTCCCTGACAAATCAAGCATCTACCAACCTTGGCCTTAAACAGCTCCACCTACTGTGATTGTTTTGAGATGAAGTCCTGATGAAGGGTCTTAGCCCAAAATGTTGACTGCTTACTCCTTTTCACAGATGCTGCCTGGCCTGCTGAGTTCCTCCAGCATTTTGTGTGTGATGAAGTGCTTTGAGAGGTTGGTCACAGCCAGAAGCAACTCCTAATGTTCTGGACCTGCTGCAATTTGTCTGTCACCACAATAGGTCTACAGTGGATGCAATCTCACTGGTTCTCCACTTGGCCTAGGATCACATGGACAGTTGCAATACCTACATCAGGCTGCTGTTTACTGACTATAGCTCAGTGTTCAACACCATCATACCTCAGTGCTCATCAGCAACCCAAAACCTGGGCATATGTACTGTTACATACCCCGTGGGTATCTTGAGACTGTCTTATGACCATGATGTAATTGAGTATCTGGTGAGCATGATGTAATGGTCTTGTGATGATGGGGTGATGTAATTTCCTGCCAGTGTGAGGTCACATGATGTAATTTTCCCACCAGTGGGAGGTCATGTGATGGCCTGTTCCAACAGGTATAAAACGGAAAAGCCTTGTTGTGACACAGGTCAATTTGTTGCTTAATTCGTCAGTTACTCCATTATGCTGCGTATTCATTTCATGGCGCAGTTTTGTTTTAAAGTGGAATTTTAATTTCTAAAGTCTCAAAGGTTACTGCAGGCAGTTTTGCCACAATGCTGCCAGTTTTAGTCCAGTCGGAGAGTGAAGAATTTATCGAAGTATAGAGACTCGAAGGATCAAGTAGAGTTGGTGTCGTCGGCGGTAGTACAGGGTCGACCTTATTGAATCCTCATTCAAAGAGATGGTAACCTTCATCCGAGATAATCCCTGCTATAAGAACAGAAAGGATTGGGGCAGAGTTATTCATCAAGGAAAAGGTCAGTTCCTTTAAGCCATTTTTATTTCCTTCGTCGTAAATCCTTTGGGCAAGGCATATTTCAGCGGGATCAGCAGTAACATCACGTCATTGAGGAATTCATTACTTCAGGAAAGTCTCTCCTAATTGACTGTATAAATCAACTGAACTTTTGCATTTATCGCATTAAGAACTGTGTTTGCATTTATCACTTTAAGAACTGTTCCTAGTTGCCATAAAGCAGTTAACTTCCCGTTAAGTTAGTCGTTTGTTTACTTTTCATTCTTTTATTGAGCAGTGTTTAATAAATGTTTCGTTTGTTTATAAAAAACCTGCCTCAATTCTATATTCCTTGTTGCTGTATCTTACCTTCCTCTGCAGTTTAATCCTCAACCTCCTCATCAGGAGACCACAGTCTGTGGAGATCAAAAATAACATCTCTTCCTCACTGAAAATCCAACACTGGCACACCTCAAAGATGTATGCTTAGATCATTGCTCTATTCTCTCTATACCCACAACTATGTGGCATGGCAAAATTCAAACACCAGCTACAAATTTGCTGATGACACAATTGTCAGAATTTCAGATGATGACAAGGAGGCACACAGGAGTGAGAAAGATCAGCTGGTTGAGTCATGTGGTAGCAACAGCCTTGCTCTGAACATCAGTAAACTAAGGAATTGATTGTGGACTTCAGGAAGGGAAAGTCGAGGGAACACACACCAGTCCTCATCAAGCCATCAGCAGTGGAAAAGGTGAGCAAAGTTCCTGGGTGTCAACATGTCTGAAGATCTATCCTGGGCCCAACATATAGATGCAATTACATAGATTCCATTGCAGCAACTGTTTTTCTTTAGAAGTTTGATGGGAATTGGTTTGTCATCAAAAATACTCACAAGTTTCTACGTGGAGAGCTTTCTAACTGGTTGCATCACTGTCTGGTATGGAGGAGCTGTTGCACAGCAAGAGCTGCAGAAGGTTGTAAACTTAGCCAGCTCCATCATGGGGCCTCGCCAGCATCGAGCACACCTTCAGATGGCGATGCCTCAAAAAAGCAGCATTTATCATTAAGGACCCACCCATCATCCAGGACATGCCCACTTCTCATTGTTACCATCAAGGAGAAGGTACAGGAGACTGAAGACATGCACTCAGTGTTTCAAGAACAGCTTCTTCCCCTCTGCCATCTGATTTTGAATGGACCATAAACCCATGAACACTCCCTCAGTTCTTTTTCCACTCTCTTTCTGCACTACTTCCTAATTTAATGTTTTTATTTGCTCGTTGTAATTTATACAGTAGTTTTTTATTATTATGTGTTGTAATGTACCACTGGCACAAAACAACAACATATGCCAGTGATATTAAACCTGATTCTGATACAAGGACACGATCTGGATGAGAGGGTATTTACTATAAGGATAAGTTGGACAAACTAGGATTGTTTACTTACTCATGACCAGCAGAGGCTGAGGGGTGACCTGACATGAGATTATAAAATTATTAGGCAAAGGTAGAGTTTTCCTATATGTCACATACTAAGAGGTGAGGAGGGGAAAGTTCAAAGGAACAAGTGTGTAACTTGTAACAAGTGCTTGGAATGTACTGTCAGATGGTGGTGGGAGCAGTTATGTTCAAGAGGCACGGAGACTGGCACATGGATATACACAGAATGGAGAGATATGGACATTGTCTATCCAGGACAGATTAGTTTATTTAGGTAATTATTTACTAATTTAATTAGTTTGGAACAACATTGTGGACATAGTAAATCCACTGGGCAGCAAGCTGAGCAGAAGCTGAACAGGTGTTGGTTTCAATGGTGTTGACAATCTCATTGACTAGTCCACCAGGGAGAACTCCTGCTCTTCCTCAGGTACTGAAAGCTATAGGGGCACAATCCAAGATAACTGCTGAGAATGGTGTCCTTGTTTAATCTGTGGGCTGTACTGACTGGGGGCTAAGTGATCTTTCTGTTCTGACCTGATCAATCTCTGTTCTGGTAGGCACAGCAAACATTCTGACGACTCACTGGTGATCAGCCAAGTTCAGCAGCAAGACGCTGGATTGTATACCTGTCAAGCATCGAACGGACGGGACCAGGATGTTCGCCAAGTCGAGCTAAAGGTCCAAGGTAATGTTGATGTGGTTATGTTAGACCTCAAAGCAGGAACCTCTCAGGCGGAAGGACCACAGTCTGGTAGAGCAACTCGGCCAATTGGGCTCATCTGTGGGGAGGGTTTGAGGGAAGAAATTGTTGATGTTTTGGGTGTTTTGATGCAGGACCCAGCATCAGTCCTGGTGTAGATTACAGCATTGGTAGTGTCTTCCATCTCCCTCAGTACTCCCCCAGTGATGGGACTGCTCCCATGTAGTGAAATTGCATGACAGAAACAGACCAACTGATGCATACTGACCATAGAACCATAGAGCAAAGCATTCGACACTGTGCAAAGAGAGCTCTTATGGGATGTCCTCCTCAGGTTTGGCTGTTCCAATAAATCTGTTAACATCCGCCAGTCCCATGATGGGATGACTACTCGGGTGACCATAGGAGGACAAGAGTCCGAGCCCTAAGCACAGGGGTGAGGCAGGGGTGTGTGCTAGCGCCAGTGCTCTTTAACATCTTCCTTCTGTGTGTACCAAGCTTCTCCACAATGAGATTGAGGATAGCAGCGGTGTGGCAGTGGATGCCAGATTAGATGGCAACCTCTTTAACATCAGGAGGCTCCACGCAACCACCAAACTCTGTAGAGAGTAGGTCCTGGAGCTGCAGAATGCAGGCGAGTGTGCTTTTGTGGCCCATACTCCGGAGGATCTTCAGACTGTCTTTGCTGAGAGTGTACAGCAGGATGGGCCGGACTGTCAATACGACCAAGACAGAAGTGGTTTGCCAATGGAGTACCAGTGTCCCACCCACCGTACCTGCCTTCACTGTTGATGATGAAAAGCTGTCAGCAGTGCCATCTTTCAAATATCTGGGGAGCATTCTCTCTGAGGATAGCACCATTGACAACAACATCCATTAAACAGGCATCAGCTGCCTTTGGGAGACTTCAGTGTAGAGTTTTTCAGAACAGGAGCCTTAGTCCCTTCACGAAGGTCGCCGTATACCAAGCGGTCTGTGTCACCACCCTCCTTTATGGCTGTGAAGCTTGGGTAACCTACAGCCGTTACACCGAGTCCTTGGAGCGCTTCCACATAAGCTGCCTTCAGCACATCCTGGGAATTACCTGGCGTGAGCAGACGCCTCACACTGAAATACTTGTAAAGACCAACTGCAGGAGTATTGAGGCCATGATCACCCAGCGTCAGCTGCAGCGGCTGGGGCGCGTGATAAGGATGCCCCCGTGTCGGCTACCCTGCAGAGTGTTATACGGCCTGACACATCATGGTCGACGCTCAGCTGGAGGGCCGAAGAAGCGCTATAAGGATCAGATGAAGAATGCTTCAAGGAAGTACAAGATCAGACCCGAGGACCTGGAGGTTGTTGCTGCTGACCGTATCACAAGGCGACAGTTGTGTAGGGACGGGGTTCGTACTCTGGAGACGGAAAGAACAACCAGAAGATAGCAGAAGAGCCAGGAGAAATGCAGCCGTGGTTGCCATCACTACCACCACTACCACAAATGCATGTCCCACCTGCAACAGAGTTTTTGGGTCCAGGATAGGACTGTATAGTCATCAAAGATCTCACCGTTAAAGGAGTGGATGTCGTTATCTGATTCTGATGGACAACCAAAGAAGAAGAGAACCACAGAACATTACAGCACAGAAACAGGCCTTTTGGCCCTTCTTGGCTGTCCGGAAACGTTTTTCTGCCTAGTCCCCACTGACCTGCACCTGGTCCATATCCCTCCATACACCTCTCATCCATGTACCTGTCCAAGTTTTTCTTAAATATTAAAAGTGAGCCTGCATTTACCACTTCATCTGGCAGCTCATTCCACACTCCCACCACTCTCTGTGTGAACTAATGTTCCCACTAATGTTCCCTTTAAATTTCCCCCCTTCACCCTTAACCCAGGTCCTCTGGTTTTTTTCTTCCCTAACCTCAGTGGAAAAAGCCTGCTTGTATTCACACTATCTATACCCATTATAATTTTATATACCTCTATCAAGTCTCCCCTCATTCTTCTACACTCCAGGGAATAAAGTCCTAACCTATTCAACCTTTCTCTGTAACTCAGTTTCTCAAGTCCCGGCAATATCCTTGTAAACCTATACTCAAACTTTGATTTATAAAGGCCAATGTACCAAAAGCTCTCTTTATTACTCTATCTACCTGTGACACAACTTTTAGGGAATTTTGTATCTGTATTCCTAGATCCCTCTATTCTACTGCACTCCTCAGTGCCCTACCATTTACCTTGTATGTTCTACCTTGGTTTTTCCTTCCAAAGTGCAATACCTCATACTTGTTTGTATTAAACTCCATCTGCCAGTTTTCAGTCCATTTTTCCAACTGGTCCAACTCCCACTGACCTAGATCTGTATCTGAATTAGACCCATTTGTCTGTGTTAGGCCTATATTTACCTTCAGTGGCCACTTTATTAAGTACCTCTTAACATATGTTCATGGTCTTCTGCTGCTGTAACCCACAGACTTTAAGATTCGATGTGCTGTGCATTCAAAGGTGCTTTTCTGCACACGACTGTTGTAACAGGTGTTTATTTGAGTTACTGTCGCCTTCCTGTCAGCTTAAACCAGTCTGGCCGTTCTCCTCTGACCTCTCTCATTAGCAAGGCATTTTCACCTATGGAACTGCTGCTCCCTGAATGTTGTCTGTTTCTTGCACCATTCTTTGTAAAATTTAGGGACTGTGTAAGTGGACAGTGGCTTGGATGAGAACATGTGCAAGGTAGAACTTGCGTTTGAGAAGCTGGAGGCATAACAAGTGTAGGCAGGACAGTAGTTCAGGCAGTGGAATGCTCCTCCTATATGACGTGGGATTTCATGGTAACCTAACAGTCTCCGTGATCTGCAGGGTTGCACCCAATTTCAGCCTCATTACCAAGTTCTCAAGGATGGCAGAAAGAGGAGCAGTGATGTGAAAGTGAAAAACGGTTTGAAATAAATGGTCCAGGTCTGTTGAGAATCAGAGAGGACAGGAAAATTTTTAATTGGGGTAGGGCAAGTTATTGGGGAAGGCTAGAACTTGCGGGTATGAATTGCAGTGATGTTTTTGCAGGGAAATGTATTATGGACAAATGTATTATGGTCAATGTTTAAGGATCTCTTGCAAGATGTTAGGGATAAATTTGTCCCAGTGAAAAAGATAAAGAATGGTAGGGTGACAAGTGAGGTGGAAAATCTAGTCAGGTGGAAGAAGGCAGCATACATGAGGTTTAGGAAGCAAGGATCAGATGGGTCTATTGAGGAATATAAGGTAGCAAGAAAAGAGCTTAAGAAGGGGCTGAGAAGAGCAAGAAGGGGGCATGAGAAGGCCTTGGCGAGTAGGGTAAGGGAAAACCCCAAGGCATTCTTCAATTATGTGAAAAACAGAAGGATGACAGGAGTGAAGGTAGGACCGATTAGAGATAAAGGTGGGAAGATATGCCTGGAGGCTGTGGAAGTGAGTGAGGTCCTCAATGAATACTTCTCTTTGGTATTCACCAATGAGAGGGAACTTGATGGCAGTGAGGACAGTATGAGTGAGGTTGATGTTCTGAAGCATGTTGATATTCAGGGAGAGGAGGTGTTGGAGTTGTTAAAATACATTAGGACAGATAAGTCTCCGGGATAAGTCCCTGACAGAATATTCCCAGGGCTACTCCACGAGACGAGGGAAGAGATTGCTGAGCCTCTGGCTAGGATCTTTATGTCCTTGTTGTCCAAGGGAATGGTACCGGAGGATTGGAGGGAGGTGAATGTTGTCCCCTTGTTCAAAAAAGGTAGTAGGGATAATACGGGTAATTATAGACCAGTGAGCCTTGTGTCTGTGGTGGGGAAAGCTGTTGGAAAAGATTCTTAGAGATAGGATCTATGGGCATTTAGAGAATCATGGTCTGATCAGGGACAGTCAGCATGTCTTTGCGAAGGGCAGATCGTGTCTAACAAGCCTGATAGAGTTCTTTGAGGAGGTGACCAGGCATATAGATGAGGGTAGTGCAGTGGATGTGATCTACATGGATTTTAGTAAGGTGTTTGACAAGGTTCCACACGGTAGGCTTATTCAGAAAGTCAGAAGGCATGGGATCCAGAGAAGTTTGGCCAGGTGGATTCAGAATTGGCTTGCCTGCAGAAGGTAGAGGGTTGTGGTGGAGGGAGTAAATTCAGATTGGAGGATTGTGACTAGTGGTGCCCCACAAGGATCTGTTCTGGGACCTCTACTTTTCATGATTTTTATTAATGACCTGGATGTGGGGGTAGAAGGGTGGGTTGGCAAGTTTGCAGATGACACAAAGGTTGGTGGTGTTGTAGATAGTGTAGAGGATTGTCGAAGATTGCAGAGAGACATTGATAAGATGCAGAAGTGGGCTGAGCAGTGGCAGATGGAGTTCAACCCAGAGAAGTGTGAGGTGGTACACTTTGGAAGGACAAACTCCAAGGCAGAGTTACTCCAATGGCAGGATACTTGGTAGTGTGGAGGAGCAGAGGGATCTGGGGGTACATGTCCACAGATCCCTGGAAGTTGCCTCACAGGTAGATAGGGTAGTTAAGAAAGCTTATGGGGTGTTAGCTTTCATAAGTCAAGGGATAGAGTTTAAGAGTCGAGATGTAATCATGCAGCTCTCTAAAACTCTGGTTAGGCTACACTTAGAATACTGTGTCCAGTTCTGGTCGCCTCAGTATAAGAAGGATGTGGAAGCATTGGAAAGGGTACAGAGGAGATTTACCAGGATGCTGCCTGGTTTAGAGAGTATGGATTATGATCAGAGATTAAGGAAGCTAGGGCTTTATTCTTTGGAGAGAAGGAGGATGAGAGGAGACATGATAGAGGTGTACAAGATATTAAGAGGAATAGATAGAGTGGACAGCCAGCGCCTCTTCCCCAGGGCACCACTGCTCAGTACAAGAGGACATGGCTTTAAGGTAAGGGGAGGGAAGTTCAAGGGGGATATTAGAGGAAGGTTTTTTACTCAGAGAGTGGTTGGTGTGTGGAATGCACTGCCTGAGTCAGTGGTGGAGGCAGATACACTAGTGAAGTTTGAGAGACGACTAGACAGGTATATGGAGGAATTTAAGGTGGGGGGTTATATGGGAGACAGGGTTTGAGGGTCGGCCCAACATTGTGGGGTGAAGGGCCTGTAATGTGCTGTATTATTCTATGTTCTAAATTAGGTATTTGACAGAAAGAGGCTGCAGAGGGCTATGGATAAGTTACCTGAGTAGACAAGAAGTTGGCAGATGCACTATAATGTGTGAGGTTATCCACTTAGGAAGGAAGAATGCAAAGTATTGTTTACATGGAATGAGACTGCAGATATCGTAGAATAAAAGAATCAGATTGCAGTGTGTGAAACATATGTAATTCTAGCAAGTAATCAGGAAAGTTGGTGGAAGTTTTGTAAGTTTTGATGCAGTTTTGCACTGGTGAGGCTGCACCTGGAGTACACTGTGCAGGTTTTGGTCTCCATATTTCATAATGGATGCCAACAGCTTTAAGGACGTTGACTGTGCTACATGTGCTGCCCCCACAACTACCCCCCTCCCTGAGCTCTGCGGACTCCAAACCGGAAGTTGAGGAATTCAAAGCTGCCTCAGGTTGACAATCTCTCTGGCAATCGAGGTGTGCACAGTTAGACCTTGGATAAATTACTAGAGATCCTTTCAAAGACCAGCTCTCCCTCACCTCTCACTGCGTTTGTTTGACTTTGCTGTGTAGGAGGTGGGCTCCAAAAGATAGGCTTCAAGGGCTGTAAACTCTTAGCTATAGTGCAAGTGTGGTGAGCGGGAAGGCCTGTTCCCATGACGTTACCCTTTTCCCCACCATTACCTGTTTCTCCGCCATTACCCGTTTCCATACCATTACTCTTTTCCGCGCCGTTACCCTTTTTTGCACCATTAACCACTTCACACTTATCTCGGTTGAACTCCATCTGCCACTTCTTAGCCCAGTTTTGCATCCTATCAATGACCCACTGAAACCTCTGACAGCCCTCCATACTATCCACAACACCTCCAACCTTTGTGTCATCAGCAAATTTACTAACCCATCCCTCCACTTCTTCATCCAGGTCATTTATAAAAATCATGAAGAGTAAGGGTCCCAGAACAGATCCCTGAGCCCTGTGGCTGACCTCCATGCAGAATATGACCCGTCTACAACCACTCTTTGCCTTCTGTGGGCAAGCCAGTTCTGGATCCACAAAGCAATGTCCCCTTGGATCCCATGCCTCCTTACTTTCTCAATAAGCCTTGCATGGGGTACCTTATCAAATGCCTTGCTGAAATCCATATACACTACATCTACTGCTCTTCCTTCATCAATGTGTTTAGTCACATCCTCAAAAAATTCAATGAGACTTGTAAGGCATGACCTGCCCTTGACAAAGCCATGTTGACTACTCCTAATCATATTATGCCTCTCCAAATGTTCATAAATCCTGCCTCTCAGTATCTTCTCCATCAACTTACCAACACTGAAGTAAGACTCACTGATCTGTAATTTCCTGGGCTATCTCTACTCCCTTTCTTGAATAAAGGAACAACATCCGCAACTCCAGAACCTCTTCAGTCTCCATTGATGATACAAAGATCATCGCCAGAGGCTCAGCAATCTCCTCCCTCACCTCCAGCAGTAGCCTGGGGTTCATCTCATCCAGTCCCTTGTCTTATCCAACTTAATGCTTTCCAAAAGCTCTAGCACATCCTCTTTCTTAATATCTACATACTCAAGCTTTTCAGTCAGCTGCAAGTCATCACTATAATCACCAAAATCCTTTTCCATAGTGAATACTGAAGTAAAGAACCAATTCATTAAGAACCTCTGCTATTTCCTCTGGTTCCAAACACACTTTCCCACTGTCACACTTGGTAGGTCCTAATCTTCCACGTCTTATCCTCTTGCTCTTCACATACTTGTAGAATGCCTTGGGGTTTTCCTTAATCCTGTCTTCCAAGGCCTTCTCATGGCCCCTTCTGGCTCTCCTAATTTCTTTCTAAAGCACCTTCCTGTTAGCCTTATAATCTTCTAGATCTCTAACATTACCAAGCTCTCTGAACCTTTGGTAAGCTTTTCCTTTCTTCTTGATTTATTACAGCTTTTGTACACCACAGTTCCTGTACCCTACCATAACTTCCCTGTCTCATTGGAACGTACCTATGCAGAACTCCACACAAATATCCCCTGAATATTTGCCACATTTCTTCAGGACTTTTCCCTGAGAACATCTGTTCCCAATTTAAGCCTCCAATTTCCTGCCTGATAGCTTCATAATTCCCCTTACTTCAATTAAACACTTTTCTAATTTGTCTTTTCCTAACTCTCTCCGATGCTAATGTATAGGAGAAAGAATTATGATCACTATCTCCAAAATGCTCTCCCACTGAGATCTGACACCTGACTAGGTTCATTTCCTGTGTCAAGAAACCTTCTTGAACACACCAAACAAACTCTGTCCTATCTAAACCCTTTGCTCTAGGGAGATGCCAGTCGATATTAGGGAAATCAAAATCTCCTATCACGACAACTCTCTTATTATTACACCTTTCCAGGATCTGTTTCCCTATCTGCTCCTTGATATCCCTGTTACTACTGGGTGGCCTATAAAAAACACCCAGTAAAGTTACTGACTCCTTCCTGTTCCTAAATTCCACCCACAGAGACTCCGTAGACAATCCCCCCTTGATGTCCACCTTTTCTGCATCCGTGACTCTATCTCTGATCAACAGTGCCACACCCCTCACCTCTCTTGCCTCCCTCCCTGTCCTTTCTGAAACATCTAAAACCCAGCACTTTAAGTAACCATTGCTGCCCCTGAGCCATTTGAGTCTCTGTAATGGCCACCACATCATATCTCCAAGTACGGATCCACGCTCTAAGCTCATCCGCTTTGTTCACAATACTCCTTGTGTTAAAATAGACACATCTCAAACCGTCGGTCTGAGTGCATCCCTTGTCTATAATCGGCCTATCCTCCCTCTCGCACTGTCTCCAAGCTTTCTCTTACCCAACCGCCTCTTCCCCAGTCTCTTCAGTTTCGTTCTCACCCCCAACAATTCTAATTCAAACTCTCCCCAGTCGTCTTAGCAAACCTCCCTGTTATGATATTGACCCCTGGGATTCAAGTGTAACCCATCCTTTTTGTACAGGTCACTCCTGCCCCAAATAGGTCCCAATGATCCAGAAATCTGTATCCCTGCCCCCTGCTCCAATCCCTCAGCCGTGCATTTAACCTCCACCTCATTCTATTCCTATACTCACTGTCACGTGGCACAGGCAGTAATCCTGAGATTACTACCTTTGCGGTCCTGCTTCTCAACTTCCTTCCTAACTCCCTGTAGTCTGTTTTCAGGACCTCTTCCCTTTTCCTACCTCTGTCGTTGGTACCTGTTTGTACCACGACCTCTGGCTGTTCTTCTTCCCACCTCAAGATACCGTGGACGCGATCTGAAACATCCCGGACCCTGGCACCTGCGAGGCAAACTACCATCTGAGTTTCTTTCCTGCATCCACAGAATCGCCTGATTGTCTGACCCCCTAACTATAGAGTCCCCTATCACTGTGGCCATCCTCTTCCTTTCCCTACCCTTCTGAGCCACAGGACCAGACTCTGTGCCAGAGGCACAGCCACTGTTACTTCCCCCAACAGTACTCAAACAGGAGTACTTACTGTTCAGGGGGATAGCCACAGGGATACTCACTAGTACCTGACTTTTCCCCTTCCCCCTCCTGACTGTGACCCACTTGTCTGCCTCCCATGAGAGGCTGGGCCAGGACTTCCCACATCTGACACCAAGCACAGAAAACCGGCCTCACACACATACTTCCTTTCCTCAATTAACACAGGTAAACTTACCTCACCTTGTTACCACCTAAGCCCGCTGAGCTAAAGCCGGATCACTCTGATACCCTCTCAGTCCGCTACCCGCTGGATATGGCGGTCTTTTAAAAAACTTTTCCCACTCTACTGGCTGACATCACACGCCTGTGCAGTCTTGCCTCTCTTTACTCCAACTAGTAAAAATGCCTTTGTTCTGGAAATCCTTAGCTGTTCACTCACAGCCTTCTTGCTCCGAATGAGGGACAAGCTGCTCTCCCTCGTCCTCCTGCCTACCTGTGATTGCCCAAGGCCACT
Organism: Hypanus sabinus; assembly: GCF_030144855.1. Lineage (NCBI taxonomy): Eukaryota > Metazoa > Chordata > Chondrichthyes > Myliobatiformes > Dasyatidae > Hypanus > Hypanus sabinus. The sequence goes on from NC_082707.1 coordinate 108,435,317, forward strand.
CATTGCACTTAATATAAAATGTAACCTCTTGCTTTGTTTAACCCAGAGCTGGATTGAGAAGTTGGGAGACATTAAGTTCGATTTTTCTCAGTTAATTAATCCTACATACATTGCCCCTCAGTGTTTAATTTGCAGTGTTAGTCTAGGATAGGGAATACTTCTAGCATAAGGAATTTTGCCCCAATAGTCCCCTCTCCTGGAAAGCTGAGGCTAGAGTGACCAATGTCTGTGGAAACTGCAGTCAGTAGGGCTGGATGTCCCACTATATATTCTGCATCTGGGCTGAGTGCTCTCTCTACACAGGACTGGCAGACACTGCTCTGGGGAGATTGTCCTTTACATCAAAGCTTGCAACATACGAGGTGATGCTGGGATGGGTTCTCTGTTTATGGAATCGTGTCCCAATAGGGTGACACCCCCACCCACCCAAAGCCCTTCCCTGCCCTTTTCTTTAGAGGGGAGAGGGTCACACCCTGAGGAAAATCTCCAAGAACTCCAGGAACTCATCCCACTGCCGTTCCCATTCCTGTCACTGTTCCGGCGATGAAGCTTATCCCACTGCCATTCCCATTCCTGTCGTTGTTCCAGCTGCTGTCGGTGTTCCTGTTCCATCTCCCACTAGCCATCTTGGCTACAGGGGACATCAGTGTGTATTTTTTCTTGTGAATGAGCAGGGGTGGGGTTCTGAACTTGGGTTCCAGAGGTACTAACACAACCTCTGTCTCGGTCAGGTGAGCTGGAGATTATTGAGCCTCCACGGAATTCGGATGTGACCTTGGGAGGACGAACCGAGCTTTCCTGTGTGGTGTCTGACAGCCGAGCGCACGTGCGATGGACCAGGTAAACTGGGACAGGTGGTCTAAACCCCACCCTGGGGAAGAATGTCCTGTCCTGGTGGCCCCCACGCTGGGGAATTGTTCCTGGACAGTGATCCAATCAGTTCCCATGCAGCATCATGACACAGCTGAGGGAGATGTGGGGCTTATTAAGGGGATAGGGAGGTATGGGGAAGAGGGAGGGAGGGGGCTAAGATGTCGGTGCTGTCTTGGATGGTGTAATTACTAATAGTTACATGCTGTAAATATTGCCGATTATTAATCTACACTCTAGTCCCACCACTCTTTCAGGTAGAATTCACCAACTGAATTCCTATTTGGTCTGACTCTCCCCGGCCAACATAACCCACTTAGAGGTTCTGCTGTGTTTGGTAGGACAGCTTTCCGTACCCCACACTAGGTTCCTTGGCAGGATGTGAACAAGCATCGATGCCCCAGCCCAAGTCCCTCCTCATTCTCATTAGCCTTGGTAAGGGTAGGAGATCACCAGGGTCATCATGGAAAGGAGACAAGAATGTGCACAGAGAGCCCGTGAAGACCTACAACATCACACTGGATCCTGGGAATTCCCATTCCTTGACCTGTCATGGTGATGGACACGGACTGGGGTAGTCCACCTCACTGCCTGCTCTTGCTCCTGACTCATTTGTGGGGGAAAGTGTCCAGATTGTCCACAGGCTTGATGCCAGGCTCCCTGACCAAGCCATCAGAGCTCCCAATGGGCAGAGATTTCAGGAAGAAAAAGGGAATATTTTTCCCCAGAGAGTCTCCTTGTGGGGAAGAAACAGAAGCCCATCCCAACTGGCTCCTGGGATCCTCTGGCCCGTGACTGATCGTGGTTTTTGAAGAAGATGGTGAGGATTTTATACCTCAGAAGTACGCAGAGCTTCGTGCAGGCAGTGTAAGGAGTGGACCAAGTCCCTAATAACCTATACACCCACCCCTCAGTCCCCTTCTCCTCCGGTCACACACTGATCTCGTCAGCCACCTCAGGCAAATGGCATCCTCGATCCAAAACCTAATTGCAAAGATGCTTCTACTCCACAGTGAGTGTGTGCCTTTGAGAAAACACCAGTTATACCAAAACCAGAAGCTGTGGATGAACCAGAACATTCACAATATGCAGAGAGTTAGATCTGTGGCATTCAAGACCAGCAATCATGAACCCTACAAGAAGTCCAGGTACAAGGCCATCGTCAGAGGGAAAAGGCAATTCTGGGTAAAGTTCGAGACACAGTCAGATGCACGACAGCAGTGACTGGGTTTCCAATCTGTAACAGCATAAAAGTCTATGATGCTTCACTCTTTGATGCTGGTGCTTTTTATGCACGCATTGAAAGGGAGAATAAAACTACACCTGTGTGAATCCCCACGGCTTCTGGCAAATCTGCTATCTCCTGTTTTTGAGGCTGATGTCAGGAAGGTGAACCCTCACAAAGCATCAGGCCCTGATAGTGTAACAGGCAGGGCACTGAAAACCTGTGCCAACCAACTCGTTGGAGTGTTCAAGGTCACCATCAACCTTGTACTGCTACAATTGGAGGTTTCCACCTGCTTTAAAAGGATGTCAAGCAAGAAAGAGCTGGATGGCCTGCCTCAACAACTAAAGCCAGTGGCACATTACTGTGATGAAATGCATTGAGAGGCTGGTCAAATATCCCCTGCCTGAGCAAGGACCTGGAGCTGCTGCGATTCACCTATCACCACAATATGCCTACAGTGGACACAATCTCAGTGGCTCTCCACTTGGTCATGGATCACCCGGACGTCGGTTAGTCTAGTGGTGTCACAACAACAACCTTGCATTCAATGTCAGCAGATTCAGGAATTGAGTGTGGACTTCAGGAAGGTGAAGTTCTGAGAACGTGCATCAGATATCGTTGAAGGATGAGCAGCTTCAAGTTCCTGGGCATCAACATCTCAGCGGTTCTATCCTGGCCCATCATACTGAAACAATTACAAGGAAGGCATACCAGCAGCTATACTTCGTCAGGAGTTTGAGCAGATCTGGTACGTCACCAAAGACTCGAGTAGATTTCTGAAGTTGTACTTTAGAGAGCATTCTGATTGGTTGCTTCTCCATCTGGTATAGGCAATTATAAGAGGCTGCAGAGAGCTCCATAATGAGCACAACCATCCCCACCATCGATGACAGTTTCAAAAGCAGTGTCTGTCAGTAAGGACCCTTACTGTCCGGGGCATTACTACTATCAGGGAGGAGGTACATGAGCATGAAAATGCCCACTGGTCGCATTAGGAAAGGTTTTTTACCTCTGCCATCAGATTTTGCAATGGTCCATGAACCCACGAGCACTACTTTGGTATTTCCTCTTTCCCTCCCTACCTACCCACTCACTCAGCCACACTGTGCTGCTGCCACTATCCAGTGAGTTTCATGCTTTCTGTCAGTCACAATTACTCTGACTCTGAGAAACCCCACAGGAAGAAGTTGATTCTGTTTTTTTAGTGTGCAATGGGCTGTGGACCCACATTTCTCCCAACTCGCCTTCAAGGAGGTTTGCACTCGTACAGGGCACTGCTCATTAACATCAGCGGCCAACACCAATGCACCTAAAATGGAAGTGCACAGCTCCAGGCTGCCAAAGACAAGCTGAGTGTGGGACCCATCTCTGCTTCAACCTCTTGTTTTCAGCCATAAGAGTGAGCACAGTGGTGCCAGGATCAGTCAGTACTGCGCCTCCATTCCATGGCCACAACGCTGACATCCAATTGCCTCCTGCTTGTCCACTCTCTGCAAAGCAGAAATCAGGAGTGTGATGGAACGCTCTCCACTGATCTGGTCCATACAACACTCAAGAACCCAATACCATCCAAGACAAAACAGCAACTCAATCAGCATCCCTTCCCCATCCATTGCATCCATTCCCTACACACCATAGTGTACATTGGCTAAAAATGCAATCCATTTACTCTCCCAGTTTGCCCCAACACCACCTCTACCGCCAAGAAGGGCAGGAACAGCAGATGTGGGTGAATGCCACCTCCTGCGCATTCTATCTAAGCCAAGCACAATGCAATATTAGAATGATATTACCTGTCCTGTATCACCTCTATAACTCCTTCCCCTGCAGTCCTGCAGTGGTTCAAGGAGGTGGCTCACACCCTTCTCAAGGGTAGTTTGGGTCAGGTCAGACATAAATCCACTGTCCCACACCGGGTTTCAACAGATGCCCAGGCTCTAGCAAGTCTACCTGAATAATGACTGAAAGCTGAATTGATGTGAGGATGATTTGCTGGTATCTTCCTTAATGAAGAAATTAATTAGTTAAAGTCTGCCTCGAGCCTTATAAGCTCATCAGGCTGGTGCTTATGCTGGTTTCTGTGGAGTGAAGCGACTAAGAGTATGAGACTCACCCCGGATAGGACACCAGTCTATCGCGAGGTTAACCCCAGCATTTTGCCGGTACCCGTTTTCAGCTGGGTGGACTGGAGCAATGTGTGGTTAAGTGCCTTGCTCGAGGACACAACACGCTGCCTCGGCTGGGGCTCAAACTCACGACCTTCAGATCACTAGTTCAATGCCTTAACCACTTGGCCACAAGCCACACCAATGAAGAAATGGTGCAGCCAGACTATGCTAAGTAGATTTGTTTTTAATGCAGGAATGGGATCCCTGTGAGAGTGGACACCAATCACATCACCATTTCACCGGGTGGCACCTTGACTTTACACAATGCTCAGCTGAGAGACGCTGGGACCTACACCTGCAATGCCTACAGTGGATCTCGCTCGGTCAGCGCCAGTGCTGAGCTGACAGTGACATGTGAGTAAGATGAGAGTCTGACGGTCTGTGGTAGTTGTCCTAGTACCTTTGTACAGTGATTGTGCTGTCCATCTCCACCCTTTGGCCGACAGTGGGAGTAGCCGGTTAAGGGAGGAGGCTGAGGCATTTACTGATCATCTCTGGATTCTTGGTAACAGTTCCATCTGACACCTGGCCTCATTTTCTGGTGGGGACCCAGAGATACTGTTAGTGAGTTCATTCTATTCCTCCTGAAACAAAAATCCAAACACAAGTGGAGCTGTTCAAGAAAAATGCACCCAGGTCATTCTGTCATTCATTGCTGGTACTTTACTGTGATTTCCAGATGCTATATTGCAGAACTTGAAGAATTCAGTGCTGACCTCTGCTGCTGTCTGGGTGAAGTTTGTAACTGTGAGCTTTAGGCATAGATGTGTGGGTTGATAGGTTAATTGGCTGTTAAATGGTGCCTCGTGAGGGGGAGAGTCTGGGTGGAGTACGGGCAGAATGAAATGGGTGGTTGGTCAGTACGCTGGGCCAGTGGGCCTGTCTCCATGTTGTATGAGTCTGTGACACCCTGAAATATATTCAAGTGTAGTATGTACTAGTCACTGGAGCTGGCAAATTTCAGTGGTGACCCCTGTCACATCCCAGTCAACACTGCTGTCCTGCATTTCTGCATCTGTCAGTGAGAATCTGCTTCCCTGTGGTAGAGGGTAGCACTCGTGCCTACTGCATTCCAAATACTTTTCATGTGATATTTTTCAGCTGCAGAAGCAACAACGTCCCCTACAGCCCTTGATTCACTGTGTGTGGACCTGCCGGAGCTGGCAAACTGTGATCTGATAATGCAGGCCAACCTGTGCTCCAACCAGTACCACGCCAGTTTTTGCTGTTCAACTTGTTCCAAACATCTGACTCACAACCGGCTGCTGCAGCAGGGATAACGGGGCCATGCACGGAGAGCGGTAGCTCACAGGTGATGGGTGAAACCTCTTTCTTGGTGCAGTGACTAATCAATGTTCTCAGGCATTAATACGATGGGAAAATATAACTTGCCCAAAGTGAAGCAAATCAAAGGGTTTCTAAGTCCATATAGAATAAAGAAGGGAAAAAGATCACATTCAGTATCATTTGCCTGTGTACTGGCTCTAAGTCGTGGGCGAGAGGCAGGCAACAGAAAGGGAGTGATGGATGTAAATAATAAGCTGGAGCTAGAGTAGAAAAGATGTTGCTTGGATTGGATCTTGAGTTATAAGGAGAGGCTAGAAAGGGCTGGGACAGTTTTCACTGGAGGAAAGGAGGCTGACCTTGCTCAGGTTTATAAACTCAATGAAAGGTGGAGGTCTTTTCCTTAAGGTAGGGGGATAAAAATTAATCAGCATAGGTTTAACGTGACAGGGGAAAGAGTCAGGGGGGACTTGAGGGGTAACTTCCTCACATGGGTGGAATGAGCTGCCAGAGCTGGATACAGTTTGAATGTGGACAGATATATGGATAGGAAAAGTCTAGATGGATATGGCCAAATACAGGCTGAGATGGGAATCTTGGTCAGTATGGATGAGTTCCATGTTGTATGACTTCATGATCTGAAGTGCATCCTCACTTGGAAGCTGTGCAGAGGGCTCAAGTCACTGCACTTTTTCCTTGTGGATGTTAAATAAGATTCAGCAAGAGACTGCTGGTTTTCCTCATTTGCATGGATGTTGGACTTAACCTAAAGTTCATGAGCATCTCAACAGCCCCATGCTGTCAAATGGATATATTTAGTGTGAGGAGGCTGTAGTTCATGCTATACCTCTGCTGACTCCAAAAGAGCTAGCAGTTATTCCCTGTTTCCTGTGCTTCCTAAATGTCACACTAACCAAAAGATCAAGTGCTGTTGAAGTATTCTCTGGGCTCACAAAATAATGTTTTGAGGGAGATGTTACACTTTTTTCCAGTGATACAATCCCAACATTCAGCTTTTACTTCTGGGTATATTTGCATTCCTTCAAAACTGTAGTTTAATGGCACCCCATTGTAGAATATTGCCTGGAAACATCCTATTTCTTCTGGCATATTTTAACATTGTACAGCTTTGCACACACTTGCTTGGGCTAAGTGGTCTGTTTCATGCTGTAAGCTCACCATGTCTCAGCTTTGCACCTCATCCTGAACTGCTGGCTATTCTCTTGAATAAGCGATCCAGTATAATTTGTAATGTAGTTGTGTTGGCTGATGTGAGTACAAGCCTGGCCCCCTAATGATCGATTGGAGCCAGGCTAAAAATGTTCCCCATGGTGTGGTTTGCAGTATTTCAGGGATGCAGATGTTGCTGGCATGACCAATTTGTATAGTCTCCTGAAGTGAGAGAGACACTCTTCAGAAACTGCAGCTCACTGCAGTCTTTTTGGTGACAATGTGTGTAGTTGTGGGCAGTATGGATTCTGATCCAGTGGCAACGATGGAAGAGTAATTCCTTTTTCGTCAAAATAGGATGAAGGTTGGATGGAAGTCAAGTCATTGTGACCCACGCACCATAGATACAGAATTTTAACTTATTTCCAACAATCAATATATCTGCTTAATCAGAATTCACTCCGGCCTTTGGAGTGAGCTGGGAAGTCAGAGCAGGAGTTGGCCATTGGTCCCCTATGTCCGTTCAATAAAATCATAGCTGACCATTTCCCAGTCGCAGTTCCTATGATCTCCTGCATATCCAAGGTTCACCCACCATAGTGTCAATGATGGTCTCCGAGCTTTCCAGATTAGTCACTTACCCGCACACCAGTCTTTTGTGAATCGCCCACAGGACATCCCAGTCCCTAAGATCTCCCTCAGCATTGAACTACTTAAAATTTTAAGTCCTGCCTCCACATTTGTCTGTCCAGATCATTGTCACAATGCCCACGCCACATTTTATATTTCTCTTTGTCCTTGTGTCACCAGAAACAAAACACACTTTGGTGGCCGCTTTATTAGGTGCAGAAAGTACTTAATAAAGTAGACACTGAGTATATTTTGTATGTTAGTGGTCTTCTGCTGCAGTAGCCCATCCACTGCAAGGCTTCATGTGTTATGCATGCAGAGATGTTCTTCTGCACACCATTGATGCAATGTAATTTGAGTTACTGTGGTCTTTCAGACAGCAAGAACCTATCTGATCATTCTCCTCTGACCTCTCTCATTCATCCACAGAACTGGCACTCACTGTAAATTCTAGAGCAGAGGTCTCCAAACTGGGGTCCACAGACCCCTTGGTTAGTAGTAGGTGTCCGTGGCATAAAAAAGATTGGGAACACCTGCTCTAGAGATTGTTGTACATGAGCATCCCAGGAAATCAGTAGTTTCTGATATATTCAAACCACCCCATCTGGCATCACCAATATGGTCAAAGTCACTTGGATCACATTTATTTCCCATTCTGATGTTTGGTCTGAAAACTGAACTTCTTGGCTATGCCTGCATGCTTTCATGTACTGAGTTTCTCCCATATGATTGGTTAATTAGATATTTGCATTACCAAGGTGTGGCCATTGGGTGCAGATGTTCATGTTACAAGTTGAAACCCCCCCCAGCAATGAACTCCCTCCTTTCAGTACTACTATTTCTGCCACTCAGCCATTGTTCCATTCTTGGTTCTGCATCCCCTTTCAATTTCAATGACAAGCCTGTTGTATGTCAGTTTATCAAACACTTTTATGAAATTTGTATAACAAATCACATTAACCTTATCAACCCTCTGGTACTATATCAAAAATATGATCATTAATTTTGCCTTGAATAAATTCACTCCTGTCTAGGTAACTGCTATCGTTGTCCCTGATTGGCTCATGACATCTCACTGACAGCAGACAGTATTTATTCTGTATGTATTTCCCCATAAGGATACTCTGGTTTCCTGTACTTTGGTAAACTCCATGCCCTCTCACAGTGACTGTTTTATTGAAGTTTCCTGTATTCCCCTCCTTCCTGCCCATTTTGTGCTGGTAATGGCTACTGGAGCAGAATTAGGCCATTTGGCCCATTGAGTCATTCAATCATGGCTGATTTATTATCCCTCTCAACCCCAATCTCCTGCCTTCTGTTCGTAATCTTTGACACCTTCACTAATCCCCATTTAATTATCAGTCGCTAAATATACCCAGTGACTTGGCCTCCACAACCGTCTATGACAATGAATTCCATAGATTCACTACCCTCTGGCTGACGAAATTACTCTTCATCTCTGTTCTAAAGAGACATCCTTCCATTCTAAGGCTGTGCCCTCTAGTCCTAGACTCCCCACTATAGGAAACATCTCCACTTCCATTCTATCTAGGCTTTTCAATATTTAATAGGTTGCAATGAGATCTCCCCATGTTCTTCTAATATCCAGCAAGTACAGGCCCAGAGCTTCAAATAGTCTTCATACATTACAGAATATCTTTGGCTGTCAATCTCCCAACTATGATCTTCTTTCAGCCATGACTCAGTGATGCCCACTGCATCATACCTGCCTAGGTCATCTACATTATTCCGTATACTGAGTGCATTCAAATATAACCCTTTTAGTTCTGTATCCACCCTTTTCAAATTAATTCTTATACCCCTCTAAACTTATTGTCTTTTTATTTATTCTTGTCTTTCATAACCTCTCCTACATTCTCCTTCTCTTTTACTTTACCCTCTCTTTTCCAAACCATTGAGTCTACTGTTTAGATGTAATTCAACCCATTGCCCCGACTGCAGTTTTGCCCAATCAACTGCCTATCCTTCCTCATAGTCTCAGTACATCTACTTGTACACCAACTGATCTATCATTCTAGTAGCCACAGCTCTGCCTAATTAGTTTAACCCTCCACCCCCCCCACAGCAGCTCCAGTTTCTTGCACGCATAATGTTCCTACATCTTGTTTGCCCTCCTAGTTCTCCCACTGGCATTCTATTTGCTAGTTTATTGTCTATTAATCAGCCACTTGTATCTTCCTTTCTTACACTCATTTGGGTATAATTACGAAGTTTCTAAATTTTGATCACTACAGTTGTCAAAATTTATGTAAGGTTTACAGCTGGGAACCACAGTGCTTGTGTATGTCACTTTTCCTTTAAACTCAAGATTCATTGGTAAGTATGTTGTGTAATGTATTAAACTTAAAATGGTGCTTGGGTGTCTATGAGGAGGACCATCTAACAGTCCAGTAAAATCTGCTTACCCAACCCCAAAAGCCAGCCAGGGCCATATGATACAGAGAGCAAACTGCTCCCCCTCTCCACGCAGCTGATGAATCCAAAGGAACGGCAGAGACTGGTACAGTTTGGCTCCAGCCGTGTCACAGGAGTTGCCAGTTGACATTGAACTCAATGTAGGACTGTCTTAGGGACTCTAGCTTGGGATTTTTCCTCAGGGTTTACTCCCAAAGCTTTCTCCATGACTAGGTATAGCTGCAAACTAGTGGTTTGAGATCAGAATTTTCCCTCTTAGATGCGGCTGATGAGCCGCATTTTCCCAAAGCACCTGGTTTTAAGGCATCAGTAACCCACCTTTGCCCCCTTTCTTTTAGTAGAAAAGATTCCACCAGGCTTAGTAGCTAAGCCACATGAAGCCCAGGAGCTGTATTTGGTTGTCAGATGCTATTTGAGATGCACACAATCCTAATAAAGAGGTGAGAGGTGACATAGCATCAGAAGATGTAGTGTCCCTGTGGGAGGATTTAAGAAACTACAATGGTAAAAAGATGCTGATGAGAGTTATATTCAGGCCTCCAAGTATGAGTCAGGACTTGGGCTATACATTACAATGGAGCATGTAACAAGGGCAATGTTGTAATAATCATGGGGCATTTCAATATGCAGGAGGACTGAGAAAATCAGGTTGGTGCTGGATCCCAGGAAGGAATCTGTAAAATGTTACGACATGGCTTTTTAGTGCAGCTTGTGGTTGAGTCCACCAGGGGAATGGCAATTCTAGATTAGGTGTTATTTAATGACCCAGATTTGATGAGGGAGCTTAAGATAAAGGAACCCTTAGGAGGCAGTGATCATGTTAGAATAACAAGCAGAATGGGCAAAGAAGTGACAGATGGAACAAATAGTGTAGTGAGTGCATGGTCATGCATTTTGGCAGAAGGAATAGAAGTGTAGAATATTCTCTAAATGGGGAGAAAATTCAGAAATTGGAGGTGCAAGGGGATATGGGAGTCCTCATGCAGGATTGCCAAAAGGTTTATTTGCAGGTTGAATCATCGGTAAGGAAATCAAACACAATGTTAGGATTCATTTTGAACAGACTAGAATACAAAAGCAAGGACATAATGTTGAGGCTTTAAAAGGCATTGGTCAGAAAGAAATTGGTGTTGTGAGCAGTTTTAGACCCTTTATCCAAGAAAGAGAATGTGGTGGCATTGGAGAAGGTCCAAGGGGTTCACGAGCATGATCCCAGGAATGAAAGAGTTAACATGAGTGTTTGATGGCTCTGGGCCTGTACTTACTGGAGCTTAGAAGAATAAAGGGGGTGGGGGGAATCTCATTGAAACCTTTTGAATATTGAAAGGCCTAGACAGTGTAAATGTGGAGAGGATGTTTCCTACATTGGAAGAGTCCAGGAGGGCACGGCTTCGGAAATAAGGAACATCCATCTGGTGAAGAGATGAGGAAATTTTTTTTTAAGCTAGAGGGTGGTGAATCTGTGGAATTCATTGCCACAGATGGCTGTGCAGGCCAAGTTGTTGAGTAAACTTAAGGTGGAGCTTGATAGGTTTTTCATGAATCAGGGTGTCAAAGGAAATTAGAATTGATGGACTGAATGGCAAAATTTGCTTTTATGTTGCAACTTCATAAAACTCTGGTTAGCCCACATCTAGAATATTGTATATGGTTCTGATCACCCCCACTACAGGAAGGGCGCAGAGGCTTTGGAGAGGGTGCAGAAGAGGTTTAGAGGGCATGTGCAATCACAAGAGGCTAGACAAACTTGGGTTATTTTCTTTGGAGTGGCAGAGGCTGCGGGGAAATCTGATAGAGGTTTGTAAGATTATGAGTAGACAGGGAGTATTTTTTTCCCTGGGGCATAAATGCCTAATATCAGAGGGCATGTATTGAAGGTGAGAGGGGCTAGGTTCAAAGGTGACACGAGGGGCAAGTTTTTTTACTCAGAGGAGTAGATATCTGGAATACACTGCCTGGTATGCTGGTAGAGACAAATACACGAGAGGCTTTTAAGAGACGTTTAGAGTGTCACATGAATGTGAGGAAGATGGAGGGATATGGACACTGTGTAGGTAGGAGGGATTAGTTTTGGGGGTTTCTGATTTTTTTTAGCTGGTTCGTCACAACATTGGGGCTGAAGGGCCTGTTTCTGTGCAGTATTGTTCTATGCTTTATGGTCATTGGGAGCTTAACCTCATTACTTCCCCCAGCTATGATAACCTTAAGGAAGCTAATGCCCAGAATATCCAGAAATTGTTCCACCCGTTACATTTATTTCCTCCCAAGCTTTCCTTTAGTTCATTTTAGGCAACCAAGGACACAAAGGATACAGCAACCATAATAATAAACTATGAGCAGAATTTAAGCAATAAACAACTGGGTTGTGAAGAAAAATAACTGAAATTGAACCACACAACTATAAAGTTGTGCTCATGTCGACTTTGATCTTCCCTGTAGGAGGACAGGTTAGGTCACCTTTGTGCAGCTAATGGAACTGCTCTCTCACATCTTATGATTTGGTTCAGTTCTGAACTCCACTGTGCTAATCTCCTCATTCATGTTGATCATGCTGCCTGTCTCAATGGTAAGATCATCATTTATAGCTTAGCTTTCATTCTGAACCAATAAAATCCTTCTGGTGGGGTGATCACAAAACAATCACAAGCCATATACTGTACAGTATAGGGGACTTTAGCAAAGTCAATCTAGCTTGACACTTGGAGATGAGTCATGCATTTTTTTTCTGCTATAGGTCCACTTTACTTGAAATGACATGCAAAGGCCTACCGTAGAATCTGATCAAGAGGTGCTACAAGTAGTTTTTGAAAATTCATACCACACCTAAATGTACAAGCAGTTATATTTTTTAATTATCCAAGAAACTTGTAAGTATATTTGAAGACATACTGGATGTAAGATTTAGAATTAAAAGTTGATGCACATATTTTACCGTGTGATATACAGAATATAATTTAAGGATGGGAGGTTTATTCACCTTAAGAGATCTTAATATCTGCAAACAGAATTTGTGAAGACCTTGGTGTTTTTATACGAGAAGTTGGGTATATTCACTAAATTATCATTCTTTCACTAGACTCAACTGTTTTGAACACACTGTCACTTCTTTGCTGACTCTAGAAGCACACTTTAAGGACAATGTTTCTGTTAAAGTGTATTATGTACTGTTTATTAACTGTTTATTTCATTAGCAAACTAAATGACTTATTTTGAATCTATATATTTGTATTTTAGATCATGACAAAATTCTTTGATACAGGAATTTAAAAAAAAGATATCCTGCCAAGATGGGAGTAGGTTTGGGTATGCATATTTCCTTGCATAGCTTTACAGACTTCTTTAAAATAAAAGTTATACTGAGTTATTGTTGCAATTAGAGTTCATTGATCTGGGATTTTCTTGCTCTGTGACACAAGTACATATGGGGGCTAGTCAAGGAAAATACCATTTAGTAACTGGAATCAGTCATTCACAGATCCACACAATATTCCAACATAGAAAGTGGAGTGATTTCAAATAATCCAAAACGCTTTTCAAATAAGGTCAGTCTTCCAACCATTTATTTGTTAAAGATTATAAATCTCCAGTATAAATTTCTTTTTATTACAAGTGATTGTAAGGCTCGTGCAAGTGAACATTAAAACAAAACTAGAAAGCATACCTGCTGAACTTTAAATTAAGATGCCAAGTAACTAACTCAGAAGAAATGAAGTTTTCACTAGATGGAGATAGGTTAAAGTATCACAAGTGACCAAGGAGCCAGCTTATCTGTATTGTGCAAATCAATTTTTACCATTCCGGCAATCAAACCTGGCTGGTCTCTAATAAATCTATTCAAGATAACCAGGGATCAAGAACATTGTCAATAACACAAAATATTGCTGAACAAAATACAAGATTGATCATGGTTAATGTACATCATAACAATACTGCTCTGTACTAATGATTTGTAATAGGGCATCTGTTCAAGCAAGTGTGCTACCCATAGCAAAGAGATAATTGCAAACACCACTTTAAAAGATGGAATACATGAATTACTTACATTAGTATCAGCAATAAACCACTCTCTTTGTATATACATTCGGTGTTTTACCTTTGGCAAGATTACATACAGCTCAATTTCCGTACTATTAAAATATATACTAATGCATAAAAATAAAGATTTTGGCATCAATGTATTCAAATTGGAAGCTCCAACACAAGAACTGCAGCATCTTCCTGCAGTCCAACCACAGAGTACCCACATATTTATAGGTAGAAAGAGTTTAGAAATCAGCAACTGATTCCCAATGTGTACCATTAGAATAAACCAGTTTTCAAAGGCAGATAATGGACAAGCCCCTTTGATGGGACAACTTAGCCAGATGGTTGAGTCCAGCTTTGCATCATGTTTATAACAGTTCTCCGGAAATGCTGAAGCAGTTCTTCACGCCCATTATCACCAGTGAACATTCTCCACATACTCTCTAGGGAAAGGTAAACCAGAGCTTTGCTTAAAGCTCAATTTCAAAAGTCTTCTGTAAATCACTGGAGAATGGATTAGTTGGAGAAGGTGTTGCCCGCTGCTTTGACTTGCACTCCAGTGCATTCCACTGAGCTTCGAATGCATCCTCTGGAATACCTGCTGCCACCCGAGTGCTTTTGGTTTCCACTGCCCAGTTGCTACTTTCTGTTTCATTCGAAACTGCCGAACCATTAATCTGCTTGTCAGGTTTAAAGTACGGGCTACGGTTTGTAACAATCCCTGCCATGTTCTGACCCTGCTGTGCATGGGTAACCTGAGTATGGCCGGCTGTGCCAAAGACATTTGCAACCATTTGTGAAGGGGTAATGCCCACCACTGGCAGACTTGGAGCTTGAAATGGAATGCCATTGTTGACCTGCAGAGGGTAAGGCTGACCAGGAATAAAAGCAGGCTGCATGGGAGGCACCATGCTGACTTGTGCTGTTGGAAGGCTGATGAATGTGCCACTCTGAAAGGACTGTGATGCTGAAGGCTGGGGTGATGGCTGCATCCGGACACTCTTTGACACTTCTTCAAGCCAGCGGTCTGCTTCTGATGGTGTGCGCTTGTGACTGGGCTGAAATGATGCTGTTACAGCAGCAGATGGGCCCCAGTCACCACCTGTGTAACACAAGAGGAAGAGTGAAAAAACAAACTGCAGCATCAAATCCAAACACATTGTGGGGAAAAAGCGATTCTCTGCTAAACAAGTAAGGAAAACATTTAATCAATTTCCTTACAAAAGTACTTAGCAGTTTAAATGTTTTGGCAAGGACTAGATGGGCCAAATGGCCTTTCCGTGCTTGCATTTCCCTGTGACTGTAAGAGTACCTGATACCACCTAGTCTTGTACATTGTATCCTCAGGCACATATACTCTGCTTTTCTCTAGATTTACACTAGAGTGAGTGACCTGCCATGCTCCTGTTGACATCCCTCAGATATCTCTTTACATCATGGCTGTACTCATAATCCCACACAGTTTAGTATCAGCAGCAAACTAGGAACACTGATATTCTTTACCAAATCACTTATGAATTTTGAATGGCTGGTACCCAAGTACCAATTCTTGTACCAGTCATAACCTGCCACCCAAGAAGGGTTCCTTTATTTCCTGCTTAGCTATAAACACTTATGAATACACGTCTGTATATTGCACAACCTAATACTTTGATGTCTGAAAGCAGAGTAACCAAAAATGGGGCAGAACGCTGCACAGAAGGTCACAGTTGGACACTGCAGTCTTGAATGGGTTGTAATGTCAGAGAAGGTCATAGAGTCTCAAATGAAGGAAACCAAAACCATGAAGGTGTTTTTTTCTGAACATGCATCAGTAATTTTTATTGGCTTTTATTTATAGTATACATCCCCAAAACGACCAGGAGTTTTGCAACAATCTAAAGGAACTCAGCAAGTCAAGCAAGCAGCTGTGGGTGTGTGGGGTGGTGGGAGATAAAAAGGCCCAGAAAGTCACACAGTATTCTCGATGGGGCTTCACAAGTGTTTTATAGAGATTCACAAACAGGAGGAAGTCTGCAGATGCTGGAAATCCAAAGCAATGCACATAAAACTCAGCAGACATGGCAGCATCTAGGGAAATTAATAAACAGTCAATGTTTCAGCTGAGACCCTTCATCAGAACCAGAAAAAAAGATGAGCAGTCGAGAGTAAGAGGGGGGGGGAGGGAAGGAAGCAGTATGAGGTGGTAGGTGGTAAGTGAAACCAGGAGAGGAGATTCTGTAAAGAGCTGGGAAGTCAGTAGGTGAAAGGGCTGGAGGAGGGCTAATCTGATAGGAGGGTAGGAGAAAAGGGAAGGAAGAACACCATGGAGACGATGAGGTGAGAGACGGAAACAGGAATGGGAAATGGTGGAGAAGACGGGGCAATTACCAGAACTTCAAAAAATCGATGTTCATGCCATCAGGTTGCGGGCTACCCAGGTAAATACAAACTGCAATTTGAATGTGGCCTCATCGCGGCAGTAGAAGAGGCCATGGACTGAAATATTAGAATGGAAATGGGATGTGGAATTGAAATGGATGGCTACTGGGAGGTCCGCTTTTTCTAGCTGTGCTCAGCTCCCAATCTACATTGAGCCTCACCAAAATACAGGAGGCCACACCGGGAGCACCAGACACAGTAGGTGACCCAAACAGGTGAACTGTCACCTCACCTGAAAGGACTATTTGGGGTCCTGAATGGTAGCGATGGAGAAGGTGTAGGGGCAAGTGTAGCACTTGTTCCACTTCCAAAGGTAAGTATCAGGAGGGAGATTAGTGGGGAGGGACAAGTGGACAAGGGAGTTATGTAGGGAGTGAATGCTGCAGAAAGCTGGGGGAGGGGGAGAAGTCAGGAGATTGGGGCTGAGAGGAAAATCGGATCAGCCATGATGAAATGGCGGAGCAGTCTTGATGGGCCAAATGGCCTAATTCTGTTCCCATATTTTATGGTCTTATGTGCTTGGTGGTGAGATCTCATTGGAGATAGCGTAGGATTTGGAGAATTATGTGCTAGACATGGAGGCCAGTGGGGTGGTAGGTGAGGACAGGAGGAACCCTATCCCTGGTGGAGTAGTGGGAGTACAGAGTGATGTAAGCAAAATGGAAGAGATACGGGGGAAGACAGCGCTGATAGTGGAGGAAGGCAAGCTTTCTTTGAAGGAGGAGGTCATCTCATTAGCTCTGGAATGAAAAGCCTTATCCTGAGAACAGATGTGGCAGAGAAGGAGTAACAGAGAAGGGGATTGCATTTTTATAAGTGACAGGCTGGGAAGAAGTACGGTCCAAGCAGCTGTGAGAATCAGTGGATTTTTAAAAGGTATCAGGAGATAGACTATCTGCAGAGATTTAGATTTAGATTGATTTAGGAAGCCTACAGCACAATACAGGCCCTTCAGCCCACAAAGCTGTGCCGAACATATCCTTACTTTAGAAATTAACTAGAGTTACCCATAGTCCTCTATTTTTCTAAGCTCCATGTACCTATCCGCTGTCTGAACCCTTAGAGCACAGGTGGCACATGGGACCTCATGTACCTATCCAGCAGTCTCTTAAAAGACCCTATTGTATCCGCCTCCACTATTGCTGGCAGCCCATTCCACACAATCACCACTCTCTGTGGAAAAACCTTACCCCTGACATCTCCTCTGTACCTACTTCCAAACACCTTAAAACTGTGCTAGTCATTTCAGCCCTGGGAAAAAGCCTCTGACTATCCACACGATCAATGCCTCTCATCATCTTATACACTCAGGTCACCTCTCAACCTCCGTCACTCCAAGGAAAATAGGGCGAGTTCACTCAACCTATTCTCATTAGGTACGCTCCCCAATCCAGGCAATATCCTTGTAAGTTTCCTCTGTACCCTTTCTATGGTTTCCACATCCTTCCTGTAGTGAGGCAACCAGAACCGAGCACAGTACTTCAATTGGGGTCTGACCAGGGTCCTATATAGCTGCAACATTACTTCTTGGCTCCTAAACTCAATCCCATGATTGGTGAAGGCCAATGCACCGTATGCTTTCTTAACCAGGGTCAACCTGCGCAGCAGCTTTGAGTGTCCTATGGACTCGAACCCCAAGATCCCTCTGATCCTCCATACTGACAAGAGTTTTACCATTAATACTATATTCTGCCATCATATTTGACCTACCAAAATGAACCACCTCACATTTATCTTGGTTGAACTCCATCTGCCACTTCTCAGCCCAGTTTTGCATCCTATCAAAGTCTTGCTGTAACCTCTGACAGCCCTCCACACTATCCACAACATCCCCAACCTTGGGGTCATCAGCAAATTTACTAACCCATCCTTCTACTTCCTCATCTAGGTCATATATAAAAATCACAAAGAGTAGGGGTCCCAGAACAAATCCCTCAGGCACACCACTGGTCAATGACCTCCATACAGAATATGACCTGTCTCCAACCACTCTTTGCCTTCTGTAGGCAAGCCAGTTCTGGATTCACAAAGCAATATCCCCTTGGATCGCGTGCCTCCTTACTTTCTCAATAAGACTTGCATGGGGTACCTTGTCGAATGCCTTGCTGAAATCCATATGCACTCCATCTACTGCTCTACCTTCATCAATGTGTTTAGTTACATCCTCAAAAAATTCAGTCAGGCTCGTAAGGCACGACCTGCCTTTGACAAAGCTATGCTGACTGTTCCTAATCATATTATACCTCTCCAATTGTTCATAGATCCTGCCTTTCAGGATCTTCTCCATTCACTTACCAATCACTGAAGTAAGACTCACTGGTCTATAATTTCCTGGGCAATCTCTACTCCCTTTCTTGAATAATGGAACAACATACGCAACCCTCCAATACTCTGGAGCCTGTCCTGTCCCCACTGATGATCATTACCAGAGGCTCAGCAATCTCCTCCTACAGTATCCTGGGTTACATCTTGTCCCGGTGACTTATCTAACTCGATGCTTTCCAAAAGCTCCAGCGCATCCTCTTTCTTAATATCTACATGCTCAAGCTTTTCAGTCTGTTGCAAGTCATCCCTACAATTGGCAAGATCCTTTTCCATAGTGAACGCTGAAGCAACGTATTCATTAAGTGCCTCTGCTATCTCCTCCGATTCCATTCACACTTTTCCACTGTCACACTTGATTGGTCCTATTCTCTAATATCTTATCCTCTTGCTCTTCACATACTTGTAGAATGCCTTGGGGTTGTCCTTAATCCTGTCCACCAAGGCTTTCTCCTGGCCCCTTCTGGCTCTCCTAATTTTTTTCTTAAGCTCCTTCCTGCTTGCTTTATAATCTTCTAGATCTCTACTGTTGCCTCGTTTTTTGAATCTTCTTGACTAGATTTATAACAGTCTTTGTACACCACAGTTCCTGTACCCTACCATCCTTTCCCGGGCTCATTGGAACACACCTATGCAGAACTCCATACAAATATCCCCCAAACATTTGCCATATTTCTTCCATACATTTCCCTGAGAATATCTGTTCCCAGTTTATGCTTCCAAGTTTCTGCCTGATAGTCTCATATTTCCCCTTACTCCAATTAAATGCTTTTCTAACTTGACTGTTCCTATCCATCTCCATTGGAGATACAATTATGATCACTATCTCCAAAATGCTCTCCCACTGAGAGATCTGACACCTGACCAGGTTCATTTCCCAATACCAGATCAAGTACAACCTCTCTTCTTGTTGGCTTATCTACATATTGTGTCAGGAAATCTTCCTGAACACACGTAACAAACTCCACGCCATCTAAATCCCTTGCTCTAGGGAGATGCCTATTAATATTTGGGAAATTAAAATCTCCCACCACTACAATCCTGTTATTACACCTTTCCAGAATCCGTCTCCCAGTGTCTGAAAGGGGAGGGTTGGAGTGTTCAGGGAAGCTAGGGTGAGAGGAAGATGGAGTCTTCAAGGATCCAAGAGCTGTGGAGGGACCTGAGGGACAAGGGATAGAGACAGAGAGTTCTGGAAAGGCAAGTGAGGTGTTGGAAATGGACTGGAAATTTGAGAGCACGGTGGAAGTTGGAGGAAAGTTGATGAAGTTGATGAGCTCAGTGTGGGTTCAGGAAGCCACATCCGTGCATTCGTCGATGAAGAATTTGGAGGGGGGGGGGCAGGGGTGATAACAGTGTAGGTTTGGAACATAGGCTGTTCCACGCAGCTGACAAAAAAGCAGGCATAGTTGGGACCCATGCGAGTGCCCACGGCTATACTTCTGGTTTGAAGGTCGTGGGAGGAAGCATCAAGAGTGAGGACCAGTTCTGCCAAAAAGAGGAGAGTGATGGTGGAGGGGAACTTGTTGGATCTGTTGTCCTGAAAGAAGCGGAGAGCTTTATGGCCTTCCTGATGGGCAATGTCTATGTACAGGGACTGGACATCCATAACTAGGGCCAGCGAAATTGAAGTCATTGAAAAGATCAAGGTCGTGTGAAGTGTTACAGATGTAGGTAGGAAAGGACTTATTTTTAGCATGTCACACCAGACAGTCAGCCATTCTTGTCTGGTGCGTGCTGTCAGGATTGGTCTCCTTTCAGATTAACCGGGTCACAATATGAACATTCCTGACTCGACCCTTGTATTTTTTACAAGGCCGAATGGGTAGCTCGACGCTCAACCCGGCACGGATGGAGTGCGTGCTCAGAGCTGGCTGGACTTGGATTTGAACTCAGGAGCCTTCGCTCTGGAGTCCGGCGCTGATGCCATTATGCCACCAGCCGGCCAAGGAAGGGACTGAACCAGGGTCTAGGTATGCAGATACAAGTTACGTGGGGCAGTTAGAGTTATGTTTCTATCTCAGAGTTTGGAGTTCAATTCTGATGCATCCTCCCTGTGTAATGTGTGGGCATTCTCCAGGACGCTCCAGTTTACTCCCACAGTCCAAAGACATACCAGTTGACAGATTAATTGGATATTGTAAATTGTCCCGTGATTAGGCTAGGATTTAATCAGGTGTTGCTGGGGCAGTGCAGCTCGAAGGGTCAAAAGGGTGTACAGTGCACTGTATCTCAAAATAAAATAAAAAGTCGATGAATAGAGGAAGGGAAAAGAACAAAACAACTGAGGAAAACAGTTACCATGAATTCTGGTGTGTAAGTCGAGAATTTGGCCCTAAATTTTGGTCCTAAAATTAGGGGTTCGGCTAATACAGAGGGTGCCAACTTTGGAAAAACGGATACATGGAAGACAGGTCGTATTTATTGGCTGTTTTTGGGTCAAATTTGATCCACTGTCAATGCATGAATTCTTTGAATGGTTTGTTTAAACTCACATCTAGTGGCTGGAGCACAGACATCAAACCACCGGGGATGACAGCAATGTCTGTATTTTCAGCTTTCAATGCTGCCTGACAAGTGACAAGTGCACTTTGAACATGTCCTAGACAAGTAGCGACTTATCCTACCTGAAACCTTCTGGACATCAACGCCACTCCTCTTTAACCTACTTCAAGCAACCCGCTTCGTCCATCCAGCAACGTTCTTGAACGTTTCATGGGGGTTACATTTCAGAGGGTTCTTTTCCATTGGAAACTTAATTCAAAATTTCCCTCTGATTTATTTATTAAGAATTTGCTCTTAACGCTCTACAATGTGTAGGCCTGTTTTCTTAGCAGATACAGGTTCACAAAATTTCCAGGATTGATCCAGCATGTGAGATTTTGTGATCTTCTCTGGTTAAGTCAAAAACTAAACAAAGGTAACATGAAAAAGTCACTTTTTTAACCTTAAAAAAAGGGGGGGGGGGTGGTTCTGCTTATACTCCGGGCCGGCTTGTACTACGGAATTTACGGTATTTTGAATGGAGCAAAACAGCGTTCAGAAAATGTATTAGCAAGATACACAATTGTAAAAATTAAAATTTGTACAGTTGAGTCACAGATCATCTCCCCCATTTCCAAATATACTAAGCATAAAAGAGGTAACACACCCTCTTGAGCTAGGGGTATGATGTTGATTTAAATATGTCAAAGTTAAATAGTACTAGTTCACTTGAGTGAAAACATACCTGGTTTAAGAAGAGAAACTGAACGAAGGGGACAAAAATAGAATGGCAAAGAAAATGGAAGTGTGCGGCAGTCAGTGTGAGATGTTGGGTAAGTGAAGCTTTGGAATAATTGTACCCTGGCAACAATCTACTGTTCAGATAGATAGTAGCTTTCTTTAAATATCCTAAGAGCTTAAACCTATGACAGGAGGGATTAATGTTGCTGATTGGCCAGAGAGAAGCTTATCTCTCAGTTAAATTAGCTTGGATGTTCAGACATAAAGCGAGTGAGTGCCTGTGTGTGAGATCAACAGGTGTAACGGGAAACTCACAGAGCACCACTGTGGATGATTTACAGGCTGTCAAGCTCCACCACTGGTACAAGAAGTTTATGACTGAATGCCCATCAGGGCAACTGACTTCGCATGAATTCAAACAGTTCTTCGGCCTTAAGGGATTGAGCCCAGAAGCCAATACTTATAATGAGCAGAGGTTTAAAACCTTTGATATGAATTAGGTATGGAAAGAGAAAATCAAAATATTCTATTAACTTTGTCTATATGAAAAGGATATCAAGAAATCAGTAATTTGAAGGGGTACATAAAGTAGTTTAACAATGAGATAATTAATAGTGAGGTGGATGAGATGAGATTGAAAATGAAGGCTGATAGAGTAGAAGAAGTGATTTGGCATTTAAACGTATTAAGTGTATAATGCGGGGTGGGTGGGTGTGTGTGTAGACCTTGAGATTGTCTGACGTAATGAATGGGTAATGTGAGATACAGTAAAGGATCTAAGATGCAATCACTCTGCATGGGACCAGAAATTCAGTGTATGAAAAATTACTATGAATGAAAAGTACTTCACTATTTTATTTGGTTTTGGCAGTTACCATACAATTTCCCTAATGTCAGCATTACATTTAGAAATTATGAAAATTCTGTTATTACATTAAAATAGGGAAAGCTTAAACTCGGATGATTTCTTTTTTATTGACCGATCCATATAAGGTGATAATAATTAGAATATAAGACAATAAGACAATAAGACTGTGGATTTTAATATAAAACACCAGGAACCTGCTTGAACAAATAGAGACAATGGATCTACCTGGACAGACAGATTAATGAATCTTCGGTAGAAGGTAGGAACAGGAGGTGTGGGGTGAGGGAACTATGAGATGGTTCCATTTGATGGGAGATCCCCAGAGCTAATACAGCTCTCACCCTACCTTCCCTGAACACCCCAACCCTCCCCCTTCAGACACTACCAACCCTCTTCTCCTCCACCCAACCCGATCCCAGCTCTCATCTGTGCTAGGTTGTCACAATTCCCTCAGACCTTCCCCTTTGAGGCAGTGGGAAACAATGGCCTGTTCGAGGAGGTGTCAGAGTTTTCGCCTGGTCTCAGCAAGGTAGAGGTCAGTCCATTAGACTACTACAACATCCCCCTTATCTGAAGGCTAGATGGTGAGGCTGGAATCGGAGAGAGCAGTGATAAAGTCAAGACGATTGATGTCTCATCAGCAGTTAGCAATAGAAAGATCCAAAGCAGGCAGAAGACCAGAGTGGGGTGTCCAGGAAGAGGAGGAGGGTTGAAGATCAGAGAAGGGGTCATCGATGCTAGCCAGAGAGTCATTCCCAAAGATGTAGGCTTGAAGACGGAGGCGACGGAAGAAGAGTTTAGTGTTGTGGCAGGTGTGGAACTCACTGAGGTGTGGGTGCAGGGAGCCAAAGATGAGGTTCTTACTGAGAACAGAACATTCTGCCTCAAAGGGGAAGGTCAGAGGGAACTGGGTCTCCAAGGACCCAAGAGCTGCGGAGCGACCTGAGAGACAAGGGATTACAAAGTGGTGGTGGGGGGGGGGGGGGAAGAGGGGAAACTGGGGTTCCAAGTCAAGTCAAGTCGTCACTTTTTATTATCATTTCGACCATAACTGCTGGTACAGTACACAGTAAAAATGACACAGCTTTTTCAGGACCATGGTGTTACATGAAACAGTAAAAAAACTACACTGAACTACGTGAAAACAACACAGAAAATAAAAACTACACGAGATTATAGATCTACCCAGGACTGCATAAAGTGCTCAAAACAGTGCAGGCATTACAAGAAATAATAAACAAGACAACAGGTCAGTAAGTTGGTTATATAGTCTGGTTGTGAGAGCCCAAATGCTACGGTGCCTTTTCCCAGACGGCAGGAGGGAGAAGAGTTTGCTTTGCGGATGCAGCATGTAGTGTAAATGTCTGTAATGGTGGTAAGAGAGACCCTGATGATCTTCTCAGCTGACCTCACTTTCCGCTACAGGGTATTGTGAACCAAGATGGTGCAATTTCCGAACAATGCAGTGATGCAGCTGCTCAGGATGCTCTCAATACAACCCCTGTAGAATGTGATGAGGATGGGGGGGGGGGCGGGTGGAGATGGACTTTTCTCAGCCTTCACAGAAAGTAGAGATGCTGCTGGGCTTTTTTTGCTATGGAGCTGGTGTTGAGGGACCAGGTGAGATTCTCCGCCAGGCGAACACCAAGAAATTTGGTGCTCTTAACGATCTCTACCGAAGAGCCGTCGATGTTCAGAGGGAAGTGGTTGTTCTGTGCCCTCCTGAAGTCAACAACCATCTCTTTTGTTTTGTTCACATTCAGAGACAGTTTGTTGGCTCTGCACCAGTCCATTAGCTGCTGCACCTCCTCTCTGTAAGCTGACTCGTCGTTCTTGCTGATGAGACCTACCACGGTCGTGTCATCGGTGAACTTGATGATGTGGTTTGAGCTGTATGTTGCAGCACAG
The DNA here is from genome assembly GCF_030144855.1 of Hypanus sabinus. Lineage (NCBI taxonomy): Eukaryota > Metazoa > Chordata > Chondrichthyes > Myliobatiformes > Dasyatidae > Hypanus > Hypanus sabinus. The sequence continues at coordinate 108,459,870 of NC_082707.1, forward strand.
TCATGGGTCAACAGGGTGAACAGCAGTGGACTGAGCACACAGCCCTGGGGGGCCCCGTGCTCAGTGTGATGGTATTGGAGATGCTGCCTCCGATCCTGAGGTCTCCCAGTCAGGAAGTCTAGGATCCAGTTGCGGAGGGAGGTGTACAGGCCCAGTAGGCTCAGCTTTCCGTTCAGTTTCTGGGTGATGATTTTGTTGAATGCTGAACTGAAGTCTATAAACAGCATTTGAACGTACTTGTCTTTTTTGTCCAGGTGGGTTAGGGCCAAGTGGAGGGTGATGGCAACGGCATTGTCTGTTGAGCAGTTGGGACGGTACGCAAACTGCAGGGGGTCCAGCAGGGTCTTGATGTGCCTCATGACAAGACTCTCAAAACACTTCATGATGATGGATGTGAGAGCAACAGGACGGTAGTCATTGAGACAGGACACTGAAGACTTCTTCGGCACGTGGATGATGGTGGTGGCCTTGAAGCACGTTGGAACGGTGGCGCTGCTCAGGGAGATGTTGAAGATGTCAGTGAGAACATCTGCTAGCTGGTCTGCACATCTTCTGAGCACTCTACCAGGGATGTTGTCTGGTCCAGCACCCTTCCGTGGGTTGACCCTGCACAGGGTTCCCCTCACATCGGCCATGGTGAGACACAGCATCTGGTCATTTGTAGGAGGGGTGGATTTCCTCGCTGCCACATCATTTTCTGCCTCAAAACAAGCGTAGAAGTTGTTCATTGCATCTGGGAGGGTGGCATCACCCGCACAGTCAGGTGATGTTGTCCTGTAGTTGGTGATGTCCTGAATGCCCTTCCGCATGCGCTGTGTGTCACCGCTGTCCTGGAAGTGCCTGTGGATTTGCTGGGTGTGCGCACACTTTGCCCTTCTGATGGCCTGGGACAGTTTGGCCCTTGCTGTTGTTAGAGCTGCCTTGTCGCCTGCTCTGAAGGCAGAGTCACAGGTCCTCAACAGCACACGCACCTCCATGGTCATCCATGGCTTCTGGTTAGAGCATGTAGTGATGGTCTTGGACAGAGTAACATCATCAATGCACTTGCTAATGTAGCTAGTCACTGATGCTGTGTACTCCTCTAAGTTGGTAGAGTCGCCATCAGTTGCAGCCTCCCTGAACGTGTGCCAGTCAGTGTGCTCAAAGCAGTCTTGAAGAGCAGAGATGGCTCCTGCTGGCCAGGTTTTCACCTGCTTCTGAACTGGTCTGGAGTGCCTGATGAGCGATCTGAACACTGGGATTAGCATAACAGAGATGTGGTCTGAGTAACCGAGGTGGAGGCTGGGCTCCATCCCTATACACGTTGGGGATGTTTGTGTAAACCAGGTCCAACGCATTCTCCCCCCCGTTGCAAAGTCCACATACTGATGGAATTTGGGGAACGCTGACTTTAAGATTCGTGTGGTTAAAATCTCTGGCGACAATAAACAGACCATCAGGATGTGCGTTCTGCAGTTCGCTAATAGCCCCGTACAGTTCACAGAGCGCCTCCTTAGCATTAGCGCTGGGGGGAATGTAGACACCGACTATGAGGACAGTGGTGAATTCCTGTAGCAAATAAAATGGTCTGCATCTAACCGCCACAAACTCCACTAACAATGAGTAGTGTCTGGAAACCAGCACAGAGTTCTTACACCATTCTGTATTGATGTAAACACACAAGCCACCACCGCGGGTCTTAGCAGAAAGAACTGCGACCCTGTCCACTCGAAACAAGGTGAACCCGTCCAGCTGAACGGTGGCGTTCGAAATTCCAACAGTGAGCCACGTCTCTGTAAAAACATACGCACAGCAGACTCTGTACTCCTGCCAAGTATTTTGTTGGGAGTCAGATGTAGTCCAATTTATTGTCCAGGGAGCAGACATTGGAGAGCAGAATGGACGGGAGAGCCGGCCGGCTAGGGTTTGCTTTTTGCCTGGCACGGACCCCTGCCCGCTTGACTCGCTTCCGCTTCCTCGCACATCGGTTATGATGTCTCCATCTCTGGCCACCAGCAGCACATAAAATATCGGCCTGGAGGTGCTGTCTCTTATATTCTGTTACCCAGCTAATGAAGGATAGTATCCTGTGTACCTTCTTCACCTCCTTACCTCCTATGCCCACCATCTTCTTGGATTTTTGGTCTTGTCATAGTGATAAGAGTTGAAAGCATGGAAACAGGCCCTTTGTCTAACTCAGCCATGTTGACCCACTACTGTTTGTGGCCAAATCAAAGGAGGTGATGAATTGGTTATGAGGAATGGTGCCACAACAACAACCACTCACTCAACATCAGCAAAACCAAAGAGCTGATTATTGACTACAGGAAGAAGCCAGAGGTCCATGAGCCAGTGTTCATCAGGTTTAGTACCTCAATCACTGCTTTGACTGTGAGCAAATATGTTTTTCCTTTAGCGGATCTACCTTTTCTTTAGTTATCCTTCTTTCCTCACAGTAGAAAATATCTTGGGATTCTCTTTGATCCAGTTCACCAAGGACATACCATCATCCCTTTTGCCCTGCTTAAACATTTTCCTGTCATCTTTGATAGGAAAATGATTTTTACTCCAGTCTGATTTTAGCTTCCTGCTGTTACGAATGTGCCGCAACTCTGAGGGGCCGAAGGGTACAAAGTCGCCCCCTCCTTTTTGAGAATCGCAAGATCGCTATTAATTCGGGTCTGGGACCCAGAAAATGAGAGAGAATCCACAAGGTTTGGAATGTGTCCTGGCCTCAGCGAAACAAAACCACTGATAACGGCTATTGTCTCTTAGAGACAGAATTGTGTATTGAGTACCGTACTATTCATTGAAGCCCCTCAGGGGACGACCAGAGTGGGCTGGTTGAGGGATTGCATCATCCCAACCTGATTGACATCTGAGGACCCCGTGAGTAAGGATAAAAGAGGGTCTGGGGAACAACCCCTTTAGACGCACCAGGAGAAACGCTAGAAATCCCATGACAGTGTTTAATAGCGACAGCCGGTGGGGGGCTCGTGTGCATCCTTCCCTTGCCTGGGATTGGCGGGCTCACCACGGAAGAACGACTTTAGCTAAAGGAGAGGCCAGAAGTGAACGGCCACACCAACGAGACTCCGACGGATCGAAATCATAAAAGGAATCGGCAAGTTTTTCTCCAAATCTCTCTCTCTCCCTCTCTCCAACCATTGCAAACCCAGCGGTACCCAAAGGCTGCAGCCTGCATGAACTGAGTGACTTTTATATTTCCATCGGAAAACGATAGAGCTTATTTCTTATTATTATTATTATACCCGCACTTTTAGATTTAGTATTGACGACGTATATTATCTGTATATTTACATTGACATTACTTTTGTGTAATTTTAGTAATACTGTTAAAAATTGTATCATCAGACTTCAACGGACCTCTCTATCTTTGCTGGTAAGTGACCCAGTTACGGGGTTCGTAACAAAGTGGGGGCCTCGTCTCGAGATTTGATACCAAATTGGAGGGCCAGTGAATCGGGCTTTTAAGTCCAAACGTGGGTCTGGTTGTGCGGGTAACCAGACGGGAAACCAGCAAAGATGGACGTTGACAAATTTATAGAAAACCTGACTCTGGAGGCGCTAGAGGCTGCCACAAAGTTGGACTTGATAAATATTGCGAAAGGACTAAATCTCGCAGAGGTGAGGTTGTCGATGAAAAAGCGGGAGGTGCGAAGGGTCATAACTCAGTATTATATTGTGAAGAATGTGTTTTCAGCTGAGGTATTGAAAAATATCCCTGAAAAGGTACCAGCTAGTGGGACGGCTCAGTTAGAGTTGGAGAAATTGAGGCTGAACACGGAACAGAGGAAGAGGGAGCATGAGCTCCAGCTAAAGGAGTTAGAGCAGGAGAGAGCTGAGAAGCAGAGGGAGCATGAAATTCAGTTAAAACAGCTGGAAGCAGCTGAAAAGGAGAAGGAAAGGGCCGAGAAAGAAAAGGATGTTGATAGTTATTTCTTGCATTTTGAAAAGGTGGCAGTGAGTGGAGTCAGAGGTGGCCCAAAGAGCAGTGGGTGGCGTTGTTACAAAGTGTGTTAAAAGGGAAGGCACAACGGGCATATGCGGCCTTGTCCATGGAGGAGGAGGAGTCTGAGAATTATGAGAAAATAAAGGAGGCCATTCTTCGGACCTATGAATTGATACCTGAAGCATATAGACAAAAGTTCAGAAATTTAAAGAAAGGGTGGAATCAGACGTATGCAGAGTTTGCCTATGAGAAGGGTGTGCTCTTGGATTACTGGTGTGCAGCAGAAATAGTGGAAGAAGATTTTTGGCGTCTCAGGGAGTTAATTCTGATTGAGGAATTTAAAGGTTGTGTTTCGGATGATATCCGGATGTATTTGAATGAGACGCCGAATAAGTCCATCTCCGAATTTGCTAGGTTCGCAGATGAATATGCCCTAACCCACAAGACAAAGTTTTCCTCAAATAAAAGTTACCAGAGAGACCGTGGGAACAGTAGAGAAAGCCCGCCGGCTGAGGCAGAGATCCCACTGGGAGCTAGTGGTAAAATTAAGGAGGAGGAAAGGCAAGGAGAGGTCCTGGCTTGACCTGTTTTAATTGTGGAAAGGTGGGTCATATTGCATCTAAGTGCCTTGCTCAAAGGAAGGAGGTAGGAGAAGGGAGAGCAGCAGTCCCTACAGGATGTGTTGTGGTGATCAGTAAATCGATGAGAGAGCCCCAGGTAGACAGAATACGAGAGGGGTCTGAGAAATGTATTTCAGAAGGAACCGTGTCTGTGAAAGAGGGAGACACACCAGTTCCAGTGCGGATCTTGGGAGACAAGGGAGCTGAACTGTCACTGATTCGCAGTACGGTACTAGGATTTGGTCCTCAGACTGGAGAGGTAGCTTTGAGAGGAATAGGAAAAGGGACAGAAGCGGTGCCTTTGCATAGGATCGTTATAAATTGTGAGCTGGTATCTGGACCAGTTGAAATAGGGGTGCGATCAGAGTTTCCGAGAACTGACGTAGACATCCTTCTGGGTAACGATTTAGCTGGTGGTGAAGTCTGGTCGGCCATGGAGCTGCTGAGCCAACCTGTAAGTGTGGAGGTCCCGCCCCTAGATTCCAAGATATATCCTGCATGCGCGACAACTTGCAGCATGTCGAGAAAGGCAGCTGAGAAAGAGACCAGTTTAAATCCGGCCAGTATCGATTTGGCTGAGACGTTTTTACTGACCCTGTACCAAGAGGGGTTAGAGGGTGGTAAAACGGAGAATAGGAAAGTGAAAGACAGTAAGGGAGAGGAGGTAGACCTGCCCTTAGCCAGGAGGAAATTTATAGAGACACGGAGTAAAGATGAGAAACAGATAAGGCTGTTAAAAGGTCCAGGGTTGGTCTTGGATGATCTGTCTGGTTTGGCAGAACTGTTTGAAGAAGTTGAAAATTCTAAAGGTGTTCCCTTTAATGAAATGAGGGCAGTCCTAGATGAAAAGGATGCCATTACTTTGAAGAAGTCTGCTGGGTTAGCAGATGAGGTTGTTTCAGCCCGCGGGGTTGAGTTTACTCTGGAAGGGAGTTGCCCAGAGAGTAACTGGGAGGATCAGGAGAATTTAGAATTTGAAAAGGGTACGGGTATTGAAAGCCTGGAAGAGGCAGATGTCCCGTTTGAGTGTGTTCAAGATGTGGACGCACGTGGTACTGAACCTAGTAAGGGAACTCAGGAAAAGTCTGAGGTATTTGATTCAGTTGAAAAGGAATGCAGTCCTTGTGGGTCAGATGGACTTGGTTCAGTGAAGAAAGGGTTAACCGTGGTACTAGTGGGAAGTGAGAATTCCCAGTTGTTTGTGTTTGAAGGTGTGTTAAAAGTTAGTGAGGAGATAAAAGGTGCTGAGGTGAATATTATTATTGAAGGAAAAGGGAAAAGTGTAGTTCCTAAATTGAATGAAGAAAATTTAGAGTCTGGATTGATGTCAGAAGCAGCAACCAGGCTACAGACAATGGCTTGGTAACACGGTGCCTGCGAATCAATTACAGGTTGATTTGGAATGTAAAGGTGCCCCACACGCTAATGTTATTCAAGAGTGTACTGTGAAGAGGCAGAATTTGAAATGCTGTTTGGACAAAGAGAGATCGCTTGCAGAGTTTAAACTGAAAACTCATGCTACCAACTTGCTTAAAATTAAAGAATTGTGTGGAAATTCGGAAAATGGTCTAAGTTTGGAACACATTGTTGATGAAATAACTCCTATGAAAGGAGCATGCAAAAGCCTATTCCACACTAGTATACAAGTTAACCACGTGGGAGTTAACTGGAAAAGGGGCGAGGGTTGACGGGATGCCATTTTAAATAACAGGATCCAGTTTTAAGGGATTTTGACAAAGCATGTAAATAATAAAATCAACCCCCATGGAAGATTGACTGTTAAGTTTGAAAGTAAAATAAAGATTAGTATTTGCATGAACTTTTGTAAAATACACGTAAGCTAAGATCATAACTCTTTAGTTTTTGTTTGCTGAAGAAAAGGAATAAAAAATAGGTGGTTATCAAATTAAAGTCTGATGCTACAAGAAATAAGGTACAAGATGTTAAGATATTAAAGGAAGTGACAATGTAATCGCTAACTGTTTAGATGCTCAATTGAATGTATAACTGTATTACTCTGTAGTGAAAAAAAACTCTTTGGTATTGTGTTAGATTCTGAAATCCTGTAAGACTCTGTATTAATTCATTTTTACCGGTGGTAAAAATCTTAGAAGGAAGGGGGTTACGAATGTGCCGCAACTCTGAGGGGCCGAAGGGTACAAAGTCGCCCCCTCCTTTTTGAGAATCGCAAGATCGCTATTAATTTGGGTCTGGGACCCAGGAAATGAGAGAGAATCCACAAGGTTTGGAATGTGTCCTGGCCTCAGCGAAACAAAACCGTTGATAACGGCTATTGTCTCTTAGAGACGGAATTGTGTATTGAGTACTGTACTATTCATTGAAACCCCTCAGGGGATGACCAGAGTGGGCTAGTTGAGGGATTGCATTATCCCAGCCTGATTGACATCTGATACCCCGTGAGTCAGGATAAAAGAGGGTCTGGGGAACAACCCCTTTAGATGCACCAGGAGAAATGCTAGAAATCCCATGACAGCGTTTAAGAGCGACAGCTGGTGGGGGGCTCGTGTGCGCCCTTCCCTTGCCTGGGATTGGCGGGCTCACCACCGAAGAACGGCTTTAGCTAAAGGAGAGGCCAGAAGTGAACGACCAACACCAACGAGACTCCGATGGATTGAAATCATAAAAGGAATCGGCAAGTTTTTCTCCAAATCTCTCTCTCTCTCTCCAACCATTGCAAACCCAGCAGTCCCCAAAGGCTGCAGCCTGCATGAACTGAGTGACTCTTGTATTTCCATCGGACAATACATTATCCCCTAGACAACGATAGAACTTATTTCTTATTGATTATTATTATACCCGCACTTTTAGATTTAGTATTGACGACGTATATTATCTGTATATTTGAGTTGACATTACTTTTGTGTATTTTTACTAATAAATACTTTAAAAATCCTATCATCAGACTTCAACGGACCTCTCTATCTTTGCTGGTAAGAGGCCCAGTTACGGGGTTCGCAACACATTTACCTTAAATATAGAGATGTAGTCAACTATTCCCAAAATGTTCATGCACTATCAGGTTATCACCTGGTTGGCTCAGTATGTTCTCTTTCGAACTCAAGCCCTCCAATCCTGGCAAAATCCTTGTGAATCTTCTCTGCACCCTTTCTAAGATGTGGCATGGTATTAGGAACAGAAATGCACACAATATTTCAGCTGTGACTTGTGCTTGATGCCCCAACTGATGAAGGTAAGCCTGCTATACACCACCTTCACCAGTCTCTACCAGAATCACAACTTCCAAGAAACTATGAAAGTTTTATTTTAATTATTTAGAAATAGAGTGTAGCAGGCCCTTTTGGACCAATGAGCTGTACTGCCTAGCAACCCACTGATTTAACCCTAGCCTAATCACAGGACAATTTATAATGACCAATTAACATACTAACCAGTACTGAGAGAGGAAACTGAAGCACCCAGAAGAAAGGTACACAAAGAATGTACAAACTTTCTAAGAGGACGCCAGAATTGAACTCAGAACTCTGATGCCCCGAGCTGTAACAGCATGGTGCTAACCGCTACACTATGGTGGCACCCCACGGTAGCTTTCCGAAAATAAACTATAAAAAAGAACTATTGGGTCATACAACACAGAAACAGACCATTTGGCCCATCTAGTCCATGCCAAATTGTTATTTTGATTAGTCCCATCAAACATGTACTTATCTAAACTTCTCTTAAATGCTGCAATCAAATCTGCATCCACCACTTCCACTGGCAGCTCATTCTACACTCTCACTACTCTCTGAATGAAGTTCCCCCTGTGGTTCCCCTTAAATATTTCACCTTTCACTTTGAACATATGACCTCTAATTTTCATCTCACTCAACCACATTTGAAAAAGGCTACTTGCATTGACTATTGAAAGGATTACAACATTCCAAAGGACCCTGCCATTCACTGTGTATGCCCTGCCCTGGTTTAGTTTCACAAAATACATCATTTTGCCCTGTTCCAATAAAATTTAATCTACTAATCTTTCAATTTCCCAGTTGATCTGGATCCTGTTGTAACCTTACACACTTTCACTATCTGCTAATAAAACACAACTTTGGTGTCATCTGGAAGCTTACTTGCGACATAAGCTACATCATTATCAAAACCATTATGACAAACAGCAGGGGACCCAGTACCGAATCCCTGCAGCACACCACTGGTCACAGACTTCCACTCTAGGGGAAAAAAAAACAATTACCTCACTACATTTGCTTCCTACCACAAAGCTAATTTTGTATCCAATTGGCCTGCTAACCCTGAATCTCATGTGATCTAATCTCTCTGACTCATCTATCTTGTCCAGTTAAGAGTTGAAGTTCAAATAGCTAGCATTTACTGTTTTGCCATTATCAATCATCTTACTTATTTCTTCAAAAGCACATCAAATTCATAAGGCATAATTTATCACATACAAAGCCATGCTCTAACTATTCAGTGTACTGAGATACTTCACTCGAGCCTTAACATCATTGGCTGGGTCATAACCTTACACAACTTCCCAAAATGCATCACTCTATACTTAAGATTTAATTCCATCTGCTGTTGCCTGACTCAACTTAGATGAGCTGGAATATCCTCTTCAATATTAGTTTCCATGTACTTAGTACTAGATTGTTGGATTGTGGAAGGGTCAAGCAAGATAGTGAAGAGATAAATTCCATATGAAGTCACTGCCTCTACTTTTATTGCTGTCCTGGTCCTAACTCAGGTTCAATCTCAACTTCCAGTGGTAACCTGTGTTTGCATTTTCTCCCTGTGACTGCCTGGATTTTCCCAATTTCTTCTCATATTCCAAAGACATAAGGATTCATAATTTAATTGGCTGCAGAAAGCTGCCCCAGTGGTAAAATCTGGAGGAGTTGATGGGGATAGGATCAGTTGTTCATGTTGGCATAGACTCGGTCTGAATGGCTTTCTTTCTAAGGTATATGACTCTATAAACAAGGCACAGAGGGCTGCGTTGAGAATCACAGCAGCAAATTCAGTGGAGACAGATGCAATACTAAACAAAACTTATTGGAAGATGAAGAAACTGTTTTTATATTGAAGGAAGGTAACACTGGCATGTCAATTCAAGATTAAAGCAGAAAATGTAAACAACCAGGGTGAAATTGTGCCAGTGGTAGGGACAAGGAATGCAGGGTTAGTGTAAACGACAATAAACATTTCATATCTAGTGTAAAACACCAAATATCAGTGACAGATTAAATTACATTAGAGCATGCTGAATTTGAAATAACAAGTTACTTCTGATGTTCTGCACTCACACCGAACAATATGTGATCTTTTCAAATCTTTCTGATTCTGTCCAGATTAATTATAATTTGTTCTTTTGATTCCATCTTCTGCCAGGTACATAAATGGTGTGTATAAGCTTACCTGCAGCAACCATTGTTCTGTCACTGGTTGTAGGTGGGGCCTGGGACCAAGGGTTGGTGTCCCGCACTAGCATCACTGTGGGAGACATGGCTGGAGCTGCAACAGGTGCTGAGAAGGCTGATGTTCCATTGACTACATTGAGAAAATGCAGATGGTCATAATTCTAATACAAACTTTGTGGCAAAGTTTATTCACATCTGAATTGTCATCAAAACAGATGCTTACTTTGGGAGGGTGTCACTTGAGGAGTCACTCCCACAGCAGGCTTGGTCATTGGTGCAGATGAGAATGGATCATCCACTTGTCCACTGAAAGCATGTGTTATCTGAGAGCACAGGGAACTTATACTGTCGATTTCAGCTGCACGATCACCTTCCACTTCAGGCACTACATAAAAATGGAGGAATATAATTTTTAATCTATCACAAATGTCGCACAAACTAAGATTTCATCTGCTGTATTCCAGCATACCCCTTTGATTTGGCATTTTACCAGATGCAGATCAAGGAATAGCTGAGTAGACTATTGACCAGGAATCATCACTGACACATGTAAAAGGTGATCTCAACCACAACCTTGCATTACTGATCATGAAACAGTGACCCCTCTATGGGCAAAAACCTGGCCAAGAATGAAGAACAGATAACTGGGTGTGACAATGAAAAGACATAATACCACAAGAATTGGTACCCAGTTGTTGGAACTAAACATTAGAAGTGAAGATACAATGGATAATCAGTATTCCAGTAATTTAACTAAACAACACAGCACAATTTTTTCCTCTTTTCCTAGATATCAAGTAAACAGAAATAAAGCTTAAAACTGCAGGAAAAATAAATTTTAAGTATCTAGATCATACAACAGAAGTTGTTAAACAGTTTAAAGTGCAAGGTGAAAGGTGATAAAATAAAATCAAGGAAAACCAAGAGTTTCAGAATTTCAGGGAATGGAGTATACTGTGAGAGACTAAGGCTACCTGTGGTCATTGTTCAGTCAGCTTGGGAAATTTGAGCTGGGGAGAGCAGTATAACCAAATAAAGAGGGAGAAACATCAACTCCCATCATGTGCAACAAGTAATGAGAGAGATCATATGATTGGATACCTTCAGTCCACAGCAGTGCAGGCATGAACCCAGCATCACAGCATTGAGACACCACATTGTTTGCACCAGGCCTTCCAACCCCAGTCCTCACAGGCTGCCTGCTGCCACAGCTGTGCTACCGTGACAATGATCTAATGTGGTAGCCATTGGCAGTGGCAGTGGCAGCGGATTATGCTGCCTGAGTCTGAGGAGAGCAGAGGCTTGCTTCACATTCTGGCACAGCTTCACACAATCAGGCACATTCCTTCTAAAAGCAGAGGTAGGTATGAGCCTGGGAGTATTCAAGTTGGGGTGCCATGAAAGTGGTAGAGAAATAATGCTGTGTGAAGTAACATTCAGCAGGGTATCAATGTAACCCTGAGAAGACCAGGGTGGGGCATTTGGGCAGGGGAAATGAGGAAACTACGGCAAGTCATTATGCACTGAGAAGTAGTGTAGAAGATATGTACTGGAATGCACACACACCTCAGGGAAGAACTGGGAGTAAGGTGGTGAGGTACCAAGAATACTTTCCTTTAGATGACAAGATGTGAGAGAATAGGATCAATCAAGTGTGACAGTGGAAGTGTGTATGGAACCAGAGGAAATAACGGAGGTAATGAGTATTTTGCTTCAGTATTCACAATGGAAAAGGATCTTGGTGATTGTAGGGATGACTTGCAGTGGACTGAAGAACCTGAGCAAGTAGATATTAAGGAAGAGGATGGGCTGGAGCTTTTGGACCAGACAGGATGTAAGCCAGGCTACTGTTGGAAGCGAGTGAAGAGATTGCTCATTGCATTGCATCATCAATGAGGACAGGAGAGGTTCCGGAGGATTGGAGGATTGCGGATGTTGTTCCCTTATTCAAGAAAGGGAGTAGGGATAGCCCAGGAAATTATAGGCCAGTGAGTCTTACTTCAATGGTTGGTAAGTTGATGGAAAAGATCCTAAGAGGCAGGATTTATGAACATTTGGAGAGGAATACTCAGCATGGCTTTGTCAAAGGTGCCTTACGAGCCTGATTGAATTTTTTGAGGATGTGACTAAACATATTGATGAAGGTAGAGCCGTAGATTTCAGCAAGGCATTTGATAAGGTACCCATGCTAGGCTTAGCGACAAAGTAAGGAAACATGGGATTCAAGGGGACAATGCTTTGTGGATCCAAACTGGCTTGCCCACAGAAGGCAAATAGTGGTTGTAGGTAGATCATATTCTACATGGAGGCTGGTGACCAGTGGTGTGCCTCAGGGATCTGTTCTGGGACCCCTACTCTTTGTGATTTTTATAAATGACCTGGCTGAGGAAGTGGAGGGATGGGTTAATAAATTTGCTAATGACACAAAGGTTGGGGCTGATGTGGATAGTGTGGAGAGCTGTCAGAGGATACAGCAGGACATTGATAGGATGCAAAACTGGGCTAGAAAGTGGCAGAGGGAGTTCAACCTAGATAAGTGTGAGATGGTTCATTTTGGTAGGTCACATATGATGGCAGAATATAGTGTTAATGGTAAGACTCTTGGCAGTGTGGAGGATCAGAGGGATCTTGGGGTCCAAGTCCATAGGACACTCAAAGCTGCTACGCAGGTTGACTCTGTGGTTAAGAAGGCATACGGTGCGCTGGCCTTCATCAACCATGGGATTAAGTTTAGGAGCCAAGAGGTAACATTGCAGCTATATAGGACACTGGTCAGACCCCACTTGGGAGAACTATGCTCAATTCTGGTCACTTCACTATAGGAAGGTTGTGGAAACCATAGAAAGTGTGCAGAGGAGATTTACAAGGATGTCGTCTGGATTGGGGAGCATGCCTTATGAGAATAGGTTGAGTGAACTTGGCCTTTTCTCCTTGGAGTGACAGAGGATGACAGGTGACCTGATAGAGGTTTACAAGATAATGAGAGGTATTGATCATGTAGATAGTCAGAGGCTTTTTCCTAGGGCTGAAATGGCTAGCACGAGAGGGTGTTGTCTTAAGGTGCTTGGAAGTAGGTATAGAGATGTCAGGGGTAAGTTTTTTTTTTACACAGAGAGTGGTGAATGCTTGGAATGGGCTGCCAGCGGTGGTGGTCCGGCAGAAACGATAGGGTCTTTTAAGAGACTCCTGAATGGCTACATGGAGCTTAGAAAAATAGAGGGCTATGGGTAAAGCCTAGGTAGTTCTAAGGTAGGGACATGTTCGGCACAGCTTTGTGGGCCAAAGGGCCTGTATTGTGCTGTAGGTTTTCTATGTTTCCATGATAAGACACAGGTGCAGAATTAGGTCATTTGGCTGAGAAGAGTCTGCTTTGCCATTACACCATCAACCCCTCTCAACACCATTCTCCTGGCATCTACCTGTAACTTTGACACCCTTAGTAATCAAGAACCTATCAATCTCTGCTTTAAATATACCCAATGACTTTGCCTCCATAGCAGTCGGTGGCAATGAATTCCATAGACTCACCACCCTCCAGCTGAAGAATTCTTCATCTCTCTTCTAAAGGGACATCCTTCTGTTCTGATACTATGCCCTTGGTCCTAGACACCCCCCACTATAGGAAACATCTTCTCCACTCCACTTTCAATATTCAATGTTTCAATGAGATGCTTCATACCTCTAATCTCCAGCAAGAACAGGCCCAGAGCCATCAAATGGTCTTTCATTCCTGGGATCATGCTCATGAACTTCCTTTGGACCCCCACTAATGCCAGCACGTTCGTTCTTAGGTAAGTGGTCCAAAACTGCTCACAACACTCCCAAATGGGGTCCGACTAAAGCCTCAGCAATACATCTTTGCTTTTGTATTCTAGTCATAGAAACATAGAAAACCTATAGCACAATACAGGCCCTTCGGCCCACAAAGCTGTGCTAAACATGTCCTTACCTTAGAAATTACCTCTATTTTTCTGAGTTCCATGCACCTGTCCATGAGTTTCTTAAGGAGTAGAGGTCCCCGAACAGATCCCTGAGGCACACCACTGGTGACCAACCTCCATGCAGAATATGACCCCTCTACAACCACTCTTTGCCTTCTGTGGGCAAGTTATTTCTGGATCCACAAAGCAATGTCCCCTTGGATCCCATGCCTCCTTACTTTCTCAATAAGCCTTGCATGGGGTAATTATCAAATGCCTTGCTGAAATCCATATACACTACATCTACTGCTCTACTTTCATCAATGTGTTTAGTCACGTCCTCAAAAAATTCAATCAGGCTTGTAAAGGCAGACCTGCGTTTGACAAAGCCATGCTGATTATTCCTAATCATATTATGCCTCTCCAAATGTTCATAAATCTTGCCTCTCAGGATCTTCTCCATCAACTAACCAACCACTGAAGTAAGGCTCACTGGTCTATAATTTCCTGGACCATCACTACTCCCTCTCAAAATGAATGCTAACACTGCATTTGCCTTCCTTACAACTGACTTAACCTGCAAGTTAACCATTTGCACCTCTGATTTCTGAATTTTCTCCTATAGATAATAGTTTACACCTTTATTACTATACACTTCCCTACACTATATTCCTTCTGCCACTTCTTTGCCCATTCTCCTATGTCCTCCAGCAGATCCCCTACCTCCTCAACGCTACCTGCCCCTCCATCCATCTTCATATTGTCCACAAACATGGCCACAAATCCATCAATGTTGTTATTATGACATAGTAGAGTCAGAGAGTCATACAAAAATACAGCACAAAAACAGCCCCTTCAGCCCATCTAGTCTGTGCCAAACCATAAACTGCCTACGCCCATAGACCTGCTCCCAGACCATAACCCTCCATCCCCCTGCCATCAATGTCCCTACCCAAATTTCTCATAAACATTGAAATAAAGTTTCCATGCACCACTTGTGCTAGCAGTTCATTCCAGACTCTCACAACACCCTGAATGAAGATGTATCCCCTCATGTTCCCCTTGAACTTTTCACCTTTCACCCTTAACCAATGACTTTTAATTGTAGTCCCAACTTCAATGGAAATGCATTCAATGGAAACTTCAATGCTTGCATTTACCCTGTCTATACCCTTCATAATATTGTATACCTCTATCAAATTTCCCCTCGATCTGCTATGTTCCAAGGAATAAAGTCCTAACCTATTCAATCTATTTCCTTATAACTCCAGTCCTGGCAAAAGCCTTGTAAGTTTTCTCAGAACTCTTTTAAACTTATTTACATTTTTCCTGCAGGTAGGTGACTAAAACTGCAGGCAATACTCCAAGTTAGGCCTCACCAATGTTTTATACAACTTCAATAAAACATCCCATCTCCTGTACTCAATACCTTGACTTATTACGACCTATCTACATGTGCTGCCACTTTCAATGAATTATGGATCTGTACTCCCAGATCCCTTAGTTTTACTGTACTCCCCAGTGCCCTACTGCTCACTGTATAAGACCTATCCTGGTTGGTCCTATCAAAGTACATTACTTTGCACTTGTCTGAATTAAATTCCATGTGCCATTTTTAGCCCATTTCCCCAGCTAGTCCAGATGCCATTGCAAGCTCTAATAGTCTTCCTCGCTATGCACTACACTCCCCAATATTTGTTGATCCAGTTAACCACATTATCATCCAGATTGATAATATATATGACAAACGACAAAAAAAGACCCAGCACCGATTTCTGCAGGACTCCACTAGTTACAGGCCTCCAGAGGAGCAATCATCTGCTACCACACTCTGGCACAACTCAGGGAGGTGTGCTTAGCCCAATGCTCTAGCCTCTCTACACCTGTAACCGTGTGGCTAGGCACAGCTCAAATGCCAATTGTACATTTGCTGATGATACAACCTTTGTTGGTAGAATTTCAGATATATGCCAGTGATATTAAACCTGATTCTGATTTCTCCCACAAAGCTAATGCTAATCCAATTCATCTTGAATGCAGGGTGACTGAACCTTCGTGACCAACCTCCCATGTGGAACCTTGTCAAATGCCTTGCTCATGTCCACGTAGACAACATCCACTGCTTTGCCTTCATCTAATCCTGATAACTTCCTCGAAAAACTCTATAAGATTGGTTAGAAACAACTTACCATGCATAAAGCTATGCTGACTATAACTAATCAATCCATGTCTATTCAAATATTCATATCTCTGGTCTCTTGGGATACCTTCCAATATCTTTCCCACTACTAATGTCAGGCTCACTGGTCTACAATATCCAAGTTTACTTTTAGAGCCTTCCTTAAACAGCAGTAAAACATGAGCTGTCCTCCAGTCCTCTGGTACCTCATTGGTTACCAAGGATGATTTAAATCTCTCTTCTAGGGCCCCTGCATTTTCTGCACTTGTATTCCACAGATTCAAGGGAACACCTTGTCAGGCCCTGGAGATTTATCCACCTAACTTGCCTCAAGGCAGCAAACATCTCCTCCTCTGTAATCTGTTTAGGATTCATAACCTTGATGCTGCTTTGCCTCACTTCTATTGAGTCTATGTCCATCTCCCAAGTAAATACAGATGCTAAAAACCTATTTAAGGTCTCCCCTATCTCCTTCAGCTCCATGCATGGATTACTATACTGATCTTCCAGAGGACCAATTTTGTCCCTTGGTATCCTTTTGCTCTTAACATACCTGTAGAATCCCTTTGGATTTTCCTTCACCTTATCTCCTCATGCCTTCCTTTAACCTTCCTGATTTCTTTCTTAAGTGTTGTCTTTCATTTCTTATACTCCATTAAGTACCCCATTTGTTTCTACCTTGCATACCTGCTACGCACTGCTTCTTTTTTTTCTTAAACAGGACCTAAATATCTCTTGAAACCCCAAATTCCTTAAACCTGTCATCCTTACCTTTTATTCTGACAGGCACATACAAGCTTTTTACTCTCAACATTTCACTTTTGAAGGCCTCTCAGTTATGAAGTATAGCTTTGCCAGAAAACAGCCTGTCCCAATCCACATTTGCCAGATCAATTCTGATACCATCAAAATTGGCTTTTCTCCAATTTAGAATCTCAACCCATAGACCAGACTTATCTTTTTTCCAAAACACCAAACTGCCACGAATCGATGTCTTACATACTCAATCGACAAAAGTCTTGACCATTCTAATTTTTAAAAAATATATAGTCCTGACAAAGGGTCTCGGCCCGAAACGTTGACAGCGCTTCTCCCTATAGATGCTGCCTGGCCTGCTGCGTTCCACCAGCATTTTGTGTGTGTTGCTTGAATTTCCAGCATCTGCAGATTTCCTCGTGTTTGTTTTTTTTATATAGATTGTGTTTTAGGTGTTTATCTGTTGTCTTCTCATTAATGTGTCAGAAAAAAAGAGCAAATTTTAGATTTCCAAACATATATTCAATCAAATAACACTGTTCCTCCAGATCACTGTTGCCAACAAAACAATTATCTCACCTAGCAAACAGTAAGCAGCATGCTGTTCTAATGATAAGACTTCAGTGTTGGCAGGGTATTCATTAGTCTCTCAGCCTGAGAGAAGTAATTATCCAGTCTGTCAGTCCTAGTCCTGATGTTCCTGTACATGCTTCCTGATGGTAGTGGGTCAAAGAGTAGTGGGTTAAAGACATAAGTAGGGGCAAGGAAGACCCCGATGATTATTACTGCCCTCTGCAGGATCTTGTGGTCTGATGCCTTGCAGCTCCCATACCACATAATGATGCAGCCAAACAGGATACCCTTGATAGTGCTTTTGTAAAAAGTTATTAGAACGGGGTTGGGCAACCTTGCATGCCTCAATTTCTCAGAAAGTGTATACACTGCTGTGCCTCCTTGACTAATGTGTGCGTGGGCCCAGGTTAGATTGTCATTACGTGCAAACCAAAGAACTTTGTGCTCTTCACAGTCTCCATGGAAGAGCCATTGATGTGCAATGGAAAGAGATCGACTTGTACCTTCCCAAAGTTCACAAACATCTCTTTTGTCTTGTCTACGTTAAGACTCAGATTGTTGTTCTCACATCATTTGACAAGCCACTCTACCTCCTCCCTGTATGCCGACTCATTATTGTTACTCATGAGGCCAACCACTGTTGTATCATCAGCAAACTTGATGAGGTAGTTTGAGATGGATCTGGCAGTGCAGTTATGAGTCTGCAGTGTGAACGGCAGCAGGCCACAGGGGGCACCAGTGCTCAGTGTCATGAACTTGAGATGTTGCTGCCAACTCAGTCTGACTGGGGTTTTTCTGCCAAAAAGTCCAAGAACAGCCTTTGAGGGATGATTGTATTAAATGTCGATCTGAAGTTAATGATCAACACCCTGGCTCAGGAGGCATTGTGTTCTAGGTGGGACAGGATGAAGTGAATGACCAAGGCAATAGCATTGTCAGTGCATTGGCTTGAGCAGTAAGCGAATGGAAAAGGGTCTAATGTAGCTGGAAAGTGGGATTTTATATAATCCATTATCAGCTGCTCAGAGTACTTCATGACCGTTGAGGTCAGGGCCACTGGGTGGTAATCGTGAGATTAGTTATTTTCGGCACCAGAATGATGGTGGCTGCCTTAATGGACTGTGGGGCAGTGGACTGTTGCAAAGTGGCCCACACAATCCCTGAGCACAACTTTGTGTGGGTGTACCCTGGCGAGGATCCTCCTCACCTTGGCTGTGGCTCCTCAGGTGGGAGAGGGGGCTTTCCTCAATATCGCATCATTCATTGTGTCAAATCAATCATAGCCCACCAGGAAGGAAGGCATCACTATCGTTGATGCACAGGGTGGACTTGTAATCTGTTATGGCTTTTAAAACCTTGCCACATGCACTGTATATCCCGTGTCCCTGGTGTTTCAATTTGTTGAGAGTACTCTGTCTTCTTGATGGCATATGAGAGCATGGCTCTTATTGACCATAGAGTTATCCTGCCCCACGATCTGAAGGCAGTATCCAATTTCTAAGTAGTGCACAAACCTCTGCAGGTTTGCCCTGGCAGTGCAGTGTTTAATCACTGTAATTTCCTTATGGCCCGTCCCAATCCCGCATATCATACTGCAGGTGGCAACTTCTGGCCAGGTTCTGATCTCCCTGTAAACTGGTTTGACTTGTTTAACCAGTGGTCTGTATGCAGGGATTAGCATAATAGATGTGCGGTTTGAGTAGAGGTAGCCTAGTAGGCTCCATGACTCTTGTTATAGAGCAAGGTTAATATATTCTCTCCTCTAGGTGGCCCAATCAAGTGCATCTCAAATGTTATAGGAATCAAGAAATTGCTACTGCCCTGGTAGAGATTTTTATACCTTCCTTTGCCACTGGTGAGATACTGGAAGACTGGAAAGCGGCTAATGTTGCCCTACCAGCCCTTCTTAAATAAAGGCACAAGTTAAGTTGTTACCATCAGTGGCAGCAAAATTCCTGAAGGGGATCCTAAGAGGAAGGATCTATCTGTAATTGGAAATGCAAGGACTGATTAAATTTAGTCAGCATGGCTTTGTGTATGGAATATAGAGCATCACAAATTTAATTGAATTTTATTTTGAAGTGGTGACAGAAAGAATTGCATATGTTGTCTACATAGATAGTTAGCAAAGCTTTTGACAAGATATTAAATGGTAGGTTTGTTTGAAAGGTTAAATCACAAGGCATCAAGGGTGTACACAAAATAGACCTGGTGATAGTGGAGAGTTGTTTACAGAGGCCTGTTATCCATGGTGTGATGGTTCCCTATTTGCTTGTCTTATGTTAATGGTTTGGATGAGTATACAGGTGATATGACACTAAAGATTTTTTGACAGATTCTGAAGATGATTGTGTCAGGTTACAACAGGATCTAGAGCAACTGGGAAAGGGGGGAGAGGGAAGAGAGAAAAGGAATGTTAGGTGGAATTTAACTCAGACAATTGCAAAGTTAAAGGAGTTTAGGACATACACGGAGAATGGCAGAACCTTTACAGTATTGTAGACCTTGGGGTACAAGTAGATAGTTCTCTGAAAACTCAGGACACTAAGTGCAAGAGTTGGGACATCATATTACAAACTTACAAGTCACTGTGAGATAGCATTTGAATATTGTGTTACGTTATGGTCACCTACCGACAAAAAATGATGAGTTTAAGCCAGGGAGATTCAGAAAAGATTCATAGGAATGGTCCTGGGACTAGGGGGTTTGAGTTACAAAGATAGACTGGACAGACTGGAACTCTTTCTCCCCAGAATGGAGCAGGCTGGGTCACCATGGGTATAAATAGGGTGGATGATCACAGAGCTTTCCCCAGGGTAGGCAAGTCCAAAACTAGAGGGTACAGGTCTAGGGTGAGAGGTGATAGGTTTAAAGGACATCTGAAGAGCAACGTTTTTCACACGGGGTAGTGGGTAAGTGGGACGAGCTGCTAGAGGAAGTGGTAGAGGCTGGTACAAGAATACAATGTTTAAAAGGCAGGTTGATGAATAGGAATAGTTTACTTATTTATTTAGAGATTCAGTGCAGAACAAGTCCTTCTAGCTCAACAAGTCGCACTGCCCAGCAACACATGTATTTAACGCTAATCTAAACATAGAACAATTTGCAATGACCAACTAACTGGTACATCTTTGGACAGTGGGAGGAAGCCTACATGCTCACAAGGAGGAACATATAAACTTACAGATGGCATGGGAATTGAACTCCTATACCCCAATCTGTATTAACATTGAGCAAACCACTACATTATTGTAGTGCCCCCACTAGAGGGATAGAGGACAAATACAAACAAATGGGACTAGGTCCAGAAGGCAACTCAGTTGGCATGGGTGAGTTGAGCCAAAGGGCAAAGAAAGTATAACCTTATGACTCCACATCTGAGAGTACATTGCTGCACCTGGAGAATTTTATATGTGAAAACAAGTTATTCTTTACAATACAGGTAGCTAAGGAGATATTTATAGGTAACCTAGATAAGATGACTATGAAGGGACTATTTTCTTCTGCAGTGAAGTCAGAACACAAGGTAAATAAATTTAAGGTAATAGATAAAAGGTCTGAGGTAGTTGAAAGGAAAATCAAATGCCCAATGACTGAGGGAAATGAACAGTACTCTTCAGCACACTTAAAACAATACTAGGTGAACTGTTATGAAGCAGGAAACAAAGGGCAGGAGGTGGAATTAGTGCAAGTAACTCATTTTTTGAAGGATATGGAGGCTTTTGGGCCATATTGCTACCTGTGTTAGATATTTCTTTAATTCTACTAATAAGCCCAATACCTAGAAGGTTAAGTCTGTATGCACTCCACTTGTCCATACCAACACGAATATCTGCAGAGGGAACCAATGTCTCATTATGCTTTTAGTACCACGCTCAGCTGTTTTAGAGTTTATTTGTGGAAGGACAATTCCCATGGAATCCAAGCAAAATGGATGCTTTCACATTTCTGAAAATTGCAACTCCCAATACTTTCACTGTGAAACCACTGTATGAATAACTTCGTTTCATTAGAATTTAAGCTTTTTAACCCGAACAACAAAAATCAACAAGACTTCCCACCTGTATTTTTAATTTGGAAATCAGTTTTCCGTTGTGTTGTTGAAGGCAATTCATTTACTCGAAGTGACATTTGCCTCTTAAACGGAGATGTTGTCTGGCTCAGCACTGGGAATCCTCTGAAAGATCCTTGCCTGGCAAGCTGCTCAGCAGGTGCATGCCTTCTGGGTATGGCGTGTATGTTGTTGGATTCTTTGCTTTCTGTAACAGTGGACAGGGCTGATGGTGAAATTGATGGGGCTGCAGCAAAAGCAGCAGTGGTAACAACTGTCCTCTCTGTTTCAGCTGTAAATTAAACATGACATTCTTAAGTAGATCACATGCTTTATTTTTTTTTACAAAAGCAAAGCTGCAGTGAGAATAATTTCTTCAAAGGCAAGTCATTTTAAACGTTTTATGGCATTTTTTGACTGACAAAATAAAAGAAACAACAGCCCATTAAAAAAAACTCATCTTTTAAAGCCAATAGGAATCTGCAAGGCAAACAACAACACTTTAATCATCACTATCACCTACCATGCACATAAGAATACACTCTGAACTTGCACTCTTATACAAACTCAGTGGCAGACAAGGCAGTCTGAAAAACAGTCACAGTGCACAGAACCAGGCCCATTGGCCCATGCTAATCCCATTTACTGGTTTGTAGTCTGCCATGCCTTGCTGATTTACTTGCTTGTCTTGATGTTGTGTGAATACTTGCTGTCATCACTCCCTCAACAGTGCACTTCTGTTTTCAATCATCCTCTAAGGAAATGGCCTTATCAAATCCCCTGTAAGTCCTTTACCACTTATCCCAGAAATTTTCTACTTAATATTTTGTCCATGTCCCACTGTTATAATAGTTCCCGGAAACACTTGACCTCACTAAGACTTTGCACGTTACTGTCTAGCTGCACTGCAACCTCTAACTGTAACACTTTATTCTGCACCCTGTCATTGTTTTACCTTGTGTACCTCAATGCACTGTGTAATAAATTAATCTGTGTGAACAGTATGAAGACAAGATTTTCATTGTAGCTTGATACATATAACAGTAATACACCAGTTTACTTCAGCCCCTCAGGTTTTGCATGGCTCAATCAGTTCTCCCCTCTGTCTCCTCTACTCCAAGATTAACAATCACAGCCTATCTATACTCCATCTCAGGTAACATCATAATGAATGCTCTTGTTACCCTCTCTGGTTGAATCAGATCTTTTCTGTAATGTGGTGACCAGAAATGTACATAGTACTCTGGAGTAGCTGAACCAGAATCAAAGAACACATAAGTGTGTCCTTTGGCCCACCACGTCCATGCTGATCTTTTCGCCCATCTACACCAATCCCACAACTTCCAAGCTTTGGCTACTTAGGTGTCCCTTACATGAGAAAAAGACTGCATTCACCCTACTGAAGCCTCTCATAATTTTATAAGACAAGCTGTTCAATGGCTGAGGCAGGTACAATAACACTTAAAAGACATTTAAATAAGTAAATAGATAGGGAATGGGCCAAACGCTTAGTTGGATAGCCTGGTCAGCATGGATGTATTGGGCTGCAGAGCCAACTTCTATGCTGTTATACTCTGATTTGAGACCACTGTGGAACATCAATGATCAGATCAGTGTCTATGAAACAAGTATATTTAAGATTCTCTGCTAAGAATGAGCCCAAGTCCAAGTGTGGCTTGCAGAATTGCCTCCTTAGTAAACAGAAAATGTGTCTGTGTATTACTCAGCATTGTTTTCCAGCGGTTCGATATCAACTGTCACCTCTCTTTTATGTATCTGAAGAAATAGCTGGTATCCTCTTTAATATTATTAGCTATCTTACTTTCACACTCTATCTTTACCTTCTTAAGTACTTCTTTTTCAGTTGCCTTTTGTTGGTTTTTAAAAGCTTCCCAATCCTCTAACTTCCCGCTAATTTTTGCTCTATTATATGCCCTCTCTTTGGCTTTTATGTTGGCTTTGACTTCTCATGTTAGCCACAGTTATGTCATCGTTCCTTTAGAATACTTCTTCCTCTTTGGGATGTAAACTCTCCAATCATGGCACAACACCCAATCCAGAATAACTGATCCCCTAGTGGGCTCAACCACTAACTGCTCTAAAAAGCCGGCTCATAGGCATTCTAGAAATTCCCCCCCTTGGGATCCAGCACCCGATTTTCCCAATCTACATGCATATTGAAGTCCCCCATGACTATTGTAATATTGTCCTTTTGGCATGCATTTTCTATCTCCCATTGTAGTTTGTAGGCCACAACCTTATTATTGTTTGGGGTCTGTATACAATTCCCATCAGGGCCTTTTTACCCTTGCAGTTCCTTAGCTCTATCCATAGTGATTCAACTCCTTCCAATTTGATTTCATTTTTTACCAAAAGAGCAACGCCATCCCCTCTGCCTTCCAGCCTGTCCTTTCCATACAATGTGTATCCTTGGACTAAGCTCCCAGCTCTAATCTTCTTTCCACAGGTCTCCTTTTCTCTGTTTTGCTTATGTCAGCATAAGACTATATGACATGGTTCAAAGTTCAAAGTAAAATTTATTATCAGAGTACATACATGTCACTACATACAACCGAAATTCTTTTTCCTGCAGGGAAACTTAGCAAATCTATAGAACAGTAACTGTAAACAGGGTCAATGAACAACAAACTGTGCAAATGCAAATATAAATAAATAGCAATAAATTAGGAGCATGAAATGACAAGGTAAAGAGTCCTTAATGTGAGACCATCAATTGTGGGAACATTAGAAATAGAATGACTGTAGTTATCTCCATTTGTTCAACAGCCTGATGATTGAGGGGTAGTAACTGTTCCTGAACCTGGTGGTGCCGAGTCCTGAGGCACTTGTACCTTCTACCTGATGGCAGCAGTGGGAAAAGAGCAAGGCCTGGCTGGTGAGGATCTTTTGAAGGATGCTGCCTTTCTATGCAACATTTCATGTAGATGCTCGACGGTTGGGAGGGCTTTACTTGTGATGTACTGAAGGCTGAATCCACCTTTTGTTGGATTTTCCACTCAAAGGCATTGGTGTTCTGATGCCAGGCTATAACGCAACTAGTCAGTACATTTCCATAATACATCTGTACAAGTCTGCCAAACTTCTTGATGACATGCCAAATCACCACAGACTCCTGAGAAAGTAAAGGAGCTTTTGTGCAATTATATTTATTTGATGGGTCCAGGACAGGTCCCAGGTCCTCTGAGATAGTAGCACTCAGGAATTTAAAGTTAATGGCCATCTCCACTTGTGACGGGTATTGGCCCATGGACCTCTGGTTTCTCTCTCCTGAAGTCTGCAATCAGTTCCTTGGTCCTACTGACAATGAGTGAGAGGTTGTTGTTATTACACCACTCAGCCAATTTTTCTATCTCCCTCCTGTATGCTGATTTATCACCACCCTTTGATACAGCTCCCAACAGTGGTGTCATCAGCAAACTTGTATATGGTACTGGAGCTGTACTTAGCCACACAGTCATAAGTATAACGTGAGTAGAGCAGGGGGTTAAGCAAACATCCCTGTGACACTCCTGTGCTGATGGGAGATTGTGGAGATGTTTTTGCCAATCCGAACTGATTGGGGTCTGCAAGTGAGGAAATCCAGAATCCAATTGCACAAGGGGCTATTGAGGCCCAAGTCTTGGAGTTTACTGATTAGTTTTGAGGGGACGATGGTGTTAAATGCTGAGCTGTAATCCATAAAGATCCATCTTTGCTCTCCAGATATTCCAGGGTTGAGGCCAATGAGATAGCATCTGCTGTAGACTTGTTGCTTCGGTAGGCAAATTGGAGCGATCCAAGGCGCCACTCAGACAGGAGCTGATAGGCTTCAACACCAGCCTTTCAAAACACAAAACAATAAAAAAACACTTCATTGTGGATTTGAGTGCCACTGGGTAATAGTCTTTGAGGCAGATTAGCACACTCTTCTTGGGCACCAGTATGATTGAAGCCTGCTTGAAGCATGTGGATATCACACACTGCAGAGCAAGAGGTTGAAAATATCTGTGAACACACCACTCATTTGATTAGCACAGGTCTACAGTACTCAGCTTTCCTTGGATTTACTCTTGAAGGCAGCCCACACATCATTTTCACAGACAGGAGCAGAATTAGGCCATTCATCCCATCGAATCTGTTTCACAATTACGTCATGCCGATTTAATATCCTTCACAACCCCATTCTCCTTCTACCCATAAACTTTTGAAGCCTTTGCGAATCTAGAACCTATCAACCTCTGCCTTAAATATACATAATGACTTGGCTTTCACATCCATCCTGGCAGTGAATTCCATAGTCTGACCACTCTCAGGCTTAAGAAATTCCTCATTTTGTTCCAAAGGAACAGTGTTGTATTCTGAGGCTGTACTCACTGTTCCTAGACCAAAATTGCACACAATTCTCCAAGGGTCATCTGACCAATTCCTTACAAAGCCTCAGTTTTATATCCTTGCTTTTATATTCCAGTACTCTATAAATTAAAGCCAACATAGCATTTTTGTTCCTTATCAGAATCAGGTCACTAGCATATGTAGTGAAATTTGTTGTTCTGTGCAGCAGTACATTGTAATACTTAATAATAAAAAACTATAAATTACAATAAGTAAAATATAAAAATAATTAAATGAGGAATGCAAAATAAGAGCAGAAGATAGTGAGAGTGTTCATAGATTCGTTGTCTATTCAGAAATCTGATGGAATTTTGAGTCTTCAGGCTCTTGTACTTCGTGATTATAGCAAGGGCATGATAGCGGTCCTTAATGAAGTAGGCTGCCTCTTTGAGCCGTCATCTTTTAATGGTGCCCTGAATGCTGGAGAGGCTAGTACCCATGATGGAGCTGAGCTTACAACTTCCTGCAGCTTTTTCCAATCCTGTGCAGAGGTCCCTCCATACCAGACAGTGAGAGTTAGAATGCTCTCCATGGTACACCTGTAGAAACCTGTGAGAGTCTTTGGGACATACCAAGTGTCCTCAAACTCATAATGAAATGTAGCCATTGTTGTGCCTTTTTTGTAACTGCATCAATCTATTGGGCCCTGGATAGATCTTCACAAAGATGTTGACACCCAGGAACTTGCAAGTGCTCGCCCTTTCCTGTGCTGATCCCTTGATGAGGACTGGTGTTTGTTCCATAGAACCATAGAACATTACAGCACAGAAACAGGCCTTTTGGCCCTTCTTGGCTGTGCCAAACCATTTTTCTGCCTAGTCCCACTTACCTGCACCTGGGCCATATCCCTCCAAACCCCTCTCATCCATATACCTGTCCAAGTTTTTCTTAAATGTCAAAAGTGAGCCTGCATTCACCACTTCATCTGGCAGCTCATTCCACACTCCCACCACTCTCTGCGTGAAGAAGCCCCCCCAATGTTCCCTTTAAACTTTTCCCCCTTTACCCTTAACCCACGACCTCTGGTTTTTTCCTCCCCTGGCCTCAGTGGAAAAAGCCTGCTTGCATTCACTCTATCTATACCCATCATAATTTTATACACCTCTATCAAATCACTCTCATTCTGCTACGCTCCAGGGAATAAAGTCCTAACCTATTCAACCTTTCTCTGTAATTCAGTTTCTCAAGTCCCGGCAACATCCTTGTAAACCTTCTCTGCACTCTTTCAACCTTATTAATATTCTTCCTGTAATTAGGTAACCAAAACTGCACACAATACTCCAAATTCAGTCTCACCAATGTCTTATACAACCTCACCATTACATTCCAACTCTTATAATCAATACTTTGATTTATAAAGGCCTTGACTTCCCCTTCCTGAAGTCCACAATCAACTCCTTGGTCTTATTGACACTAAGTGCAAGGTTCTTGTGTGACACCACTTAACCAGCTGATCTATCTAGCTTCTATATGCCCTTTGTCACCATTTGAAATTCTGCCAACAATAGCGGGTGTTTAAATTGTAGAGCAATGGGCTAAGCATACATCTTTCGAGGTGCAACAGTTGTTGATTGCCAACGAGGAGACGATGTTATTTCTGATCTGCACTGACTGTGGCTTCCCAGTGAGGAAGATAAGGATACAGTTGCAGAGGTAGGTACAGAGGACCAGGTTTGGAGCTTGTTGATTAGAACTAAGAAATGTTGATTGCTTTAAATGCTGAGCTGTAATCAACAAACAGTAGCCTGACATAGGTATTGCTGCTGTCCAGGTGATCCAAGGCCAGTGAGATTGCTGTGGTGATAGTCAAATTGTAGCGGGCCCAGGTCCTTGCTTTGGCAGGGGTTGATTCTAGCCATGACCAACCTTTTAAAGCACTTCATTACAATAGACTTGAGTGCCCAGTGGCATCTCATCCCACTTTTCTTGGGCACTGGTATGATTGTAACTGACTCAACCTGCAAATTATGAATTTTATACTCATTTAGAAAATAGTCTACATGTTTAATCCTTCTACCAAAGTGCACTTCCCTGCACTATATTCCATTTGCCACTTCTTTGCCAATTCTCCTAATCTGCACAAGCTTCTTGGTAGACTTCTTGCTTCCAACTCTATCCGCTCCTCCACCTATCTTTATATTATCCACAAACTTGACCACAAAGCCGTCAATTCCATAATTCAAATTATTGACATATAACATGAGGTTCAGCTGGAGACGCTCATGGAGTGAGTACCGTTTTGGATTCGCTCCATAACTTTTACTTTTTTTAACCTTTGATCACCCTTATTCAGCGTATTTTTACCTATACCGAAAGTTTCTTTATTCTTTTTTGTTGGATTTACTGCCAAGCGTTTGTTGTGAACTTTTGATGATATGCAAACAGAAATGTCTCTCAGGTCTAAGGGACGGGATCCCGGACGTAATCCGAATGGTAACGGAAAAAAGCAGGCTCCGACACAACAAACACCATTAACTTTTGAATTGTTTATGGAGGTTTTGAATCAAAAATTTGCTGAACTACAACAATTTTTTAAAGAAGATATAAGGGCTTTTCAAGAGTACATGGTTAAGACGGATTTAGTAATTAAACAGCAACAAGCTCTTATTACGTCTCTGCAAGAAGAAGCTCGGAAGCGAGATTTGACTATTGGAAAACTGCAACAGGATTTAATTTTGACCATTAAGCTGATGGAAGCCCTTAAAGCCAAGAGTGACGATTTTGAGAATCGTTCCTGAAGACAGAACGTACGTATACTTGGTCTTCCAGACGGCATAGAAAAAGATGACCCTTCGAAATATTTTGCTCAACTTTTAAAAGAAGCGTTTCCGACAATTTTCCCGAATAACCCCCCTTTATTGGATCGGGCACATAGAATTCGGCGTCGATCACCGAGTGTTACAGACAAACCTTCGGTGATAATTGTCCGGTTCCATTATGTACATGACAAAGAACAAGTTATAAGAGCAGCTCGTCGGGCAGGAATGATTAAAATCAAAGAATTCTGCTTCCGCCTGATCGAAGATTTTAGTTCAGATCTTTTAAAAAGAAGGCTTCTTTTTAAACCGTTGATGGCTGAATGTTATGAGAAAAATCTGAAACCTGCGCTTCTATACCCTGCGAAGCTTCGAATTTGTCCGTCGAATGCTCCACGACAAGTTTTCCTTTCAACTTCAGAAGTGAGAAAATATCTGGAGGAGAACTTCCCTACTGCTACAGACACCAGTCTTTAATAAATGAATGATTCTGATCGTATAAGATGGTTCTCGATCTCTTAAACCAGAATTATAATCTGGTTATTGGTGTAGGTTCATCCTACACTTTATACTCAAGTTAAAGTGTGTTTGCGTCATGTTAATTGTTTTGCCTTATACACTTTAATCATTTAACTACATACTTGTCTATTAACTTTGTTTCCTCGAAGGTATATTTTTAATTCTTTGAAGGTAAATTTTTCCTTGATTAAGATGGTGGTTTTTTGGAAAAGATTTTTGGTTTTGCTTAAGATGGCATTATGTTTATATTTTTCGTGTTTCTTCCAGACAAGGCATCGCTTATCTTAGCTTAAATATTTTTTGTTTTGTCTGGGCCAGAGCCCGAGTTATAATTGTTTTTAGTGATTATATTTTTATTCTTTTTACAACTAACTATACTTAGAAATATGGTTTTTATTATAGCGATTTTATTTTTAAA
Source organism: Hypanus sabinus (assembly GCF_030144855.1). Classification (NCBI taxonomy): domain Eukaryota; kingdom Metazoa; phylum Chordata; class Chondrichthyes; order Myliobatiformes; family Dasyatidae; genus Hypanus; species Hypanus sabinus. Next base: position 108,489,405 of record NC_082707.1, read on the forward strand.
GTCGGGGTGATTCTTTTATATATATCCTTTTTATATGGAGTGTTCTTCAGCTGACATGGGGGTAGGATTAGTCTTACTTTTTCTCTTTTTAAGTCATATTTTGGCTTTTTCTCTTTTTCTCGGGGGGTGGGGGGATGGTCTGTTTTCTAATTCTATTTTTTTTGTACTAGTTTGTGTTAGTTTTTTTATTCAGGCTGTTTTTGAACTTCAAATATGTCTGTGTTGTCATCACTTCCGGGTCTTCTCACTACTTTTGTTCCTCTTCCGGGTGCATGAGTTTATAAGTTGGTTAACCCTTTCTATACCAAAGGGTTGATTATAGAATTATGGCTCAGACCATTAATTTTGTGTCTTGGAATACTAATGGTTTAAATCATCCAATTAAACGAAAGAAGATTTTCAAAGTATTCCAAAGACTTAATGCTCATATCATTTTTGTACAAGAAACTCATGTGAGCAGGGAGGACAAATTTCGTTTTTTTAGATTTTGGCAGGGTCAACAGTATCATGCAAATTCGAATGCTAAAGTAAAAGGAGTTCCAATTTTTATTGACTCCTCTATTTCATTTGTTCAACATGATATTTTTTCGGATCCGAATGGCAGATTTTTGTTAATTACGGGTTTACTTTGTAATAAAAAGGTTGCTTTGGTTAATGTTTATGCTCCAAATGTGGATTGTCCTGACTTTTTTAAGTCTTTATTTACTTCTTTACCCAATCTAAACGAATATAAGTTAATAATGGGTGGTGACTTTAATTGTTGTTTAAATCCTCTGATGGATAAATCTTTATCTATTCAGACTTTACCTAATAAGTTGGCCACTTGTATTAACTCTTTTTTGACTGACAATGGAGTTTTTGATGCTTGGAGATTTTGGCATTCTAATGACAAAGAGTTTTCTTTTTTCTCACATGTTCATCACTCTTATTCAAGAATTGATTATTTTTTTGTAGACTCTTGTTTTATTCCATTGGTAATCGGTTGTAACTATGATATCATAGCTATCTCTGATCATGCTCCGTTATTACTTTCTATGAAACTTACGGATACAGCTTTTAATGCTAGACAATGGCGATTTGACTCTACCTTGTTACAAGACTCTGACTTTATTAAATTTATGGAGGAGCAGATCGACTTCTTCTTCTCAACTAATTCTACAGATGATATTTCCTGCGGAACACTTTGGGACACTTTTAAAGCTTATATACGTGGACAGATTATTTCTTATTCTGTTGGTTTGAGGAAACGTATCAAGATGGAAACTCTTTTATTGGTTGATAAAATTAAAGAGATTGATAAGAAATATTCGATTGCTCCTAGTAAGGAGCTTTACAAACAAAGGGTTGAACTTCAAATGGAACATAGTTTATTACTTACATCCTCGATTGAAAATCAATTAATGAAAACTAAATCTGATTTTTATATACATAGTGATAAATCTGGTAAACTGTTAGCTAGTCAATTGAAGAATGCTCTGGTTAAACGTCAAATCACTAAGATTGGTCAGCAGAATGGGAATCTGACAGTTAATCATGATGAGATAAATAAGGCATTTCAAGATTTCTATACCTCCCTGTATCAATCTGAATTTCCTCAAGATTATAATACCATGTCTGATTTTCTGGGGAAATTAAATTTTCCAAGGTTATCATCTGATGATCTTTTGATATTGGATACTCCTATTACGGATGTAGAAATTAAAGGGGCTATTTCCTCAATGAATTCTGGGAAAGCACCGGGTCCAGATGGTTATACAGTTGAATTTTTTAAATTTTTTTCCGCTACTCTTTCCCCTTGGTTAGGTAAGGTTTTTGAGGAGGCCATTAGATTAGGGAATTTGCCACAATCTTTTTATAGAGCTTCCATTTCTCTAATATTGAAGAAAGATAAAGACCCTACTAATTGTGCTTCTTATAGACCTATATCTTTATTGAATGTAGACTCCAAGATTTTTTCTAAGTTACTGGCATCTAGATTGGAGAAGGTATTACCCAAAATTATTTCAGATGATCAAACTGGCTTTATTAAAAATCGTTATTCTTTTTTTAACATTAGGAGATTGTTGAATATTGTTTATACTCCCTCACATGATACTTCAGAATGCGTGATTTCATTAGATGCGGAGAAAGCATTTGACAGAGTTGAATGGCCTTACTTATTTAAGGTGTTGGAGAAGTTTAATTTTTGTCCGATATTTATATCATGGATTAAATTGATTTATCATACTCCAGTAGCCTCAGTGATTACCAATAATCAAAGATCTCCCTTTTTTCGCCTATTTCGGGGCACTAGACAGGGATGTCCTCTTAGTCCATTACTATTTAACATTGCCTTAGAACCTTTGGCAATTGCCATCAGACAATCACAGGATATTTTGGGTATTAATCGTGGGACAGATATTCATAAGTTATCTTTGTATGCAGATGATTTATTACTATTCATTTCTAACCCGGAGAAATCCATTCCAGCAGTTTTATCATTATTGGCTCAATTTAGTGAGTTTTCTGGGTATAAGTTAAATCTTAATAAAAGTGAATTGTTTCCATTAAATAAACGGGTCCCAATTTATGGAAATTTACCCTTTAAATTAGTTAATGACTCTTTTACTTATTTAGGGATCAAAATCACAAAGAACCATAAAGATTTGTTTGGATTTAATTTTTTACCCTTAATTGATCAGATTAAAGGTTTGTTTACTAAGTGGTCACCTTTGTCTCTATCTCTAATAGGTAGGATTAATGCTATTAAGATGGTTATTTTACCTAAGTTTTTATATATTTTTCAAGCGATACCAATTTTTATCCCGAAATCTTTTTTTACTAATGTTGACTCTAAAATTTCTTCATATATATGGCAGTATAAAATCCCAGGTTAGGTAAAACATATTTACAGAAGACAAAAAAGGAAGGCGGGTTAGCATTACCTAATTTCAGATTTTACTATTGGGCAGTTAATATTAGATATTTGTTATGCTGGTTGAAAGATGGGGGTGGATCTTTTGGCCCTTGTTGGGTGAGTTTAGAAACTAAATCGGTATCAGCTTATACTTTGGGTTCTATTTTAGGGACCTCTCTCCCTTTTGCTCTTTCTAAATTGCCGAAACGAATTGACAACCCGATAGTTAAACATACATTGCGTATATGGTTTCAATTTCGGAGATTTTTTGGGTTGACTCAATTCGTTTTAAATAGTCCTATTGTATCTAATTGTTTTTTTCACCCTTCCATTATAGATCAAGCTTATTCAGCTTGGAAAACTAAGGGATTACTAAGATTTTCTGATTTATTTTTAGATAATTGTTTCATGTCTTTTGAACAATTATCCAACAGATATAACAGATATAACAGATTTCATTTTTTTAGATATTTACAGATTAGACATTTTTTAAGTTCTGTACTCTCTACGTTTCCAAATTTTGTGCCTTCAGATACTTTGGAGAGTTTATTTGAATTAGACCCTTTTCAAAAAGGGCTTATTTCAAAACTTTATAATATAATTATGAAGATACGTTCAGAGCCCCTTTATAAGACTAAACAGGATTGGGAAAGAGAGTTTTAGTATTTCTAGTGAGAATTGAGATAGAATTCTTCAATTAGTTAATACATCATCGTTATGTGCCAAACATTCACTAATACAATTTAAGGTTGTACATAGGGCCCATATGTCCAAGGATAAATTAGCTCATTTTTACTCTCATATAAGTCCTATTTGTGATAGATGTCATTCTGAAATTGCGTCTTTAACTCACATGTTTTGGTCGTGTTCATTTTTGGAGAAATATTGGAAAGATATTTTTGATATTATATCTGCGGTTTTGAATATTGATTTACAACCTCATCCTATTACTGCAATTTTTGGTTTACCAATGTTAGATTCACAGCATTTATCTTCTTCAGCCCGTCGAATGATTGCATTTCTAACTCTGATGGCTAGAAGATCTATATTGTTGAATTGGAAAGAAATTGATCCTCCCACTGTATTTAATTGGTTCTCTCAAACTATGTTATGTTTAAATTTAGAAAAACTTAGAAGTGGTACTTTTGAGACTTCTATTAAATTTGAAAAGTTATGGAGACCATTTATTCAACATTTTCATATAATGTAATATGACCCTGTGCCAAGTACATTTGATTTCCCAGCTTTTAGCTTATGTATTTTGAGAGGACCGGAAGTGACGGCATTGATGAATACTTATTTTTGTGAGATATTATAAACAGCCCACTTTTTTTTTCCTTCTCTTTTGTTTGTTTTTTTTTCTTTTATATTACTTATTAGTTATAGTTATTAGATTAGATTAGTTAGTTTTGCATTATATAAATTTTTTTGTTTTTTTTCTTTCTTTTTTCTGTTTTTTTTATATTATACATTATGAAATATTTAGATTTACTATGTCCATACATATATCTTATGGCTTATGTCTTGGTAAACTCATTTATATTGTAACTATTATGTATGTTTTTTTTTCATATGTAATGGAATGTGTATGTTGGTAATTTTTTTATCAATATATCATCTGTATTCTGTCCATATTATTAATATTAATAAAAAGATTTAGAAAGAAAGACATATAACATGAAAAGAGGAGACCCAAAATCAGCCCCTCAGAACTCCACTAGTCAATTAATAGTCATAATGGACTCAAACTTCAAAGTAATATTATCAAAGTACACATATGTCACCACATACGACCCTGAGATTCATTTTCTTGTGGGCATACTCGATAAATCTATAGAACAATAACCTGCATCAGAATCAATGAAAGATCGCCCAGCTAGGATGTTCAAACCAAGTTCAGGAGACAACAAACTGCAAATACAAAAAGACACAAATGATAATAATAATTACAGAGAACAAGAGTCCTTGAAAGTGAGTCTATTGGTTGTGAGAATATTTCAATGATGGGTCAAGTGAAGTTATACCGCTTTGGTTCAGGAGCCTGTTGGTTGAGGGGTAATAACTGTTCTTGAATCTCCTGATGTGAATCCTAAGCCTCCCATACCGCCTTCCTTTTGGCAGAAGTGAGAAGAGAGCATGTCCTGGGTGGTGGGGGTCCCTGATGCTGCCTTTCTGCAACAGCATTTCATGTAGATGTGCTCAATGGTTAAAACATAGAAACATACATAGAAATCTACAGCACATTACAGGCCCTTCAGCCCACAATGTTGTGAGAGTTTTTCCTGTGACGGACTGGGCCATATCCACTACTTTTTGTAGGATTTTCCATTCAAGAGAATTGGTGTTTCCATATTAGGCTGTGATGCAACCACACTTCAATAGAAGTTTATCAGTTTTAGATGTCATGCCAAATCTCTGCAAACTCCTAAGGAAGTAGAGGCGTTGCTGTACTTTCTTCATAATTCCACTTATATGCTGAGCCCAGGACAGATTCCCTGAAATAATAACACTAAGGAATTTAAAGTTTCTGACCCTCTCTACCTTTAATCCTCCAATAAGAACTGATTCACAGTCTTCTGGTTTCCTTCTCCTAAAGTCAACAATCAGCTCCTCAGTCTTGCAGACATCAAGTGAGAAGTTGTTGTTATGGCACCACTCAACCAGACATTTAATCTCCCTCCTGTATGCCGATTCATCACCATCTTTGATTCGGCCCATGACAATGGTGTCGTCAGCAAACTTGAATATACATTGGAGCTGTGCTTAACCACACAGTCATAAGTGTAAAGCGAGTAGAGCAGGGGGCGAAGCCCACATCCTTGTGGTGCACCTATGCTGATAGAGATCATGGAGGAGATATTGTTGCAAATCCAAACTGACTGGGGTTTGCAATTGAGGAAGTTTAGGATCCAATTGTACAAGGAGGTATTGAGGCCAAGATCTTGGAACTTAAGAGTTTTGAGGGGATAATGTATTAAATGCTAAACTGTAGTTGATAATAAGTATCCTGATGTATGCATCAGTGCTGTCAAGATGTTCCATGGTTTAGTGAAAAGCTAATGAAATGGCATCTGCTGTGGACCTATTGCACCAGTACGTAAATTGGAGCTCTTCAGGCAGGAGTTGCTTTCGGCACGGACTAGAAGGGCCAAGATGGCCTGTTTCTGTGCTGTAGTTGTTATATGGTTATATGATATGCTTCATCACCAACCTTTCAAAACACTTCATGGATGAAAATGTTACTGGGTGATAGAGGCAGGTTACCACACTCTTCTTGGGTACTGGTATCATTGAAGCCTGGTTGAAGCGTGATTCAAAGATCTCAGTGACACACTCCGGTCAGTTGATCAGCACAAATTTTTAGTATTTGGCCAGGTACCCTGTCTGGGTCAGATGCTTTTCATGGGTTCTCCCACCTGAAGGCTGCTTGCACGTCAGCCTCAAAAGACTGAGATCACAGAATCATTGGGGGAGGTGGGACTTCATGATGGTTCCTTCCTGTTTTGACAGTCAAAGCAAGCGTAGAAGGTTTGTGCTCACCAGGAATTGAAGCCTTACTGTTGCCTATGACGCTTGGTTTAACTTTATAAAAGGTGATAGCATCAAAGTCCTGCCACAACTGTAGAGCATCCTTCATTGATTCCAGTCTAGTCCAGAATTTCCACTTCACCCATGAGATGGCTTTCCAGAGATTGTACCTACACCTCTTATAACTTACTTCATCACCAGACTTGAATGCCTCTGATCTGGTTCTTGGCAGACTGTGGATCTCATGGTTCATCCAGGGATTCTGAATGGGGAAGACCGAATGATTTTGTGGGGACACATTTGACTACAACTGTTTATTTAATCAAGACCATTACAACCATGGTTTATTTATTCAGATCCACAGATGAGTCCCTGAACACAGCCCTGTCCAGTGACTTGAAGCAATCCCAAAGCTGCTCCTCTGCCTCACACGTCAACCTCTTTGTTGTCCTAATCTCTGGAGCCTTGCTCTTTAGCCTCTGCCTATACACAGGTAGGAGAAGAACAGCCAAGTAATCCAATTTAATGAAATGAGGCCTGGGTAAGCATTCCTCATCTTAGTATAACAGTGGTCTAGTGTGTTGGGACTGCTGTGTGTAATTGGTCAGTATTTTCTTCAAACAAGCTTGGTGAAAGATCCTGGTGGAAGACTATGATTTGAAATGAGTCAGGATGGAATGTTTCTTGTTTGGAGGCAGTATCTCAAGCACATGATTATAGTCAGCTGCTCATGGTATGTAAACTGTGACCAGGATTATGGAGAACTCCCTAGGTAAATTAGAATGGATGGCATTTGACCATTAGGTACTCAAATTTAGGGGAACACGAGTTCAACAAAACTGCCATATCGGAGCACCACCGAGAGTTTATCATGAAACACATACCTCCACTTTTTCTCTTTTCCAAATCAGAGTTCAGTCCATTCAGTAAATTGAAAACTATTCCAAAATCTTTTTGAAATCTCACCACTAATGCCTCCACAAACTCTTCAGCTACCTCTTTCAGAACCTGGGGTGCAGTCCACCTGGTCCAGGTGACTTATCTACCTTGCAGCTTCCTAAGTACCTTCTCCTCAGTAATAACAACTACACTCACTTCTGCCCCAACACTCAAATTTTTGGCCTACTCCTGGTGCCTCTCAGTGAAGAATGACATAAATACTTATCAACTTTGTCCACCATCTCTTTGCCCCCATTACCTCCAGTGTCATTTTCTAGTGGTTCTACATCCACTCTGGCCTCTCTTTTACTCCATATATCTGGAAAAAAAAACTTCTGGTATCCTCAATTATTGGGTAGCTTCCATCTTTTCTCTCCTTTTTGCATTTTTTAGTTGCCTTCTTTTGTTTTTTAAAAGCTTTCCAATCCTATAAGATGGTGGCACACAGCAGCTTCTGTGGGGCCAGAGATGTTACTGTCTTTTGCAAATGTATTTTTTATGATCACGGGACATTGAGAACTTGGAGAGCTGCAACTCTACCCATCAGAGGATTGCTTGTTGGTGGAAGAGTTGGGCTTGGTGCGGATCATGTTGATGCCTGCGTCAAAGAGGTTGGTGAGCTAAGGTGGTGTGCAGTCTAACAGCATGTGATTGACTCAGTTGCTTTTCTTGAGATCGCAAGACCCTGTTGAACATTTTTGATGTGGAATGTTGCAAGTCTAACTCACTGACGTGTTGGCAGATGATAGGGGAGCTGCATGGCCTTGGTTGAGGTGAGGACTGAGCCTCAGGCCATGGTGTCACTTGTTTGCAGCTGCCCAGGAGAGAGGCTTTGGAGTTAACATGAGGAAATCTGCAGATGCTGGAAATTCAAACAACAACACACACAAAATGCTGGTGGAACACAGCAGGCCAGGCAGCATCTATAGGAGAAGCACTGTCGACATTTCGGGCCGAGACCCTTCGTCAGGACTAACTGAAAGGAAAGATAGTAAGAGATTTGAAAGTAGTGGGGGGAGGGGGGAATGAAGCTAAGAGCTGGAAAGGTGATTGGTACAAGTGATACCAAGCTGGAGAAGGGAAACACCATGGGATGGGAGGCCTCGGGAGAAAGAAAGGAGAGGGGTGGGGGAAACACCAGTGGGAGATGGAGAACGGCAAGCAACTAAATATGTCAGGGATGGGGTAAGAAGGGGAGGAGGGTCATTAACGGAAGTTAGAGAAGTCAATGTTCATGCCATCAGGTTGAAGGCTACGCAGCCGGTATATAAGGTGGTGTTCCTCCAACCTGAGTTTGGATTCATTTTGACAGTAGAGAGGCCATGGATAGACATATCAGAATGGGAATGGGACGTGGAATTAAAATGTGTGGCCACTGGGAGTTGTTGCATTCCATTGGAATGCCAGGTGGGGTGTGAAACAGCATCCAAGCTGGAGTCAGTGCTGCTCCCTAGTGTTCATTTAGCAGAAGACAAGACAAGTATTATGTGCAACTGCAAACTACTGTAACATTCATGGACTCAGGGTCATGGACTTCTTTTTGTGTGATTGTATGTGCTTGCTATCTCATATGAGCACTATGTGCATTCTGCTGTTGATAATGTGTTCAGCACCTTGGCCCAGGAGTAACACAGTTTTGTTAAGCTGTATTCATGGGTGTTCATGTATATTTGAATTACAATTCAACTTGAATCTGAATCCTCTAGCTTCCCAATATTTTTCGCTATATTGTATCCCTTTTTTTTTGCTTTTATTCCATCTGTGACTTCCCTTGTCAGCCACAGTCACCTCATCCTCCCTTAAGAAAACTATAACTTCTTTGAGATGCATCTATGAAACTTGAGCCTTTGCTGTTCTGCCATCATCCCTAGTGTGCCTGAGACTTTTGCATAGAACTGTATTTGTCAACATGGAGCGGACGGTGAGTTTGTAAATCTGGTAGAGCAAAGGATATTAGTACTGGCGAGGATGGAGTGCTGCAGGACGGGTGAGGGACAAGTGACAGAGGAGGAGTGCCAGGGCAGGGAGGGGTGGGGTTCCATGTGTAGATATACCCAGCCCTGAGGTAACAGCTTCAAACAATTGGTTTACTGATAATTACAGAATGTCTCTCTGGTGCTTCCCACTCCATCCCCTTCATCCAACCATGATTCCTTTCTCCCTGTCTTCTTCCCACTCTCAGCCGAGGCCCATATCAGAATCAGGTTTATCATCACTCACATGAAGAATTTTTTTTGTGTGGCAGTACAGTGCAATACATAAAATTACTACAGTACTGTACATCTGATTTTCTTCTCCTTCTAGCAAATTATGAACATACACAGCACCCAATCCAGCATTGCCTTTTCCTTGATGGGCCCAACCATAAGCTTTAAAAACCTATCTTGCAGGCATTTGACAAATTCTTTCTTTCATGATTAAGAACCAACCTGATTTTCCCCAATAAAACTACAAATTTAAATCCCCCAAGACTTACGCAACATTGCCCTTTTTATAGGTCTTTTCTATCTCGCATCTTACCCCACATCCTGGCTACTGTGTAACTCCCATCAGAATCATTTTACCTTTGAAGTGTCTTAACTCTACTCACAAGGATTCTATATCTTCTGATCCTCTGTCATTTCTTTCTAAGCATTTGATTTGTTTTAAGCCAACAGAGCCACCCACCCCTTCTTCCTACCTGACTGTTCTTTCAATACAATGTTTATCCTTGGATGTTAAGCTCCCAACTATGATCTTCTTTCAACCACAGCATCACACCTGCCAAATTCTAACTGTGCAACAAGATCATCTACTTATTCTGTATAATATGTGCATTCAAATATAACACCTTCACTCGTGTATTCATCACCCATTTCATTTTTGACTCCATGTTCCTGGAAGTTACATTTTTATTCCTTTATAAACTGTTTTTTAAAATTTATTCTGGAAACTTTCGTAATCTCGCCTTCACAATTCTTCACTTTTACTTTATCCTCATTTTTCCATACTGTTAAACCCACACTCCGAGAACTTAAAGACATACTTCAATCTATTCCACTAACAGCAATTTTCCCGAACAACTGCCTAGGAACAGCAGGTATTCCTGATAGTAGTTTAACAACAGTCAAATGTGTTAGGAGCCTTGGTGAAACAAGTCACAGAGAAGTACAGCACAGAAACAGGCAACTTGGCCCATACCAAACCACTTAAACTGCCTACTCCTATCGACCTGCACTGGGATCATAGCATATCATCAACCCCCAAATTCCCCCTCCCTGGAAAAAAAAACTCAAAAGCAGAACAAACACATCGACCTTTAAATCCAAAGAGCAAAACCAAACAGCTGCTAATTGACTACAGGAGGAGGAACCCAGAGGTCAATGAGCCAGTCCTCATTAGGGGATCAAAGTTAGAGAGGGTCAGTAACTTTAAATTCATTGGACTTACGATTTTAGAGGATCTGTCCTGGGACCAGCAATTACACAGAAGGCCTCTACTTCTCTAGAAGTTTGCTCAGATTCAGGATGTGACCCAAAACTTTGACAAACTTGTTTTGATGTGTAATGGAGAGTATCCTGACTGCTTGCATTAGGTTCTGGTATGGAAACAATAATGCCCAAAAAAGGAAAAGCCTTTAAAAGATAGTGGATACAGCCCAGACCATTGTGGGAAAAGCCCTCCCAAAAACTGAGCACATACACAAAAAAGTGCTCCCACAAGAAAGCCGTGTCCATCATCAAAGACCCCACCATCCAGGCCATGCTCTCTTCTCACTACGGCCATGTGGAAAGCTGCTACAGAAGCTTCAGGACCCACTCCAGCAGGTTCAGTAAGTTACTGCCCTTCAACTATCAAGCTCCTGAACCAGCATGGATAACTTCACTCAACACTGAACTAATTTGTCAACCTATGGACTCACTTTCAAGGACTCTACAACTCTTGTTCTCAATATTTTAAAAAATTACTTATTGTTATTATTACTTTTTTTTGTAGTTGCAGATTTTGCCTTGGTTTGCACATTGGTTCTTTGTCTTTGCTTGTGTGTAGCTTTTTAGAGGTTCTTTGTTTCTTTGTATCTACTGTGAATGCCTGCAAGGATCACTACCACGCAGGTCATTCTCAATATCCATTGCTTATTTATTCACGAGTATTATTTCTTTTTACTTTGTACTTGCAGTTTGATATTTTTTGCACATTTGGTTGTTTGTCTGTTTGTGTGGTGCTTTATTGATTCTATTATGGTTGTTGGATTTACTCAATATGCCTGCAAAAATGAATTTCAGAGCTGTATATAGTGATAGACATGTACTTTGATAATAAATTTACTTTGAACTATCCTTTCTCACAGTCTCAATATACACTGCATCAAATTACACACCAACTGCTGTATCATCTGACAAATTAGTTTAAACTAATCAATTAAAACTCCCCAACTGCTCTAACAAACTGGCCTGCAAGGATTTTGGTTCCTTTCAAGTTCAGGTGTAACCTGTCCTTGCTTTCATCTTTTTCCACTTTTCTGAATTAAATGTTGCCTGTCATGATGTATCTGTGCACTAGCCTAGGCAATATCATGATCACCGTGTGAACTCTACTTTGCAGCTCCAGTTGAGTACACCACTAAATGCAACAAGGCTTCAGTGAATTACAGCACTCTGCCCTTGCCAATACTGATGGCTTTTTGACAATTCTAACTGTAAGCAATCTTTTTAACTGTGTTTAAAAGTCTCTGACCATATTAATTACCCCACACTAATTTAAGTGGTGGTGGCATCTATTAGTCTCGCGAGACCATGGATCTGTGCCTGGAAAGTCTGCTGGAGTGTCCTCTCCAGGGCACAGGCTTGGGCAAAGTTGTATGGAAGACCGGCAGTTGCCCATGCTGCAAGTCTCCCCTCTCCATGACGCTGATGTTGTCCAAGAGAAGGGCAAGGTCCGATACAGTTTGGCACCAGTGTCATCGCAGGAGTTGCCAGAATGAGGTTGAAGACAACATTGGACTACTTTAGGGAATCCAGCTCCGGATTTGTCTTCAGGGTTTATTCCCGAAGCCTTTCCCATGAGTAGGTATGGCCGCAAGGCAGCGGAGGTTTGAAATCAGAGTTTCCCCTCTCTTAGATGGACTGCCTTCCCAGGCTGACGAGATCCATCTACCCGAATTTAGTAAATGAGCTAAAACCTCTCACTCACCTTTTACATCATAGTTACCAGCTCTATCTCAATGATTTGATTCAGCTCCTTTACAAAGGATCTCTGAGCACTTCCCCTACAGTGTGTGCTGGGTCCATGAAGTAAGGATGAGATGGGTTGGCACCTGACCTCCAGCTCATCTTCGTCTTCTCTGTTACAAAGTGCAGGTGCTAACCTATGCCCTGCTCTTATCCAACAGCCTTCACTAGCTGTACAGGTTAAAATACAGACCATTATGTCCTCCAAAATATTGTTACAACATTCTTTGCTGTTCACTACACTGTATTGTGTCAAGAATTTGATGCTCAATTATCTGACCCACATTCAATTCAGATACCGCTTCTTCCCCTCCACCATCTGATTTCTGAACGGTCCATAAACAAAACCAGTTTTTTAGTTTGCACTATTTATGTACAGTTTATAGTAATATATCAAAAAAATTCAGTAAGATTTGTCAAACATGACCTTCCACGCAAAAATCTATGCTGACTGTTCCTAATCAGACACTGTCTATTCAGATAATTATATATACTATCTCTAAGAATACTTTCCATTAATTTACTCACCACTGATGTCAAACTTACAGGCCTATAATTGCTAGGTTTACTCTTAGAACCCTTTTTAAACAATGGAACCACATGAGCAATAAGCCAATCCTCTGGCACCAGCCCCGTCTCTAATGACATTTGAAATATTTTTGTCAGTGCCCCTACACTAACTTCCCTCAAGGTCCTAGGGAATATCCTGTCAGGATCCGGAGATTTATCCACTTTTATATTCTTTAAAAGCGCCAGTACTTCCTCTTCTTTAATAATCATAGTTTCCATAACTACCCTACTTGTTTCCCCTACCTTACACAATTCAATATCCTTCGCCTTAGTGAATACAGAAGAAAAGAAATTATTCAAAATCTCCCCCATCTCTTTTGGCTCCGCACATAGCTGTCCACTATGATTCTCTAAGGGACCAATTTTAGCCCTCACTATCCTTTTGCTATTAATATAACTGTAGAAACTCTTTGGATTTATTTTCACCTTACTTGCCAAAGCAACCTGTAATTATATAGTAAAAAGCAGCCTATAGGCTTCACATGGATAGAAACATAAAATCCTACAGCACAATACAGTCTCTTTGGCCCACAAAGCTGTGCCAAACATGTCCTTACCTCAGAAATTATCTTGGGTTACCCATAGCCCTCTATTTTCCTAAGTTCCATGTACCTATCCAGGAGTCTCTTAAAAGACCCTGTTGTATCCGCCTCCACCACCGTCGCCAGCAGCCCATTCCATGCACTCACCACTTTCTGCATAAGTAACTTACCCCTGACATCTCCTCTGTACTTATATCCATGCACCTTAAAACGGTGCCCCCTCATGCTGGCCCATTTCAGCCCTGACATGATCAATGCCACTCAACATTTTAAATACTTTTCAACCTCCATCACTCCAAGGAGAAAAGGCCAAGTTCATTCAACCTATTCTCATAAGGCATGCTCCCCAATCCAGGCAATATCCTTGTAAGTCACTTCTGCACCCTTTCTACGGTTTCCACATCCTTCCTGTAGTGAGACGACCAGAACTGAGCACAGTACTCCAAGTGGGTTCTGAACAGGGTCTTATATAGTTGCAACATTACCTCTCGGCTCCTGAACTCAATCCCCCAATTGATGAAGGCCAATGCACTGTATGCCTTCTTAACCACAGAGTCAACCTGCACAGCAGCTTTGACTGTCTTATGGATTCGGACCTCAAGACCCTCTGATCGTCCACACTGCCAAGAGTCTTACCATTAACACTATAACCTGCCATCATATTTGATCTACCAAAATGATCCACCTCACACTTATCTGGGTTGAACATCATCTGCCACTTCTCAGCCCAGTTTTGCATCATTTCAATGTCCCGCTGTCACCTCTGACAGCCCTCCATACTATCCACAACACCCCCAAACTTTGTGTCATCAGCAAATTTACTAACCCATCCCTCCACTTCTTCATCCAGGTCACTTATAAAAATCACGAAGAGTAGGAGTCCCAGAACAGATCCCTGAGGCACAACACTGGTCACCGACTTCTATGCAGAATATGACCCATCTACAACCACTCTTTGCCTCTCGTGGGCAAGCCAATTCTGGATCCACAAAGCAATGTCCCCTTGGTTCCCAAGCCTTTCTCAATTACTTTCTCAATAAGCCTTGGATGAGGTACTTTGTCAAATGCCTTGCTGAAATCCATACAATCTACTGCTCTACCTTCATCAATGTGTTTAGTCACATCCTCAAAAAATTCAATCAGGCTCACAAGGCATGACCTGCCTTTGACAAAGCCATGCTGATTATTCCTAATCATATTATGCCTCTCCAAATGCTCATAAATCCTGCCTCTCAGGATCTTCTCCTTCAACTTACCAACCACTGAAGTAAAACTCACAGGTCTATAATTTCCTGGACTATATCTACTCCTTTTCTTAAAATAAGGGAATATCTGCAAAACTCCAATCCTCTGAAATCTCTCCCGTCCGCACTGATGACGCAAAGATCATCATTAGAGGCTCAGCAATCTCTTCCCTCGCCTCCCACAGTAGCCTGGGGTACATCTCGTCTGGTTCCAGTGACTTATCCAACTTGATGCTTTCCAAGAGCTCCAGCACATCCTCTTTCTTAATATCTACATGCTTGTGTTGGCGCATGGCCTAGTGGGCAAGGCATCAGAATAGTAACCTGAAGGTCTCTGGTTCGAGCCCCATTTGAGGCAGCGCGTTTGTGTCCTTGAGCAAGGCACTTAACACATTGCTCTGCGACGTCACTGGTGCCAAGCTGCATGGGTCCTAGTGCCCTTCCCTTGGACAACATCGGTGGCGTGGAGAGGGGAAGGCCTGCGGCTTGGGCAACTGCCGGTCTCCCATACAACCCTGCCCAGGCCTGCGCCCTGGAAACTCCAGGCACAGATCCATGGTGTCTCGAGACCGACAGATGTCACCACCACATGCTCAAGCTTTTCAATCCACTGTAAGTCATCCCTACAATCTTCGAGATCCTTTTCCGTAGTGAATACTGAAGCAAAGTATTCATTAAGTACCTCTGTGAGAGATGATATAAGATTTATGGAGCAGAATGTTGAATCCATCTGGGTACAGATTAAGAAAAGTAAAGGGAAAATAAAACACTGGTGGGAGTTGTCTATAGGCCACCTAATAAATATATTGCAGTGGCAGAGGCAATTAACCAAGAAATAACTGAGGCTTGTAAGAACGGAACGGCAGTTGTCATGGGGGATTTTAACTTCCACATAGATTGGGTGAATCAGGTTGGTCAAGGGAGACTTGAGGACTTCATAGAATGCATCCCTGAGAGCTTTCCTGAGCAGCATGTTAGTGAATCTACAAGGGAAAAAGCCATCTTAGATCTAGTCCTGTGCAATGAAACAGATAAAATTAACGATCTTGTAGTCAGGGATCCTCTTGGAAAGAGTGATCTTAGTATGATTAAATTTTGCATTCAGGTGGAGGATGGAATAGTTAGATCTAAAACTAGTGTATTATGCTTGAACATGGGAGACTACAACAGGATGAGGGTGGAGTTGGCTAATGTGGATTGGGAGCACAGGCTATTTGGTAGGACAGTTGAAGAACAGTGGAATACTTTCAAAGAGATTTTTCCCAGTGTTCAACAAAAGTATATTCCAGTCAAAAGTATGGACAGTAAGTGTGGGGAGAGCCAGCCTTGGATAACTAAAGAAATAAAAGAAAATATCAAATTAAAAGCTTGTGTACAAAGTCGCAAAGAGTAGCGGGAGACTGGAGGATTGGGAAAACTTCTTGGAAAAAGTGGAAGAGGGTGGCTAAAGTCAACGTAGATCCCCTGGAAGACGAGAAGGGGAAATTGATATTGGGTGATAAGGAAATGGCTGAGGCATTGAACGACTATTTTGTGTGGAGGACAGGTGCTGAGGGAATTGGCAGAGGTTATAGCAGACATGTTGGTAATAATTTACCAAAACTCTCTAGACTCTGGGCAGGTCCCGGCGGACTGGAAGACAAAAAATGTCACTCCACTTTTTAAAAATGGATATAGGCAAAAGACGGGCAACTATAGGCCAGTTAGCCTAACATCTGTAGTCAGGAAATGCTTGAAGCTGTCATTAAGGAAGAAATAGCGAGACATTTAGAAAGGAGTGGTTTCATTTGACAGACGCAGCTTGGATTCAGAAAGGGCAGGTCCTATTTAACAAATTTACTGGAGTTCTTTGAGGACATAATGAGTGCAGTAGATAGAGGGGAACAGATGGATGTCTAGAAGGCGTTCGATAAGGTGCCGCACAAGAGACTTATAAATAAAATTCAGATGCATGGAGTCGGAGGAAGTGTATTTGCATGGATAGTGGATTGATTAACCGATAGAAGGCAGGGAGTTGGTATAAATGGGTGTTTCTCCAGTTGGCAGTCAGTGGTGAGTGGGGTGCCGCAGGGGTCATTGCTGGGCCCGCAGCTGTTTACCAATTACATTGATGATTTGGAAGAGGGGACTGAGTGTAGTATAGCAAAATTTGCTGATGACACTAAACCGAATGGAAAAGCAAATTGTACAGAGGATATGGAGAGTCTGCAGAGGGATATAGATAGGTTAAGTGAGTGGGCCAAGGTCTGGCAGATGGAATACAACGTAGGTAAATGCGAGATCATCCACTTTGGAAGGAATAATAGGAGAGAAGATTATTATTTAAATGGTGAAAGTCTGCAGCATGCTGTCGTGCAGAGGGACTTGGGAGTGCTTGTTCATGAATCACAAAAAGTTGGCTTGCATATAGAACAGGTTATTAAGAAGGCAAATAGAATGTTGGCCTTCATTGCTAGAGGGATTGAATTCAAGAGCAGAGAGATCATGCTGCAACTATACAGGGTACTGGTGAGGCCATACCTGGAGTACTGTGTGCAGTTCTGGTCACCATACTTGAGGAAGGATATACTGGTTTTGGAGGCAGTGCAGAGGAGGTTCACAAGGTTGATTCCAGGGATGAAGGGGTTAACCTATGAGGAGAGATTGAGTTGCCTGGGACTATACTGTCTGAAGTTCAGAAGAATGAGAGGGGATCTTATAGAAACATACAAAATTTTGAAAGGGATAGATAAGATAGAAGTAGGAAAGCTGTTTCCATTGGTAGGTGAGACTAGAACTATGGGACATTGCCTCAAGATTCATAGAACATAGAACAATACAGCACAATTCAGGCCCTTTAGCCCACAATGTTGTGCCGACCCTTAAACCCTACCTCCCATATAACCCTCCATCTTAAATTCCTCCATATACCTGTCTAGTAGTCTCTTAAATTTCACTAGTGTATCTGCCTCCACCACTGACTCAGGCAGTGCATTCCACACACCAACCACTTTCTGAGTAAAAAACCTTCCTCTAATATCCCCCTTGAACTTTCTTCCCCTTACCTTAAAGCCATGTCCTCTTGTATTGAGCAGTGGTGCCCTGGGGAAGAGGTGCTGGCTGTCCACTCTATCTATTCCTCTTAATATCTTGTATACCTCTACCATGTCTCTTCTCATCCTCCTTCTCTCCAGAGAGTAAAGCCCTAGCTCCCTTAATCTCAGATCATAATGCATACTCTCTAAACCAGGCAGCATCCTGGTAAATCTCCTCTGTACCCTTTCCAATGCTTCCACATTCTTCTTATAGTGAGGCGACCAGAACTAGACACAGTACTCCAAGTGGCCTAACTAGAGTTTTATAGAGTTGCATCATTACCCCGCAACTCTTAAACTCTATCCCTCGACTTATGAAAGTTAACACTCCATAAGCTTTCTTAACTACCCTATCTACCTGTGAGGCAACTTTCAGGGACCTGTGGACATGTACCCCCAGATCCCTCTACTCCTGCACTCCCAAGTGTACTATCATTTACTTTGTACTCTGCCTTGGAGTTTGTCCTTCCAAAGTGTACCACCTCACACTTCTCCAGGTTGAAGTCCATCTGCCACTTCTCAGCCCACTTCTGCATCCTATCAATATCTCTCTGCAATATTCAACAACATTATCCACAACACCACCAACCTTTGTGTTGTCTGCAAACTTGCCAACCCACCCTTCTAGCCCCACATCCAGGTCGTTAATAAAAATCATGAAAAGTAAAGGTACCAGAACCGATCCTTGTGGGACACCACTAATCACAACCCTCCAATCCGAATGTACTCCCTTCACCACGACCCTCTGCTTTCTGCAGGCAAGCCAAATCTGAATCCACCTGGCCAAACTTCCCTGGATCCCATGCCTCCTGACTTTCTGAATAAGCCTACCGTGTGGTACAGGGGAGAAGATTTAGGACGGAGAAGAGGAGAAACTGTTTTTCCCAGAGAGTGGTGAATCTGTGGAATTCTCTACCCAGGGAAGCAGTTGAGGCTTCTTCATTAAATATATTAAAGATCCAGTTAGATAGATTTTTACATAGTAGAGGAATTAAGGGTTATGGGGAAAAGGCAGGTAGATGGAGCTGAATTTACGGACAGATCAGTCATGATCTTATTGAATGGCAGGGCAGGATCGATGGGCCTGATGGCCTACTCCTGCTCCAATTTCTTAAGCTCTTATGCTCCGGTTCCATACACACACTTTTCCACTGTCACACTTGATTGGTCCTATTCTCTCACGTGCATCACACTTGATTGGTCCTATTCTCTCACGTGCATCAAGAGGGCTAAGACTGCCTACACTCAAAAAATTCAGCAACATCTGTCCGATAATGATCCTTGGCATATGTGACTGGGCAACAAGGGCATTATTGACTATAAAAGGAAAAACCGTGCTGTCTCTGTCCCAATGGATATGGATACATCATTGCATACTTCTTTTGACCACCATTCTCTGCTTCCATTTTGCAATTTCATATCCATCCAGTCACCAGCTCTACAATCATTGTTGCTCTTGTAACACTTACCCAACAGACTGGTATATGTCTAAGGGAAAAGGAAATCCAGCCAATCACCAACCCCACTTCCCATACACGCAGGTGCTGTGAGAATCATGTTTATGCTGTGCGCACACACATCATATCTAATTCACACCAGATGCCGTTATGGAATACATTTTAAAGATCTTACTAAAACTAAAAGAGTACTATGCAATACAATATATATGAAGGAAAAGAAAATAAAGTAAAAGGCGCCAACTTATCAAAGTTCAGTCAGTTTAGTGCACATCGTTGGAGCTCAACCATCGAACCATTCGACCCCTCGTCACTTTCCTCCAACCTCCACGTCCTTGCACCTGGGACCACCCCCAGTGGTCAACCGAGCAGTGCAGCGCACATCCACCTCCTCGGCGTCTTCTTCCCAACTCCCCTGAAAAGACGGCGAAAACCCCCCAGCTCCCAGCCTCACAAGACAAAATAACATTCCCCATTGGTCAACAAATGAATACAATCCCGATATCAGCAAGTCTAAAGCTAAACAACTGCGAGAGAAAGCACTTACCATACAAAGAAGCATTCCTACTCTTAACAAAACAAGGAAGCCATTTTGATTAACATACCCAGTACATTGTATACTCTCAAGATTATTATGTGGTATTTCAAAGAACTCTTCAGGAGATAGATATTATGATTAATTCACAAAGAAGTGCTCAAAAATTGCTCAACCTCCATGCTTCAGGATTGCTTTGAACAGACTACCTGACAGGTGTTTAAGGAGGCTGCTACAAAAGGAGAAGACACATTCATCAAGAAATATGCTCCATCTGTTATCTACTACATCAGTAAGTGTGTAGACAATGATGTTATCTCAAGGACGGTCATCTTGCAAACCAACCATAAGCCCTGGCTGAATGCACACCAGGATGCTGCCTTCAAGCCTGATGGCAGAACAGCTCTCCAAGCAGCCAGCAGAAACGTCATTTTATGCATCAAGAGGGTTAAGACCACCTATGCTCAAAAAATTCAGCAACATCTGTCTGATAATGATCTTTGACATATGTGACCCGTGCATCGAGGGTATTACCGACTATAAAAGGAAAAACAGTGCTGTCTCTATCCCTGATGTTCTAAGCATTTTACACACACTTGGGGGCATGCAACACAACACCAACCATGAAAGTTACCCAACTCCCAGGTGAGGAGCCACCATCTGTAACAGCAGCAGACATGAAGTCAACCACCTTAAGGCAGCAGGTCTGACAACATCCCAGGCTAAATACGCAGTGAGTACACACACCAGCTCAGTGAGGTCTTCACAGACATCGTCAACAGTTCACTCATCTAGGCTGCTGTCCCCACATGCTTCAAATCAGCCACCATCATCCCTATACCAAAGAACACTACGCCTTCCGAACTAAATGACTACCTTCCAGTGGCACTGACACCAATCAGCATGAAGTGTTTCGAATGGCTGGTAATGGCATATATCAAAACGCTATTCTTGCCATATTGGGTACTCACCAATATGAACAAACGTACCAACAGACCTATTCTACGACAGATGCCTGGCCCTGACACACCTGGGAAACAAGGGCACTTGCATTAGAATGCTGGTTTTGGATTTCAGTTTGGCATTTAGCACTATTGTCCCACAGTCCTTGGTGAACAAACTCCCACTCCACACTCTAAATACATGACTGTGCAACTGGGGTGTTGGACTTCCTAATCAACAGACCTTAGATAGTTAGGCTGTGTGCTGAATGGATTGCTATACACTGCTCACATATAACTGCACAACTAAACACCCAAGTAATCACATTGTCAAATTCACAAATGACATGACAGTGATGGGGATCATCACCAACAACGATTAGGTGGCCTTCAGAGAGGAGGTAGAAGAGCTCAAAACCCAATGCCAGGCAAATAACCTCTTCCTCAATATCAACAAAACAAAGAAGATGTTTATCGACTTCAAAAGAACTCACACTACTCACACCCTTCTTTACTTCACTGGCACAGCAGTGGAAACTGTGAGCAGAATCAAACTCCCACGAGTGCACAATCCACAATGTCTCATGGCCTCATAATACATTCACACAATCAAAAAAGCTCACCATCACCACTACTTCCTGAGGAGGCTGAAGAAAGCTAGACAATGCACATCAAAACGTATGTCATTCTATAGATGTGTAGTAGAGAGCATCCTAACAAGCATGGTACAGAAACTGCACTACAGTGGGCAGGATGGGTCATCACTGGCATCAGCTTACCTGCCATCAAGGACATATATACAGAAAGCTGCCAGAAAAGGGCCAATTACATAGTGTAGGACGCCACCCACCCTGCTCATGGACTGTTTGTTCCACTCCCACCAGGATGTAGATAATGTAGCATCCATGCTAGCACAACCAGACTCAAAAACAGTTATTTTCCCCAAGCAGTCAGGGTGCTCAACACCTCTACCCACAAACCTACCTCTCCACACCTCCAACCACCATTACTTCATAATTTCCTGTCAGAGTTACCTTATGTAAAGACATTCCTGTGTACAGAGTTACCATTACATACATAATGATGTATTGATGTATAAATTGATGTATAAAAGCTATCTTAAATGTTTTATTATTATTATTGTGTTTTTATTTTATTTTGATTTTTTTCATGCTGCATCAGATCTGGAATAACAATTATTTCATTCTCCTTTATACTTGTGTACTGAAAATGACATTAAACAATCTAGAATCTTCAAGATAATTTATTAGGGAACTTCAGTTAATCCAGCATGTATGTCCTTAAAGAAGAATATGGACTCTTTTTTTAAAAAATCTGCTGAGTAATTTTCCCAAGTATTATTTTTGTTTTCCACCACCAATGTTTCCCTTTTGAAGTTATTATACAAGTGCATTTCTATAGGCTACAAGCTGTCATCCGAACCCCCATTTCACTCAGTCAAAATGTGAAGTTTCAGATAAATGCTAAATTACAAACAGATTTGAAAACCTGCAACCCATCCAGAAATTACTTTTCAAAAAACAGACCTTTTTAAAATGCCTTTATTTTTATCCTTTTCTTTCGACCTCTTTTCCTGGGATATTGACAGGTACCTATTATTTCATAAAGGCCTTTAGTGTAAGTCAATTGGGAAATCAGTAAAATATAATGGGCTTGAGTAAAGCCAAAAAACAGTTTTGTGAGATGCAAACTGTTGTGGTAATGTGGGATTAGTTAAACAAGGGTAACACTAAATCAGGTGTAAACCAACCATCAAAAGCCTAATCACAACAGTTTAGCAACACCTTGATCACTTTGCAATAAAATAGACTTTTTTAATCTGTGTTTTCTCATGAAAACTGTGTATAATTTATGCTAATTTGTTTTTCTTGTGAATGCTGCTTATCTGATGCTATGTACCTCTAATGCTCCTGCAAGTAAATTAACCATTCCACCAACATATACATGTGCTTGTCCATAGGACAATATGCTAGACTTTAACTGAGTGCATGTGCATGGGGGAAGGGCCACGAGTTAGGTGGTTTGGGAAAGTACTCTGCATATAGACTGGGTAAGCCAATTTATAAATTTTCCTGCCACATTGCTATTGTGTATACAAATAACTTTCTCAGTCAGTATTTAGGTAATGAACTATGGAATAAGCTATCATAGATGAAGTTTTGTGTGTTGAGAAAAGATTAGTAACTGAAGGGACTTTACTGAAAGTCCTGCATCAGAGGCTGGTCAAGAAGTTTCAGTCACTTAGCATTCAGGATGAGAGAATAAATTGGATTCAACTTTGGATTCACGGGAGAAGCCAGAGAGTGGTAGCAGATAGTTGCCTCTCTGCCAGGAGGCCTGTGACTAACAGCATGCCACAGGGATTGGTGCTGGGTTCATTGTTGTTTGTCATCTATATCAACAACGATCTGGATGATGATGTGGCAAACTGGATCTACAGATTTACGGATGATGACAAGATTGGGAAAGATATCATAGCTTGCAGTGGGATCTGCACCAGCTGGAAAATGCCAGATGGAATTTAATGTAGACAAGTGTGAGGCGTTACACTTTGGGAGGACAAATCAGAAGAGGAATTTCACAGTGAACAGTAGGGTACTGAGGAATATGGTAGAACAGTCGGGTACTGAAGAATATGGTAGAACAGAAGGATTTAGGTATACTGATCCACAATTCCTTGAAAGTGGTATCACACGAATATCGGGTCATAAAGAATGTTCTTGTCACATTGGCCTTCATAAATCAAAATATTGTTACAGGAGTTGGGATGTTATGTTGAAGTTGTACAAGACATTGGTGAGACCAAATTTGGAGTGTTCTGTGCAGTTCTGGACAACTACATACAGGAATGATATCAGTAAGATTGAAAAGAAAAGTTGAGGATCCGAGTAATAGGGAAAAGTTGAGCAAGTTCCATGGAGCGTGGGAGAATGTGGGAGATTTGAATGAAGTATACAAAATTATGAGAAGTATAGGTAGGGTTAATGCAAGCAGGCTATTTTCAATGAGTTTAGATGAAACTAGATCTGGAGGTCAAAGGTTAAGATTAGAATGTGAAATATTTAAGAGAAACTTCAGCAAGAACTTTTTCGCTCATGGTGGTGCAAGTGTGGAACAAGAGGAAGTGAGAAGTTTGGAATAATACATAGATGGGAGGCCTGTAGAAAGGTGTGGTCAGTGTGGGTCAATGGGACAAGGTAGAATAACAGACAAGATGGGCAGAAGGGCTCTTTTTCTGTGCTTCGGTGCTCTATGACTTTACTAATTAATAAAGCTGTAGTTAAGGACCCTTCAGTGAAGAGCAATTTCAAAATGATAGAACTGAATGTGATTTGTTTCAATCTGAAGCCAGGGTCTTAAAATACCAACTCTGACAGTCAGAGCACGAGTTGGCTATGTTAAGACTGAGAAATTACAGGAACAATGGCTAATGAATAGAATATTTACACACTATATATAGCAGCTTTAACACACAAAATCCCCACATGAATTGTGATCCAATCATAGTTAAAATACTTTCAGAATTCAGTAAAGAGAATCAATGCATTGAAAGAGGGAAAATTCAAAAAATATAAGTAGACTAATGAGAAACAATCAGACAAACCTTCCATGTCAAAAGAAAAAGAGTAGCACATTTAGAAGTTTGAAGAAGCTTGTTACACATTTTTCATTCTGGAATCATCCTCATAAGGGAATGGGAAAAATACTTCAGACCATATTTGGGTCATGGTAGAAACTGGGAAGTTTGTTCTAGGAGATGACATAGATATAAAAGCTATGTTATACATTTTTGTGTTTGTTGTAGTACATTCTTCTTGTCTACAAGTTATCATTAAGCATGACATTGTTGCAGCTGGTGGAAGAATTACTCCTTTTTCGTCCCACCTCCCTTTACCATCTCGTTATGTTGCTTCTTTACCTTTCTTGGTGTCCTGTATCTGTTTCATAATTTCTTCACACTCTGCTTGCTCAGTGGCTGAGATTACTCTGAAGGAACCTTCCCTGGTGAAGGTGGTTCGATTGGCATCAAAAGTGGCAGTAACATTACATTCCTTCTCACGTTTCTGCTTCCTTTCCAAACATGCTGCAAAAGCACAGCCCACAGCATGGCTTAAGCGCTCACCCTGTGAAACATTACAAAATCATTAGCATAACACCAGGGCCTTGATTTCTTATAGAACTGTTAAAAAAAGACAGTCAGCATCACTTACCCATATGTCCGACATGCCAGTTCTCCTATCTAGGTACAGATAAGTAAAATTAACTCCTTGCTCAGCTACATGGAGATCACTATCAATCAAGAAAAGTGGCCAACAAAAACCTCTGGCCGAAGATCCTTTGTTTGTCGATTTTTTTTCCCAGGGAATGGGTAGAAATCAGCTAGGAAAGGACAAGAGATTAAAGTAGGGCTGTTCTCAACTGTGTGTTGTGCTGCACCACACAACACATTCATCCACAGTGCAGCCTTCATATGAAGCACATCTTTCATCTGAGGTAGGGTGGGAAGCAAATCAAAATTTCAGCATGCATTCTCTGTCAAAGTAATTCCTGAAGTATCTATTTTACTGAGATGGAAAATTATTTAATTATATTAGCTTTGCAACTGAAATTTTCGCAGCAGACTGAATCAGAATCAGATACATTATGACAGACAAAACATGTAGATAACAGCAACAGCAAAGTTCAAGTCCATTCACCACTGAAAACTGAAAATCTAGTTCATCGATTGCGAACTACTTTTGGGGAAAAAATAGGTTCATTGGTTCACAGTTTTTGAAATTTTTTAAAATTTGGAAGTCATTGGACAAGATATGGATGGGCGGGATTTATGTTCGTTGGGAAAGACCGGATCTCATAAGTCACGGAAGATATTTTAGTGCAGTGGAGATCATGCCTCAAATATTTATTTAGAGATAAAGCATAGTAATAGGCCCTTCTGGCCCAACAAACCTGTGCTGTCCAATTACACCCATGTGACCAATTAACATACTAACTTGCACATTTTTGGAATGTAATAGGAAGCTGTAGCACCGGGAGAAAACTCACACATTCATGGAGGAACATACAAACAGACAGCGGCAGTAATGAATCCAGGTTGCTAGCATAATGCTAAACTCAAAGCTACAGTGGCATCCATTATGACACTGAGCTTTCTTGAGAAGGTAAATAAGAAAACTGATGAAGGCAGCATGGTAGATGGGGTTTATATTGATTTTAGCAAGGCATTTGATAAGGTCCTGCATGGTAGACTGGTAAAGAAGATCTGAGGTACTTTGGTGAACCAAATCCAAAATTGAATAGGTTATAAAAGGCAAAGAATAGTACTTGTTAGGATCTTCTGACTGGAAGTCTATAACAGATGGCATACTTTGGAGTAGCAAGTGGAAGAGCTAGACCCTTGCAGAGTGAGAGCCATTTAAAAACAATAAGTCTCGTTGAGAGTGAGTTTTATTTGAGCCAATAAAAAGAAGCAAGGTGTAAGTGGAGCGGGCAGTGTTAGAGCAGTCAGATTTCGACCCAAGAAACTCAGTTGAGAAGAGGTAAAGGCTCTAGGTAAGTTTCTGATAATATTTTATCTTTCTTTGTCTATTAGTATATAGCTACTGCAGTGAGAATGAATCCAGAGTCAATGGTATGTTAAGAAACTGCAAGGGTGAAAAGACCCTGATGGGAGTTATATACAGGCCTCCAAACATAGCCAGAATGTGAATGACAAATTACAGTAGGAGGTAGAAAAAGCATACAAAAACAGCCGTGTTATGGTGGTCATGGAGGATTTCATTATGCAGCTAGATTGGAAAAATTATGTTGATGCTGGACTGCAAGAGAAGGAATTTGTAGATTGCTACAAAGTGGCTTTTTAAGTAGCATGTTCTTGAGCCCACTAGGGAAAAGGCAATTCTGCATTGGGTATTTTGTAATGAACCAGATTTGATTAGAGAGCTGAAGGTAAAGGAATTGTTGAGAACCAGTGATCATAATATGATAAAATTCACCCTTCAGTTTGAGAAAGTAAAGCTAAGACTGGATGTATCCGTATTACAGTGAAATAAAGGGAATAACAGAGGCATGAGAAAGGAGCTGGCCAAAGTCAATTGAAAGGAAACACTGGCAGGATGACAGAACAGCAATAGCTGGAGTTTCTGGGAGCAATTCGGAAGGTGCAGGATAGATATATCCTAATGAAGCAGTGTTCTAAATGGTGGATGAAACACCCATGGACAACAAGGGAAGTCAACTGCAGCATAAAAGCAAAATAGAAAGCATACAATATTGCCAAAATTAGTGGGAAGCTAGGGATTAGGAAGCTTTTAAAAAACAAAAGAAGGCAACTAAAAAGCATTAGGATAAGGATGAAATATGAAGATGAGCTAACCAATCATAAATAAAGGATAACAGAAGGTCTTTCAGATATACAAAAAGTAAAAGAAATAAGAATGGATTTTGGATTGCTGGAAACTGATTCTGGAGAGGTTGTAATAGGGGACAAAGAAATGGCCGATGAGCTCAGTAATTATTTTGTGTCAGTCTTTACTGAGGAACACACTAACAGAAGGTGCTTAGGAAGCTGAAAGGTCTGAAGAGAGATAAGTCACCTACACAAAATGGACTACATCACCACCACCCGCTTGGGTTCTTAAGGAGGTGACTGAAGAGATTGAAGAGGCGTTAGTAGTGATCTTTCAAGAATCAGTAGATATTCTGGAATGGTTCACCATTCACCATTCTGGAAATTGTAGGCTAATTAGCCTTGCTTCAGTGGCTGGAAAGATTTTGGTGTCCATTATTAAGAATGGATCCTTCGGGGTACATGATTAAATAGGGCAAAGTCAGTATGGTTTCCTTTTGTAGAAATCTTGCCTGACAAACCTGATAGAACTTTTTTTTTTTTTTTTTTAAATAATTTTTTATTGCATTTTTAAATGATTACAAAGTATGAAAAAACAATGTATATAACCCATACCCCCTCCCCTTAACCCCTCCCCCCTAACTGCCCCATAGAAAAAAAAAAGAAAGAAAGAAAGAAAGAAAGAATGCCTGGTGGTTGGAAGATCTCCACATGCTCCATGGAGTTCGTAATAATTTTAATATGTATATTTATTTCTTTCCCCTAATAACCAATTGTTTCATCTTAAAAGCATCTATATATTTAATCCTGTCTTTTGTAAATAAAACTTTTTGAGGAAATAACAGGCAGGATAGACAAAGGAGAGTCAATGGATTTTGTTTGCTTGGATTTTCAGAAGCTCTTTGACAAGATGCTGCCCATGAGCCTGCTAAGATAAGAGCCCATGGTATTACAAGAAAGATAATAGCAAGGATAGCAGAGAGGTTGACTGACAGGAGGAAAAGAGTAGGTGTAAAGGAATCCCACTCTTTCTGGTTGGCTAACGGTGACTAGTGGTGTTCTGCTGGGGTCAATGTTGGGACCGCTTCTTTTCACATTATATGTTAATGATTTGGATGACAAAATTGAAAGCTTTGTGGCCAAGTTTTCAGACCATACAAAGATAGGTGGAGAGGCAAGTATTGCATGGAGTTTGATGGGTTTGGGCCTGCACTTGCTGGAGTTTAAAAGAATGAGAATGGGGAGTAAAAGAATGGAGTAGTGGGAGTGAAATCTCATTGCAAACTATTAAATTTTGAAGGCCAAGACAGAACAGACATGGTGAGGATATTTCCAGTAGTTGGAGAGTCTAGGACCACAGGGCAGAGATTTAGAACAGAAGAACATCATTTTAGATCAGACATGAGGAGGAATTTCTTTAACCAGAGGATCGTGAATCTGTGGAATTCATTACCACAGATGGCTGTGGAGGGCAAGTCATTGGGTACATTTAAAATGGAGGTTGATAGGTTCTGATCAGTAAGGGTGTCAAAAGTTATGGGGAGTAGGCTGGAGATAGCATTGAGAGAGATAATAAATCAGCCATGATTGAATGGCACAGCAAATTTGATGGGGTAAGTATCCTAACTCTTCTTGGCCTTATGGTATTTTAGGGGTTGATACTGGTACTGCTTATATATAATGGATAAGAATATAGGTGGTCTAAGATAGTAAAAATTGTAAAATTGCATCAGAGTAACAAAAAAATGACGCACCAGTTTTCAAACTTGGAGCTGTACTAAGGTCTACTGGACCGCACAGTGCATGGTTTCTTAATTGAAGATTGCAGCTCAGATTGATACATTGTTGTTCAAGGGAAACAACCAGAGGTCTTGAACAAATACAAAACACTTTGTATTTTAATAATTAATTTCTGAAATGTGTTTTTTTAAAAACACTACAGAGATATAGGTCAATACCAAGAATCTGCTTTTCGAAGTAGCAGATTGTTTTGGAGTTAAACGCGACACAACACTGCACAAGGTCAGGTGACTGCAAATGGACACAGCAAATGAGTAGATGCAAGCGCCTGAAAGTTTTTCCATTTTGTTAGAATAGCACTCCTATTATACAGCACACTTTCTACTCTAAGCAGGGCGGAGAGATTTGGCTAATTGTCATTGTTGCTGTGGCCGAGCACAGACTAGGAATAAAACCTGTGATCACATGACCTTGCACTGTGGAATGAGTCAGAAGCTTGATGAGAAAAAGACCAAGAGAAATAACATTTACTTAAATGTAAATGGGATAGAATGATTTTTCAATTCAAAAAGACACAACTTCAACAGAACCATTCAACTGCCACAATGTTGGTGGGGAACAGATAACTTACATGGAACAATTGCAAATCAATATCCTACCACAAACATAATTCAAGAAAAGCCAACAGCAATCCTAATCTTCCTTCATAACCTCAGGTGAAGTGGCCCCACCCTTGCTTATATTCCCTGCAGTAACAATAGAATCTGACTAGATCTGACTTTCACTATCAAGCTAAAGAACCTTATGCTTCCTCTTACAGTCTGAAGAGCACTGTATGATTCCTTTGGCCTGTCTCCCCACCTTACTCCCACCATAACAATAGATACCGCCTTGAGTTTCATTACCGAATCTCGTATCGCCAAGAAGCAATGACAGATCCAACGTCTGGTCGTACCATCTCGACAAATGTATGAGAATGCCTTGTCAAAGTTTCGATCAGGAGCACAGAAGGATACCTTCTCTATAGTTTGATCAACAATTAGGTCCTGAGAGAAAAAGGGAAAACAAGTTATTACAAAAGAACTATAATGTTTTACCAATAATCTGTCATCTGTCTAGCTGCCCGTTAGAATTACTTGAAAACATTCAATCTTTTTATTTTAGTCAGGCACTAGATGGCAGCCTTGCATTCTGTACTAATTGTACACTGATGTCATTTCCAAAGTTGAGCATAAGACACAGGAGCAGAATTAGGCCATTCAGCCCACTGAGTCTGCTCTGCCTTTCCAACAGATTATTTATTATCCCTCTCAACCCCACTCTCCTGTTATTCTGGGAATGTACAATGTTTCTTTTAAAGCAACTGATACATATGAACCTTGGTATCTAGAAAACGTCCTTGCTTTTTTTAAAAAAAAGAACTCAACTAACTGGGCCTATCCATTATTAGTAAAATACTTGTGCACACTGTTGCATGATTACTGAGCTAGTCCAATCCCTCTTTTACAGCCTCAGTGTCTTTCATAATTGCTGAACCCTATTAGATCACATGATACAAGACCCCTGATATACACCTAATAGTCAAGGCCTACGGACACAAACATTTCAACAATTCAGAAATAAAGCTTGCGCTACAAAGAAAAAAATACTACATCCTACTTTTCTCATTTCAAGTACCCATAAATCCTGATTCCTTATACATGCAGCCAGTCTTGGAATCAAACTTTCATATTTCCCCAGACTTATCCCCTGCACACTGCCACAATCCATTGCTACAGTTCCAAACTGAAGAGTTAAAAGCTACACACACAAAATACTGGAGGAACTCAGCAGGCCAGGCAGCATCCATGGAAAATAGTGCAGTCAATGTTTCAGGCCGAAACCCATTGGCAGGACTGGAGAAAAAATGCTGAGGAGTAGATTTAAAAGGTTGGGGGGGAGGGGTATGGATGAAGTAAACAGCTGGGAAGTTGATTGGTGAAAGAGACAGAAGGCCATGGAAGAAAGAAAAAGGGAGGAGCACCGGAGGAAAGCAATGGGCAGGCAGAGACAAGGTGAGAGAGGGAAAAGGGGATGGGAAATGGAGACAGGGTTGTGGGGGAATTACTGGAAGTTTGAGAAATTGATGTTCGTGCCATCAGGTTGGAGGCTATCCAAACAGAACATAGGTGTTGTTTCTCCAACCTAAGTGTGGCCTCATCACAATATTGAAGGAGGCCATGGATGGACATTTGGAATGGGAATGGGAAGTGGAATTAAAATGGGCGGCCACTGGGAGATCCTGCTTTTTCTGGCGGATGGAGCATAGATACTCAACAAAGTGATCTCCCAATCAAAGTCGGGTCTCACCAATATACAGGCTGGGAGCACCAAAGACTTATGCCTTATGCAGCTGGATCCTGGACTTCCCGTCAGATTGCCGGCAGATGGTAAGAGTGGACTCCCTCACCTCCACACCTCTGATTCTCAACACAGGAGCCCCTCAGGGCTGTGTATTAAGTCCCCTCCTTTACTCCCTGCATACCCATGACTATGTCGCCACCCACAGCTCTAATCTGCTAATTAAATTTGCTGATGACACTACATTGATTAGCCTGATCTCAAACAATAATGAGGTGGCCTACAGGGAAGAAGTCATCTCTCTGACACAGTGGTGTCAAGAAAACAACCTCTCCCTCGATGTCGCAAAAAGGAGCCAGTTGTGGACTACAGGAGGAATAGAGACAGGCTAATCCCTATTGACATCAATGGATCTGGAGTTGAGAGGGTGAACAGCTTTAAGTTCCTCAGCATCCACATCACTGAAGACCTCACATGGTCTGTACACACCAGCTGTGTGGTGAAAAAGGCACAACAGCGTCTCTTTCATCTCAGAAGGTTGAGGAAGTTTGGAATGGGCCCCCAAATCCTAAGGACTTTCTACAGGAGCACAACTGAGAGCATCCTGACTGGCTGCATCACTACCTGGTATGGGAACTGTACCTCCCTTAATCGCAGGACTGCAGAGAGTGGTGCAGATAGCCCAGCACATCTGCAGTTGTGAACTTCCCATGATTCAGGCCATTTACAAAGACAGGTATGAAAAAAGGGCCCATAGGATCACTGGGGACCTGAGCCACCTCAACCACAATCTATTCCAGCTGCTACCATCCAGGAAACTGTACCACAGCATTAAAGCCAGGACTGCTATTCCTTAAAAGTATGCAAAGATTTGGCATGACATCCAACTTCTATAGATGCATAGTGAAGAGTATATTGACTGGATACATCACAGCCTGCTATGCAAACACCAATGCCCTTGAATGGAAAATCCTACAAAATGTAATGGATTCTGCCTAGTTCATCACAAGTAAAGCCTTCCTTATTATTGAGCATATCTACATGAAACACTGTCATAGGAAACCACCATCCATTATCAGGATTCCTCACCACCCAGGAAATGCTCTCTTCTCGCTGCTGCCATCAGGAAGCAGGTACGAAAGCCTCAGGACTTGCACCACCAGGTTCAGGAACAGTTATTACATCTCAACCATCAGGCTGTTAAATCATTGGGGATAACTTCACTTGCCCCTTCACTGAATAGTTTCCACATCCTATGGACTCACTTCCAAGGAATCTTCATCTCATCTTCTCAATGTTTATTGCATATTTATTATTATTTCTTTTTTTGTATTTGTAGGTTTGTCTTTTGCACACTGGTACTCTGTTAGGTGCAGTCTTTCATCGATTCTATTATAGTTATTGGATCTACTGAGTGTGCCCACAAGAAAACAAATCTGGGGGTTGTATATGGTAACATATATGTACTTAAAATAGAGGGTTATGAGGTAGTGTGGGTTTAGTACTTTTTTTTAAGGATATGGGTTGGCACAACATGGAGGGCTGAAGGGCCTGTACTGTGCTGTAATAGAATAGTACTATAATGCTGTAATGTTCTATGGTACTTTGATAATAAATTTATTTAGAGCTTTGAATTCTGGAATATTGTCCACTCCACCTCCCTTTACCATACTTTCTTGACCCTCATGACTGGTGCTGCAGTCTTTAGTCTCTGCTTATACACTGGGATAGGAAGTACAACTAGGTGATTGGACTTTCCAAAGTGTGAGCGTGGGATGGCACAGTAACTGTTCTTGATGGTGGTAGTTGTTCAGAAACTTCAAGCTATTTTGTGACTGCTAATCACAGTGCTCTGGTCCTCTAATGCCTGCCTGATTTTGGATTGAGGTGAAATGTACACCACTACCAGCATGATGGTGGAAAACTCACTCAGCAAATAAAATGGACAATATTTGACTGCTAGGTGTTCCAGGTTGGGTAAACAGGACTGAGACAGAACCACTACATTTGAGCATCACAATGAGTTAATAAAGCATAAAGCATACTCCAACCTCCTCTGCCTTCAAAACACTGAGCTGTCATTCCTCTGCGGAGAATGGTGAAACTATTAGGCTGAAAATGCCAGTGTGAGCCATGTTTCTGTAAAGCAGAGTACACAGTTCTCCCTGATGTCCATATAATATAGCAATCTTGCTCTGAGATTTTGAACTTTATTTTACAGACACGGTACATTCACCAGCAGGATAGTTGGGAGTGGAAGTCTAAGGCCTCTGCATTTCAATCATACCTGTGTGTAAATCCGCTTCTTTTTTCTTAAAGGAGAACTGCATTTGCAACCTGAGTCTGCCATTTGAGGTTTGTTGATTTTGAGTTTTAAAATAATGCTGATGTTATGAATGTACCACAGCTCTGAGGGGCCGAAGGGTGCGGGGTAGCCCCCTCCTTTGTGAGAATCGCAAGATCACTATTGATTTGGGTCAGGAGACCCAGGAAATGAGAGAGAGACGTGCGGAATGTCTTGCTCCCCCGGCGATATAAAGCTTCGGGAAACGGCCATTGTCTCTTGGAGACGAATTTGTGTATTGCAATACTGTGCTACGTGGAAGCCCTCAGGCAAAGTGGGCTGGTTGAGGGAGGGATTGCCTCACCCCAACCTGATTGACGTCTGAGACCCTGTGAGTCAGGATAAAAGAGGGTCTGTGGGAACAGCCCCCTCAGACGCACCAGAAGAAACTCTAGCGATCCCATAATAGCGGAAGCTGGTGGGGTGGCCATGTGCGTTGGGTTCCATTTGCCCGGAACCGGTGCCCTTTACCACAGAAAAACGGCTTTTAGCTAACAACGGGGAAGCCAACTCCCAACGACTCGAAGGATTGACATCATAAAAGGACTGGGGCAAGTTTTAAACCCGTCTTTCTCTCAAACCAAAACGCTGCAGCTTGAACGAACTAACAGTGACTTTTATCTTTCCATCGGACAATATATTATCCCCTAGACAATGATAGAGCTATTTCTTATTGATTATTATTATACCCGCGCGTTTAGATTTAGTATTGACGACGTATATTATCTGTATGTTTGCATTGATCTTATTTTTGTGTATCTTTATCAATAAATACTGTTAAAAATAGTACCATCACGGACCTCTCTATTTTTGCTGGTAAGTGACCCAGTTACAGGGTTCGTAACACTGATTACTAAGTACCCATTGCCTTGACTCTGGATTTCAGCTGCAGTAGTCCTAAACAGAAATATTTGATGATTCTCATCAGAGCTGCAAACAAAGAGTTGCCACTTAATGGCACTATCTTACCAGACAAAGATTTGCAGACTCGGGGAATAATCACGGTGAAGGAGTTGCAGCCTATCCTTGTGATTACTGTCTGGCAGGAAGTCAAAGATCCAATTGCAAAGAAAAGTGTTGAGTTCCAGATCTTGGAGTTTGGAGGTGCATTGCTGTACTCAATAAATAGTCTGATATAAGGGTCTTTCCTGTCCAATGCTCTAGGGATGAGTGGAGGGCCAGGGAGATGGCATGTGCCGAGTATCCCTGTTCCATGCCAAGATATGCCCTGATAATATTCTCTGTTCCTGGTTAAACCTTGTCCGGTTAATATTAGTTGCAGCATTTCACTGTGGTTAAATCACCTTTTAGGCTTTCCTACTGAATAAATGATAGAATATTGACTGTAAATTACTATGAAATCTCCAAAGCTTTGAAAGGTGATGTGTGAAGTTTTTTTTAAAACTTCCATTTCTTTATGAAGCAGTTCCCATGATATCATTTTTTTCAGAAATAGAAAACAAATGCAATAAAAGTGCACACATCTCAGCAAAAAGTACAATGGATTAAGCAAACATTGCATTCTTTATTTAAAACTTTCCTTTGAGCTATATTTCAGGCAACTTATTCAATGGCAGCCAGAGTCAGAGCATGGAACCAGGCTCTTTGGCCCACCATGTCCATGCCAACCACTTATCTACACTAATCCCACTTGCTCCGAAGATGATAGAGAATGTAAAAATGAAGATTATACTCACAACAGTTGTAGGGTTGCTACTGAAGAGGACATTGAGGGACAGGATTCATGTACATTTACAAAGGGCCAGTCAGCATGGCTTTGTGCAGCATGGCTTTTTTTGACACAAACCAAGTTTTTTTGGTGATGAAGGTGCACGAGGAAGGCAAGGCAGTGTACATTATCCATATAGACTTCAATAAGGCATTTGATAAAGCAGATTCGATTCAGAAGATATAGATGCAGATCCAAGGTCTATGACCAGTGTATTGCACAAGGATCAGTGCTGTTACCTCTGTTGTTTGTGATATATCAATAATTTGGAGAAAAAACACAGATGGGTGGATTAGCATCCTGAGCAACATAAACTGTACAGGACACAGTAGGTCTCTTCGGCCCATGATATTCTGCTAATTAGTCATCAAATGCCCAACAAAGGCAATCACTGCTGCCTACACAATGAACATATCTTTTCATTTCCTGCATTTTTGGGTGCCTATCCAAGAAACTTATGAATGTCTCTATTACTCTCTGTGTCAGTGCATTCCAGGCACCCACCACTGTAAAAATAAAGTTACACCCGTCACCTTAAATGCATGTCATTTGGTATTAGACATTTCAACCCTGGGAGAAAAGATATTGGCTGTCTACTCTAACTGTGCCTCATAATTTAATAAATATCTACAAGATCTCCCCTCAGCCTCTGCAGAGAAAACAATCCAATCCTGATAAATGCCTTATTGCACACACTCTCTAATCAAGACAACACCCCAGTACATCACTTCTGTATCCTCTCCAAAGCTGCAACATTTCCTATAATGGTGCAAAATAGAACTGAAGACAATATTCCAGATTAAGCTTAACTGGAGTATTATAAAGCTGCAACATTAACTTCCTGACTCTTCAACTCAGCTCCTTGACTAATAAAGTACAACATACAACCATATACTTAAGACCAGAATTAAGCCATTCAGTCCATCAAGTCTGCTGCACCAGGGGGGACGTCACGTGATGACGTAGGATCGAGACGTGGGATTCCAGCTCTCCCGTAAAAAGTAATAAAACAAAGTTTAAGTGAAGAATAGTTAATTAATACCTTCTAGAAACTACTTATAAACAACTCAGGATTATCTTTGGAAATGTCTCCTAAACAGAAACAGGAGAGAACTACTACTTTGAAGACAGCACGAGTCGGCGGGGAAGAAGGCCCGGCCGTCTTGGCGGAGCCTCGTACTCAAGTTAGATCTCTTCCCGGCGAAGTACATGCCCCCTCCGATGGTGCAGGGCAGGAAGCTGCAGCAATATCGACGGTCTCTAAGAAGAAACAGCGAGAACAGCGCATGCGTGAAGAAACGAGTATGCACAAACAGGTGCAAACAGAACTACAAGTTCCAACTGTGACTGGAAGTGAAAATGAAAGTGAATCGGAAGTAGAATCAGATTCTCTGGAACACACAGATGAAGAAACAGACGAAGAAGAAGAACAGGAGGAAATTAAAGGTGGAAATTTTTCTGGAGACTTAAGAGAAGTCCTGACACAAATAATGCATGAATTAAAAGTAATAAAAACAGATATTAGAAATGTGAAGGTTACGCTTGATAAAGTGGTGAAAAAACAAAAGAAGATGAAAAAGAAAGTTAAAAGTTGGAAGAAAAAATAGGAGACAACACTGAAAGAATGGATAAGATGGAAGATAATATTCTTGCCTGGACATCAATAAGAAAACAGTTGTTGGAAAAAGTAGATGTGCTTGAAAATTTTAGCAGACGGAACAACATTAAAATTGTTGGTCTTAAAGAAGGTACGGAGGGAGAAGATTCAATAAAATTCTTTCAAAAATGGATTCCGGAAACTTTGGAAATGGAATAGGGAAGTCAGCTAATTGAAATTGAAAGGGCTCACAGAGCTTTAAGACCAAAACCTCAACAAGGTCAAAATCCACGATCAATCTTGATAAAATGTTTAAGATATCAAGATAAAGAAAAGATCTTGAAGGCAGCTGCTCAGGGTGCCAGAAAGAGAAATGGGCCATTGATGATAGAAGGGAAAAGAGTTCTTTTTTATCCTGACATAAGTTACGACCTTTTGAAGAGGCGGAAGGAAATTAATCCAGTGAAAAAATCCTTATGGGAAAAGGGTTATAAATTTATATTGAGTTACCAAGCGATATTGATAATTTTTCTGGATGATGAAGAAGATTTTTTACTGATCATCAGAAAGCGGAGAAATTCATACAAGAACTCCCTAATATTCACAAGATGCAGTAAAGAATTATAGAAGTGAAATGGATTAAAGATGAAGATTGAGATAGGGATTGGATTTGATGGACATTTATGAGTAGAAGAACATAAATATATTTTAACTATATGATCGAAGGGGAACAAGAAAAAAGAAAATAATTGACATTAATTTTTTTTCTTCTTCATTTATATATATATATTTTTTTCTCTTTTCTTTTTTTTGCAGGGGAGCTGGAGGAGCTTCTGATCGATGGCTGTGGGATTCACGTGCGCAATCATGGCGATTGCCGTGACCCGTAAAACGGAGGGGGGTAATGTTGTGTTTCTTTTTATTCACAACATTAGTGGGGGGGTACTTTGTTTTTTTTTCTCTATATCAATTATCTTTTTTCTATTTTTCTTTTTTTTGCCTGGATGACTGGAGAGAGACACATAGCAACATGGAGAATTTTAAAGAGATTCCCCAAGGTAGTATGAATGACTAATTTACTTAATTTTTTAAGTTTTAATGTTAATGGACTTAATGGACCTGTGAAAAGAAAAAGAGTTTTAACATATATTAAGAAAATGAAAGGAGATATAGCTTTTTTGCAGGAAACACATTTAACAGAGACAGAACATCAGAAGTTAAAGAGAGATTGGGTTGGAAGTGTTATTGCAGCTTCATTTAATTCAAAATCGATGGGAGTTGTAATTTTGGTTAATAAAACCTTACCAATTAAAATACAAAATGTATTAATTGATTCTGTGGGGAGATATGTGATTATACCTTGTCAAATCTTTTTGGAATTATGGACTCTTATGAACATTTATGCACCAAATGAAAATGATGCAAAATTCATATGTTTTTTTGAATTTGGTTGACACACATGATAAAATATTAATAGGTGGAGATTTTAACTTTTGTTTAGACCCAGTTCTAGATAGGTCAACTAAAGCTGTTGCAAAATCAAAAGTAATAAAGTTAACTTTATCATTAATGAAAGACTTAAATCTGATTGATATATGGAGAAAAATTAATCCAAGAAAAAGAGATTATTCATTCTATTCAAACAGACATAAAAGTTATTCAAGGATTGATTTTTTCCTATTATCAAAGAATATTCAGGATAGAGTGAAAAGTGTGGAATATAAAGCAAGAATACTGTCAGATCATTCCCCCTTGATAATGACAATGATAATGATGGATAAGGAGGAATTGATTTATAGATGGAGATTTAATTCAATTTTATTAAAACGTCAAGATTTTTGTGATTTTATGAAAAAACAGATCCAATTTTTTTGGATACAAATTCACATTCAGTTGAGGATAAATTTGTATTATGGGAAGCGATGAAAGCATATTTGAGGAGTCAGATAATAAGTTATACTTCTAAAATTAAGAAGGAATATATAGTAGAAATAGCTCAATTAGAAAAAGAGATTACAAAATTAGAAAAAGAATCCCCAAGATATACGACAGAAGAAAAAGGAAAACAACTTGTCAATAAAAAATTACAATATAATACACTCCAGACGTATCGAACAGAAAAGGTAATTATGAGAACTAAACAGAGATATTACAAATTAGGTGAAAGATCACACAAGATTCTTGCTTGGCAGTTGAAAACAGAACAGGCTTCCAAAACAATAAATGCAATTAGAACAAATGCAAATAAGATTACTTATAAACCTTTAGAAATTAATGAAACGTTTTAAAAATTTTACTCCGAATTATATCAATCAGAATCACAAAATGAGATTGCTGAGATAAGCCAAATTTTTATCACAAATAACTCTTCCAAAATTAAATTTGGAAGAACAGAAAGGACTAGATATGCCCTTTACATTAAAAGAGGTTGAAGAAGCGTTAGGGTCACTTCAGAGTAATAAATCCCCAGGAGAAGACGTTTTTCCGCCTGAACTTTATTAAAAAATTTAAAGATTTATTAATGCCTCCTTTTATGGAGTTAATATATCAAGTGGAAAGAACGTATAAACTCCCACAATCTTTTACGACAGTGATCATAATAGTATTGCCAAAAAACGATAGAGATCCTTTAAAACCAACATCATATGGGCCTATCTCTTTGTTGAATACAGATAATAAAATAATAGCAAAAATTTTATCTAATAGAATATCTAAATATTTACCAAAATTAAGATATTTATTAAAAATAGACAATCGACTGATAATGTAACTTGGCTACTTAGCATAATTCACCTGGCACAAAAAAGAGAGGAAATGAGTGTGGCAGTTGCTTTGGATGCAGAAAAAGCATTTGATAGATTGGAATGGGATTTTTTATTTAAGGTATTGGAAAAATATGAGTTAGGAAAATCTTTTATAAAATAGATTAAAACCTTAAATATTAGTCCTCAAGCTAAAGTAGTGACAAATGGTCAAATTTCAACATCATTCCACTTAACAAGGTCAACTAGACAAGGCTGCCCATTATCGCCTGCCCTATTTGTATTAGTGATAGAACCATTAGCTGAAATAATTAGAACTGACTCAGATATTGTGGGCTTCAGAGTTAACCAAGAAGAATATAAGGTTAATTTATTTGCTGATGATGTTCTGATTTATTTAACAAACCCATTGCAATCGTTGCAAAAATTATCTTTTAGATTGGAAGAACATGGGAAAATATCAGGGCATAAAGTAAACTGGGATAAAAGTGAAATTTTACCCCTTACCAAAGGAGATTATAGTCAATGTCGACTAGTATCTCAATTTAGATGGCCAACAAACGGTATAAAATATTTGGGTATAAGAGTCGATAATAATATAAAGAATTTATATAAACTAAATTATTTGCCATTATTGAAAAAAATAAAAGAAGATCTTGATAAATGGATGATGTTACCAATAACATTAATAGGTAGAATTAATGCTGTAAAAATGAATATATTTCCTAGATTACAATATCTATTCCAAACATTACCAATATAACTGCCTCAGAAGTTTATTCAAGAATTGAATAAATGTGTGAGGAAGTTTCTTTGGAAAGGAAAAATGTCAAGAATATCATTGGAAAAATTGACATGTAAATTTGATTTAGGAGGGTCACAACTTCCAAATTTTAAGAATTATTACAAAGCAAATCAACTTAGATTTATTGCATCTTTTTTTGATGAAGAAAAACTGGCATGGATTAGAATAGAACTGGATAAGATAGGAGAAAATATACCAGAAGATTTTATATATAAACGGGAATCCAAATGGATATGGTAAAGAAAGAATCTCTTATATTAAGACATTTGATTGAGTTATGGAATAAGGTAAATATGGATGATGAAATAAAGAAATCCTTATTAGCAAAAAGAACCTTAATTCAAAATAGGCTTATTCCTTTCACAATGGATAATCAACTTTTACATAACTGGTTTCAAAAAGGGATCAGATATATAGGTGACTGTTTTGAAGGAGGTATATTGATGTCATTTGATCAATTAAAAAATAAATATAAAATATCAAATAACACTCTTTTCTGTTATTTTCAATTAAAGGCCTATTTACGAGATAAACTGGGTCAAACAATGTAAATGCCAAAACCTAATGAAATAGAAATCTTAATTCAAAAAGAAAAAATTAAAAAATTTACATCTTGTATGTATAATTTGATTCAAAAACAGACAATTAAACCAGGAATTCATAAAATCAAGACAAAAATGGGAAACTGATTTGAATATTAAAATTGATGAAAAAAATTGGTCAAGACTATGTCTTGATAGTATGATAAATACAATAAATGTCCGACTTAGATTAGTACGATATAACTTTTTACATCAATTATATATATCACAGCAAATAAATAGATTAAATTCAAATGTATCTGACCAATGTTTTACTTTTACTGGAACAAATTATTGGAATACAACTCCCACATAGCCCAATATTATTTTTACTAGGTGATATTGAAAGGATAATACTGAAACCTAAATTGAATAAATATCAGAAAAAATTTATAAAAATTGCATTGGCAGTAGCCAAAAAAGCTATTGCAGTTACTTGGAAATCAAATTCATATTTAACTATGGATCGTTGGAATAATGAAATATATAGCTACATTCCACTTGAAAAAATTACTTATAATTTAAGAAATGAATATGATATATTTTTGAAAATTTGGCACCCCTATCTACAAAAGATAGGATTAAATATATAGGTCCTTTGAAGATAGAATTATAAGTTATTTGGGGAAAATAGAACTCCATGGAGCATGTGGTGGATCCTCCGATATCCAGGCAATCTTTCTATCTTTTTTCTTTTCTTTTTTTCAGATAGGGATTTAAGGGGGGGAGGGCCAATATTAATTTTTCACTATTCTAATATTCTATTCATTTTATGTAACCTGGAGTTACACTCTGACTTCAGTTCTTTGCAGGAATGGGACCCGCTGTCAGGGTCTCATGACCACCTGCTTTTTGATATGCCAAGGACATGGCCTGGAAGGCTAGCCCTACTTCAGGATGCCAGATTTTCGTGCCTTTGGAGGTGGGCTGATTCGAGGCTGGTGTCACTGCTGCTGACTGATGCATCACGGGAGGACAAGAAAGATCGGAAGCAGTGGGCTTGCTGTTGGCTGTCTGCCTAGAGCAGAGCTTGGAAAAAGCGATGCAACAGACTTTTAACACCAGAAATCAGCAAGTTGTTCTGTTATGTCTCCCTTCTTGCTGTGAAATAGGGACACCTCTTTTCCCCTTATTGCGGTGGGGGGGGGGGGGGGGGGGAGAGAGAGAGAGAGAGAGAGAGAGAGAGAGAGAGAGAGAGACTGTTGTATGTCGAATTACCAGGTGAATGAGTAGGCTTTGGGGTACTGCAAGTCTGTGTCTTTACTGATGCTTTGCTACACACTTGAGTGCTCGGTGGGGGCGCTGATGCTTTTTTGCTGGTTGTGTGAGCATCGCCTTGCTTGTGCATGGGTGGGAGGAGTTTGGGGAGGGCTTTGGC
Organism: Hypanus sabinus; assembly: GCF_030144855.1. Taxonomy (NCBI): domain Eukaryota; kingdom Metazoa; phylum Chordata; class Chondrichthyes; order Myliobatiformes; family Dasyatidae; genus Hypanus; species Hypanus sabinus. Next base: position 108,531,987 of record NC_082707.1, read on the forward strand.
GTTCTAAAATTTAACTGTCATTCATTCTTTGAGGCACACCTCTGTTTTCATGGGTGCTCGCGAAGAAAAAAAATTTCAGGATGTAAATTGTATATGTAATGCCCTGGGAAAGATTCACTGTTAATGTAATGGTTTCTCTGTAGCAGTAGTGTTAGGGTTATGACTAGAGTTAATGGGGGCTTTGGAATGCACGCTGTCCAATGAGGGGAGTGTTTTTCTTTCTTCTGTGCCTGAGAGTGAGGGATTCGCGGGCTTTTGTTCATCGGACCATGGAGAGAGAAGATGCCGGAACAGAAAGATAGTAGACTGCAGGATGGAGTGGACATAGAATGGGGCTGGGAGTCGACAACGCCTGGGTGAAATCAATGGAGAACTAATGGATGGGGAAACCATGAGCTCCAATGTGCACATTAGACTGTTTCATTAAAATGGGTCTTTTCTTTGTTTTTCTTTACTAACCCTCTAGTCAAATTGAGAATTACAAAGCTGAATCGTTTAATTGCTTATGGTGAACTGTCTGTTATTTTCTGGTACTGATTTGTAATGGGAAGACATCACGCAGCATCCACACAAATGAGAATTCTCAAGTTTAGCAGGGCCGGAGACAGCCTTCCCTTCGATTAATGCAGCTGGCATAACCTGAAGGTTACATTTGAGGGGGTTTCGTTCCGGGATTGATTTCGTTGGATGCTGTGTGATTGCCCTGAGCACTGAACCAGTGGGTTGTATGTTTTAAGTCTGTGCTAGTATGGATGCAATTGGGGTGGAGCAGTGGTGTTCATCCACGGGGTTACCAGTAACTAATGCGTGCATATTGAGTGGGGTAAATATTCATACTCTGGATGAATTGTTAATTCGCCTGATATGTACTGTTAAAGTTGTCGGCAAAATCTCGATTGTTGGGCGGAGGTTTGATAAAATGGCAGGAACCAACCTCGTTTTACTGCAGATTAGCATTGACGTAACAGCATTGGAGCTGCCCAGGTGAGGTGGGGCCGTGGACTGTCCATACTGTAGGGAGGAAGAGAGTGTAGCAGAGTGGGCTGAGTTTCCCATAGCTGGGGATGGAGACTTGAAAGACAGGGTTATATCATTTCTGAGGAGTGAGGGGAAGGAGTGGTCAGATTTGGAATGTCTAATTAGTCCCTGCCCCCCAGGGAAGAGTGAGAATTCTGAGTTAGTATCTGCCCTTATCTCTCTGGCAAATAAATGGAAAAATGCCCAGGTCCAAAGTCCCAGCTACAGAAGGCTCTGCCTGTTCTCAGGAATGAAGCCCACCCCTAAAGAGGAAGAGGAGTATGAGGCTTGGGTGGAGCAGACCTCTCATTTGTTAGATGAGTGGCAGTGCTCCATTGACGTAAAGCGACAGAGCTTGGTTGAGCATTGGAGGAGGCAGGCCGCTGACATGGCGAGAGCCACGAAGTCCCAGTATCCCCTAGCCATGGCTGCCGATTACATGGGAGCTTTGGAAAATGTGTTTGGCATGATAGGAAGCCCAATGGAGCTCACGGTGGGGTTTCAGAACGTGTCAGGAGAAAGGGGAGAAGCTTTTTGCCTACATTTTTCGGCTACAGAGGCAGCTACATTGCTTGTGGCATAGAGGGGCCATTCAGACGGCTGGGGTGAATCAGTTAAGAAAGGACCAGGTAGCAATGGGTGCCCAGTCCCAGGACCTGATCGCTTGGGGTCTCCGACTATCTCTTAAGACATGCTCCTGCCCCCCCCCCCCCCCCCCCGTTTGTTGAGCTGATCTGAGAAGCATGAGAGGAGGAGAATATGCCACAAGTGTGGGAGGCCTCCATCAGCCTCGGTAGTGGTCCCCTGAGATGAAGTGACCATGGATAGCTTGCCCAAGGGAGTAGTAGAGGAGATTGTGGCAAAGTTGAGAACTGAGATGTCTTGGTTGTTATCAGCAGGAGTGCCCCCCCCCCCATATGATGGAGCTGATAGGGAGGTGGATCCTCTAAGCTGACGGATTATATGGAGGGCAGCTAGCAGCCAGTGTCACACAAGGAGGGAAGTGGCCAGTGTTGTTTGTTATAACTGTGGTGAAGAGGGACACTTCAGGCGGGAGTGTGAACGACAGGAAACCTTTCAGAGAGTGTGCCCCCGAATACCTAGGCTGAGAAAGCTGTAGGGAAAACTTAAAAGAGACCCAGAGAGGGGATGGCCTGGCATATTGGAGGGAACACATTCCCAGCAATATATGAAGGCACACCCTAAAGCAAGGAACCATATTCCTGAAGGCTTAGTGGAGCCAAGCTCCAGTGTATTGCTACAGATAAGAGGGTAGTTATGCTAGAGCCATACTTGACACAGGGTCGCAGGTCACTTTGCTGTAATGTTCATTTTACAAACAGTATTTGATGCATTTACCATTGACGCCATTCAGCACACTAGAGATCTGGGGTCTTACTGCGGGTGATTATCCGTATGATGGCTATTTGTCAGTGAAGCTAGAATTTTCAGAGGACGATGTAAGAGTGGCTGAGGTCCTTGATACATTAGCGCTAGTTTGTCCGGATCCCATTGAGAGAGTTTCAATTCTTGTGGGGACCAACACTCCTGTTGTGAGGAGACTCATGGGAGCCTGCAAGGAGTAAGCTGGAGAGCTTCCTGAGAACATTGTCTGTTCACCTGGTGTTTCAAGCTGATTTTGAGCAAGTGCTTGTCTGCAGTGGGCCGGACGACGAGTTTAGATGAGGGACTGTGTGGTTCACCCAGTCCAAGTCAATTGTGTTACAGCCCTGGGAATTAACGAGAATAATGGGAAACCCCATATTTCCTGGAATACCTGAAGGTGAGACCTTCTTGGTGGATGCTCCAGAAGACCACAAAGAGGAGTCGGGAATGACTGCTGGGGTACTGGTGAGGCCCGAACTGCAGAAACCCTCAGTTGTACAGACGAACAGGATGGCAGTGACTGTCAGAAACACAAGGAGGTCACCTTCAAGCAGGGAATGCCCCGGCACATCTTTTCCCGGTGACAGTAATGTCTTGTGTCCCTGTGAGCCAAGTCAGGGAGAAACTAGTGGAAAAGGGGGAAAGTTTACTGCTGAGTCATTCAACTTCAGGGACTCCCCGGTACAGGTGGCCCCCGTCTTTCGAACGTTCACTTTACGACAGCTTGCTGTTACTAAAGACCTATATTAGTACCTGTTTTCGCTAACCAAAGAGGATTTTCGCTTTTACGAAAAAAAGACACCCACTTTATATATGTGTTTACCCCAAGAAAGACTACAATGACCATGAAGCCTTGTGCAGGCAGTTTGTGCATGCGTGTATGTGTGTAGGTGTGTACGCTCCTATTTTTTTTTCTCCAAATTGATTTTGGCTCGCTGTCTTCTCGAGTTTGATAAGTGAAACTACACCGTACATACAATATTTCTACTTTATATAGGCTGTATATTTATCTTATCATTCCTGCTTTTACTATTTGTTGGTGTTATTTGGTTTGATTTGGTAGGTTTTTTTTGGGTCTGGGAACGCTCAAAAATTTTTCCACATATAAATTAATGGTAATTGCTTCTTCACTGTACGACATTTCAGCTTACAAACGGTTTCATAGGAATGCTCTACCTTCGGATTGTGGGGGAAACCTGCACCTGCGGGTTGGAAGAGGTTGGTAGAGAAGACATTGAAGCTGGAAGGTGTCTTTTCCACTGATGAGTTTGACGTGGGTTATCCTAAAAGTGCTCATCACACTACCCAGGTGACTGAGGACACCCCATTGACAGAGGGATCAGTGACTGGCCCCTACAGAAGTGGAAGATGTTCGGCAGCATTTGTGTAAGTTGAAGGAAGCTGGGATCATCACCAAGTCCCAAAGCCCCTATGCGTCCCAGTAGTAGTGGCCGGAAAGAAGAATGGTGCAGATGTGTATGGACTCTAGGACTCTGAATAGGCATACCATTCCCGACCAATATATGGTCCCAAGGATCGAAGACGTGCTGGCCTGTCTGAGTGGTGTGAAGTGCTTCAGAGTGCTAGACTTGAGGAGTGGATATAACCAGATCCCCACGAAGGAGGCTGACAAAGAGAAGACAGCATTTATATGTCCACTGGGATTCTTCTAGTTCGAAAGGATGCCCCAGGGCATATTGATAGGCCCTGCGATCTTCCAGCGTGTCATGGAGAAAACGGTGGGGATATGAACTTGCTTGAGGTATTGGTGTATCTGGATGACCTCATAGTATTTCGGTTCACCTTGGAAGAACATGAAGTGAGGCTACTGAAGGTGCTGAGCTGCCTGAAAGCTGAAGGGTTAAAACTTACCCTGGACAAATGCCAGTTCTGCAAGACGTCTGTTAGATATGTTTGGCACATAGTTTCACAGGACGGAGTAGCTTGAGATCCATCTAAGGTAGAAGCGGTGACATCTGGCCAAGGCCCCAGACTGTGTGCGCTTTCGGCTTGTTCCTTGGGTTTTGTGGTTACCACTGGAGGTTTGTGAAGGGCTTTGCGAAAATGAGTCACCCGTTGAATCAGCTTCTGTGTGGTTACCCTACCTTGGGGAAGAAAGGGAGGAGGACAAAAGGAGAGGAGAGTACAGAGTACGTTAGCCCTTCGGAGCCTTTTGGACTGAGGTGGGATGTGAAATGTGAAGAGGCCTTTCGGTTGCTAGAGGAGATGCTGACCCAGGCACCAGTACTGGCTTTTGCAGACCCTCGATTGCTGTATGTACTGCATACGGATGCCAGCAGAGAGGCTTAGGAGATTTCCTGTATCAGGATTAGGACAGGTGCCAGATGGAGTCTGTTGCCCTCTGAGAAAAACTATCCCATGCACAAGTTGGAGTTTCTGGCATTGAAATGAGCTGTGGTGGATAAGCTGAGTGACTATGTCTGTGGTGCAAAGTTTGAGGTGAGGACAGACAACAATCCCCCAACTTATATCCTGACTGTGGCAAAAATGATTGCCACAGGCCATCTGTGGTTGGTGGTGTTGTCTGCCTATGGTTTCAGCCTGAAGTACCAGCCAGGAAGGAGGAACACTGATGCTGATGCTTTGTCCCAATGTGCACATGAAGGGCTGGACAGAGACAAAGAGTGGGAGAGCATTACTGTCTTGGGGGTGAAAGCCATGTGCCCGTTCGCCATCATGGTGAAGGCAGATGGAAAGCAAGGGCAGGATTGAGCAGTAGATCAACTGGGAGCTTCTGATGACGCTATTCCACAAGTTTACTGTAACCTGACTGCTTTGAAGATAAACCAGTTGCCGGAATTGAGTCCTGGGGAAGTGGTAGCTGCTCAGCGAGATGACCCGGGCATCGGTACCATTTGATCAGTGATCAAAAAGGGAGTCATCACTCAGGTGGTGAAGACAAAACACACTGCGGTGCCTCCATTACAGAGAGAATGGACCAGGTTGGAGTTGAGGAACCAGATCTCTTACCGGGTCACATCATCTCTGGACCGACATTGCCGTTCCCAGTTGGTTCTGCCTGAGAAGTATTGGAGGATTGTGTTGAAGTCATTTCATGATGATTCTGGACATTTGGGAGTTGAAAAGTCCTATGGACTGCTCGGAGACTGGTTCTACTGGCTGCGAATGAAGCTGGAACTTGAAGAATACTGCAAGTTGTCCATTCGATGCATACGAAGGAAGATGCTGCCTACGAGGGCCATTCCGTTGTCCCACTTGCAGAGTGCAGGGCCCCTTGACTTGGTGTGTATAGATTTCCTGTCAATAAAGGCAGATGCCTGCAACATGGCGAATGTCTTAGTCATCACGGATCACTATACCAGATATGCACAGGCTTTCCCTACCAAGCACCACAGGGTGTCCATGGAGGCCAAAGTGTTATGGAAGAAGTATTTAATTTAGTATGGTCTTTCCAGCCAAATCCATAGTGATCAGGGACAGGATTTTGAGAGTAGGTTCGTCCATGAGTTACTGAGCATGCTTGGAGTCGAGAAGTTGAGGACCACGCCTTATTACCCGCAGGATGACTCCCAGCCTGGGAGGTTTATTCGGACCCTGTACCCGAAATAAAGTTAGCTGGTACAGGTGTCCCCCGTTTTTCGAATGTTCGCTTTACGTCAACTCACTGTTATGAAAGACCTACATTAGTTATCTGTTTTTGCTAACAGAAGGTGTTTTCACTGTTACGAAAAAGGCAGCACGCGCACTGAGCTGCCAAGTTCCTCCCCCGGAACTGCATTCATTGCTTAAACACGTGCCTGTGAGCATCTGTCTTTATGTTGATTTATTTTGTGCATCTGTTAGCAAGATGAGTTCTAAGGTTTCAGAAAAGCCTAAAAGAGTGCGTAAGGTTGTTACACTTAGCGTAAAACTAGACATAATTAAGCGTTTCGATCGTGGTGAACAAAGTAAGGACATAGTGAGTTTGGCTAAGGGTTTGTGGAAGTTGACGAAGATGATGTTGAACAGGTTTTGGCATCCCATGACCAAGAACTGACAGATGAAGAGGAAAGGATAACAATTGAAGCCGAACGCAGTAGTGAAGACGTCCAGGAACTGAACGGGAAGCAACTGCGTGAGATTTTCGCTGCGATTGACAACGCTGCAATGATTGCAGAAAAGTATGACTTTAATTTTGAAAGGGTATGTAGGTTTACAACATATTTGCAGGATGGCTTGAGTGCTTACAAAGAACCAAATGATAGAAAAATGCGTGAGGCTAAGCAGTCACACATACTGTCATTTTTCAAGCATTCCACATCAGCCACAGCAGACAACGAAACTTGACCTTCGACATTGAGGCAGGCAGGCATAGAAGATGAGCTGCCTGCACTGATGGAAACAGACGATGATGAGATGACACCCGTCTCCTCTACCTCCCACTACCCCAACCTCCAACAACTCAGTCTAACACACCATCATCAGTGTGCTCGCTCTCTTCTCGATTCTGGTAAGTAAAACTACACTGTACATAGATTATTTCTACTTTATATAGGCTGTATATTTTTATGTGTTATTTAGTAGCTTCATAGCTTAAAGGTTACTGGAAAGTGTGTTTCTGCTGGAAGCACTTTGCGCCGTGTGGTGTTTTTTGCCGTGAGTGCTGCTGAGAGCGCTTGCATGGGATTTTCACTGCGGTGGACAGTGCTGCAATACTTGCAGAAAAGTATTCCTACATTATATAGGCTGTGTATTTAACAGATCATTCCTGCTTTTACTATGTGTTACTGTTATTTTAGGTTTTATGAGTTATTTGGAATGATTTGGTAGGTTATTTTTTGGGTCTGCGAACGCCCACAAATTTTTCCCATATAAATAAATTGCAATTGCTTCTTCACTTTACGACATTCCGGCTTACGAACCATTTCATAGGAACGCTCTACCTTCAAATAGCGGGGGAAACCTGTACTTGTCATATTATCTGATGTTTGAGTGTGAGGCGAGGTTGCCCATTGACCTTTGCTGTGGGACTCACGAGGGGGACGTATTACCAAAAACTTATCTGATGTGTCTGATATGAGAAGGGAACTGAAAAAGGCTCATGAATTAGCTGGGGTCATGGCCGCCAAGCAGAATCAAGGAATTAGGAGGAGGGGTGATCAAAAGGTGAGGCTCTGCCAACTCCTGCCAGGCGACCGAGTCCACGTAAGGAATCTGGGGCTACCTGGGAAGGATAAGTTGGCTGACCACTGGACAGCTATGCCCTATGTGGTGGAGAGTCAGATGCCAAACGTACCAGATTTCCGGATGAAACCAGAGGATGAGAATGTGTCTGTCAAGATTCTCCATTGGAACCACTTTCTGCCTCTGGAACATGAGGTGCAGGCCGACCCAGAGCCTAACCTGGAGCCTACCACTAGTAAGAGAACTCTGTGGTGACACAGCACGACTGAAGGACCACAGCAGGAGAGATTAGGCAGGCCGCACTCCTGAGTGGGATACTGATTCGGAGGATGAGGACTTGGAGGTGTGATATATGCTGCCTTTTGCTAACTCCCCACTGATTGAGACTCCCCTTCTCATGCTGAGTCAGGTGAAATCGGGCATTCTATCTGTGGACAGCCTCACTTGCAGTGGGACCCAGCAAGGGATGAAGCGGGGTTCAGCCAAGGGACAAAGGGGTCTGAGTTGCAGGTGGGCACAAGTGATAGGCCGGGGGAGGCCTTGCCCGGTAGACCAGAAGTATCCCCAGTAGTATCAGAACATGAAGAAGTAGATGATGGGGTAAGGAGGTCTCAAAGAATTAGGAGATGAGCGTTCCCCTGCTGGTTGTGAATGGAGTAACAGCTTCTTGCAGTCACTCCTATCTCACTTACTTTACTGTTTTCAATCTGTTTTGAAACCTCACTTTTAAATGTGATTTTTTTTTACTATGAGTACAAGGAGTGCCAAAGGTACTAAAAAAGATGCTCCTGCACCTTTGGATTCTATAATGGATTTGCTTTGAAGACACAGAAAAGAATCTTCCGACGAGTTCCAACAACTTAGATCTGAATTTAAACTAATGGACGCAAAATTGGATTCTATTCATAAAACCTTAACCGAGCATGGTAAATGAATAGAAGAGAATGAAGGAACTCTGATGATTTTGGATGCAAGAATGGATGACTAGCACAGGGGTCGGCAACCCGCGGCTCTTTCAACTCTGTGCTGCGGCTCCCTGTGGCTTTGGAAAATAAATGTTGAGTATTTAATTAAAATGTATTTTATGTTAGTTTGTTAGTTTTTGAAATGTAATTCTAAATTTGAAGATTATGGTGATATTGTACAATCTAAATAAAACGTTGTGGCGACCCATTTCCTGGCACATCCAAACCGGCTCACAATTTGCCAGCGTTCCAGCTAAGGGTGATAGCCTACGGGGGTTTGTGAGTACGTGTCTTTTGGAACATCCGCGCCCACGGGGGGGCAGGTTGAGAGAGGCTTAAAAGCAAGGCTGTGTAGTTCAAATAAAGTTATCTTTGACTGCAGTTTACCCACTCCGTGTCGTTATTTTAGCGCTGCGTGTAGCACACCGCTACAACATGTTTTTATCGCTATTAAAATATGTCACCACTGCCAATGCCTGACACCCGCCAGTGCGCGATTTCTTTTAATTTTTCGATCCAAAGTAGGCTAACGATGTAGTAACCTTCAACCCAACGTCTTTTTTTCGGAGTTCAAAATGTTTTTGTTGCATGCAGAAATGTAATTTCGTTTGCTCTGCAGGAGTTCATCGATTTCATAAATGCAACACATTATAGTTTGTTTATACATAGCATAAAGGCAAAAAAAAACGTTGTATGCAGTGTTATTTCATTTTAAATGTCAAACGGGTTTTGTGGCTCCCTGTGTTTTCTTTTCTGTGGGAAGCGGGTCCATATGGCTCTTTCAGATGTAAAGGTTGCCGACCCCTGGACTAGCAAAAGCAATCTAAATCTAATGAGAAACTAAGATAGAAGATTATCAATTTAGAAAACAGAAGCAGAAGAAATAACCTACGAATTCTGGGTCTTGAAGAGTTAACGGAAGGTGATCAGCCTACTGAATTCTTTGCAAGCTTTTTGGTACAATTATCTCCTAAAATCTTACCGTCTGCACCTATGATCAATTGAGCTCATAGATCGCCTGTCCTGAAACCACCTCTGGGAGCCAAGCCCAGATCAGTTATAATTTGTTTTCATGAATTTCAAACAAAGGAACGTTTAATTCATGAATCTCGTCGAAGAGGAATGATTGATTACAAGGGTCAAATGATTATAATTGTCGAGGATTTTTCACCCGAGGTCATGGATAAGCACGCTAAATTCAAAGAGGTTATGTTGGAACTTTTTAACAAAGGTTTAAAGCTGTCTCTTTGTTATCCTGCTCGTCTTAGAATCATTCTGCAATATGGTTCTAAAGAATGGTTTTCCCCGAGTGGAGAAGCTCGGGATTTTTTAAAGACAATAGATCGACTGTTTAGTATCTTGCTATATGAATAATTGCTTCTCTTACTTTTGGTGAACTTCCGCAGCTAAACTTCCTTGTGATTTAATGCTTTGCTTAGAGAATAAGATTTTAATGAGTTAATACCGAGTGTGATTATACGTTATGAATTTAGATAAGCTTTTATTATTTCATACACTTTTCTCAAGGTTTTTTTTTTAATCAATATGGCTTAGTTTGGGTATTTTTTGTTCTATTGTCATAATCAATCTATTTGTGTCTTTGTTATGAGGGCTAAGCTTTTTTTGGCCGTTATTTAGTCTAGCTTGGAATACAGTTGACCTTGGAATTAATTAGGAGTCAATCAGCAGGCTGTTTTAGGAGGGTGATGTCATTAGTTGTGGCTGTCAGCCTTCTTTTGGCTGGCCTTCTGACTTCGGGGGTGAGGGGGGGTGTCTTTTTCTGGGAGCTGTTTTGGGATGTTAGCCAAATCTGTTGCTTGGTTACCCTTATTTCAAGGCTTATTGTTTGGTTTTAATGTTCATTTTACTGGTTATTACTTTAATTTCTCTATTAAATAGTATTAATAATGGGTCATACTATTAACTTACTCAGTTTTAACGTGAAAGGATTAAATCACCCTGTGAAGTGGAATGAGATTTTTGGCTATATTTAAAAACTTAAGGCCCCAATTATTATTTTTTTTTAACAAGAAACACATAAAAACCTTTATAGCTAAATGGCAAATTAAAGACATTTGTAAAGGCAATGGTGATAGGAAAACAGTTGGATCAACCTATTTCATATGAGGAAATTGCCAAGGCTGTACGTTCCTTGCACTCGGGGAAGGCTCCGGGTCTTGATGGATTTTCTGCAGAATTTTATAAGGCTTTTTCCTCATGGCTTATACCTCATTTATGTGTAGTTTTTTCGGACTCCTTTATGTTGGGTTGGTTGCCACAATCTTTTTATGAAGCTTCGATTTTGCTTATTCTTAAAAAGAATAAGAACCCAACCGAATGCTCTTCATACAGATCAATTTCTTTACTTAATGTTGATACTAAAATCCTATCTAAAGTTCTGGCCTGTAGAGTTGAAAATCTTTACTATCTATCATTTCTGATGATCACATGGGATTTATTAAATATCAATATTCCCACTTTAATATTCATCATTTATCAAACATTATTTATTCCTCTTCTAAGGAGGTATCAGAATGTGTGATGTCTTTGGATGCTGAGAAAGCTTTTGATCAGGTTGAATGGAATTGTTTATTTAAAACTTCAGAAAAATTTAATTTTGGGCCCGATATTATTCAATGGATTAAATTACTGCATCTATCTCCTTCTGCCAGGGTCCTTCCTAATTTTCAGTATTCCAAACCTTTTAAACTTCAATGTGGAACTAGACTCTTTGACTTGGCCTTCGAACCCTTAGTCATTGCTTTTCGAGAATCTAACGATATTACTGGTATTCTAAGGAGAGGGACTATTCATAAAGTTTCGCTTTATGTTGATAACCTATTGCTTTTTGTTTCTAATGTCAAGACTTCACTACCTCCTGTGCTTTCTCTGCTTTCTTGTTTCAGGATACAAAACTGAATTTCCATAAGAGTGAACTTTTTCCTTTGAATAATTTGTCATCAATTAATACCAAACTTCCTTCTAAAATTGCAAAAAAGATCAATTTACCTCTTTGGGTGTAAAAATGACCAAGAATTATAAACAACTATTTAATGAAAATTTTCTTACTCAATTTTGTTAAAAGGACAATATCAAAGCTGGTCACCTTTTTCGTTATCCTTGATTGGCCAAATCAACTCTATTAAAATGAACATTTTACCTAAACTTATATACCTTTTTCAGGCATTACCTGTTTTTATTCCTAAATCTTTTTTTTGATTCTCTTGATTCTATTACATCTTCTTATATATGGAAAAACAAACATTCTTGACTAAATAAAGTTCATTTTCAAAAACCTAACAAGAATGGGGGTTTAGCTTTACCAAATTTTAGGTTTTATGATTGGGCAGTCAATATACAAAATCTTACATTTTGGACATACTATATTAACCGTGAGGACTGTCCGAAATGGGTTTCTTTAGAAGCTAACTGTCAATAAATTTTCTATTATTTCTCTTCTTGGATCCCAACTCCCTTTACCTTTAAGTAAACTAACTGAAAATTTGGTAGTTAAACATACTTTTTTTCCACTTCCTTCTGGGAGAAGGTTCAGGAGCATGAAGATACGTACGGCCAGATTTGGGAACAGCTTCTTTCCAACTGTGATAAGACTGCTGAACAGATCCTGACCCGGATCTGGGCCGTACCTTCCAAATATCCAGACCTGACTTGCACTACCTTACTTTCCCTTTTCTATTTTCTAATTATGATTTATAATTTGAATTTTTATTATATTTACATCGATTTGTACTTCAGGGAGCACAAAGCGCAGAAACAAATATCACTGTGATGATTGTACACTCTAGTCAATTGTTTGGTGACAATAAAGTATTTGTATTTGTACTTTGAGGATCTGGGTACAATTTAGGAAATTCTTTCAGCTATTGAGATTTCTTTGTCTAGTCCAGGGGTCAGCAACCTTTACCACTGAAAGAGCCACTTGGACCCGTTTCCCACAGAAAAGAAAACACTGGGAGCCGCAAAACCCGTTTGACATTTAAAATGAAATAACACTGCATACAACGTTTTGTTTTGCCTTTATGCTATGTATAAACAAACTATAATGTGTTGCATTTATGAAATTGATGAACTCCTGCAGAGAAAACGAAATTACATTTCTGCATGCAACAAAAACATTTTGAACTCCGAAAAAAAGACGTTGGGTTGAAGGTTACTTTTAAGTAAAATACTCAACGTCTATTTGAGTCCTTCTTGTATTTATGAAAAACGCCAAACTTAAATTTGCCGCCAGCAGCAAACCAAAAATAACCTCAGCCAGCTGTCAACCTGAAAAATAAAAGGACTATTTCACTGAACAATGAAAACATATGAATATACGTAAAATAATACGCAATTAAAATATTTATCATACTTGTTCAGGTTGACTCACACCTGACAATGCAGTCGTATTCAGTAGGGATGGATCGATGCTTAGGGGAGTGACCGGGAAGGATAATGTGTTTTTTCCCTCTCTGAACTCACAGAAGCGTTTCCCAAACGATGTTTGCATTGCGATGATTGCAGAATGTAAATACTCCGAATTTATCATGTCGTGACATTGTTTGAACTCTCTCAAATTGGGGAAGTGAGACAATGTGCCTTTCTGTAAATCTCTGGCAAGCAACGTCAACTTGCGCTCGAATGCCAAAACATCCTCCAACATGTGCAGGGCTGTACATCCTTACCCCGTTGAAGAGCTGTGTTCAGCGTGTTCAGGTGCGCTGTCATGTCTACCATGAAGTGTAGCTTTTCCAGCCACTCTGGCTGTTCCAGCTCAGGAAAGCTGAGCCCTTTGCTGCCCAGGGAAGTTTTCACTTCTTCCAGACGCGCGACAAAGCGTTTCAGCACCTCCCCTCTGGACAGCCAGCGATAAAAACACGTTGTAGCGGTTGCTACACGCAGTCAGTAAACTGCAGTCAAAGATAGCTTTATTCGAACTAAACAGCCTTGCTTTTAAGCCTCCCTCAACCCGCCCCCCATGGGCGCGGATGCTGCAAAAGACACGTACTCACAAACCCCCGTAGGCTATCTCCCTTAGCCTGAACGCTGGCTAATTGTGAGCCGGTTCGGATGTGTCAGGAAATGGGTCGCCACAACGTCTTATTTAGATTGTACAAGATCACCATAATCTTCAAATTTAGATTTACATTTCAAAAACTAACAAACTAACATAAAATACATTTTAATTAAATACTGACCATGTAGCGGTGTGCTACACGCAGCGCTAAAATTACGACACGGAGTCGGTAACTGCAGTCGAAGGAAAAAACTTTATTCGAAATCTTCAGCCTCACTTTTAAGCCTCCCTCAACCTGCCCCCCCCCCAATGGCGCAGAGGCTCCAAAGCTCTGTGCTCGCAAACCCCCGTAGGCTATCTTATTGTGAGTCGGTTCGGATGTGCCAGGAAAAGGGTCGCCACAACCAATTATTTCCCAAAGCAACAGGGAGCCGCAGCACAGACGTAAAAGAGCCACATGTGGCTCCGGAGCCGCGGGTTGCCGACCCCCGGTCTAGTCCCATTTGTTTTAACTATTTTTTTAAACCTTCGATGACTGATTCAGTTTTTAAAGAATGGGATGAGTATTAAATACTTCCATGATTTGTTTGTTGGAGGAGGTCTTCTTTTGTTTGAGCAGATGTCAGCTAAATATAGTTTACTCAAAACTCATTTTTTTCGTTATTTACAAATTAGAGACTTCCTGCATTCTCAACTATATACATTTCCTAAAAGTTCCGATAAGGATTTATTAGATGTAATTTTTAATTTGGAACCTTTTCATAATAGTTCAATATCCAATATTTATGGTATGTTGCTAGGAATGAGAAATGTACCTATAGACAAAATTTAAAATCTTTGGGAACAAGATTTACAGACTTAAATTTCTGAGGAAACTTGGAATGAAATTTTTAAATTGGTTAACAACTTCATTGTCAAGTGCCCGTCATTCCCTTTTACAATTTAAAGTGTTCATAGGGCTCACGTCTAAAGATAAGCTATCTCGTTTTTATTTGGATATATCCCCTTTCTGTGATAGATGTAATAATGGAGAAGCTTCATTAATTTACATGGTGTGGACATGTTTGATCCTTGGAAGATACTGGAAGGAACTATTCCAAACTTTCTCCGTACTTTTCAAGGTAAATCTTAAACCTAACCCTTTGACCGGATTATTTGGTATTGTCGGAGGAAAAAAGACCTTATTTTGGAGACACCCGATTTGCATATTTTGGCTATTATTTCTCTTACACCTAGGAGGGCGCTCTTGCTTAAATGGAAGGATGCTGTTCCGCTACTCATGCTCAATGGTTATGCCATGCTTAAATTTAGAGAAGACCCGATGTTGTTTTTGAATCTAGCCTAGACTTTTATACAGTGTGGGGACCATTTATGAGTTATTTTCAAAACCTTTGATTTGTTGTAAAAGTACAGATGGTGGGTGGCTAATAATGAATTTTATTATATGATAAGGGTTTTCCTTTCCCTTTTTTCTTGCTTTTCCTAACAGCTCTGACTTTGGTAGTGGGTTTAGATTTATTTTTCCGAATAACAAAATTATTAATTCAATATTACGATTTAATTTAATTTTTATGAATAGAGGGTTTTGTGAGTGTAACTGTGTAATATAATGTATTTGGTACTATTTTATTTTTTTCTTTTGACTTACAATATATATCTTCTTGTACTCTGTATTCCTTTATGCAGAAACTAATAAAAATATTGAAAGAGGAGACCACCAGAGGGGCTGGCGTATGTAGCACCCAGAGAACAGTGTTGCTCCTACCTTTGTGGGTAGCCATGTCACTGCATTTTGCACCAGGGTTGGACTTTGTGCTTTGCAAGTAGGGATGGCAAATTATCTCAAAGTCATGAGGACATGACTCAATTCTGGTGGGGGGAGAATGTAACACACTGGGAAAGGTGTCCCCCCTCAACCTTCTACGCTCCAAAGAATAAAGACCTAACTTGTTCAATCTTTCCCTGTAACTTAGGTGCTGGAACCCAGGTAACATTCTAGTAAATCTTCTCTGTACTCTCTCTATTTTGTTGACATCTTTCCTATAATTCGGTGACCAGAACTGTACACAATACTCCAGATTCGGCTTACCAATGCCTTGTACAATTTTAACATTACATCCCAACTCCTATACTCAATGCTCTGATTTATAAAGGCCAACATACCAAAAGCTTTCTTCACCACCCTATCCACATGAGATTCCACCTTCAGGGAACTATGCACCATTATTCCTAGATCACTCTGTTCCACTGCATCCCTTAATGCCCTACCATTTACCATGTATGTCCTATTTACATTAGTCCTACCAAAATGTAGCACCTCACACTTATCAGCATTAAACTCCATCTGCCATCTTTCAGCTCATTCTTCTAACTGGCCTAAATCTCTCTGCAAGCTTTGAAAACCCACTTCATTATCCACAACGCCACCTATCTTAGTATCATCTGCATACTTAATAATCCAATTTACCACCCCATCATCCAGATCATTAATGTATATGATAAACAACATTGGACCCAGTACAGATCCCTGAGGCACACCACTAGTCACCGGCCTCCAACCTGACCAACAGTTATCCACCACTATTCTCTGGCATCTCCCATCCAGCCACTGTTGAATCCATTTTACTACTTCAATATTAATACCTAACGATTGAACCTTCTTAACTAACCTTCCATGCGTAACCTTGTCAAAGGCCTTACTGAAGTCCATACAGACAACATCCACTGCTTTACCCTCATCAACTTCCCTCGTAACCTCTTAAAAAAATTCAGTAAGATTTGTCAAACATGACCTCCCACGCACAAATCCATGCTGACTGTTCCTAATCACACCCTGTATATCCAGATAATTATATATACAATCTCTAAGAATACTTCCCATTAATTTACCCACCACTGACGTCAAACTGACAGGCCTATAATTGCGAGGTTTACTCTTAGAACCCTTTTTAAGCAATGGAACCACATGAGCAATATGCCAATCCTCCAGCACCATCCACGTTTTTAATGACATTGGAAATACTTCTGTCAGAGCTCCTGCTATTTTTACACTAACCTCCCTCAAGATATTCAAGGGAATATCCTGTCACCAAGGGAATATCCTGTCAGGACCGGAAGATTTATCCACTTTTATATTCCTGAAAAGTGCCAATACTTCCTCTTCTTTAATCGTCATATTTTCCATAACTTCCCTATTCGTTTTCCTTACCTTACACAATTCAATATCCTTCTCCTTAGTGAATACTGATGAAAGGAAATTGTTCAAAATCTCCCCCATCTCTTTTGGCTCCACACATAGCTGTCCACGCTGATTCTCTAAGGGACCAATTTTACCCCTCACTATCCTTTTGCTGCTTTTCTAGTTTCTTTCTTAAGATACTTCTTATATTCTTTATATTCCTTGAGCATCTCATTTACTCCATGCTGCCTATATTTATTGTAGATATCTCTCTTTTTCCTAACCAAGTTTCCAATATCCCTTGAAAACCATGGCTCTCTCTCGAACTTTTAACCTTTCTTTTCAACCTAACAGGAACATAAAGATTCTGTACCCTCAAAATTTCACCTTTTTAAATGACTGCCATTTCCCTATTACATCCTTCCCATAAAACAAACTGTCCCAATCTACTCCTTCTAAATCCTTTCGCATATCCTCAAAGTTAGCCTTTCACCAATCAAAAATCTCAACCCTGGGTCCAGTCCTATCCTTCTCCATAATTATATTGAAACTAATGGCATTGTGATCACTGGACCCAAAGTGCTCCCCAACACATACCTCCGTCACCTGACCTATTTCATTCCCTAACAGAAGATCCAACACTGCCCCTTCTCTAGTTGGTTCCTCTATGTATTGCTGCAAAAAACTATCCTGCACACATTTTACAAACTCCAAACCATTCATCCTTTTTACAGTATGGGCTTTCCAGTCTGTGTGTGAAAAATTAAAATCTCCCACAATCACAAACCTGAGCTTACTACAAATATCTGCTATCTCCTTGTAAATTTGCTCTTCCAATTCTCACTTCCCATTAGGTGGTCTATAATACACCCCTATTAGTGTTACTACACCTTCCTCAATTCCACCCAAATAGTCTCCCTAGACGAGCCCTCTAATCTATCCTGCCAGAGCACCACTGTAATATTTTCACTGACAAGCAATACAACACCTCCCCCTCTTGTCCCTTTGATTCTATCACACCTGAAGCAAAAAAATCCAGGAATATTTAGTTGCCAATCACACTCCTCCTGCAACCATGTTTCACTAATAGCTACAACATCATATTTCCAGGTATCAATCCATGCTCTAAGCTCATCCACCTTTCTTACAATGCTCCTAGCATTAAAATAAATGCATTTAAGAAATTCTCCACCTCTTCCTCTCTGTTTATCTCTAACAGTCCAAAGAACTTTACTGTCTTTTTCTTCTTCCTTCTCCCATACACCTGTTCCTGCACTCAGGTTCCCCTCCCCCCTCATATCTATTTTAAATCCACGGGAGCCTCTCTAGCAAACCTACCTGCAAGAATATTTGTCCCCCTCCAGTTCAGATGTAAACCGTCCCACCAGAACAGGTCCCATCTTCCCTGGAAAACTGCCCAATTATCTATAAATCTGAAGCCCTCCCTCCTGCACCATGTCTTCAGCCACATGTTGATCTGCACTATCTTACTATTTCTAACGTGCACATCGCACTGGTAGCAATCCTGAGATTGCTATCCTGGAGGTCCTGTCCTTTAACTTGGCACCTAGCTCCCTAAACTCACCTTTCAGGACCTCCTCACTCTTCTTACCCACGTCATTAGTCCCTACATGGACCACGACATCTGGCTGCTCACCCTCCCTCTTGAGAATACTGAGAATTCGATCCGAGATATCGCAGACCCTGGCACCAGGGAGACAACAGACCATTCGGGATTCTCGATCTCTTCCACAGAACCTCCTATCTGTCCCCCTAACTATCGAATCCCCTATCACTACTGCTCTCCTCTTTTCCCACCTTCCCTTCTGAGCTGAGGGTCCAGTCTTGGTGCCAGAGACACAACCACTGCAACTTGTCCCTGGTAGGTCGTCTCCACCAACAGTATCCAAAACGGTATACTTATTGTTGATGGGAACGGCCACAGGGGTGCTCTGCTCTTCCTGTCTATTCCCCTTCCCTCTCCTGGCAGTCACCCAACTATCTGTCTCCTGACTCCTAGAGGTGACTACCTCCTTGAAACTCCTGTCTATTTCTGCCTCTGCCTCCCGAATGATCCGAAGTTCATCCAGTTCCAGCTCCCTAACACGGTTTGCCAGGAGCTGCAGCTGGATGCACCTTTTGCAGGTGTAGTCATCAGGACAACAGTGCTCGCCCTGACTTCCCACATACTGAAAATGGAGCACTCAACTGCCCTAACTGCTGCCTCGATTACCTACTCCTAATCTAATTAGATTTATTAAAGGAGCTTACCCGGCCTGACCTCACCTGGAGTGAAGCTCGTACTCAGCCTCTGCTCACTTTTTAAATTCCCCGGCTGATCTCAGAGGCCGACTTTCACGTGCTTGCGCAGTCCTGCCCCATTCAAATCTTGTCTCTACCTGTCCTCGCCAAAGCTGTCCCACTCTGCCTCAGTCCAGTCCGACGATGGCCGCTGTATATGGCGGTCTTTCTTTTTAAACCTTTGGTGCGCTATGTCACACGCCTGCGCAGTCTAGCCTCTTTGTCGCGATCAGTTAAAAAAACAGCTTCTCTCCGAGCTTCTTTTACCTCGTCTCTCTCCGCCTCTTGCTGCGATTTAAATAACCGTTGAAAACTTCCTCTCCTTTTTAAACCTTTGGCACGCTATGTCACACACTTGCGCAGTCTAGCCTCTTTGCTGCAATCAGTTACAAAAAACAGCTTCTCTCCAAGCTTCTTTTACCTCTTCCCTCTCTGCCTCTTGATGCGATTCTCAAACTCATCACTCCCATTTCACGCACATCTGCTCTCACCCCATCCGCCTGCCACCCCACTCGGGATGGGGTTCCCCTTGTCCTCACCTACCACCCCACCAGTCTCCAGGTCCAACATATAATTCTCCATAACTTCCGCCACCTCCAACAGGATCCCACTACCAAGCACATCTTTCTCTCCCGCCTTTCTGCTTTCCGCAGGGATCCCTTGTCCATTATTCCCCCCCCCCCCATCCCTTCCCACCGATCTCCCTCCTGGCACTTATCCTTGTAAGCGGAACAGGTGCTACACTTCCCCTTACACTTCCTCCCTCACCACCATTCAGGGCCCCACACAGTCCTTCCAGCTGAGGCGACACTTCACCTGTGAGTCAGCTGGTGTGGTATACTGTGTCCGGTGCTCCCGGTGCGGCCTTTTATATATTGGTGAGACCCGACGCAGACTGGGAGACTGTTTTGCTGAACACCTATGCTCTGTCCGCCAGAGAAAGCAGGATCTCCCAGTGGCCACACATTTTAATTCCATGTCCCATTCCCATTCTGATATGTCTATCCATGGCCTCCTCTACTGTCAAGATGAAGCCACACTCAGGTTGGAGGAACAACACCTTATATTCCATCTGGGTAGCCTCCAACCTGATCACATGAACACTGATTTCTCTAACTTCTGTTAATGCCCCTCCTCCCCTTCTAACCCCATCCCTGATTTATTCCCCCCTTCCTTTTTTTTCTCTCTCTGCCCATCACTCTTTGCCTGTTCTCCATCTCCCTCTGGTGCTCCCCTCCCCCTTTCTTTCTCCCTAGGCCTCCCGTCCCATGATCCTTTTCCTTCTCCAGCTCTGTATCCCTTTTGCCAATCACCTTTCCGGCTCTTATCTTCACCCCACCCCCACTTGTCTTCTCTTATCATTTCGTATTCCCCCCCCCCACTTTCAAATCTCTATCTTTTCTTTGTTAGTCCTGACGAAGGGTCTCAGCCCGAAACGTTGACAGTGCTTCTTCCTATAGATGCTGCCTGGTCTGCTGTATTCCACCAGCATTTGGTGTGTCCCGCTGCTTAAATCTGTCTTTTTTCAAAACTCAGCCATTTCTTCTTGGAGCGACAGAGAATAAGAGGTGACCTGAGAGGTGTATAAGATGATGACTGGCATTGATCGTGTGGATAGTCAGAGGCCTTTTCCCATGTCTGAAATGGCTTGCATGAGGGGACACAGTTTTAAGGTGCTTGGAAGTAGGTACAGAGGAGATGTCAGAGGTAAGTTTTTTTTTAAACAAAGTGTGTGGCGAGTGTGTGGAATGGGCTTCTGGTGATGGTGGTGGAGACAGATATGATAGGTACATGGAGCTTAGAAAAATAGAGGGCTATGGGTAATGCTAGGTAATTCCTAAAGTACGTACGTGTTTGGCACAGCTATGTGGATCAAAGGGCCTGTATTGTGTTGTAGGTTTAAAATGTTTTTATGTTTCTAAATTCACCAGCTCTGTCAGGTTCCAAATCTCCTTTATCTGGTCATTTTGTCCTTCCTTGTTACTGGAACGAAAGTTCTGTACTTCATGCTGATTGTCTTTAAGCACCCTCCACATGTTAGTTGTGGAATTTCCCAAAAACAAATTTTCTCGGTTTATTTATTTATTGAAGTGCAGCGGTGAACAGGCCCTTCCAGCCCTTTGAGAGTGCAACCCAGCAATCCCCCAAATTTAATCTACCAACTGGTATGTCTTGGGAACATAGAAGGAAACTGGGGCACCTGGAGGAAACCCACGCCGTTAAGGGGAGAACATACAAACTCCTTACAGGTAACTTTCCTTAGTTTCTAATACTCTCATAATTTTCCTTGCTCAAATTTATTACTCTCTTGCAATGTCTATACTTATGCTCATCTGTGTTCATCTTAAAACTTGAGTTGTGATCATTCAGGCAGTGTCCCACTGAAAGGTTAGTCACCTGGTTAGAGTCATGACCCAACACCAGAGCCCTCCTCTTGTTTAATTATCTACATATTCAAAGTACAAAGTAAATTTTATTATCAAAATACATACTACCCGAAGATTAATTTTTCTTGCGGGCATACTATCTACAGAATAGTAACCATAACAGGATCAATGAAAGTCCAGAGTGCAGAAGACAACAAACTGTAATTTCACATATAAATTAATAGCAATAACGATTGAGAACTTGTGATGAAGAATCCTTGAAAGTGAGTCAATTGGTGGAAACATTTCAATATTGGGGCTAGTGACATTAAGCCGCTTTTGTTCAAAGCCTGATGGTTGAGGTGTAATAACTGTTCCTAAACCTGGTGGTGCGAGTCCTGAGGCTCTGATGGCAACAGTAAGAAGACAGCATGTCCTGCATGGTGGAGAATCCTGATAATGGATAGTGATTTCCTATGACAATATTTCATGTAGATATGCTCAATGATAGGGAGGGCTTTATCCATGATGGACTAGGCAGAATCCATTCCTTTTGTCAGATTTTCATTCAAGGGCATTGGTGTTTCCATAGCAGGCTGTGACACAGCCAGTCAACATACTCTCCTCTATACATCTAAGGAAGTTTGTCAAAGTTTTAGATGTCATGCTGAATCTCCATAAACTCCTAAGGAAGTAGAGTAATTTTCTTCATAATTGCACTTATTGCTGGGCCCAGGACAGGCCTTCTGAAATAGTAACAACTAAGAATTTAAAGTTGCTGATCCTCCGACTAGCACATGGACTTCTAGTTTCCCTCTCCTGAAGTCTATAAATCAAGTAAATATTGATTGAAGAAGCCCCTCTGACAAATTCCGCCCCATCTACATGCCTCTTGATTTCGACTCATAAGTATTAGGTACCAGTTTTTATTCAGCTGAAGTAATCTACAACAACACTGTTGTTTTCACACCATTCTCTCATCTGCCTATGTACCTGTTTCTCCATGTCCCAACTGGGGAGGAGGAGGAGGAGGGTGTGAGAGAGTGTGAGTGTGTGTAAGAGTGTGTGGTTAGTGGAGGGGGGGGCATGTATAGCATATTCCCCTCAAATTCATTGTACTTTTCTTACTTTTGAGTTCCAGCCACATAGTCTCAGATGATGAGCCCTCCATAACATCACACAAAAAGATGCTGTGGATAGGGATAGAGACATTGAGAGAGGGACGGAATGGCTGATACAAGTATCCAACTGTTAGCAATCAGAATGCTGAGATAGACAGGAGACCACTGACAAGTCTAGTTCTCATTAGAAATAGAAAAGATTCAAGAGACAAGGGGCAGTTGATATTACTGTTCTGAAAAGTGACTGCTTTGCTAACTCTTTTAGAAAACCAAGTAAGACATAGGAAGCCATATATTTTTGCTGGAACAGGAGAAAATAACATTTAATACGAAAGAGGTTGTGCTGGTAGAGAGAATTAAGAGGAGAGAATTAAAATACAGCATACAAACAAAGGCTTGGAAGGATCACCTTTGCAGCCAGCTGAACATTATCACCTGTACAACAAAAGATTTTGAACAAGGTGGTAAAGGACTAAGAGAGTGACAGAGTTACAGTTTGAAGTTAGAGGTCCTCCATCAGGACCCACAGCCTGCAAAGCTGAATAGTTCCAACACTGTTTATTTTTAAATGTTAGCTTACTGGTATCTGTAGTTACTCTGATTTTCATGTATGAATTTGCATTGTCATCTACCCAGTGTTCAAGAATCATAATTTCACACACCCTTTCCCTTGGTGATACAGTTGTGATGAAGTAACAGTATGAACAAGTCGGGACAAATATAGAATTGTTAAAGATAGGTGCTATAGCTATTTCAAAAGTATGCTGAAAGAATGCCATAGTGAGAAGTCTATGAATGAAAGAAATCATCCACAATTTTTCTGCCAATACTCAATAGTGTAAGCCTCATGACCAGGAGACAGAAAGGAAAGTCAAGTTACTTAATATAATTATTATAAGAGAAATGAAACTAATCATTTCTGGACTTGGTTCCATTAGTGGCATTAGTTTATAAACTATCAGTAAAGCAAACTACATTTTCAGGTTTAAATTGAATCAAAGGCAGAAGTTCACCACATTTTTTATGTAAAACAATTTTTACTCTCTGATCAATGGATCATCAAAATGTACTTATAACGCAGTCTCATTACTTGTAGTGCCCCAAATCAAAACACTCCAGCTCATCATTTATGAGCTGTGGCCTACTGCTAGATTCCTCATGGAGTTCAGAAGCAAAAAAACATTTTGCTGTGGTTCACCAGCATTCATGCTAGGAAATCCACTCAAGAATCCTACATTGGTTAGACATGGCATGGAACACTAGAATTACACTTGTGTCATTATGTTTATTTTGCATTTGTGGTAGTTATTATAACTTGTTATGTTTATCCTCTTTTTATAATGTACTGTTCAATTGCCACAGAAGGCAGATTTTCATGGCGTTTATACTGTTTATGTATGCTTATGACAACAAGGTTCCTTAAGGTTTTATAGCCGGGGAAAAATAGTGGGGATTTGCTCCCACTACCTGTTAAATGCTCCTAATGGAGTACATCTCAAATAGCCTCTGACAACCAAGTCCAGGTCCTAGCTTTCATGAGTGGCTTAACAATTTCTATTGACAGGAAAAGGGGCAAAGGCAGGTTACTGGCACTTTAAAACCAGTCACATCAGCCAGAAGGGGATCATCAGCTGTGGTTGGTAAATCATCTAAGAGAAGAAAAACTTTGATTTTAAACCTCCACTGCCTTGCGGCTATATCCTCTCATTGGGAAGACTTTGGGAGTAAACCCAGAGGAAAGATCCAGAGCTGGAGTCCCTAAGGTAGCCCTACACTGACTGGCAGCTCCTGCAATGCCGCTGGTGCCAACTGTATTGGTCACTGCTATTCCTTTGAGTTCATTAGCTGCATGAAGAGGGGGAGCCTGCTGCATCAACAACAGCTTACTCTCCATATCATATTGCCCTGGCTTGTGTATCATGTAGGCAGTGAGGATAAAAAAAATCCATGGTTGACCTCAAAAAAACTCATGGCAATAAAATTAAAAGTTGAACCACTGATTTCAAAAGAGGTTGCAGGAAGGTGGAGAATAAAAGCAAAGGCAGGATTATCTAAAATACGTTTAATATTTTTATTAATTTTTGTTTTGTTTTAGCCAAATATTAAAAAAAACATTTTAATTATTTCTTAAATACTCCTAATTGTCTAGATACTCATAAGGTTTAGCCTCAAGTAGAACTGAATCAAACTGAAATCAGCTGAGTTAAATCAGAATGAAAGATGATTGATGGCATGGGGTGTGGGTAGAATGAGCAACACATTGCAGAAAACACAAGGCTAATTTGCTTTGTTTAATTTCCTCCACATTAAACAATCTGGAAATTAAAATTTAAAAAGCAATTAAAGATATTAAGAGTTAATGAAGGTTATCTCAAACTGGAAAGAAAAGCAATGCTGTGCAGAGGCTGTAGAATTCAAAAAGAAACAGACAAAAATAAACAATAAACTGACCTTTGTTTTCTCATCCACTACTCGCAGTCCATCCGCTGATACCCAGAGTACAGCCTTCACTGCCTTCTTTCCGGTCTTAAAAAGGAAAGAAAAGTAAAAATTTAGTCAAATCATTTCATTCAATCAGTGCTCTTGATGAGAAACAAGAAGACATTAGCAAGCAAGAACAGCAGTGAACAAGATCAGATTTCATGGACAGCTGGAACACCACAGATTTAAGGCACTGAAAGAGAACAGGAAAAATCACACCATTAAACACACAAAGATTTCTCACCCAATTCTTTAACTAAAATATATTTTAAAAACTGGAAGTTTCAGAACACTGACACTCAAGGAGTTACACCACTAACATGGCAGGCAGTTTTTCTCCTACTGGGGAAATAAAGCCATTTTAATTCCACACTCCCCATACACTCTTTGGTTAAATTAGATTTATTGCAATTTTAAAACATTAGGACTCATTTCTATTACCTGAGTAAGGAACATTACTCACCACCTGATAGCGGGGAACATGAATAAATGCATCTCCCAGGTTTCCTGTTGGCCCATTTCCATGGTGCACCTCCACAGACCACAGCCTCATACAGTGCTTACAAACCTTTTCTTCGAAGATTGTCAGAGACACAGGGCTCCCTATCCAGCTTGTGAAAATAGTGGAATCATTACAGAGATTGTTTTTTTTTAAATCAAGAGCCAACAAATGTATTCATATTCCATATTCCATATAAGCAAAAAAAAAGTCAACAAAATGACAAAGAAGGGAGCCCTAGATCTACAGTAATGCTGCAGAGCATATTACAATTAGAGGTCAATGCCAAGAGAAAGGAGATGGAGTGATTAAATGTGATGCAATTACTGCAAGTGAGAAACAGTTCAGTTTCCTTGAGATGGGGACTGACCAATGTCATTTGGTGATGGAAGTAGGAAGTGAAGCCCTCTAGCTCAGGTTAGCAAGCAAGTCATTAAGAGACTTCTCCCAAAGGTTTCCTCATCTTCCTTATGCTGTGTTCCATCCCACCACAAAGGTCTGGGGAATGCAATCAGCCACTGTTGAACCTGTCAAACCAAATTAATTTGAATAATTAAATTATCAAATCCTGGGAACATTTTCCAACCTGGGCTTTCCCTGTTAACTTAAAGCTGGAAGTCAGCAGGTTCTGAGCAATCAGTGCAACCACAGCCCACGGACTTCTGGATTTTAAAATTCATTAATTGCATCAGCAGGGTGAAAAACTAACTGCCCAACTATCACCTACTTTTATTTATACGGATAGAAAAGATCAATAATGAGGCAAGTTTTAGCACGGCTGCAAAGAAGCTGGAAATTTGTTTTTGACTAACGCATTTGACACACTAGACAAATTTTATTTCACTGTACCTTCAACATGGAGAAAATGATCAGAATGCCAGTCAAGTACTTTAGTATATTCTTATATTACTGAAGATCCCAGAGAATGTCTCATTAAAGGCTGAGACTTATTGAGTTAGGAGCCAATCAGCATGTCAAGTCTTGAAACCTCAAGAAGGCAGAGGTCACACACATTAATTGCTAGCCTCTGCTGTAGAATGGAACCAAATTGGTAAAATGGTCAGATTAGGAATCAAGAGACAAAAGTATAACAGGAATTAATCTGCAGAAATCACAATAAATTTTGGTCTTGTTGATGAAGGAGGAATATGGGTGAGGGGCCACAGGCCAGCTTACATGAGATGCAGCCGGTTTTTGCCCACAGGGAGAAATTCTGATTGGCAAAAGGGAGGTCACAAGTTTTCCTGAAGGGCCAGGAATCAGTACATCATAATGGCATAGAAAGAGGTTCATTCCAACTCCCTTCAGAAAGCTCAGGTTGACCATCTGCAAGAACACAGTCATTTGCAAGAATTTCCTGTTCAAAGTTTTCCCTCACACCTTTCTCATGGTTTTGAATCTTCATAACCTAGTCCTCAAATTACCTACAAATGGATAAATAGAACAATTGCTTCCTTCCAAATGCACAGCATTAGTACCTCTTAAATCTCTTCTCACATTTTATTCTCACTGTTGTCTCAGTGCTGCAACAATTCCTGCATACACTTACCATGGGTCCATCTGTTCCTCCCAGTCCTTTATAATGATACTGCTTTATTCTCCAGATGAAGGGTCTCGGTCTGAAACACTGGCTGTTTATTTACACTGTTTATTTACACTTACTCCATTAACACTGCCTGACCTGCTGAGTTTCTCCTGCATTTTGGGCTTGTTATTCTCTCTCCTGATTTTTCTGTCAATACACATTACTGCTGCATTACATTTCATTGACTTCTGTGTGTGCTCTCATGGAAACCTATGTCTAAAAACCCAAAACTACAACCTCAGTTTTAACTATACCTGCAAATAAAGAATAGTCAGCTGAATTTAAAATTTAAATTTTATTATATATTGTGTACAAGATAAAATATAAGGAAACCAAGAAACAATCTGCTGGGGAACTCAACAGATTAAATGGCATCTGTGGACTGATAACATTAACATTCCTTCCACCGATGGGGCACAACTCTGAATTCCTCCAGCAATTTTGTGTGTTGCTCCAGACTGCAGCATCTGCAATCTCATATCTCCAACATTTATCATGACATCAATTTCTGCATTTAAATCAATATATTTTCAGTGACCCTTTTACTCATTGGGCCTCAAGTCCATGAGACCACCTTCTCTGTGAGATTGATCAAATACTATCAAGATCCAAGCAAATAATATTAACTACACCCCCTTCAACAACTGTGTAACCTCAATAATTTACCTTTATCCATATTGACACTTCATTATTAATTCAACTTCTCCAAGTCTATTATCCTATGACTGTTGGTTCATAAATTTCCCTGGCTCAGACTAAATTGCCAGGAACAGAGTCTTATACTTTGCATTTATATTTAACTTCAGACCTTTAGTGCCTCCCTTGCTCTGGACAGGATTGAGTATATGACCATGAATCAGCTGAAATTCAAATAAATGTAAATATTCTGGAACCCAAAATAAATCCAGAGCACAGAAACAAGCCTTCCAGCCCAGCCCAGCACACCATGCCAAATATCAAGTACCCATCTATATTGATATCATTTACCATACTTGGCCACAGCCTGTTATGCCTTGGCAACTCACATGTTCATCCAGATGCAACGTAACGCTTAACTTTGACACTCTTCACCTCCACTCCCCTTCAGACAAATGTATTCCAGATTCCAACCACCGTCCCAGTGAAAAAAAACCCCAAATCTCCTCATCTCAAACATCTACCCTGTCATAGAAAAAGATACTTCATGGACAAATGTTTATTATTTATTTTTATTTACTCTAAGCCCATCATAATTTTATATATTTGTATCAGGTAGACCTCAACCTCTGTTCCAGGAAAACAAACTCAGCCTCCTAGTGAATTGTTCTGCCTCCTCTCCAGTGAGCTGCATATGATACTCCAGCTATGGTCGAAACAGTATATTATAGAAATCGATGGAAAGCATCCGTTAAAAGAGAATAAAAGATTGGTAGGTTTTTGCCCTGACACAAATAAACGCTAATATTTTCCATACAATCTGTTCAAGCTGTTCATACCTCCATAGAGGTACCAACTAGAGAGGATGCAATATTAGATCTTCTATTAGGAAACGAGTTAGGACAGGTGACGGAAGTGTGTGTAGGGGAACACATTGGTTCCAGTGATCATAACAACATTAGTTTCAACTTGATCATGGATAAAGATAGATCTGGTCCTCGGGTTGAGGTTCTAAACTGGAAAAAGGCCAAATTTGAAGAAATGAGAAAGGATCTAAAAAGCGTGGATTGGGACAGATTGTTCTCTGGCAAGGATGTCATTGATAAGTGGGAGGCCTTCAAAGGAGAAATTTTGAGAGTGCAGAGTTTGTAGGTTCCTGTTAGGATTAAAGGCAAAGTGAATAAGAATAAGGAACCTTGGTTCTCTAGGGATATTGGAACTCTGATAAAGAAGAAGAGAGAGATGTATGACATGTATAGGAAACAGGGAGCAAATAAGGTACTTGAGGAGTATAAAAAGTGCAAAAAAAACAATTAAGAAAGAAATCAGGAGGGCTAAAAGACATGAGGTAGCTTTCGCAGTCAAGGTGAAGGATTCTACAGGTATATTAAGAGCAAAAGGATAGTAAGGGATAAAATTGGTCCTCTTGAAGATCAGAGTGGTCGGCTATGTATGGAACCAAAAGAAATGGGGGCGATCTTAAATGGGTTTTCTAAGGAAACTGGCATGGAGTCAATGGAAATAAGGCAAACAAGTCGCGAGGTCATGGAACCTATACAGATTGAAGAGGAGGAGAAGCTTGCTATCTTGAGGCAAATCAGAGTAGATAAATCCCCAAGACCTGACAGGGTATTCCCTCAGACCTTGAAGGAGACTAGTGCTGAAATTGCAGGGGCCCTGGCAAAATGTCAGTGTCTATGGGTGAAGTGCCGGAGGATTGGAGGATAGCTCATGTTGTTCCGTTGTTTAGAAAAGGCTCTAGAAGTAATCCGGGAAATTACAGGCCGATAAGTTTGACGTCGGTAGTAGGAAGGAGTACTAAGGGATAGGATCTACAAGTATTTGCATTCACAGGGACTTAGGGAGAGTCAACACAGCTTTGTGCGTGGTAGGTCATGTTTAACAAATTGATTAGAATTTTTTGAGGAGGTTACCAGAAAAGTGGATGAAGGAAAGGCAGTGAATGTTGTCTACATGGACTTCAGTAAGGCCTCTGACAAGGTCCCACATGGGAGGTTAGTTAGGAAGATTCAGTTGCTAGGTATACATGGTGAGGTGGTAAATTGGATTAGACATTGGCTCAATGGGAGAAGCCAGAGAGTGGTAGTGGAGGATTGCTTCTCTAAGTGGAGGCCTGTGACTAGTGGTGTGCCACAAGGATCAGTGCTGGGTCCATTGTTATTTATTGTCTATATCAATGGTCTGGATGATAAGGTGGTTAATTGGATCAGCAAATTTGCTGATGATACAAAGATTGGAGGTGTAGTGGACCATGAGGAAGGTTTTCAAAGCTTGCAGAGGGATCTGGACCAGCTGGAAAAATGGGCTAAAAAAATGGCAGATGGAGTTTAATAGAGACAAGTGTGAGGTATTGCACTTTGGAAGGAAAAAAACCAAGGTAGAACATACAAGGTAAATGGTAGGACACTGAGGAGTGCAGTAGAACAGAGGGATCTAGGAATACAGATACAAAATTCCCTAAAAGTGGTGTCACAGATAGATAGGGTAGTAAAGAGAGCTTTTGGTACATTGGCCTTTATAAATCAAAGTATTGAGTATAAGAGTTGGAATGTTATGGTGAGGTTGTATAAGGGATTGGTGAGGCCGAATTTGGAGTATTGTGTGCAGTTTTGGTCACTAAATTACAGGAAGGATATTAATAAGATTGAAAGAGTGCAGAGAAGGTTTACAAGGATGTTGCTGGGACTTGAGAAACAGAGTTAACGAGAAAGGTTGAATAGGTTAGGACTTCATTCCCTGGAGTGCAGAAGAATGAGGGGAGACTTGATAGATGTATTTAAAATTATGATGGTTATAGATAGAGTGAATGCAAGCAGGCTTTTTCCACTGAGGCTAGGGGAGAAAAAAAAAACAGAGAACATAGGTAAAGGATGAAGGGGGAAAAGTTTAAAGGGAGCATTGACGGGGGGGCTTCTTCACACAGAGAGTGGTGTGAGTGTGGAATGAACTGCCAGATGAAATGGTAAATATGAGCTCACTTTTAACATTTAAGAAAACCTCGGACAGATACTTGAAAGGTGTATGGAGGGATATGGGCCAGGAGCACGTCAGTGGGACTAGGCAGAAAAATGGTTCGGCACAGCCAAGAAGGGCCAAAAGGCTTGTTTCTGTGCTATAATGTTCTATGGTTCTATATTCTCAAGAGAAGGAATTTCTACGATATGGCTTTTCAGAGCAGGTTGTGGTTGAGCCCATAGGAGAAAAAACAATCTCGATTGGGTTTTGTGTAATGAACTAGATTTGATTGGGGAGTTAAGGTAAAAGAACCCTTAGAAGGTGCTGCTCCTCCTAAAGAGTTTGAGAGGGCAAGGCTAAAATCAGATTTATCAGTATTACAGTGGAATAAATGGAATTTGAGGCAGGAGCTGGCCAAAGTTGTTTGGAAGGGGACACTATGAGGAATGACAACAGAACAGCAATGGCTGGAGTTTCTGGGAGTGGTTCCAAATGTGCAGGATAGATAGATCCCAAAGAAGAATAATTCTAAAAGGACAAAGAGGAAACTGTAACTGACAAGCCAAAGACAGCATAAAAGAAAAAGACAGGGCATATAACGTATAAAAGATTACTGGGAAATTAGAGGATTGGAAGGCTTTAAAAAAAAAACAAACATAAGGCAACTAGAAAAGCAAAGAGCAGAGAAAAGATGAAATATGAGGATAAAACAGGATACCCAAGGTAGCAATAGGGGACAAAAAATGGTGAAAATCTTATGCATTTTGTGTCAGTCTTCAATGTAGAAGACACCAGCAGTGTGTGTCAGAAAATTAAGTGTTGGGGGCAGAAGTGAGTGTAGTTGGCATTACTAAGGAAAAATGCTTGGAATGCTGAAAGGTCTGAATGTAAATGTCACCTGGGCCAGATTGGCTACATCCAAGAGGTCTGAAGGAGGTTGCTGAAGAGGTTGTTGAGATATTAGTAGTGATCTTTCACAAATCACTAAATTCTCAAATGGTTCCACAGTTGCAAATTGCAAATGTCACTCCACAATTAAAGACCATAAGATATTGGAGCAGAATTAGGCCATTTAGCCTATCGAGGCTGCTCCATCTGGAAGGAGGGAGGCAAAAGAAAAGATATTAAAGCCAGTTAACCTGGTTTCAGTGGTTGGGAAATTTTGGAGTCCATTATTAAGGATAAGGTTGCAGGGTACTTGGATGCCCATGATAATGCAAACTTTGGTTTGTTTTGTTTCCTTAAGGGTAAATCTTGCCTGACTAATCAGTTGGAATTCTTTTAGGTAATAACAGGCAAGATAATCCAAGGAGGGTCAGTAGATGTTGTTTCCTTGGATTTTCAGAAGGTGTTTGACAAGGAGTCGCATATGAGGCTCCTAAACAAGGTAAGCGCCCATGGTATTACAGGAATGAACGGATAGACGACTGGCTGACTGGTAGGAGAAAGAGAGTGGGAATAAAGGCCAGTATTGGGATCACTTCTTTTCACACTATATGTCAATGACTTGAATGATGGAAATGATCGCTTTATGGCCAAGAGTGCAAACAATACGAAGATAAGTGGATGGGCAGATAAGTTTGAGAATGCAGGGAGTCTGCAGAAAGACTTGGACAGACTAAGAGCAGGGGCAAAGTGGCAGATGGAATATAGTGCAGGGAAGTATATGTTCATGCACTTTAGTAGAAGAAATAAAGGTGCGGACTATTTTCTAAATGAGGAGAAAATTCAAAAAATGCAAGGTGCAAGGAGTCTTGTGAGTCCTCGTGCAGGATTCCTGAAAGGTTAACTTGTAGGCTGAGTTGGTGGTAAGGCTGGCAAACACAATTTTAACTTTCATTTCAGGTGAACTAGAATATAAAAGCAAAGCTGTAATGCTGAGGATTTATAAGGCATTGGTCAGACAGCATTTGTTTTGTGAGCAGTTTTGAGCCCTTTATCCAAGAATAGGTGCTGACATTGGAGATGGTCCAGAGGAGGCTCAAAAAAATTATTCCAGAATGAAAGGATTAACATACGAGGGAGGAATGCTTGATGGCTCTGGGCCTGTCTTATAATCGCTGGAGGTTAGAGGAATTTGTGGGGAGGGGAGGAGGAATCTCATTGAAGCTATCAAACATTGAAAGGCCTAAATAGAGAGGGTGTGAAGAGAATGTCTCCTATAGTGGGGGAATCTAGGACCAGCGGGCACAGCCTCAGAAAAAAAAGGATGTTCCTTTATACGAGAAATGAGGAGGCGTTTCTTCAGCTAGAGGGTTTTGAATCTGTGGAATTCATTGCCACAGATAGCTGTGCAGGCCAAGTCATTGGGTACATTTGAAGCAGAGGGTGATAGGTTGTTGATTATTAAGGGTCTCAAAGGTTATGGGGAGAAGTCAAGAGAATGGGGTTGAGAGCGATGATGAGCAGATTGAGCAATTGAGCAGACCTGATGGGTCAAATTGACTAATTCTGCTCCTCTGTCTTATGGTCTTACATTGCATTTGAGCACCAAGACAAGGGAAACATGGCCACCAACTACTAAAATTAAAACAAGATCCCAACAGCTGAGAGAAATGATTTTATGTTTGATCTTAGCCCTTCAAGGAGCACCTGGAGTGCGCGCGCACACACACACCAAGAATGAAGTTTAGATCCTGTCCATCAAGGGAATATGATCTTTACCAGGTGACAACCTCAACAAAAATATAGGAGAAGTACTGACTACTCTACCAGCCTCATGGACATCACTTCAAACAACAAAGAGCCCCTCCACTAATAGTGGAAGGCAGAATGATTATGGAGTTAGATCATTTAACTTAATGCCACACATTTGAAATTAGCATGGTCCCAAACTCTCTTGTGTAAAAATATCACCAAACCTACCCAAAGAAAACACTTAAGAATGTGCTCCAATCCTTGGGAAAATATGAACACTCCCTGCTACACCTGGAAATACCTGGCTATGACTGTGAACCTCTGGTACGTGCAGACCCCACTTCAAACGCTACAGGGCACTTCTTGCACATTCCACAGAGTATCACTCCCACACTGGTGTAATCTGTTGCCTCACAACCTTCACAACCAGAGTGGAAGCAAATCTTTCTTGATCCCAAAGGACTTCTTCCTCAGAAAATAACTAGATGAGCATAGAGAATCTGATTCATCCTTATTCCACCTGTAAAGTACCAAGAGTATAGTAACCACATCCCTTTGAACATTTATTAAAACAATTAGAGATATTGCAATTCATTTCCAAATAATGTTTGGGGTCAGCCTGATGATTGAGTAGAAACTCAAAGATTTGCTTACACACAAGCTAATACCTTGCAACAGATAGTCATACAGTGCCAGAAATGGGCACTTTGTCCCACCAAGTCTATGGCAGCCACTGGCCGATTAACATACTAACATGTTGTCTTTGGGATGTGGAAGGAAATCAGAGCAACAGAAAGAAACCCATCGGAGAATATGTAAACGTTGCACAGACAGCACCACAAGTGTGTTACTGGAGTTGTAAGGCAGCAGTTCAACTGGTTGAGATAGAATTTCTCTTTTGCACTGCTGAGTATAAAAAAAACTGTACCAGGAAGACCAAGTGGGAATAAATGACCCACGAAAAGAAAAATTCATATGGGTAGCAAACACGACCAAAACAAAATGAATAGCCGACAAACCATTATGGGTTCACAAAAACACTGCACTACAGGTAGACAGATAATGTCAAAACAATAGACAGCACAAAATGAACAACCAAATTAGCTGTCAGCAACACCACATTCTGAATTAATTTAAATCTGGTCGATTAATAGGTAACAACCAGTTTCAAAAAGCTTAGTTTCAGGAAAATTTTATTATTTTCATATTTAAAAATGTGCTGTTTTGTGGATCCATTAGATCAACACAAATGTATGCTGCTGATACTACATATGAACAACCATCTGTGAAGATGATTGATCTACAGTGATTTACTTGTTTCTAGATACAGTGAGGAACAGGCCCTTCTGGTCCAATGAGCCACACTACCCAGCTACACACTTGTTAACCCTTGCCAAATTACACAGAATTTAAAATGATCAATTAATGTATGAATGTTTTTGGACTGTGGGAGGAAACCAGAGCACCCAGATGAAATCCACATGTTCACAGGGAGGAACATACAAGCTACTTACAGATGGCACCAGAATTGAACTCTGAACTCTGATACCGCAAGCCTTAATAGCATCATGCTAACCACTATGTTGCCTCCACCTTGCATTATCACAATTATTCAATATGTCTATAATTTCTGCAACATGCTAAATGCTCCACAAAAGAACTATGGTAAATTACAACATCTAACTTCAGAGTGTGTGTAAATCAGTTGAGTTCCCATGATCAAATTGGACAAATTAAGATAATCTGTCCCTTGAATTGATTTTGGTTCGCAGAGTGAAGCTATATTGCAGTCTTTAAATGTATGTGTTAAATATTTTGCCTTTTTATTCCTCTATGCCAGTTTTAATAAGCACTAATCAGATCACAGATCATCCTTTACATGTTACAGGAGAAACTGACAAGTGCAGCCCCTCTACATCCAAGAGAGTGATTTTTTGTCATTTATTTCCCCTCTTCTCCCAAACAGTAACACATACATCATTCAAAATCGGTTGCAACAGCAAAATAAGAAGAAATTTATATTCACTTCACACACCAAACCATTTTAGACCAGTGGGGGAAAAAACTGCAAACCACTTGTATTAAAAAAATTTACTTTAGAAATGAACAAACAGAGCTTTATGCAACTTTGGCCAATAAATTACTGAAAGTTACTGTCTGAAATTTAAATAGAGTGGTGTAATCCCTTAGTGCGTTAAGATCAGACTAGGCATTCAAACTTACTTTTCCAAACAGGGCTTTGAAGAACTTCCTTTCCTGGAGTGACAGGGGGAACAAGTCAGGAGACTATTACTGTGAAAAGCTACAAATACTGCAGAAGTTTCAAATCAAAGCGTGAGAACTAGTTTGGAAAGTTCTCCAGAAAGGATGTAAAGAGTCATATGTGAAGGTCACCCATAATAATGCAATGCACTCTATGGACTTGCATTAAGCTATAAGCCACCAACATGATTTAAGAACTGGGCAGAATGGTAGCTGGAGGTCCGCCACATGCTGAGCAACCAGTTAGATTTGGTATCAGCTTGGTGCTCAAGAACACGTCTAAGTTCAGTCTAAGTTGGCAGCAGCAGTTTTAACAGTACTGAACTATTTTGAGTCAGAGGCACGAGGGCCATAAGACACAACCAAAGAAAGCATCGCTATACTTGAATTTGGTCATTGCAAAATGTAAACTACCATATTATAAAAACTTTAATATTTTGTGAAATTTTTAAACTGAATCACTATCTCAAATGTTGCAAACTTGCCAGAACTGCAAACTGTGGACGATTTACCAAATGTATAGCTGAAATTCAATGTTACGATTGTATGCAGTTGAACACAATTACACGAACGAAATGAATGCTGCTGCCAAGTGTTAAGATGCTAAACCAGTTATTAGATATTAATAAGTAAATCAATCCTATTGATGAATCTGTTAGCTAAGAAATTTCAGTACCACTAAATTAGGAGCATTAATTGTTTAATGGAAAGATTTTGCCTAGCAACATTAGTTAAAGTATCATACATGCAGGATTATAACTACTGTGCACTACAAGAAGAAATGAGCATTGAGTTTTAATGTTTCTTATACCTGCTGAAACAAAAACAAACACTTTATATCATGATATAATAGTTATAATTAAATTACAAGAAATAGGGGCATATACAATTTGTCCCTAAAATGGAGTTCTTTTTATTTTGAAGAAAATCTGAACATGAAGAGAACAACCATCAATGACATGAGACGTAATATGATCACCAATCCACACAGAATAAATGGTGAATAGAGAAGGCTTGTGCATGGGTAATGGTTTTGTCCTGGGTAGAAGTGGATACTCAGCATTGCCAAAAGGGAGGAAAAATTAATCTAAATCAAAAATCAATGGCAGAACAACTTCAAACAATAAAGATCTAATTCCAATGTGAATTATGGTATTTTGTTAGAAAGTGAGAATCTTAGGAAACCGCAAACAGGGAAAAAAATTCTAACAAAATTTAAACTGCAATATCAAAAGCCTGATAATTCATTTCATTTTGCTATTATTGTTTACGTTATGCAATATTCTGACAAGAATTCTGATTTACTTTAATGATTTTGCTCAATTTATTAGGTCTATTGATTTCCAAAAACAAGCTAGAACTGAACGATGAGGCTACAAAAATACAGACAAATCCATCAAGCAATGATGACATTGAAACAGGAGTTGATAATAATAATGATGTTGAAGAACTAAAATCTCAATCATTCAGATAGATGAGGAAATTCCAGTGATTTTAAACAACTTATCTCAGAAGAGCTACAATAAAGTCATAATAATTTAAAATGACATGAAGGCAATGTCACTACAGATCAGATCAGATATAAAACTAAAGTATGGGATGGATGTCACTGTTTCAGAGGACCTGTCCTGGACCTATCATATACTGTAAATACTATTGCAAAAAAGCACAACAGCACCTCTACTTCCATAGAGTCTGTGGAGATTTGGCACATCATCAAAAACCATGGCAAACTTGTATACAGTTATCTGTGAGGGATTGGTTCTGGGACCCCTTGCGGATACCAAAATTCACAGATGCTCAAGTCCCTTATTCAACCTGAATGCGGTGAACCTTAGGACCCAGCGGAACCCCAGGCCTTATTTAGCGTCAGAGCTCTGAATTCGCAGTGTTTCTGTTCACAAAAATAATCACGATCACAATTGAAAATAAAGTGGAAATAATAGAGCAATCAGAAAGAGGTGAAACGCCATCGGTCATTGGAAAAGCGTTAGGCTATGTCGGTCAACGATAGTAACAATTTTAAAGGATAAAGTGAGAAAGGCTCTGCCCCGTTGAAAGCTACAATTATTACTAAGCGACACAGAGGTTTAATTATTGGGTTTTGGGTTTTTGATCCTCCACATCAACCCGGCACAGTGGAGAGCACACTCGGGAGAGGTCTGTCACTGATTCAAACTCGGGAACTTCCGTTCCCAAGCCCGGCACTGAAATATATGCTCTTAAGCGTTTTATATGCATAGAAAGGTAAATTATATACTATATACTAAGACAAATGTTTGACTAACTGACGCAAAATAATACTGGATATACCTGTTCCGACTTACTTCCAATTTTTTTCTATCCTGATCCACGATAACCTACACACATCCTCCCGTATACTTTAAATCATCTCTACATTACTTACAGTACCTAATACAATGTAAATGCTATGTAAAATAATTGGTATACTGCATTGTTTAGGGAATAATGACAAGAAAAAAAAGGCTTTACATGCTCGAACAACAAGTGCTGGAAGAGCACTTCTGGGTTTTCACGATTCACGGTTGGTTGAATTCATGCATGCGGAATTCGCTATTAAGGAGGGCTGACTGTATACAGATGTGTGGTGGAAAGTGTAAGACTGGCTGCACTACATCAATGCCTTTGCAGAAAATCCTACAATGGTTAATGGATTCAGTCCAGTACATCTCAGTAAAGCCCTCCCAATCATTGAGCACTTGCCATTCATCCGTCCACACTGATCTCGCTCCTGACACTTTTCTTTGCAAGTGAAACAAGTGCTACAGCTGCCTCTTTACCTCCTCCCTAACTACCATTCAGGGCCCTAAATAGTTCTTCCAGGTGAGTCTGTTAGGGTCAACTACTGTATCTAGCGTCTCTGGTGTGGCCTCCTGTATATCAGTGAGACCGGACGTAGATTGGGAGACCGCTTCGCCGAGCACCTACATACTTACCGCCAGAACAAGTGGGATCTCTCAGTGGCCATCCACCTTAATTCCATTTCCCATTCCCATTCCAACATGTCAGACTATAGCCCCCTTTACTGTTGCAATGAAGCCACACTCAAGTTGGAGGAGCAACACCTTATATTCCATCTGGGTAGCCTCCAATGTCGATTTCTTGAACTTCCAGTAACACACCTCCCTTCTCTATTGCCCATTCCACTCTCTCATCTTATCTCTTTACCTGCCCATCACCTCTCTCTGATGCTCCACCCCCTTTTCTTCCTAACCCTTCTATCCTCTCTGATCAGATTCCCCCTTCTCCAGCCATGTAACTGTTTCACCAATCAACCCCCCAGCTCTTTACTTCACCCCTCCTGGTTTCACCTATCACCTTGTGTTGCTTCCTCCCCTCCCCCCACCTGACTCTGACTCCTTTTTTTCTCTTCTGTCCTGATGAAGGGTCTCGGCCCAAAACCTCGACTATACTCTTTTCGATAGATGCTGCCTGACCTGCTGAATTCCTCCAACATTTTGTGTGTGTTGGCTGGATTTCCAGCATCTGCAGATTTTCTCTTGTTTACAATAGTCTGACAATAGTCAACCCATTCTCTTGCCTTCACCACATAACCTTTGATACCCTTACTAATTAAGAATCTAAGAAAACCTCTGCACTAAATATACCCCAAAACTTGGCTTCCCCAGCCATCTGTAGCAATGAGTTTTACAGATTCACCACCTTCTGGCTAAAGAAATTCCTCCTCTTCTCTGTCCTGAAGGGATATTCTTGCACTCTGAGACTGGGCCCTCTGATCCTAGACTCCTCACTATAGAAAACTTCCTCTTCATGTTCACTCTATCCAGGCCTTTCAATATTCAATAGGTTTTAATGAGATCTCCCCTCATTCTTCTAAACTGCAATGAGTACAGGCCGAGAGCCATCAGACACTCCTCATACCAGGGGTTCCCAACCCATTTTTATGCCATAGACCCCTACCATTAACCAAGGGGTCTGTCAAATTTTAACTGGGCAAAAATATTAGGAATGTTCACCAGCATGCAAATATTTTGGCTTAAATGTTCTCCAAGTGTGGTATTTTTAAGGCTGGAATCTCCTGCACTGTTTATGTACACACTGATAATGTAAGAGCCTCAACACCAGAGATAGTCAGGTAGAAGCTGTTCAGAGGAAAGACGACCAGTCTTGAAACCTGATAAAGGTAAGCCACACTTGAAGAAAGGGAGCAGAAAAAGTGGGGCAGAAAACTGCCTGATTATTGCAAAGTACTTGAGGAACAATTGTTCAAGCTCATGACTGGACTAGCCACCCTCAAAGGCATTTAATATTCAGACTGCAAGTTTCTGCTTTGACCAGCAGTTCAGAGACTTGCTAGCATTGTGCAGTTTGGAGTTGTCTTCAACAGCGAGAAAAATGAGACTGAGAACAAATAGAGTATTCATCAATGGACTAAACTCAATGGAAATGTTGAAAGCAGTTGAGATACAAGTACATACTTTTAAAAAAATGAGAAGAAATAAATGCCCTTTGTCAGTCAATTCTACTTGAACAAGGAAGCCTTTAACTAGCTTTGAGTCTGACTTCTGTAAATGCCTATTGTTAATGTTTTCCTCTTCTAAAAACTGTTTGTGCTTATTGTAGACATTCAATGTAAGAGCAAGGGAACGGAACTTTGAATTTTGACTTCTTATCTCATACAATTCAATTTGTGCTTTTGCACAAACATGGACTGTAAAGCTAAAATCTCAGAAACGTGCATTTAATCTTCCTTAGCTTGATGGTCTGCTGCATTTATTCAGCAATAGAGAATTCTGCTCAATTCTCGGCAATGCACATTTGGCTAGCAGTATTTAGTTAGGTTTGAATGGTGAAAGTGATGAATGTAATGCAAATAGTTGCCATGGGATTGGTCTACGAAGTGATATTATACAACTCACCTCAATTATTGATTAACAGGAAAACTATTGGGTGAATTAGCTCGAACAATAAATCCTCCTCAGTTATCTTAGAAGACCCAAGCTAAAACAGAGTGTGCAAGTCACCTCCACAAGGAGGAATTGAAAAGACTTGTAGAAATCATTCTGAGAGGAAGAGAGGAACAGCCCCTCAACTCTAAATGACAGAGAGGGGATCTGTGATACAGGCTCACCCACCCTTAACCATCTCCAAGTAATTATCTATCCAACTCAGATTTAAAATACAAATGACCTTCTAGTAGCTGATATTTACATGTTTCATTTTCACCTGAAAGAAATGCCACCTTGTGCTGAACTACCCAATTAGCAGAATTAGTTTTGTCCACCTACGGCGCCATCTAATTAATTCTGAGCCTAAAAGACATTTTGTCTGCTGCCTCTACATCTGCTTATTTCTTTGACCAGAAGTTTTCATTCCAAACAATGAACAACTTCTCCCGTTCAGAACTACTAATCCACTTGGGCCTTCTCACTCGCCTCTTACCCTTTAGGAATCTATTCAAAGTCTGCCATCAACTGCAAGAGGACAAGAATCACCTTGCTTTTTTCAAGTCCCTTCAATCCCTTTCAACCCTCTGAAGTTGCAGCTCTCTGCTCACAGAGAACCATCCTGGTATCATCCTTAAATGTTTTGACAAGGGTGGTGCTATTGTGATGCAGCATTACTTTTAATGTCAATCTCCACCTTGTTGTCATCTTTGCAGTCATTCTCTGACTCTTCCCTTCTTGAATCTGTCTCTTTCTCTCTCTCAGGAGAAAAGCTAGCTATAAATTTCCATTACCAGCCTATAGAATTTCATAGATACCTGGACTTTTAATTCCTCCCACTTACATTCTCAAAGTATTCCATTCTATTTTCCAGTTCCAATGACTCTATTGTGTTTAGCCCAATTATGAAACTAAAATGTCTTATTTCTTCCATATGTGCAGCTTTCCCTTTACCTTAAAAGGCAAATTCCTTGACTATATCTCAAGGCAAGTTCCAAATTCAAAATAAATATATTATCCAAGTATGTACAGTCCTGTGCATAAGTCTTAGGCATATATATATACACCTAACCCTAAACCACCAGGCAAGGTCATTTGATTCCAAACAATTGGTTTATTGATCATTACAGAATGTCTCTCTAATGCTTTCTCCCCTGTCCATTTCCCTTTTCCCTGACCATGATTCCCCTCTCCCTTCCCCCTTCTCACACTCAGTGCAGAATAGAAACCCATATCAGATTCAGGTTTATCATCACTCACATCATAAAATCTGTTATTTGCAGCAACAGTACAGTGCAATACACAAAGTTACTACAATTAGGCACATATATAGCTATATGACACCAGAAACTACCATGAGATTCATTTTATTGCAGGCTGTAAGTACAATAGAATCAATTAAAAAGTATACACAAATATCGATACACAACCAATGTGCAAAAGATAAACTGTGCAAATAAAAATAAATAAATGAACTGAGAACAGGAGTTGTGAGTCCATAGGTTGTGGAATCAGTTCAGAGTTGAGGTAAGTCAAGCCAAGTTTATTATCATCTAACTATATACGTGTAATTAACATAAATAACCATATAATGTACGTTCTTCAAACCAGGGTGAAAAGCATATAGTATACATAACACATGATAACTTATAAAATCTACAGATGAATCACACATTTGTAAAAAACTAAGGTGTATTGATTTTAAATATTGGAAGATACAGAACAGATTAACCAGTGACACTTTGAATACAATGTAGCTGGGAGTTCAGAAGCCTCATAGCTTGGGGTAAGAAACTGTTTCCCATCCTGACCATTCTTATTTTTATAGATCGTATCCTGCCTGATGCTAGAAAGTCAAAGAGGATGCTGGATGAATTATTACTAAGGGCCCCGCTTATGCAGTGCTCCCGAGAAATGGATGGTAGGGAGACCCCCTATGATCCTCTCAGGGGTTCTCACAGTCCTTTGTAGGGACTTCCAGTCCAGTGCTCGACTGCTCCCATACCAGAAAGAGATGCAACTTGTCAAGATGCTCTCAATTGTGCTCCTGTAAATGTAGTTACAATAGGATGTGGTAGCCTTACTTGCCTTAATCTTCTTAGGAGGTGGAGGCGCTGCTGTGCCTTCTTGTGCAGGGAGGTGATATTAAGGGACCAGGTGAGGTCATCTGTGATGTGAACTCCTAGGAACTTGGTGCACTTAGGTCTCTCAACGGAGGAGCCATGTACTCACAGAGAGGTGAATGGTCCAGTGATTCAAGAGTCTGATGGTTGAAAGGCAATAAGAGTCCCCGTACCTGGTGGTGTGGAACCTATGGCTCCTTCCCAATGGCAGCAGTGAGAAGAGTGCATGACCTAGATGATGAGGGTCCTTGATTGTGGATAATGCACAATTCTGGTAGTGCTCCTTGCAGATGTGCTCAGTGGTGGTGAGATCTTTGCCTGTAATGGACTGGGCTACATCGGCCACTGTTTATAGACTTTCTCTTCTTGGGCACTGGTGTTTCCATACCAAGCCATAATCTCCACAACGCATCATTAGAAATTCGCCAGAATTTTAGTTGACGTACCAAACCTGAGCAAACTCTAAGTACATAAAGCACTGTCATGCTCGACTTTCTCATCATTTGGTAGAGATTATATATCTTATCAACTTCCTGCACCTCTGCTTTCATATACCTTTCAAATATACAGAGACTACTTAAACACAAAATACTCTGCAAATGCTGGGGTCAAAGCAACATGCACAACATGCTGGAGGAACAGGTTGGGCAGCATCTGTGGAAACGAACAGTCAATGTTTCGGGCCAAGACCCTCCGCCAGGACTGAAGAGGGAGAGGGCAGGGCCCCTATAAAGAAGGTGGGGGAGGGTGGGAAGGAGAAGGCTGGTTGGTGCCAGGTGACACCTCTGGAGACAGACTGTCCAATGACATCTTCTATAAACCCACTAACTCTCATAACTACCTCGACTATACCTCTTCCCACCCTGCCACATGCAAAAGTGCTATTCCCTATTCCCAGTTCCTCCGCTTTCGCCGCATCTGCTCCCAGGATGATGCTTTCCGTTCCAGGACATCTCAAACGTCCTCTTTCTTTAAGGATCATGGTTTCCCTTCTGCCGTCATCAAAGATGCTCTCACCCACATCTCCTCCATTTCCCGCACTTCGGCCCTCACCCCATCCTCCTGTCACAACAGGGACAGAGTTCCCCTCGTCCTCACCTACCACCCCACCAGCCTCTGGATCCAGCACGTTATCCTCCGCAACTTCCCCCACCTTCAACAGGACTCCACCACTAAGCACATTTTTCCCTCTCTACCACTCTCCGCTTTCCGCAGGGATTGTTCCCTCTGTGACTCCCAGGTTCATAAGTCCCTCCCCACGGATCTCCCTCCTGGCACTTATCCCTGCAAGCGTAAGTGCTACACCTGTCCCTACACCTCCACTCTTACCACCATTCAGGGTCCCAAACAGTCCTTCCAGGTGAGGCAACACTTCACTTGTGAGTCTGTTGGGGTAATCTATTGCATCTGGTGCAGCCTCCTCTATATCAGTGAGACCGTTTCGTCGAGCTCCTCCACTCCATCCGCCACAACAGACAGGATCTCCCAGTTGCCACCCACTTCAACTCTGCTTCACATTCCCATTCGGATATGTCCATACATGGCCTCCTCTACTGCCATGATGAGGCCAAACTCAAGTTGGAGGAGCAACTCTTCATATACTGTCTGGGTAGTCTCCAGCCCCTTGACATGAACATTGAATTCTCTAACTTCCGGTAATTCCCTCCCCCTCCCTTCCCAGTTTCACTCTGCCTCCTCCTCCAGCTGCCTATCACCTCCCTAATGGTTCCACCTCCTTCTACTACCCATAGTGCTGTCCCCTTACATTCCTTCTTCACCTTTCCTGCCTATCCCCTCCCTTACCCCTTGATCTTTATAGGGCCCCTGTCCCCTCCCTCTTCAGTCCTGATGAAGGGTCTCGGCCCGAAACATTGACTGTTCGTTTCCACAGATGCTGCCTGACCTGCTGAGTTCCTCCAGCGTGTTGTGCATGTTGCAGCAACTACTTGCCTGTAGCAAACAAAACAAAAAAAGTCAATAAGTATTTTACTAATCACACTATTCCTGGGAAATGATCACTGCAATCAATAGTCTGTAACTTCCCTCTCGGAGTTCAATTTTTGAACTTCCTACTTGACCTGGCATTTTTGAACTGTGAACTTAAGTCTTGAAGATGCAGGATGGTTGTGGCATTTACAAGCCGAATCAAGGCGGCGGGTCAGGACCCAAGGCTTGATCGATTT
The DNA here is from genome assembly GCF_030144855.1 of Hypanus sabinus. Taxonomy (NCBI): domain Eukaryota; kingdom Metazoa; phylum Chordata; class Chondrichthyes; order Myliobatiformes; family Dasyatidae; genus Hypanus; species Hypanus sabinus. The sequence goes on from NC_082707.1 coordinate 108,576,793, forward strand.
AAGCACTGGACCAAATTGCAAAGGTCAAGTAGGGCTGAATCAAGGCGATGGAACCCAAGCTCAGGAGTGTATTGAAGTGGCAGGGCCCAGGTTCGAGAGCAAGGAACGACTCGAGGTTTGATCAATTTAAGTGCCGGGCCAGATTAGTCATACAGTCATAAAAAAGTACAGCATAAAAACAGTCCCTTTAGCCAATTTAGTCCATTCTAAAACCATTTAATTTGCCTACACCCATCGACCATTGTCCTCCATACCCCTACTATCAATGTACCAATCCAAACTTTGCTTAAAAGTTAAAATCAAACTTGCATGCACCATTTTCACTAGCAACTTATTCCACACGTCTACAACCCCAAGTGAAGATTCCTGTCATGCTCCCCTTAAACTTCTCACCTTTCACCCTTAACCCATGCCCTCTGGTTGTAGTCCCACCTAACCTCAGTGGAAAAAGCCTGCTTGCATCTACCCTATCTATATCCCTCATAATTTTGCATGCTTCGCTCAAATCTTCTTTGTTCAAAGGAACAAAGTCCTAACCCAGGCATGGGTAAACTACGGCTTTTTAATCCGGTCCGCAGAACTTGATGAAATTATATTAATAAACCTTGTTAACGCTTTTTCCCCGCAATTCTGGCGTTTTCCCAATAGATGACACACTCTGTATACATTTGTGGCGACCCATTTCCTGGCACATCTGAACCGGCTCACAATTAGCCAGCGTTCCGGCTAAGGGAGATAGCCTGCGGGGATTTGCGAGCACAGAGCTTTGGAGCCTCTGCGCAGGGGAGCAGGTTGAGGGAGGCTTAAAAGTGAGGCTGGGGATTTCGAATAAAGTTTTTTTCTTCGACTGCAGTTACCGACTCCGTGTTGTAATTTTAGCGCTGCATGTAGCACACCGCTCGCTACACATTGACCTTTGTTGAGGTGCAGCGTATTACTCCACATTTGCGCTTTACTCTTTGTTCGGCTCGACCTATTTGTGTGAACAGGCGTTCAGCGTCATGAACATCAACAAAGCCAGCCACAGATCCAAGTTAACTGACCAACACCTCAGATCCATCCTGAGAATCGCCACAACAAAACTAAATCCAGACTTTGATGCGCTGGCTAAAAAGGGAGACCAACAACACTGTTCCCACTGAAATTAAAAATAAGTTTCTTCGTTGTGTTATGTAAAAAATGCATTTGAAAATATTTTTTTCAATAAGCCTGACATGTTACATGTCATTTCTGTTATGTGATGGACATGAGTAGTGCGCAGGTGCACGTACGTTCTCAAAATAAAAAATGCGCTCCAGATCAAATAACGCGCTCCGCATACTGGCGCGCTCTCACTGTTCTGTCATTCTGCGGGTCATTGTTGAGTTTTGGCACAGGGGACAATTGAATAAGAAGGAGCAGGAGAAGTAGACCTGCATCTCCTACCGTTTTTGAAATAAAGACAGTCAGGAGGAGAGTGATGATGATAATATCTTGAAGGATAACAGAATTTTCAGTGCTTTAAAATAATAACTGTTACTATTTAAAAAAGCTGTATTTTATTCATTTAATTTTCAGTGTTTTAAAAGTCATTTCAATAAATAGCTAAATACCATGGGACTTCAAAGACAGATATTTTGTTGTAATGCATTTGCTCATTTTCAATTGAAATTAAAGCACATGTTTTCGACATATCCCATGATATTTTATTTTCTCATATGAGGTGTATTACCAAAACACTCAGTCCATCTGCTCCTGGTCCGGCCCCCCTGTCAAATTTTAGAACCCTTTGTGGCCCTCAAGTCAAAAAGTTTGCCCACCCCTGTCCTAACCTATTTAATCTTTGCTTATAACTCAAGTTCCCCAGACCCAGCAACATTCTTGTAAATTTTCAGTGTACTCTTTCAACCTTACTTACATTTTCCTGTAGGTGACCAAAACTGCATACAATTCCCCAAATTAGGCCTCACCAATGTCTTATACATGTAAAGGGGGTTTCTTCTTTTTTCTTTGTTACTGTTGGGAAAGGGTTTCTTCTTTTTGTTAACTAGCAGGAATGCTAATTTACTGATAACAAGAATGGTATTCCTTTGTAAACCAAATAAGGATTAATGTTCTTTCTTCTGAGTCTGTAAGCTTTTGTTGACGGGCTTTTGGGCAGATCGGCACGAGGGGGTCGAGAGAGAGGACGCAATGCTGTAAGTTGGGCGAGGATCGGACCCCAAGCGGGGGTCCAAGGCCGGGAGGTTCTCCAAGGAGGGGGGATGAAGCTAGATGTGCTTCGTTGACCACTCGGAGGGTCCTGAGCTGTGAGCCGAGGAGTTCGGAGGGTCCTGAGCTGCGAGTCGAGGAGTTTGGAGGGTCCTGAGCTGCGAGTCGAGGAGTTCGGAGGGTCCTGAGCTGTGAGTCGAGGAGTTCGGAGGGTCCTGAGCTGCGAGTCGAGGAGTTTGGAGGGTCCTGAGCTGCGAGTCGAGGAGTTCGGAGGGGATCGAATGGTGGCCAGAAGACTTCAGAAATTGAGCTCCAACGGTTGTGCACGAAGTGGTTTGGACTTTGATAAGTTTGGCGCCTTTCCTTTATATTTTTTCTCTTCATATATACCGTATCGTTATTAATCACTTAGTTATAGTAACCTTTATAAATTGTACTCATTTAATCGCATATGGTGTACTGTCTGTTTTTGGGCGAGGCGGGGACATCACATAACATCCACACCAGCTGATTACCCAGTTTGGCGGGGCCGAAGGCTGCTCCCCCTAGACTAGAATAAGCTGAGCGAGCCTGAGGCGACCCAAGGGGTTACATTGTGGGGTGCTCGTCCCGGATTGGATTGTCAGGGGCTGTGGAATCGCGCAGGCAGCAGAGCGGAGATGGACAGAGATAAGATTGTTTGTTGATGCCAGTTTGAAGATGTACCAGTACAGTACGCATGCGTAGTGAGCGGAGTGGATTTTCGAGTTTCAGGGGACGCGATAGTGCGGAGTTTAAGTTCGGAGAAGGGTATTGGGCAGGTATTGGGTAGGTGTGGTAAAGAGGTGGAGTCTGGCTGGGTGTTGGTTCGTACGAGTGCTGAAGTCAGGACGTTGGAACTGCCGGCGACGGTCAGTGTTCCGGGGGAGGAGGGGCCGTGGGGGCTCCACTTCTACAAGGATGAGGCTGAGGAGATATCGGGGGAAGAGCTAGAGCTAGAGGTGGACCCCAGAGAGGTGCCTGGCACTAGTAAAGGGAGGTGGGAGGAGGGAGTCGTGACTAAGCCCCACTCCCCAGGTAGGGTGGAAGCCTCGGAGCTGGCAGCCACACTTAATTCCCTGGTGGGGGGTGGCCGAAAGGCCACGGCTGAAGCTGGGGGTGTTCTCCGGAGCCAAGCCTACTCCGGATGGGCAGGTGGACTATGAGACCTGGATCGAGCAGACGTCCTTGATGTTAGAGGGGTGGCCAGGCTCGGAGGAGGAGATGAGGCAGCGATTGGTGGAAAGTTTGAGGGGTTTAGCAGCCAAAACCGTCCGGGAGTTGAAAGCTGAGAAGCCTGGGGCCTCAGTGGAGGACAGTATAGAAGTTTTGGAGGGAGCGTTTGTGTTGTCAGGGGAACCCTGGCTGCTTTTAGCAGAGTTCCAATGCCTGGAACAATGGAGAGGGGAAAAGCTCTCCGAGTACATATTTAGGACGGAGGGGATGCTCTCGGGGCTGCGGCGCCGGGGGGTAGTGAAGGCGACTGACGTGGCTAGCGTGAGGATGAGTCAGCTATTCAGTGGCTCTCTGGAGGAGGACAAGGTGGTGTGGACAATCCAGCAGGCTTATAGGAAAGGTCCCCCTCCATCCTTCGGGCAACTGATTAGAGAGGTGCGAGAGGAAGAGAGAGCGTTGGGACGGAAAAGGGGCGCGGGCCTACGGGAGCGATCCTCAGCAATACAAGAAGTGGTGGCTGGGTGGAGGAATGACAACCCCCCGGGGAGTAGGGAAGCCCCTTTGGAGGGGAGGTACCTACTCTCAGGGGCGATCAGTGCAGTGGATTGGGAGCAGGAGCTGTCCTGGGGGAGGAGGGGTGGCAGGCAGCGTGTGCTTTAACTGTGGGAAAGAGAGGCATTTCAGGCGGGACTGTGGAAGGCCGAGGGGGTGCTACAGCTGTGGAGAGGAGGGACACTTTAGGTGGGATTGTGAGAGACAAGGAGTCCCGCGGAAGACAAGCCCCCCTATGACTAAAAAGGGAGAGGTGTCGGGAAACTAAGGAGAGGCTCAGTGAGGGAACGGACTGGAGCCTCTGGAGGAACACTTTCCCAGAGATCAGACGGAAGACAACCGGGTGCCCACGCCTCTATTCCGGATGGGCTGGTAGGACCTCGTGCCAGTGTGGGTCTACGGATAGAGGGAATTTACGCAAAAGCCGTTCTTGATACGGGATCGCAGGTAACCTTATTGTACTGGTCTTTCTACAATCAATATCTAAAGCATTTGCCCGTAACCCCATTTGACGCCCTGCAGATTTGGGGTGTGAGCGAGGGTGACTACCCGTACGATGGGTACCTATCGGTGAGATTGGAGTTCTCGGAGGGCGATGTGGGAGTGTCGGAAGCCATTGAGACGTTGGTGTTGGTGTGTCCTGACCCGGTGGAAACCGGTGGTGCTGCCCTCCTGGTGGGGACTAACTCCCCAGTTGTGCGACGGCTCCTGGGGGCTTGTAAGGAGAAAGGGGGGGAAGACTTTCTGGAGACCCTCTTGGCGCATCCAGTGTTTCGAGCAGTGTTCGCAGAAGGGGTTGCCTCCCAAGGGCTGGATCCAGAGTGTAAACGAGGGACAGTGTGGTGTACGCAGGCGAGGCCCAAGGTGATCCGACCTGGGGAGGTAGCCCAAGTGATGGGGACCCCCAGATTCCCAGGAGTGCTGATAAGGAGAAGATGGCCGTTACAAATTCCTTAGGTCTTCGGGTCTGAAAAGATGCCACAGGGCATATCTGGAGCCCTTGCAACCTTCCTGCGGGGCAGGTGGAAGACCATAGGGGATGTGGAGGCGTTTGGAGTTTTGGTGTATGTGGATGATCTCTTGGTGTTTGGATTTGCCTCAGGAGAATATGAAGTGAGGTCGTTGCAGGAGCAGCTGAGAACTACCGAGTTAAAGTGTTTTCTGGACACGTGCCAGGGCTGGTGAAGGTCGCAGCTCGTGACTGACTGTCTCTACGGAATCAAGTTTGAAATGAAGACGGAGAGACTGGAGAAAGTGATCTGGAACCATTCGGAAGACTTACAAGTTGGAGAGAATGAAGAAAGTTGTCTGACTGAGGGTAATAGCAAACTGAGAACCCGGAGAGGGGAGTTTGCGGAGGTGAAGAAATTACAGACAAATCTCAGAAGAGAGAAGTGGAAGCTTGAAGGGAACCGGAAGATGACCATCGACAGTTCAAATTAAGTGCAAAACCTGGAAGTTGATCTGGAAGAAGTCATGAGGAAGAAGAAGCAGCAGGAGAGAAGTGCAGTGAATACTGAACAGGAGGCTGAAGAGCCTGCGGGATCAGTGCAGGCCACGTGTTTCCGTTTGGAGAAGATCAAACAGCAGCTACCGATCACAGAAATGAGGAAGAATACAGATTCGATGGATGATGTGCTGGATGTGTGGTACATGCTGCCTTTTGCTGACTTTCCCTTGATTGAGGAAGAGACCTTTGGCCCTTCTCCCATTGAGTCAGGTGTAGCGGGGGGAGTTAGCTGTGTGCAGTGTGGGGCATGAGTGAGAGGTTGAGAGAGGAGTTGGTAGTGGGCCCAAGGTATGCCCAGTTGTGTCCGAGCCTGAAGGGTTTAGGGGAGGGGGTACGGAGGTCTCAGAAGGGTTAGGGAACTCCCAGATAGTTGGCCTAAGTAGGGCATGAGGTTTACTGTGTGGGGAGGAGATGTCACTGTTTGTGCTTGGGTTACGGTGTGTTGGCAGGAAAGGTGGCGAGTTATTTAGTAGTCATGAGGACATGACTTTTATTTGGTGGAGGAAGAGTGTAAAGGGGGTTTTGTGGCGGCTCATTTCCTAGCGTATGCGAACCGACTCACAATTAGATAGCCTACGGGGGTTTGCGAGCACAGAGCTTTGGAGCCTCTTCGCCATGGGGGGCCGGTTGACAGAGGCTTAAAAGTGAGGCTGAAGTTTTCGAATAAAGTTTTTCCTTCGACTGCAGTTACCGACTCCGTGTCGTAATTTTAGCGCTGTTTGTAGCACACCGCTACAATTGGTGACCCCGACGGTCCAAACGATTTTTGGACCAGAAATGACCGACGCCGCCTCTGTTCATGCGGTTTCGTTGACACTGCCGGGTTTCTGGACACAGCGCCCGGACCTATGGTTCCAGCAAGCCGAAGCCCAATTCCACGTTCGCCGGATCACCTCAGAAGACACCCGCTACTACTACGTGGTGAGCTCCCTCGACCAGGACACAGCGGCCCAGGTCACGGAGTTCGTACAGTCGCCCCCGGCAGACGGCAGGTACACGGAATTCAAAGCCCTGCTCCTCAGGACTTTCGGACTCTCACGGCGCGAGCGGGCTGCCCGTTTACTGCACCTGGATGGCTTGGGCGACAGACCTCCATCGGCTTTAATGAACGAGATGTTGTCTCTGGCCGAGGGACACACAGGCCTCATGTTTGAGCAGGCATTCCTGGAGCAGCTGCCCGAGGACATACGCCTGCTGCTGTCCGACGCGGATTTCAGTGACCCCCGGAAGGTGGCAGCCCGGGCGGACTTGCTGTGGAACGCCAAAAAGGTGAGCGGGGCGTCCATCGCACAGATCTCCCAGCCACGCTCCCGGCAGCAAACCAGTCCAGGCCCGGCTGCAGAGCCCACTAACCCCCGGCCCAATGACCACTGGTGCTTCTACCACCAGCGGTGGGGCGCAGAAGCCCGCCGTTGCCGCCCGCCCTGCAAGTTCCCGGGAAACGCCAGGGCCAGCCGCCGCTGATGGCTACGGCGGCTGGCCATCGGGATAGCCTCCTGTATGTGTGGGATAGCAGGTCGGGACGCCGCTTTTTGGTCGATACTGGGGCTGAGGTCAGCGTTTTACCTCCGACAAGTTACGACACTCGCAGCAGGGCACCGGGTCCCCCCCTGAGGGCCGCGAATGGCAGCACAGTAAGGACCTATGGCACCCGTCAGGTGCAGCTACAGTTCGGCCCCAGCCAGTTCACGTGGGACTTCACACTGGCCGCCGTAGCCCAACCGCTTCTGGGTGCGGATTTTTTGCGAGCTCACAGCCTGCTGGTTGACCTGCCCAGGAAGAGACTGGTACACGCCGAGACCTTTCAGACGTTCTCCCTGGGCGCGGCCCAGTTGCCAGCCCCTCACCTCGGCTCCATCACGCTGTCCGACAACGACTTCACCAGGGTCCTGGCGGAGTTCCCATCGGTTCTGGCACCGCAGTTCACAGCAGCCATGCCCAGGCACGGCGTACAGCACCACATCCCGACACAGGGACCACCCCTCCATGCCCGTGCTCGGCGGCTTCCCCCGGACAAGCTCCGACTGGCGAAGGAGGAGTTCCAGAGAATGGAGGAATTGGGGATCATCCGGCGGTCCGACAGCCCCTGGGCTTCCCCCCTGCACATGGTGCCCAAAGCGACGGGGGGCTGGAGACCGTGCGGCGACTACCGCAGGCTGAACGAGGCTACCACACCGGACCGCTACCCTGTGCCGCACATTCAGGACTTTGCGGCAAACCTGCACGGCGCCCGGATCTTCTCCAAGGTCGACCTTGTCCGAGGGTACCATCAAATCCCGATGCATCCCGACGACGTCCCCAAGACGGCTCTCATCACCCCGTTTGGCCTCTTCGAGTTCCTCCGCATGCCGTTCGGCCTGAAGAATGCCGCACAGACGTTCCAGCGGTTAATGGACGCGGTGGGACGGGACCTGGACTTCGCGTTCATCTATTTGGATGACATCCTCATAGCCAGCGGCAGTCGTCAGGAGCATCTGTCCCACCTCCGTCAACTCTGCGCCCGACTGAGTGAGTACGGTCTTACAATCAACCCTGCCAAATGCCAGTTCGGACTTGATACCATTGACTTCCTGGGCCACAGGATTACTAAGGACGGGGCAACCCCTCTGCCCGCTAAGGTAGATGCGGTCCGCCACTTCCCCCGACCCACCACGGTCAAAGGCCTTCAGGAATTCGTAGGTATGGTCAATTTCTACCGCCGCTTCCTCCCTTCAGCTGCCCGGATCATGCGCCCCCTGTTCGCCCTGATGTCGGGTCCGAGCAAGGACATTACCTGGGACGAGGAGTCCGCCGCCGCTTTCGTTCAAACGAAGGAAGCTTTGGCTGACGCCGCAATGCTAGTACATCCCAGAATGGACACCCCTACCGCCCTCACAGTGGACGCATCAAACACGGCAGTCGGTGGGGTGCTGGAGCAGCTCATCGCAGGTCGCTGGCAACCCCTGGCGTTTTTCAGCAAACACCTGCGGCCACCCGAGCTCAAGTACAGTGCTTTTGACCGGGAACTGTTGGCGCTCTACCTGGCAATCCGGCATTTCAGGTACTTCCTAGAAGGTCGGCCCTTCACCGCGTTCACGGACCACAAACCGCTTACCTTTGCGTTTACGAAAGCATCCGACCCCTGGTCATCCCGCCAGCAACGCCACCTGTCCTACATCTCTGAATACACAACGGATGTCCGGCACGTCTCGGGTAAGGACAATGTCGTGGCGGATGCGCTCTCTCGCCCTACCGTTCATGCCCTTTCCCAAGGGGTAGACTTTGAGGCACTGGCAGAGGCACAGCAGGTAGATGAGGAGATTCCGAGTTACAGGACTGCAGTCTCTGGTTTGCAGCTCCAGGACCTCCCCGTGGGCCCAGGTGAGAGGACCCTACTCTGTGACGTCGCCACCAACCAGCCCCGTCCGGTCGTCCCCGCAGCCTGGCGGCGACGTGTTTTCGACTCCATTCATAACTTGGCGCATCCCTCCATCCGGACAACTGTCCGGATGGTTTCCAGCAGGTTCGTTTGGCACGGACTCCGCAAACAGGTCAGTGAATGGGCCAGGACGTGCATGCACTGCCAGACGGCCAAGGTTCAGCGGCACACCAAAGCCCCACCGCAGCAGTTCCATCCCGCCCACCGGCGTTTCGACCACATTCATGTGGATATCGTGGGCCCCCTGCCAGTGTCGCGCGGAGCGCGTTACCTCCTGACTATCGTGGACCGGTTCACAAGATGGCCAGAGGCGGTCCCGCTCACCGACACCACCTCCGAATCTTGCGCCCGAGCTCTGATCGCCACCTGGATATCCCGCTTTGGTGTACCAGCCCACATTACCTCCGACAGAGGCGCCCAGTTCACCTCCAGCCTGTGGTCAGCTATGGCCAGCCTTTTGGGGACTCAGCTGCACCACACCACTGCCTACCACCCACAGTCGAACGGGCTAGTGGAGCGTTTCCACCGTCACCTGAAGTCGGCCCTCATGGCCCGCCTGCGAGGAGCCAACTGGGCGGACGAGCTTCCCTGGGTCCTTCTCGGCATCCGCACAGCGCCCAAGGACGACCTGCACGCCTCGTCGGCCGAGTTGGTATACGGCGCGCCCCTGGCCGTCCCCGGGGAGTTCCTACCAGCCCCGAGGGGGCAAGAGGAAGAACCCGCTGCAGTCCTGGGCAGACTTCGCGAGAAGCTCGGTAACCTGGCCCCCATACCCACTTCACAGCATGGGCGGCACCCGACCTGCGTACCCAAAGACCTACGGAACTGTAAGTTTGTGTTTGTACGAAGGGGCGGGCATCGGCCACCGCTGCAGCGGCCATACGAGGGGCCGTTTACGGTGCTCCGGAACAACGGGTCCACGTTCGTGCTGGACGTTGGGGGGAAGGAGGAGGTTTTCACGGTGGACCGCCTCAAGCCGGCCCATGTGGACCTGGCGCAACCGGCCGAGTTTCCGGCGCCTCGGCGCAGAGGCCGACCTCCCAAGCAGGTTCTGGCCCAGGCTGTGGACATTGGGGGGTGTATCGCCGGTTCTGGGGGGGGGTTATGTGGCAGCTCATTTCCTAGCGTATGCGAACCGACTCACAATTAGATAGCCTACGGGGGTTTGCGAGCACAGAGCTTTGGAGCCTCTTCGCCATGGGGGGCCGGTTGACAGAGGCTTAAAAGTGAGGCTGAAGTTTTCGAATAAAGTTTTTCCTTCGACTGCAGTTACCGACTCCGTGTCGTAATTTTAGCGCTGTTTGTAGCACACCGCTACAGTTTCTTCTTTTTTCTTTGTTACTGTTGGGAAAGGGCTTCTTTGATTTGTTAAAAGCAGGAATGTTTCTTTGTTGCGAGAGTGCTGGAAGCTTGTTTGGGTTAAAATTTACTGATAACGAGAATTGTATTCCTTTGTAAACCAAATAGGGATTAATGTTCTTTCTTCTGAGTCTGTAAGCTTTTGTTGACGGGCTTTTGGGCAGATCGGCGCGAGGGGGTCGAGAGAGAGGACGCAATGCTGTAAGTTGGGCGAGGATCGGACCCCAAGTGGGGGTCCGAGGCCGGGAGGATCTCCAAGGGGGGGGGGGGGGTTGAAGCTAGATGTGCTTGGTTGACCACTCAGAGGGTCCTGAGCTAGGAGTCGAGGAGTTCGGAGGGGATCGAATGGTGGCCAGAAGACTTCAGAAATTGAGCTCCAACGGTTGTGCACGAAGTGGTTTGGACTTTGATAAGTTTGGCGCCTTTTCTTTATTTTTTTCTCTTCATATAAACTGTATCGTTATTAATCACTTAGTTATAGTAACCTTTATAAATTGTACTCATTTAATCGCATATGGTGTACTGTCTGTTTTTGGGCGAGGCGGGGACATCACACAGCATCCACACCAGCTGATTACCCATTTTGGCAGGGCCGAAGGCTGCTCCCCCTAGACGAGAATAAGCTGAGCGAGCCTGAGGCGACCCAGGGGGTTACATAAGGGGGTTTCTTCTTTTTTCTTTGTTACTGTTGGCGGGCGCGAGGCATTAACTCGATTCTCACAGCACCTGCGTGTATGGGAGGTGGGATTGGTGTGTGGCTGGATCTCCTTTTCCCCTACATATACCAGCCTTTTGGGTAAGTGTTACATACAATTTCTTCATAACATCCCATCTCCTGTACTCAATACTTTATGAAGGCCAAGGTGCCAAGCTTTATGATCCTATCTACTTGTGATGCTACTTTGTCTGCATTAAATTCCAGCCGCCATTTTTCAAACCATTTTTCCAGCTGATTTGCATCTATCTGCAAGCGATGATAGCCTTCCCCTCTGTCCACTATACCCCCAATCTTGGTGTCATTTGCAAATTTGCTGATCCAGTTAAGCACATTATCATCCAGATCATTGATACAAATGACAACAGATCTAACACCAGTTTCTGTGGCACACCACTGGTCAGAGACCTCCAGTAAGAGAAACAACCATCTACTGCCACTCTCTGGCTTCTCCCACAAAGTCAATGTCAAATCCAATTTACTATATCATCTTGAATGCAGGACAGCTGAACCTTCTTGACCAACCTCCTAAGTGGGACCTTGTCAAAGACCTTGCTGAAGTCTATGTGGACAAAATCCACAGCCTTGCTTTCATTAACTAATCCTGGTAATTTCTTCTAAAAACTCTATAATTAGTTATACCTGACCTTCCACATATGAAGCCATGCTAACTATCCTTAATCAGTCCATGTCTATCCAAATACTTATATATCTGTTCCCTTAGAATAACTTTCAATAACCTTCCCACTACTGACTCATTGTCAGACTACTTGGTCTATAATTTCCTGGTTTATGTTTACAGCTTTTCTAGAGCAGTGGAACAACATTGGCTATCCTCCAATCCTCTGGTACCTCTTCTGTCACTAAGAATAATTTAATTATCTCTACTTGGGCCCCAACAATTCTACACTTGCATCCCGTAGGGTCCGAGGGAACACCTTGTCAAGCCTGGAGATTTATCCACTGATTAATCTCGGGACAGCAAACACCACCTCCTCTGTAATCTGTACAGGGTCCATGAAGTGGATGCCACTTTGCCTCACTTTTGTAGACTCTGTGTCTGTCGCCTGAGTAAATACAGATGCAAAAAATTTATTTAAGATCTCCCCCGTCTCTTTCGGCTCCACACATGGATTACCATTCTGATCTTCGAGAGGACCAATTTTGTCCCTTGCAATCCTTTTGCTCTTAACACATCTGTAGAATCTCTTAGAATTCTCCTTCACTTTATCTGCTAAGGAAACATCATGCCTTCTTTTGTTCCACCTGATTTCTTACTTAAGTGTTCTCTTGTATTTCTTATACTCTATAAGCATCTCATTTGTTCCTACTTGCCTATATTTGCTATGCACCTCATTTGTTCCTTATTATCTTTACATTTTATTCTGACAGGCATGTACAAGCTTTGTACTCTCAAATTGTCACTTTTGAAGGTCTCCCACTTTACCAAGTACACCTTTGTCAGAAAACAGCCTGTCCTAATCTACATTTACCAGATCATTTTTGATACCATCAAATTTGGCCTTTGTCCAATTTAGAATCTCAACTTGTGTTCAGACCTATGTTTTTGCATATTTACTTTGAAACTAATGTCACTGTGGTCACTAGGTTTAAAGTGTTCCCCTACACCAACTTCTGTCACCTGCCCAGTCTCATTCCCGAATAGCAGAATGAAAACGTCAGGGTGTCGGGGCTGGAGGTGAGGGACGGGCTCAGTGCTCAGCTTGCTGCTCCATGAGATTTACTCATCTCCATACTGAACTGAAGCCATGACGTGCAACTAAAGGGCTCCTGAATCAGCTGCAGCGATTATTGGCTTTGTGGCTATGGACTTACTTTCATGAACTTTAGCTGCTTGCACATTTTGATTTTTTTTCCCTGTACATTGGGCGTTTGACAGTTTTTTCTTTAAATGGTTCTATTGGGTTTCTTTGTTTTTGTGGCTGCCTGTAAGGAGACAAATCTCAAGGTAGTATATAGTATATGCACTTTCATAAAAATATACTTTGACTATTAGACAAAGCAGGACATAATTCCCTTTGTTCTCACCTCCTACCCTACCAGCCTACACATTCTGTGAATAAGCCTTCACAATTTCCATCAGCTGAAATAAGATTCCACCACCATACATGTTTCTCTGTTCATTATTAGCACTTAAAAATTACCCTTCCCTTTATGACTCCCTGGTGTGTTCTTTAGTCTCCATTGACCAGCTGTCATATGGCACTTTCTTATGCAGCTATAGCTGATACAATACGTATTTGCTTGATGGGTTTCCTTTCCACTAGCTAGGGACCTAACAGCTTCTCTAGGTGAAACAACACTTTTCCCATTGAATGCACCACATTTATTGTTCAGAATGCAGTCTCATCCACACTGGAAAGGCAGATTGGGTGACTACTTTGAGGAGTACCTGCAATCAATCTTCTGAAATTATGCTGTTTCCTATTGACTTCCCCTTGAATTTTCCATCCCACTTTGACTTTTCTGCCCTCATGAACTGTTATAACAAAGCCCAAGACTCATTTGAGGAACTGCACCTCATACTCATGGGGGATGGTGCAAGCTTCCACATTTGGTCTGCAAATTCTACAACTTCAGGTATCTTGTCAGCATCAGACATTGCATTTTCACTCAAAGTCAATCATACTGATTCAATATTTCTCTTTCTGTAAGCAGTCTAACCTTCTATGCATGCCTCAAAGCCCTGCTAATTGCAACACATGCTTCTTTATGTTTATTATCAGCATCTAGCCATTTAGTTGGAGGACCTCACAGAAATACTAGCCTCACCCCACCACAAATATTATGTTCATTCTATCTCTCTTCTACCTTCCCTGCAAATTAAAACCAAATTGATGTCTCCACGCAACAGTTCTAATTAAAGGTCTTAACAAAAAACATTCATACATTTTTTTCCACAATGCTCATTAAGTTTTTACAGCACTTTGTTTTTAAACTGCAGAAAAGTTTTCAACACCAGTCTCATCACTTCTCCTTAATAAACTGTAAACCTAAATTAACTGGATAATGAGCAATTTGATCAAAAGGATACAAAAAACAGAAAAAGGAACAGAACTCGTAGGCAGTCCAATGTATTCAGCCATTCAATACGATTGCTGATTCTGTGTCTAGTTTCTTGTCCAACTCTCCTTTCCTGCAGTTACTTTGGTGTCCAAGAATCTTATGAATTTCAACCTTAATATACAAAGCAACTGAACACTGCTCTCAAAGCTGAAAAATTCCACAGATTTGTAACATTCAATATAAAGAAATTTCTCCTCAACTCAGTGCTATTTTGTAGTTCCTTTATTCTGACGTGAGATGCCCCAGAGCAGGGATACCCAACTTTTTTTATGCCATGGACCAATATCAATACTTGTAAGACATAGGAGCAGAATTAGGCTATCAAATCTGCTCCGTCATTCCATCATGGCAGATCTCAGATCCCAGTCAACCCCATACGCTTGGTTCTCATCATAACCTTTGATGCCCTGTCTGATTAGGGAACGATCAACTTCCAACTTAAATATACGCATGGACTTGGCCTCTGCCACAGTCTGTGGCGGAGCATTCCAGAGATTTACTACTCTCTGCCCAAAAAAATTCCTCCTTACCTCTGTTCTAAAAGGTTGCCCCTCAATTTTGAGGCTGTGCCCCCTACAGACAGACATAGTTTATTGATCCCGAGGGAAATTGGGTTTCGTCACAGTCACACCAACCAAGAATAGTGTAGAAATATAGCAATATAAAACCATAAATAATTAAATAATAATAGGTAAATTATGCCAAGTGGAAATAAGTCCAGGACCAGTCTATTGGCTCAGGGTGTCTGACACTCCGAGGGAGGAGTTGTAAAGTTTGATGGCCACAGGCAGGAATGACTTCCTATGATGCTCAGTGTTGCATCTCGGTGGAATGAGTCTCTGGCTGAATGCACTCCTGTGCCTAACCAGTACATTATGGAGTTAGTCCTGATGAAGGGTCGTGGCCCAAAACATTGACAATGCTTCTCCTTATAGATGCTGCCTGGCCTGTTGTGTTCCACCAGCATTTTGTGTGTGTTGTTTGAATTTCCAGCATCTGCAGATTTCCTCGTGTTTACACATTATGGAGTGGACGAGAGACATTGTCCAAGATGGCATGCAACTTGGACAGCATCCTCTTTTCAGACACCACTATCAGAGTCCAGTTCCACCCCCACAACATCACTGGCCTTACGAATGAGTTCTGGATGTCCCCACCAGAGGAAACATCCACCCTATCTAGTCCTTTCCACATTCGGTAGGCTTCAATGAGATCACACCCCAACACCTTGCATTCTTCTAAATTCCAATGAGTACAGGCTCACAGCTGTCAAATGCTCCTCATATGTAAACCCCTTCATTTCCAGAATAATCATCGTGAACCTCTTCTGGACTCTCTCCAACAACAACACATCCCTTCTGAGATATGGGGCTCAAAACTGTTGTCAATACTCCAAGTGCGACCTGACTACTGTCTTATAAAGGCTCAGCATTATCTCCTTGTTTTTATATTCTATCCCCCTTGAAATAAATACCAACATTACATTTGCCTTCTTTACCACAGACTCAACCTGTAAATTAACTTACTGGGAGTCTTGCATGAGGACTCCGAAGTCCCTCTACAGCTCCAATATTTGAAACTTCTCCCCATTTAGATAATACATTATTTTTCCTGTTACTAAAATTCATTATCATATATTTCCCAACACTATATTCCATCTGCCACTTTTTTGCCCATTCTTCCATTCTGTCTATATCCTGCTGCAACCACATTGCTTTCTCAGCACTAACTACCCCTCCACCTATGTTTGTATCATCTGCAAATTTTGCCACAAAGGCAGCAATTCAATTATCTAAATCACTGCCAAACAATGTGAAAAGTAGCAGTTGCAATACTGACCTCTGAGGAAGGCCACTAGTCACTAGCAGCCAACCACTCGCTGCCTCCTGCCTATCAGCCATTCTGCTATCCATGTGTTACGTACCCCGTATCTGGGCCACTTACCAGCAAAGATAGAGAGGTCCGTTGAAGTCTGATGGTACTATTTTTAACAGTATTTATTGATAAAAATACACAAAAATAATATCAATACAAACATATAGATAATATACATCGTCAATACTAAATCTAAAAGCGCGAGTATAATAATAATCAATAAGAAACAGCTCTATCGTTGTCTAGGGGATAATGTATTGTCCGATGGAAATATAAAAGTCATGTCAGTTCATTCAGGCCGCAGCTTTTGGTTGGAGAGAGAGACGATTTTTTTAGAACTTGCCCGTTTTCCTTTTTATGATGTCGATCCTTCGAAATGTCATCAGTGGTGATCTCTTCTTTAGCTAAGCCGTCTTCCGTGGTAGGGCCTCAATCCCGGGCAACGGGAAAGGACACACGTGGGCCCTCCACCGGCTGTTGCTATTAAACGCTGTCACGGGATTTCCAGCGTTTCTCCTGGTGCGTCTAAAGGGGTTGTTCCCCATTCCCTCTTTTATCCTGACTCACGGTGTCTCAGATGTCAATCAGGTTGGGATGATGCAATCCCTCAACAAACCCCCTCTGATCATTCCCTGAGGGCTTCCAGGAAGTACAGTACTCAATACACAATTCCATCTCCAAGAAACAATGGCCGTTTCCCGTGACTTTGTATCACTGAGAGGCCAGGACATTCCAAACCCTTTTGTGGATTCTGCGTGTCTTTCTCTCATTTCCTGGGTCCCCTGACCTGAATTAATAGCGATCTTGCGATTCTCAAAAAGGAGGGGGATACTTTGTACCCTTCGGCCCCTCAGAGTTGGGGCACAGGCGTAACACCCCCTTTCTTCAACACGTTTTTACCATCGGTAAAAATGAAGTAATATAGAGTCTTACAGGATTTTAGAATCTAACACGATACAAAAGTTTTTTTTTCTCTACAGAGTAATACAGTTATACATTCAATTCAGCATCTAAACAGTTAACGATTACATTGTCACTTCCTTTAATACCTTAACATCTTGTACCTTCCTAAATTCTTGTAGCATCAGACTCCAATTTAATAACCACCTATTTTTTTTATTTCTTATTTTCTTGGGCAAACAAAAACTAAAGAGTTGTCTTTATTATTCACATGCTTTGTCAAAATCCCTTAAAACCGGCTTCTGCTATTTAAAAATGGCGTCCCATTAACCCTCGCCTCTTTTCCAGTTAATTCCCTCGTGGTGAGCTTGTGCACCCTGGCGAAATAGGCTCGCCCACTCCTTTTATTTTATCAACAATGTGTTCCAAACTTAGACCATTTTCTGAATTTCCACACAGTTCTTTAATTTTACGCAAGGTGCTAGTTTTCTCTTCAGGACCCTTCAGGCTTTTAGGTCTCAATGCCAGTGATCCCTCTTTGTTCAAACAGCATTTCGAATTCTGCGGTTTCACACCACACTCTGGAATAACAATAGCGTGTGGGGCCCCTTTACCTTCCAACTCAACCTGTAATTGATTCACAGGCTTTGTGGTACCAAGCCATTGTCTCTGTAGCCTGGTTGCTGCTTCTGATATCAGTCCAGCCTTTAAATTTTCTTCATTCAATTTGGGAACTACACATTTCCCTTTTCCTTCAATAATAATATTCACCTCACCACCTGTTATCTCCTCACTAACTTTTAACACACCTTCGAGCACGAACACCTGGGAACTCTCACTTCCCACTATTACCAAGGTTAACCCTTTCTTCACTGAACCAAGTCCATCTGACCCGCAAGGACTGCATTCCTTTTCAACCGAATCAAATACCTCGGACTTTTCCTGAGCTCCATTACTAGGTTCGGTACTACGTGCATCCACATCTTGGACACACTCAAACGGGACATTTGCCTCTTCCAGGCTTTCAATACCCGTACCCTGTTCAAATTCTAAATTCCCCTGATCCTCCTAGCTACTCTCTGGGCAACTCCCTTCCAGAGTAAACTCAACCCCGCGGGCTGAAACAACCTCATCTGCCACCTCAGCAGACTCCTTCAAGGTAATGGCATCCTTTTCATCTAGGACTGCCCTCATCTCATTATCGGGAACACCTTTAGAATTTTCAACTTCTTCAAACAGATCTGCAAAGCCAGACAGATCATCCATGTCCAACTCTGTACCTTTTAACAGCTTTTTCTGTTTCTCATCTTCACTTCGTGCCTCTATAAATTTTCTCCTGGCTAAGGGCAGGACTACCTCTTCGCCCTTACTCTCTTTCACTTTACTACTCTCCGTTTTACCACCTTCTAAACCCTCGTGGTACAGGGTCGGTAAAAACGTCTCGGCCAAATCGATACTGGCTGGATTTAAACTGCTCCCTTTCTCAGCTGCCTTTCTCGACATGCTATGAGTGATCACGCATCACGCATCACGGGATAGATCTTGGAATCTAGGGGCAGGACCTCCACCGGCTATCTCATCAGCGTCATTGCTGACCAAACCTTACCACCAGCTAAATCATTACCCAGAAGGACGTCCGCGTCAGTTCTCAGGAATTCTGATCGCACCCCCATTTCAACTGGTCCAGATACTAGCTCACAATTCATAATGATCCTATGCAAGGGCACCGTTTCCATCTCTTTTCCTATTCCTTTCACAGCTACCATTCCCGTCTTGCGACCAAAATCCAGTACCTTACTGCTAATCAATGACAGTTCAGCGCCCGTGTCTCTCCAGATCCGCACGAGAACTGGTGAGTCTCCCTCTCTCACAGACACGGTTCTGTTTGACATACAAGTCTCAGACCCTTCTTGTACTCTGTCTACCCAGGGCTCTCTTGTCAATTTACTGATTACCACGGCACATTCTATAGGGACTGCTGCTTTCCATTTTCCTGTCTCCTTCCTCGGAGCAAAGCACCTAGATGCAATATGTCCCCCCTTTCCACAATTAAAACAGGTCAAGCCCGGAAATCCCTTGCTGTCTTGCCTCTCCTCCTCAATCTTACCACTAGCTCCCGGCGGGACCTCTGCCTCAGCCGGCGGGCTTTCTCTATCGTTCCCATGGTCTCTCTGGTAACCTTTATTCAAGGAAAACTTTGTCTTCTGGGTTAAGGCATATTCATCTGCGAACCTAGCAAATTCGGAGATGGACTTATTCGGCTTCTCATTCAAATACATCCGGATATCCTCCGAAACACAACCTTTAAATTCCTCAATCAGAATTAACTCCCTGAGACACCAAAAATTCTCTTCCACTGTTTCTGCTGTACACCAACGATCCAAGAGCACTCGGAGGCAAACTCGGTATACGTCTGATTCCACCCTTTCTTTAAATTTCTGAACTTTTGTCTATCCGCTTCAGGTACCAATTCGTAAGTCCGGAGAATGGCCTCCTTTACTTTGGCATAATTCTCCGCCTCTTCCTCCTCCATGGACAAGGCCGCATATGCCCGTTGTGCCTTCCTTTTTAACACACTTTGTAACAGCGCCACCCACTGCTCTTTGGGCCACTTCTGATTCATTGCCACCTTTTCAAAGAGCAAGAAATAACTATCAACATCCGTCTCCTCGAACGGAGGTGCTACCCTCAACTCCCGACTAACATTAAACTGCTCCTCTCGGTCTGACCCTTGAACTCTTCGCTCTTGCCTTAACTTCTCCATATCCAAGTCATGTTGCCTCTGTCTCTCTGCCTCCTCATACTCTCTCTCCTTCTCGGCTCTCTCCCTCTCTTTCTCAGCTGCTTCCAGCTGTTTTAACTGAATTTCATGCTCTCTTTGCTTCTCAGCTCTGTCCTGCTCTTTTTTCACCTCTAACTCCTTTAGCTGGAGCTCATGCTCCCATTTCACTTCTAACTCCTTTAGCTGGAGCGCATGCTCCCTTTGTTTGTCGGCTCTTTCTTTCTCTTTCTCAGCTGCTTTCAGCTGCTTTAACTTAATTGCATGTTCCAACCTTAATTTCTCCAACTCTAACTGAGCCGTCCCACTAGCTGGTACTTTTTCAGGGATATTTTCCAATACCTCAGCTGTAAGCACATTCTTCCCAATATAATACTGAGTTATGGCCCTTCGCACCTCCCGCTTTTTCATTGACAACCTCACCTCTGCGAGGTTTAGTCCCTTCACCATATTTATCAAGTCCGATTTGGTGGCTGCCTCTAGCGCCTCCAGAGTCGGGTTTCCTATAAATTCGTCTACGTCCATCTTTGCTGGTTTCTCGTCTGGCTACCCGCGTACCAGATCCAAGTTTGGACTTACAAGCCCGATTCACTGGCCCCCCAATTTGGTGTCAAATCCCGAGACGAGAACCTCAAGTTGTTACGTACCCCATAACTGGGTTACTTACCAGCAAAGATAGAGAGGTCCGTTGAAGTCTGATGGTACTATTTTTAAACAGTATTTATTGATAAAAATACACAAAAATAATATCAATGCAAACATACAGATAATATACGTCGTCAATACTAAATCTAAATGCGCGGGTATAATAATAATCAATAAGAAATAGCTCTATCGTTGTCTAGGGGATAATGTATTGTTTGATGGAAATATAAAAGTCATGTCAGTTCATTCAGGCTGCAGCTTTTGGTTGGAGAGAGAGACGTTTTTTTAGAACTTGCCCGTTTTCCTTTTTATGATGTCGATCCTTCGAAATGTCGTCAGTGGTGATCTCTTCTTTAGCTAAGCCGTCTTCCGTGGTAAGGCCTCAATCCCGGGCAACGGGAAAGGACACACGTGGGCCCTCCACCGGCTGTTGCTATTAAACGCTGTCACAGGATTTCTAGCGTTTCTCCTGGTGCGTCTAAAGGGGTTGTTCCCCATTCCCTCTTTTATCCTGACTCACGGTGTCTCAGATGTCAATCAGGTTGGGATGATGCAATCCCTCAACAAACCCCCTCTGATCATTCCCTGAGGGCTTCCAGGAAGTACAGTACTCAATACACAATTCCATCTCCAAGAAACAATGGCCGTTTCCCGTGGCTTTGTATCACTGAGAGGCCAGGACATTCCAAACCCTTTTGTGGATTCTGCGTGTCTTTCTCTCATTTCCTGGGTCCCCTGACCTGAATTAATAGCGATCTTGCAATTCTCAAAAAGGAGGGGGCTACTTTGTATCCTTCGGCCCCTCAGAGTTGGGGCACAGACTTAATACATGACAGTATCTTTCCTGTAATTCCATAGGATTTTATCTTGTTAAGCAGCCTCATGTGTGGCACCTTATCAAACAAGTAAATGACATCCACTGCCTCTCCTTTGGGGACTTGATAGAGGTCTACAAGATTATGAGAGGCATGGATAGGGTGGATAGTCAGTACCTGTTTCCCAGGGCACCAATAGCAAACACCAGAGGGCATATGTACAAAATTAAGGGAAGGAAGTTTAGGGGAGACATCAGGGGTAAGTTTTTTACACAGAGGGTTGTGAGTGGCTGGAATGACTTGCCAGGGATGGTGGTGGAAGCTAAAACATTAGGGGTATTTAAGAGCCTCTTGGACAGGCACATGGATGAAAGAAAAATGGAAAGTTATGGGGTAGTGTGGGTTTAGTACTTTTTTTAAAGAATTATATGGGTCAGCACAACATGGAGGGCTGAAGGGCCTGTACTGTGCTGTAGTGTTCTATGGTTATACCAACCAATCTCTAAATTTGCTATTGGTGCCCTGGGAAACAGGTACTGACTATCCACCCTATCCATGCCTCTCATAAATGGGTTGGTGCTTGTGTATTGTAATACAGTTAGGGAGTGGGCTGAGGTGTGCGTATTGTAATGTAGTCAGGGGTGTGGGTTGAAGTGTGTGTATTTTACAGAATGCAGACCGGAGTGGGTTGAAGTATGTGTATTTTACAGAATGTAGACGGGGGTGGGTTGAAGTGCGTGCATTGTAATGCAAGGCACATCAGGAACAAATTATTTTTATTTATTTGGAGGAACAGGCCCTTTGATTTTCACCAGCCCTCAACCCACCAACAAGTCTGATTTAACCCTAACCTAATCGCAGGACAATTTACAATATCCAATTAATCTTACCAGTAAGTCTTTGGTCTGTAGACCCAGAGAAAACCTAGACATTCCATAGGAGGTTGAACTGAGAGTCCTTCCAGTGGATGTTGGGATTGAACTTTGAACTCCAATAGCATTGCCCAAAATACTACTCTACCATGGCACCCAAAGTTGATGAACTTAGACAATGTGTCAGTACATGGAATTACAACGTTGTGACCATTACAGTAGCTTGGCTGTCACAAGGGCAGGAATGGCTGCTCAGTGTTCTGGGGTGGATGTTTCAAAATGGATGAGGAGGTTATTAAAGAGATGGAGGAGTGGCATTGCTAATGAGGGATGGTATCACAACTGTAGAAAAGGAGAATGTCACGAAAGGATTGTCAGTGTGGATGGAAGTCAGAAACAGTAAGGGAGCAATGACTCTATAGGAAGTACTCTGTAGACTCTCCCATTAGCAACAGGAATGCTAAGATATAGATCGGAAGGCAGAATTTAGAAAGGGGCAAAAATAACAGGGTTGTTGTCACAAGTGACTTCAACTTCCCTTATATTGATTGGCACCTCCTTAGTGCAAAAAGTTTAGATTGGGTGGAATGTGTTTGGTGTGTCCAGGAAGGACTCATGAGACAATATGCTGACAGGCCAACTAGGGGAGAGGCCTGTGCATGCGACTCTTTCATCTCTGTGCTGCGGTTCCCTGTGGCTTTGGAAAATAAATGATGAGTATTTAATTAAAATGTATTTTATGTTAGTTTGTTAGTTTTTGAAATATAATTCTAAATTTGAAGATTATGGTGATCTTGTACAATCTAAATAAAACGTGTTTTTTGTCGCTATTAATATACGTCGCCTGACACCCGCCAGTGCGCGATTTCTTTAATTTTTCGATCCAAGGTCGGCTAACTATGGAGAATTCTAAAAAAAGAAAAGTGACTGAAGAAAACAGAACGTTTAATGATACGTGGGCAGATTCATTTGCTTTCACTGCTGACGAGACTGGTTTACCGGTATGCTTAATATGCAATGAGAAACGAGCAAACAACAATAAGTCAAAAGTCGCAAGATATTTCCAGAATAAACACGCAGCCTTTGCTCAAAAATATCCGGATGGAGATGAGAGAAAAAAATCCGTTTCGGAACTGATGGGGAAGGTTGATCTGAGCAAAAATCATTTCAAGAAGTGGATGAAGTCTGGAAAATCAACTACATATGCTAGTTTTGTCGCCGTTCAGGAAATAGTCAGGCACAGGAAGCAGTTTACAGATGGTGAATATATAAAATAATCTTTCATTAAGATTTCAGAACATCTATTCACGGACTTTAAAAACGAGTGAAATTGTGCAGAAAATCAGGGATATGCCCTTCTCTGCAAAGACTGTCAAAGACAGAACCATAAAAATGGCAGAAGACATCACAAGACAGCAAATTAAAAACATCAATTCAGCTGCGGCCTACTCGATTGCCTGTGACGAGTCAAAAGACAAAGGTGATATTGAACAAATACCACTGTTCTGCCGGTAAGTAAACTCTGCCGGGCCACAGGAAGAAATGATTGAGTTGATACCTCTAAAAGGCCAAACACGGGGGGAGGACATCTGTGAGGCTGTCTTGAATTGTTTAAGAGCCAAAGGAAAAAAGACCACCCACCTGGTGTCAGTAGCTACTGATGGGGCACCAAGTATGACAGGAGCACACAAGGGATTTGTGGGTTTACTGCAGAAGTCGCTGGACAGAAAGCTGCTGACTTTTCACTGCATCTTGCACCAAGAGGCACTGTGCGCTCAAGCATTTCCTCCTGAATGCACAGAAGTAATGGATGCTGTCATTCAGATTGTCAATAAAATAATGGCAAAAAGTTTAAATCACCGTCAATTCCGTTTGTTACTGGACGAGCTGGAAAGCGCATATTCTGATCTCCTGCTGCACAACAAAGTCCAGTGGCTGTCAAGAGGGGAGGTGCTGAGACGCTTTGTCGCGTGTCTGGAAGAAGTGAAAACTTTCCTGGGCAGCAAAGGTCTCACCTTTCCTGAGCTGGAACAGCCAGAGTGCCTGTAAAAGCTACATGGTGGACATGACAGTGCACCTGAACACGCTGAACACAGCTCTTCAGGGGAAAGGACGCACAGCCCTACACATGTTGGAGGATGTTTTGGCATTCGAGCGCAAGTTGACAGTGCTTGCCAGAGATTTACAGAAAGGCACATTGTCTCACTTCCCCAATTTGAGAGAGTTCAAACAAGCTCACGACATGATAAATTCGGAGTATTTACATTCTGCAATCATCGCAATGCAAACATCGTTTGGGAAACACTTCTGTGAGTTCAGAGAGGTAAAAAACACATTATACTTCCCGCTCACTCCCCTAAGCATCGATCCATCCCTACTGAATACGACTGCATTAGCAGGTGTGAGTCAACCTGATCTTGAGATGGAACTGGCCGACATCGCCGACAAAGACATATGGGTGTCCAAGTTTAGACGCTTGACAGCAGACCTTGAAGATGTTGCCCGTCAGAAGGCCGTTCTTGCTCAGAATCATAAATGGAGTGATATTGAAAACCTCCCCAAACCGGACAAACTTGTGTTCGAAACATGGAATGCTATCCCCGACATTTATGTAAACATTAAAAAGTATGCGCTTGGATCTGTCGATCCAAGTCCTGTCGATCTTTGGATCCACATATGACTGTGAGTAGGTGTTCTCCAACATGAACTTTATTAAAAACAAACATCGTGCACGCCTCACAGATGACAGCTTGCGATCCTGTGTAAAGATGAAGGTGACGTCATACAGCCCTGATGTGCAGATGCTGTGCGCTGAGGTCCAGGAGCAGAAATCCCATTAACCAAATATGATAAATATTTTAATTGCCTATTATTTTACGTATATTCATATTTTTTCATTGTTCAGTTAAATAGTCCTTTTATTTTTCAGGTTGACAGCTGGCTGATGTTATTTTTGGTTTGCTGCTGGCGGACAATTTAAGTTCGGCGTTTTTCATAAATACAAGAAGAACTCAAATAGACATTGAGTATTTTACTTAAAAGTAACCTTCAACCCAACGTCTTTTTTTCGGAGTTCAAAATGTTTTTGTTGCATGCAGAAATGTAACTTCGTTTTCTCTGCAGGAGTTCATCGATTTCATAAATGCAACACATTATAGTTTGTTTATACATAGCATAAAGGCAAAAAAAACGTTGTATGCAGTGTTATTTCATTTTAAATGTCAAACGAGTTTTGTGGCTCCCAGTGTTTTCTTTTCTGTGGGAAACGGGTCCAAATGGCTCTTTCAGTGGTAAAGGTTGCCGACCCCTGGTCTAGGGAATCTCTTAGTGGGAGAGCATTTCAATGATAGTGACCACAACTCCCTGATCTTTTCCTACAGCCTTGAACAGAGATATGAGCAGAATACATGGAACAGTATTTAACTGGGTGGGGAGAAGAATGACACTGTTAGACAGAAACTTGGTAGTGTAACTAGAAACAGGTGTACCAAGGGAAATACAGAACTGAAATGTGGATGTTGTTTAGAAAGCACTTGTATGGGGTTCTCTACAGGTTTGTCCCATTGTTCAGATGGTAGGGTGAAGAACCATACTTAACAAAAGATGTGAAATGTCTGGTCAAGAGGAAGAAAGTTTACTTAAGATTTAGAAAGCAAGGATCAGACAGGGCTCTGGGGAGTCACAAAGTAGCCAGGAAGGAGCTTAAGAATGGACAGGAGAGCTTGAAGGGGGCATGAGAAGGCCTTGGTGAGTTGGATTCAGGAAAATCCCAAGGCGTTCTACACCTCGAGAAAGAACGAGAGTGAGGAGAGGACCTATCAAGGACTGAAGAGGAAATGAGCCTGAAGTCAAAGGAGGTTGGGGAGGTCTTAACGAATACTTTGTTTCAGTATTCACCAGTGAGAGGGACCATGATGTTTGTGAGGACAGTGTAATGCAGGTTGAGATGCTAGAACATATCGCCATTAAGAAGCAGGGTGTGATTGAATTTTTGAAAAACATTAGGATAGATTAGTCCCAGGGCTGGGTGGGATATACTCAACATTACAATGGGAAGTGAGGGAAGAGATTGTTGTACCTTTGGCGATGATCTTTGAATTCTCACTGTCTGGGGCCAGGTGATTGGAGGGCAGCAAATGCTTTTGCCTTCATTCAAGAAAGGGTGTAGGAATAAACCAGAGAATTATGAAAAAACTAATAATAATAAAAAGATTTAGAAAGAAAAAGAAAAGAGAATTATGGACCAGTGACTCTTTATAAATCAGTGGTGAGCAAATTATTGGAGGTCAGTGACAAGTGATGTTCCACAGGAATCTGTTCTGGGGCCCTTGCTCTTTGTCATTTTAATAAATGATTTGGTGAGGAAATGGAAGGGTGGGTTAGTAAGTTTGCAGATGACTTAAAGTTTGGAGTCGTGGCTAGCGTAAAAGGTTGTCATACATTATAACAGGACTTTTACAAGATGTAGGCTAGAAAAGTTCAACTGGAAAAGCGTGGAGAGATTTACTTTGGAAGGTTGAACGAAAGCAGAAAATAAGGTTAATGGTAGCTTTCTCAACAGTGTGGAGGAACATAGGAGTTGATGTCCATTAATTCCTCAAAGTTGTCATGCAACTTAATCAGGTTATTAAAGTGTATGGTTTCAGCCCAAAACGTCGACTGTACTCTTTTCCTAGATGCTGCCTAGCCTGCTGAGCTCCTCCATTATTTTGTGTGTGCTCTATCAAATCCTGGAATGCTGCATTCAGTTCTGGTCACCCAATCATAGGAAGGATATGGTAGCTGTAGAGGGGACCCAGAGAGAATTTACCAGGGTGTAGCCTGGATAAGAGAGCATGTCTAATGAGAATAGGCTGAATAAGCTTGGGCTTTTCTCTTTGAAATGAAGGGGGGTGAGAAGTGACTTGATACTGGCATACAAGATGAATGATAGACAGAATGGATAGACAAAGACATTTTTCTGGGTGATTTCTTTTTTAGCACACAGAAAGTGGTGGGTGCACGGACTGCTCTGCCAGGAGTAATGGTAGAGGCAGACACATTAGTGACATTTAAGAAACATCTCAGATAGGCACATGGATAATTGAAAAGTGCAAGGCTATGTAGGAGGGAAGGGTCAGATTGATGTTAGAGTAGGTTATAATTGGCACAGCATTGTCAGTGGAAGGGCCTATACTGTGCTATAGTGTTCCATTTTCAATGAAAATGCATCACTGATTTTATGCTCAGGTTACAAATGGAAGGCTGTTCTGAAACTCCATAAAATCTTTATATAGAATATAAAAGCAAGAATATAATGCTGAGGCTTTAGAAGACACTGGTTAGACTGCACACAGATTATCATGACCAGCTTTGGGCCCCTTATTGGAGTAAAGATGTGTTCTCATTGGAGAGATTCCAGAGGAGGTTAATAAAAATTATCCCAGGATCGAAAGGGTTAATGCATTAAAAGTATTTGATGGCTCTGGGCCTGTACTCTTTGGAGCATGGAAGAACAAGGGAGGTCTTTCACTGAAACCTAACGAACAGTGGAAGACCTAAGATAGAGTGGAAGTGGATGTTTACTCCAATGGGAAGAATTTACTTATCCAGGAAGTGCTGAATCTGTGGAATTTATTGCCACAGACAGCTGTGGCCAAGTCACTGGGTATATTTAAAGCAGAAATTGACAGGTTCTCAATGAGTAAGGCAACAAAGGTCATGGGGAGAAGGCAGGCGAATGGGGTTGAAAAGGATAAAAATTAATCATGATGGAATGTCAGAAAGACTTAATGAGCCATATGCCTAATTCTGCTCATACATCTTATGGTCTCATTAACATTTCCTTATTTTGTATTCCAATTTTCTAACTTCTGTTTTAATGATCTATTTTCTATCTAAATGCCCTCTTAAGGTGAAACATGGAGATATATACAGATGGATGACTTTCTTTCGTTATGATCCAAGAAGCAAATGCCTGCATGAAGCACATCCTAAACAGCATTTCAAGTTGAAGTTTAACCATACATGAATACCACCAAATGAAACAGCATTCCTCCAGGTCCAAGGTGCAAAGCTAACACAGAACAAGGCACATAGAGCACAAATAAGATAGCAAATAGTCACACAAGAAATATATAACATAGTCCATCCATGAGTGACATATCCTGTTGATAGATAGCACATGGATGTTGCTGAGAAGAACAAGCCCTCAGCAATCCACAGATGAATGCATGCAAACCAGCTTGTCGTCCACCAAGCAAACACTGGAAGGCAGCGTCGATAGGAGGGACCTGGCCCCAATCCAATATGACACCACATCACACTGCCTCCAGCATCTCCCCTCCATGGAGGCTGCAACAGGCTACTCCACTGTTTGGGCATGGCTGCTCAATAACAATTAAATTTGCGTTACACAAATGCCAGACAATCTTCATCAATACAAGGAAGGCGTAACTACACAAGACATTCACCACTACAATTACCAGGTACCCCACCATCAACATCCTGTTGATTGCAATTAATCAAAATTTGAAATCATGAAAATACCATGGCTCCGAGAGCAGTTCAAACAATGGGTATCCCTTGTTGAATGAGACACCAGTATCTTTCCAATATCTGCAAGGAACAAGTCCAGAATGTTATGGAAATCAGTCCACTTGCCCAGCAGTGTGTAGCTACAGTAGGACTTATCAACCAAACATGACCAAGCAACTGCTTGAATAGGAGTCATGATTGGTACTGTAGTGCAATAAGTGATAGATTACCTTCTCAACCTACAACCTCTACCGAAGGGCAGCATAGGAATCTCAGATCTGTGATCTCAGGTCCTCTTCAGGACCCACACATCAACTTGGAAATATTCCACAATTCTTCACAACTGTAACATCTAAATCCTGTAATCTTTATGCCTAAAGCACTGTTAGATTATCTTCAGTAAAAGGACTATGGCATTTTCTGAGAATGGCTTAGTGCCATATGTTCAAGGCCAATGATAGATATACAAATTTGGACTATGCTTCTGACATTGCATACTATAAATCAATTAGTAAAAAGAGATAATACTCATGAAAAAACAGTTGAACATTAGTAATTAATGAATATCTAAAAGGTCAGGATAAAATAGTTGGCAAGTTAGGGTACAGGTTTCCAAGGAGAGCTGTGCCAGCAGCAGCTCATTTTAGCAGTCGATATTTCCACAAGGAAAATTCACAGGTGTTTGGTGTCATGATAACATCCTTTTCCTCAATGTCAGCAAAACAAAAGAGCGAGATTGACTTCAGGAAGGGACAGTGCACATGCTCCTATCTACACTAATGGTGTTGAGGTTGAGAGCTTCCAGTTCCTGGGAGTGACTATCACTAATAGCATCCTGGTTCAACCATGGCAGAGGTCATTGCTGAGAGAAAGCCTCTATTTTTCAGGAGGCGAAAAGACATTTGGTATACCCCCATCAACTCTTACACATTTTTAATCAATGCACCACAGAAAGCATCACAGAATACATAATGGCTTGGTATGACAAATTGCCGTGAAAGTGACAAGAAACTGTAGGGAGTTGTCGACATGACTCAGTACATCACAAAACTTAACCAAAACTGGACTCTGTTATATATTGGCTGCTTTGCTAATACAGTGAGAAATATAATATAAGACCCTAAGCACCCTGACATCCTCTTTTCTCCTTCTCCATCAAGAAGATACAAAAAACATAGAAACACATACCACAAGGTCAAGGACAACATCTAATCCACTGTTAAGACTACTGAAGAGATAAGTTGGACTACTGACCTCACAATCCACCTCAGTATTATTTTGCACCTTATTGTTTACCTGTACTGCCCTTCCTCTATATATCTACTTTATTCTGCATTCTATTATTGTTTTACCTTGTTCTATCTCAATGCCCTCTGCATTGATCTGCTCTGTATGAGCAGCATGTGAGACAGGTTTTTCCACTGTATATCTGTACATGTGACAACAACAAAACAAATCCGGTTCCAATTCCAAATGTAGGCAGCAATGGATTGAAGTGGTAATGGAGAATGTGCATATCCAAAGTTAACGTGACTACAGTCATTGCTTTGATACAAATCATATAGATCCATTTTAGCTTTTGTGAAGTGGCACTGGGGCACACTGCAGATTTACTCATTGGTATTATTTTAATCAAGAAAGCATTACTCCTTCAATAACATTATATCAAAGGCAGCAGAAATGGAAAATAAACTAGCAGCAATCAAATTTTAAATAATAGTCAAGCTTGAACAGTAAGTTCTGGGGAAAAGTTATTGGAATAGCACACATGATTCTCTAACTTCAGATTCCCCTGTGTTGCACTGTTCACGTCAACATCAAACACAACCTTGGGCAGCCTGCAAGTGTTGCTTCACATTCCAGTGCCAACATGGTATGGCCACCATGTTCACAGGACAACAGCAAAACAAACCCTGTTCCTCCCTACCACCTGCAAAAGCCCATACACAGACAGTCCTCCAACCTGATGTCTTCAGCCTCCAGTGCACTCAGACTCAGACTCTCTGGGCCTTCACCTTCCATTGTGGACTTACAGAACAGGTTTTTGGCCATAAAGCCTCGACTTCCAATCGACCTTTGGCATCAACTCAGGATTTGCCAATGATGATAAATGAAGACCCTGGACGTGGACTCTGAATTCTAGGGCTTGAACACCAATGATCGGGATCCCAAACACTACACCTCCAACTCCAATGTTGCCAAATCAGGGTCACTGTTACTTGTGCCTCCTGGCCACATGGAACTCCGATCCAGAAGATGCCGTCGACTTGCTGACCTGAAGGGTGGGGGGCCACCATCACTGGTCTGCCAGTCTGACATACAATCACGGATGTCCTTCGTCTTACATTCATGTCACTGACCTTTGAACTCTAAGCAAAGGCCTAGATTCCTAACTACCCATCTTCCTATCCCTAACACAAATCTGACACTCAACTCTCCTCTAACCTCAAAACCATCTTACGAGCCCAAGAAACAATTAATCTGAGCCATGACCTCAGAGACCACAACTCGGCATTATCTTCATCGTAAAGTCCTCAGTTTTATATACCTCAAGGGTCACCTCTCAGCCTCTGATGCTCCAAAGGAAACAGTCCCAGCTTATCTAGCTTCTCCTTCTAACTCAAGCCCTCCCACTCCCAGAAACATCCTGGTGAATCTTCTCTGCACCTTTTCCAAGTTAATCACATCCTTGCTTTTGTATGGTGACCCCCAAGTGACCACCAACTTCTTGTACATTTGCAACTCCTTTACTGAATGCCGTCAGGGGAGAACCATAGAACACTACCGCACAGTACAGGCCCTTCAGCTCTCCATGTTGTGCCGACCCATATAATTCTTTAAAAAAAGTACTAAACCCACACTACCCCATAACCCTCTATTTTTCTTTCATCCATGTGCCTGTCCGAGAGGCTCTTAAATACCCCTAATGTTTTAGCCTCCACCACCATCCCTGGCAAGTCATTCCAGCCACTCACAACCCTCTGTGTAAAAAACCTACCCCTGATGTCTCCCCTAAACTTCCCTCCCTTAATTTTGTACATATGCCCTCTGGTGTTTGTTATTGGTGCCCTGGGAAACAGGTACTGACTATCCACCCTATCTATGCCTCTCATAATCTTGTAGACCTCTATCAAGTCCCCTCTCACTCTTCTATGCTCTAAAGAGAAAAGTCCCAGGTCTGCCAACCTTGCTTCATATGACTTGTTCTCCAATCCAGGCAACATCCTGGTAAATCTCCTCTGCACCCTCTCCATAGCTTCCACATCCTTCCTATAATGAGGTGACCAGAATTGAACACAATACTCTTAAGTGCAGTCTCACCAGAGATTTGTAGAGTTGCAACATGACCTCTCTACTCTTGAACTCAATCCCCCTGTTAATGAAACCTAGCATCCCATAGGCCTTCTTAACTACCCTATCAACCTGTGCAGCGACCTTGAGGGATGTATGGATTTGAATCCCAAGGTCCCTTTGTTCATCCATACTCTTAAGTAACTGACCATTAATCCTGTACTCAGTCTTCTGGTTTGTCCTTCCAAAATGCTTCACCTCACAATTATCCAGATTGAACTCCATCTGCCATTTTTCTGCCCAACTCTGCAGCCTGTCTTGTAACTTTCAACAACCTGCAGCTCCATCCACAACCCCTCCAATCTTCGTATCATTCGCAAACTTACTCACCCATCCTTCCGCCTCTACATCCAGGTCATTTATAAAAAATCATAAATTGCAGGGGTCCCAGGACATATCCCTGCGGCACTCCATTAGTCATTACTTCATTACTTCGAAGTGACTACTTCACTAGTCCAGAAGTAGCAGGATATATTGTCAGCTGAAGCTTACTGACTGTCAAAAGGTGCAAAAGTGAAATTTCCACCATACTTTTGTTTTCTCCTTCAATGGGGATTTTATTCTTTTTCTCCTATCATTTAACATTATTTGGCCAAAAATCAATTAGACTGCAACACACACAAAATGCTGGTGGAACGCAGCAGGCCAGGCAGCATCTATAGGTATAAGTACAGTCGACGTTTCGGGCCGAGACCTTATGTCAGGACTAACTGAAAGAAGAGATAGTAAGATATTTGAAAGTGGAAGGGGGAGTGGGAGATTTGAAATGATAGGAGAAGACAGGAGGGGGAGGGATGAAGCTAAGAGCTGGGAAGTTGATTGGCAAAAGGGATACAGAGCTGGATAAGGGAGAGGATCATGGGGTTGGAGGCCTAGGGAGAAAGAAAAGGGGATGGGAGCACCAGAAGAAGATGGAGAGCAAGGAGTGATTATGAGAGGGACAGAAAGAGAAGAGAGAGAAAAAAAGGGGGAAATAATAAATAGATAAATAAATAAATAAATAAATAAATAAATAAGGAATGGGCTAAGAAGGGGAGGAGAGGGCATTAACAGAAGTTAGAGAAATCAATGTTCATGCCATCAGGTTGGAGGCTACCCGGAAGGAATATAAGGTGTTGTTCCCCCAACCTGGGTGTGGTTTCATCTTGACAGTAGATGAAGCCATGGATTGACATATCAGAATGGGAATGTGACGTGGAATTAAAATGTGTGGAATGTGTGGATCCTGCTTTCTCTGGCAGACGAGTGTAGATGTTCAGCAAAACGGTCTCCCATTTTGCTTCAGGTCTCACCAATATATAGAAGGCCACAATGGGAGCACCGGAGGCAGTATATCACACCAGTCACACAGGTCACACAGGTAAAGTGTCGCCTCACCTGGAAGGACTGTCTGGGGCCCTGAATGGTGGTGAAGGAGGAAGTGTAAGGGCAGGAGCAGCAATTGTTCCACTTACAAGATTAAGCGCCGGAAGGGAGATCAGTGGGAAGGGATGCGGGGGGGGAGGGAACGAATGGACAAGGGAGTCGCGTAGGGAACGATCCCTGCAGAAAGCAGAAAGAGAGGGGGTAGGGAAAGATGTGCTTGGTGGTGGGATCCCGTTGGAGGTGGCGGAAGTTACAGAGAATTATATGTTGGACCCAGAGGCTGGTGGGGTGGGAGGTGATGACAAGGGAAACCCTATCCCTGGTGGGGTGGCAGCAAGATGGGGTGAGAGCAGATGTGTGTGAAATGGGAGTTGCATTTGAGAGCAGAGTTGATGTCCTGAATGGTGGGGAGTCGGCTGGTGTGATATACTGCGTCCAGTGCTCCCGGTGCGGCCTTTTATATATTGGTGAGACCCGACACAGACTGGGAGACTTTCGCTGAACACCTACGCTCTGTCCGCCAGAGAAAGCAGAATCTCCCATTGGCCACACATTTTAATTCCATGTCCCATTCCCATTCTGATATGTCTATCCATGG
Organism: Hypanus sabinus; assembly: GCF_030144855.1. Taxonomy (NCBI): domain Eukaryota; kingdom Metazoa; phylum Chordata; class Chondrichthyes; order Myliobatiformes; family Dasyatidae; genus Hypanus; species Hypanus sabinus. The sequence goes on from NC_082707.1 coordinate 108,610,534, forward strand.
CCTCCTCTATTGTCAAGGTGAAGCCACACTCAGGTTGGAGGAACAACACCTTATATGCCAGCTGGGTAGCCTCCAACCTGATGGCATGAACATTGACTTCCGTTCATGCCCCTCCTCCTTTTCTTACACCATCCCTTATTTATTTATCTATTTATTATTTCCCCCCTTTTTTTCTCTCTCTGTCCCTCTCACAATCACTCCTTACCTGCTCTACATCTTCCTCTGGTGCTCCCCTCCCCCTTTCTTTCTCCCTAGGCCTCCCTTCCCATGATCCTCTCCCTTCTCCAGTTCTGTATCTCTTTTGCCAATCAACTTTCCAGCTCTTAGCTTTATCCTCCCTCTCCTGTCTTCTCCTATCATTTTGGATCTCCCCCTCCCACTTTCAAATCTCTTACTATCTTTTCTTTCAGTTAGTCCTGACGAAGGATCTCAGCCCAAAACGCTGACTGTACTTCTTCCTATAGATGCTGCCTGGCCTGCTACGTTCCACCGGCATTTTGTGTGTTGCTTTAATTTCTAGCATCTGAAGATTTCATGTTTGCATTTTTAGACTGTAGGTAATCTGCCCCAACTCCACAATACTCCACATCAAATCCTACATTTATGTCTATTTGCCTATTTGCTATTTTGCTAATAGGCCTGAATGCCTATTTAGCCTACATATCCACTGGTAACTTCTTTCTCCCATCTACACATTTTCATTAACTTAGTTGAAAACTTACTTGAAAACTTTTATTGACATTTGTTCCATCATGCAATTCATAACTTACTGAAGATACAGCTAACAATTTTTTCAGTGACACATCATTATATGTAACACCAATTCCACAATCTTCTACATTACAAAGTCACTCATTTAACACTTGATGTTTGACCAAGATCAAGGTTAATAGTAACAAAGCCAAAGCTGGTTACGTTTGCAATACTAAAAATATTTTATAGAACAGCACACTATCAGTGAAACTCTACGTACAACTGCACCTCAATATTTGTTTTTCACACATATAATGTTTTATAGTATAGCACTGTTGTAAACTACAATCCAGATAGAAAGTGATTGATTCAATCCTCATTCTATTAAATACCATCTCCAAGTAACACAGTTTTGTTGTGTCTTACTAATATGACTCCATGGAAGATTCTGCTAAGGATGCCGGCATAAGGCTTCCTTTGCCTTAGCAATAAATCAGTGGAGATATGAAGTCCTAGAGTCCATGTCCTGTCTCTGCAAGATGGGGAATGCCATGCTACAATCATGGGCAAGAGGAGAAATAATGGTGCAAGAAAATTAAAACAAAACCCCACCATTGCAGCCCATTTAGCTAGCACAGATAAGATGCTACATTCGTACTCCAGCGTGCAGTGGAGTACAAAACAAACCTGAACTATTTCATGTACTTAAAGTACAAGAGTCAGCAACCATAAATCATGACAAAGTGCAACACCAAGCTAGGAGCAGCAAACTACAAAGAACATTAGTTAAGCAACATAAAAGCTAGTATTTTCTGATATTATGTGCAATTTTTAACTGTTATGTGCTGTTCAAAATGTAAATACATACAGATTTCAGTTTCTTTACAGCTTCCTCACAGATGTGCATCCCTCGAGATTCATCTACCTCCACATGGCCTAAGTACTGAAAAGGAAGAATGCAAGCTCTGATTAGTCTTAAAATACATCTCAGGTAATACAAAGTTTATGTAAAATCCTAAGAGACTCCTCATGGAATTGCTTCCCATTAAGCATTTGTAACAGATGAATCAAGGTACTTCACTATCTGCAATCTCAATAGCTATAGGTTCAGTTCAACCAACAGGGAGGAAAATCAATGAAAGCTTTTGCTCAAGATCACAAACACACACTTTGAAGCTTTGCAAAGATAATGTTGGGTTTGATTGTGAATAACCAGCTGAAAAAAGGGTAACTACTTAGTCAATCTATCGGGAGATCGTTCACATGAGTGCAACTCTGTGGCTAATGAAAGCTGTGCCCACAAAATAGAATATCACAAGAGAATGACACAACCTGAGAATGTGGAGGCAAGTACACACAACATTTAACCATTATCTGGATGTGCACTTGAATCAAGGTATAGAAGGCTACTGACCAAGTGCTGGTAAATTGAATTGGTAAAGATAACTGCTTGATGGTCATACCTGCATTCCAGATTTCAAGTTCTCATTAAATATTACAGATCCTAATTAAACTTTTCTTCACAGATAATGCTGAATATTGAGAATTTATAGTTTTAATTTCAAGTTTACAGTTCTTTGTTTTCCATGCATATTTTCCAGTCTATTTTCTGGAAAAATTTAACAAATTCTGAAAGTTCCCACATTCCCATTTACCCTTATTTCTTATAATACATTCTGAGAAAATGTCTCATCAATGCTTTTTCAAAAGCTAGGTGCAACAGATTCACTTGTACTTGTCTACGTACCCTTCTGAAGTTCACTAAAGGTTTCTGGTTATAATAATGGAACTACTGTTAGCCTATCTGGTTCATAGATTCACACAACACAGAAGGGTGCCCTGATAGCCCACTTTGATCAAGCCAACTATATTGAACCTTTATGATAATCCATTTGCCCACAGGGTCATATCTTTACAGGCATTTTCTATTCAAAAGGCTTTCAATGTTTTAATTCTACCTTTTTTTAAAAAGATAAAGATTAGCTTTATTTGTCAAATATGCATCGAAACATGCAGTGAAATGAGTTACTTGCATCAATGACCAAACTAGTCTGAATATATGCAACCCACAATTGTCGCCACACTTCTGGTACCAACATAGCATATCCACAACTTACTAACCCTAACCCGTACGTCTTCTGAAATGTGGCAGGAAACCAGAGAACCAGGAGGAAACCCACAGTCATGGGGAGAACACACTCAGCAAAATCAGTAGTGGGAACTGAACCCTGATCATACAACTGCCATTGTAAAGCATTATACTAACCACTACCAACTCCTTTGGCAACTGTTTCTAGATCACAACATTGTGGAAAAACTTACCCCTTAGATCTCCTTTAACTTTCTCCATATTCCCCTTAAACCTATGCCCTCCAGTTCTCAACTGTCCTACCTGAAGAAAGATTCCAGCAAACCTATCCATGCCCATCATAATTTTATGAACACTTATAAAGTTACCACTCAGCTTTCTACATTCCAGTAAAAACAAACTCAACCAATACAATCTCTCAATATAATAATGGCCTTCCATTCACCAACACCTTGGTGAATCTAGGGTGCCACAGTACGTAGCGGTTAGTGTGACGCTATTACAGCTCGGGACAGAGTTTGGAGTTCAATTTCGCCATCCTCTGTAAGTTGTACGTCGTACATGGGTTTCCTCTGGATTCATCCCCCAGTACAAAGTTAGCAGATTGTCCTGTGATTAGGTAAGGGTTAAACAAAGGGTTGTTGGGCAGTACGGCTCGTTGTGCCATCAATCATGTAGTGTGTTATCTAAATAAATTTCTGCTCTTTCTGTTGTGATCACAGAGGCCCCATGTACCGCCTAGGCACTAAGGGTTCAGACGACGATGATGACATATTGTGATCACACCTTTTTAGCGTAGCAACCTGAACTGTACATAATCCTCTTACTGTGGTTTAACAAATTTTTGCACAACTGCAAGATGACATCTATAAAAGTAAGCATATCAAATGCCTCTTTTCACTATTGGGAACGATGGACTTGCAGCCCAAGGTATCACAATGCATCAACACTCCCTGCCATTTCGTTGATATGTCCGAACAGAATTTGATCTCCCAAAGTGTTACCCCACTTCTATAGATTAAATTCAAACTGCCACTGTTCAGCTGATCCATGTCGCATTGGATTGTTAGACGCCCATCTTCCCTATCTATGATTTCACCGATGAAAACTTACATCACAGTACAGGCCCTTCGGCCCATGATGTTGTACCAATCTTTTAACCTACTCTAAGATCAATCTAAACATTCCCTCCTACATATCCTTGCATTTTTCCAACATCCATGTGCCTATCAAAGAGTTCCTTAAATTCCCCCTAATGCTCAATCACCATTCCTGGCAGGGCATTCAATGCATCCACCAATTTCTGTATAAACAACTAACTCTGACATTCCCTCTATTACTCCAGTTACCTTAAAATTATCAGAATCAGGTTTAATATCACCAGCATATGTCGTGAGATTTGTTAACTTTGTGGCAGCAGTATAATGCAATAGGTTTGAATAGGTTTCAAGAGATACCTTTAATGTCAGAAAAATATATACAATATACATCCTGAAACTCTTCTTCTTCACAAACATCCATGAAAACAGAAGAATGCACCAAAGAATGAATGACAGTTAAACATTGCGAAGTTCCCTCCCACGCACAAGCAGCAGCAAGGCAATGACCCCTCTACCCCCACCAGCGGAAGAAGATCAGCACCCTCCACTGACCACTCAAGTGTGCAGCAAAGTATTAATAAAGACACAGACTTGTAGTACCCCAAAGACTACTCGTTCACCCGGTCATTCAACATACCACAGGCTTTCTCCTTAATAAGGGAAAAAAAAGAGTTGTCCCTGTTTCTCAGCGAAAGGGGAGACATAAAAAACAACTCGCTGATTTACAATGTCAACAACAAGAAGCTGTTCCTGAATCACTGAGTGTGTGCCTTCAGGCTTCTTCCTCATGGTAACAATAAGAAGAGAGAATGTCCTGGGTGGTGGGGGTCTTTAATGATGGAAGTCGCTTTTCTGAGGCACTGCTCCCTAAAGAAATCTTGGATAATATGGAGGTTATGTCCCATTCTATTAGCCATTTCTGCTTTGAAAAAAAAATCTGGCTATCCACTTTATCTATACCTCTTATACATTTTGTACACCTATATCAAGTCACCTCTCACCCTCCTTCGCCCCAAAGGGAAATGCCATAGCTTACATAATCTATCATCCCAAGACATGCCCTCCAGTCCAGGCAACATCCTGATAAATTTCCTCTGCACCCTCTCTTTAAAGTTTCCACTTCCTTCCTATAATGAAGTGACCATAACTGAAAAGAATATTCATGGTGTAAAAAAGCTATAACATTATCGCACAGCTGTTGAACTCAATCTCATCTAATGACAGTTTTGAGTCATCTATGGATGTGGACCCCAAGATCCTTCTGTTTCTCCACACAGCTAAGAAACCTGCCTTCAACCCTCCATTCTGCCTTCAAATTTGACATTGCAAAGTGTATCACTTCGCACCTTTCTGGGTTGAACACCATCGAACTTTTCAGCCTAGCTCTGCATTCTATCAATGTCCTATTGCAAACTACAACAACCCTTCACACTATCCACAAATCAACCACCCTTTGCGTCGTCTGCAAACTTGCTAACCCACTTTTCCACCCTCATTCAAGTCATTCATAAAAATCACAACGAGCAGGGGTCCCCAGAACAGATGCCTGCAGATACCACTGATCACTGACCTCCAAGCAGAATATAGTCGATCTACTACTATCCTCTGTCTTCTATAGGCAAGCATATTCTGTATCTGTACAGCCAGGTTTCCCTGGATACCATGCCTCCTGACTTTCTGCATGAACCTACCATGGAGAACCTGATTAAATGCCTTACTAAAATCACTATGAACCACTGCTCCACCTTAATTAAAGTGCTCAATCATATCCTCAAAGAATTCAATCAGGTTCAGGAGGCATGATCTGCCTCTCTCTCACGCAAAGCCATACTGACTATCCTTAATTAGACTATGCTTCTCCAAATACTTGTAAATCCTGTCTTTAAGAATTTTCTCCAATAATTCGCCCACCACTGAAGAAAGACTCATTGATCTATAATTCCCAGGATTACTCCTACACCCTTCCCTGAAGAAAGGAGTAACATTACTACCCTGCAATCATCAGTGGCCAGTAAGGATGCAAAGACAACCACCAAGGGCATAGCATTCTCTTTCCTTGCTTCCTGAAATAACCCAGGATATAACCAAATTTTGCGTCATCTGTAAACTTCATAATCAGGGTACATACATCACTTACAGGTCCCACACCAATCACTGTAATACACCACTAACAGACTTCATGACAGAGAAAACAACCACATGAATATCCCATATCCTATCAACAAGCCAATTTCTGATCCAGTTTGCCAATACACCTTGGATTCCCTGTGCCTTAACTTTCTGAACCAGTCTACCGTGCAAGATGTAGTCAAGAGCCTTACTGAAGACTGCATAAACTCGTGAACTGTATACTTCAATCAATATTCTTAGTTACTGCCTTAAGAAAGTGATCAGATTTGCAACACATAACCTCCCCTACACAAAATTTGCTGACCCCTGAAGTTCTCTAGTTTTAAGTCTAAAATTAAATTGGGATAACCAATATACCTCAAAAATAGAGGGATTCCTCATCTCTGTTCTAAATCGACATTGTTCTATTCTGAGGCTGTGCTCTCTGGTCCTAGATTTCCCCACTAATGAAAATATCCTATCCACATCTGCTCCAAACAGGCCTTACAATATTTGATGAATTTCAATGAGATGCCCCCACTTCTATTCTCCAGCAAGTACAGGCTATATTTCTCACACATCAACCTTTTCATTTCTGGGTTCATTCTCTTGCTCCAATTACTCCAAGTGTGGTCAGACCAGCATTATATCCTTACTTTTATATTCTTGTTCTCTTAAAGTGAATGCTAACATCGCATCTGCCTGTCTCACTACCGACTCAACCTGCAAGTAAAGCTTCCAGGAAATCCTGTACTAGGACTCTGAAGTCCCATGCACCTCCACTTTCTGAATTCCCTGTTTATAAAATAATCTATGCCTTTATTCCTTCTTCCAAAGTGCAGGACTATACACTTCCTTACACTATATTCCATTTGCCACTTCTTCGCTCATTCCCTTAATCTAAATCCTTCTGCAGACTCCTTGCCCCTTTGCCTATCTTTGGACACAAAGCCATCAATTCTGTCTTCCAAATCACTGGCATGTAATGTGAAATGGTCCCAACACTGACCCTGAAGAAAAATACTAGTCACCAGCAGCCAACTAGGAAAGGTCCCCCTTCTTCCTAATCTTTGCCTCCTGCCAGTCAGCTAATCTTCTGTTCATGCTAATATCTTTCCTGTAATACCATAGGCTCTTGTTTAGCAACCTGTGTGGCATCTTGTCAAAGGCCTTCTAAAATTCAAGTAAATAACATCCATTGATTCTCCTTTGTCCATCCTGCTTATTATTTCCTCAAAGATTTCCAACAGATTTGTCAGAGGCAAGATCTCCCCTTAAGGAAACCATGCTGACAGTCTATTTTATCGTGCTACACTGAAACCACATCCTTAATAATGGATGATAATATCTTGCCAACTACTGAAGTCAGGCTAACTGGCCTATAATTTCCTGTCTTTTGCCTCCCCCCCCCCACCTGCCTTAAAGAGTGGAGTGACATTTATGGCTTTCCAGTCCTCTGGAACCATTACAGAATCTAGTAATTCTTGAAAGATCACTATACAAATGCCTCCACTAAGTTCTGGTAATATGGCATGGTTGGACTGATTGGCCACTCCGGGTCCAATCAAAAGTGCATTTGTTCGCCTTGTAGTTTTTTTTAAATGATCGCAAGTCACTGCTGGATGCTCAGAACATCAAGTATTTCAGGACTATCCCATCAGTCAGTTGCTCAATAACCATGGAGTTGCACTTATTGCTTATCATTCAGTTGTTGCCCAGACAGTATGAGTGATTATATTGGTCATTTTTATTGTGATCGCAAGACCCTGTTGGACAATGGTAACGTAGAATATTGCAAGTCCAGTTCACTGGCAAGACTGACGGTGGGGGAGCTGCGTTGCCTCAATTGTAGCAAGAACTAGACCTAGGCTGCAGGGTCACCTCAGATGCAAAGGCCTGTTGCAGATGCCCAAGGGAGGAGAGCTGAGACAGCATGGGAGACAGCAGAGCTCTCTGTGGGGCACACTGGAACTTGTATTGAGTTAGACCCTCCCATCAGAGCTGCTCTCAGTGTTCGCTCGTTGGAAGAAAAAGCTGAACCAGGACAATCTACAGTCAAGCCACTCAGGGACTTCAGCTATATTTTTTCTTTATGTCTGCATGTATCCTCTTTTATATTAATAGTTTACTTATTTTAATACAGGTATCCCCCACTTTACACCACTTCACTTTTACAAGAGACCTACATTAGTAACCTGTTTTCCCATTACAAAGAGGATTTTCGCTTTTACGAAAATTTTTAATGGTTTTTCACTTTACGCCATTTCAGCTTAAGAAAAGTTTCATAGGAACACTCTACCTTTGTAAGGGGGGGGGGGTGGGGAGGGCACCTGCACTTAATTTTTTCCCCTTGTTGCATTTGGTTGCTTCCCATTCCTCAACTTCCCACTATTTTTTGGGGATACTGTACAAAATACTGCTCTTCTGGTTTTATGCTGTCTTTTATTTCCCTTCTCAGCCACAATTTGCTGATCCTCTTGAACAGTGGTTCTGGAACTTTTATATGCCATGAACCTCAACCATGGCCTCTGCACTCGGGTAATCACACTCTTTCTCTCCTGACGGTAAGAGTTTGTTGCTGAGGATGAGTTGGGAGAACTCAAATCAAAGCGACACTGCAAACTGTAACATCAAAACAGTGAGAGACGCTGGTCTCCCTCTCGTTATGGCAGAAACAATATCCCTCTCCCCCTTGTTAGAAAGAGAGGGCCCGTTAAAATAGCAAAGTGTTGGGATGGTCACTGGATTCCATTGGACTCCTTGGGGGCCATGCTGTGCTTGCTTGGTAGGTAGTGGGACTGATGCTCTTTATTGAAATAAGTGGGGAGAGGGGGAGGGGAGGACTGATGCTTTTGCTGCTGCTTGTGTGTGGGCCAGGGAAAGGGGGGCTTTGTGGTTTTTAACAATTTTTCTATCATTCGTTCTTTGGGGTTTTTCTTCTGTTTCATGGATGTCTGCAGAGAGTAAGAATTTCAGGCTGTATATTGTATACATTCTCTGATATTAAATGGAACCATTGAATCATTAACCAAGGAATCCATGGATTCCAGGTTGGAAACCCTTGCTCGAGAAAGCCTCTTTTTTGGGATTAACCAATCCTGCTCCTTTCAAGTTTCTCCCAGAAACTTCAGCCATTACTGCTCTGTCGTTAACCCTGCTAGTATCCCCTTCCATCCAATTTTGACCAACTCTTCTCTTATATCTCTATAGTTCCCTTTAGTCCACTCTAATACTGATATATTTGATTTTAGATTGTCCCTCTGAAACTGCAGTGACTTCTATCATATTATAACTTCCTAAAAGTTCCTTTACCTTAAGCTCCCAAATCTAGTTCATTGAATAACCAATCTAGAATTGCCTTTTTCTTTGTGTACTCAACCAGAGGCTGCTCTAAAAAGCCATCGCATTCCTTCTGGAGAATGCTTCTGAAATGGTGTTTCAGAGCAGCACCAACCTGTTTATTCTAATCTACTTGCAGGCCATCGTAACATTGCCTTTTTTACATGCCTTTTCTATAGCCAGTTGTAATTTTTACCCCACATCCTACTGTTTAGAGGCCTGTATATAACTCCCCATCAGGGTCTTTTTACATTTGCAGTTCATTGACTCAAGGACTGAACATCTTCTGATCCTATGTCACTTAAGGATTTTTTTTTAAAACAGCAGAGCTACCCCACCTGCCTGCAAAGCAATGCAGCAAAATATTCAATAACATCCTGAAGAGAAGAAGCACCACATAGTTACTTCTGAAATTCTGATATTTTGCTGGTTCTATAAAAGTCTTTTTTAAACCAAATACAAACAAAATCATTGAATTTAGTTAAATAAAAGTTCAGACAAGACCTCACCTTAACTTGGAAACTACATTTGCCACCACGGACTGCTTCTTCATCCGTCTGCCACTGGTGCGGACGGCTTGATTCAGGAACATATACATCTTTCTTGCGCCTAAAACTCTGTCGCAACTTGTTCATTTTTAACCACCAACTTCCTGAAACACAAGTGTAAAAATTTGCATATTATGTGGAAACCATAGAAAGGGTGCAGAGGAAATTTGCAAGGATGTTGTCTGGATTGGGGAGCATGCTTTATGAGAATAGGTTGAGTGAACTTGGCCTTTTCTCCTTGGAGCGATGGAGTATGAGAGGTGACCTGATAGAGGTTTACAAGATGATGAGAGGCATTGATCGTGTGGATAGTCAGAGGCTTTTTCCCAGAGCTGAAACGGTTGCCACAAGAGTACACAGGTTTAAGGTGCTGGGAAGTAGGTACAGAGGAGACTTCAGGGGTAAGTTGTTTGTTTTTTTTTACGCAGAGAGTGGTGAGCGCGTGGAATGGGCTGTCGGCAACGATGGTGGAAGCCAATACAATAGGGTCTTTTAAGAGAGTTTTGGATAGGTACATGGAGCTCAGTAAAATAGAGGGCTAAAGGTAAGCTTAGTAATTTCTATGGTAGGGACATGTTCGGCACAACTTTGTGGGCCAAAGGGCCTGTGTTGTGCTGTAGGCTTTCTATGTTTCAACGTTCCTATTAAGTTTGACCCACTGAAAGTAGTGTTATTCCTTTTTTGTAAAAGCAGTAATTATTTCTCCAGCACAAATAATTAAATTAGCAAACTAAAATCAGAATCAGATTACCATTGATTTAAATGACAGGAAACAAGTCAATTACACTAATGAATTCAAATTAGCAAAATGACTGTACCAATTATTCATCTAATCTTCAACACTAATTCTGATGTATTTACACATATGAAAATCCAATGCAACTCCAGATTAAATAGCGAAGTTGCAATCACAGCAAATTGCTTTAGCTGTTGCATATACAATATTCTCTGGTTAATTGGGGCAGCTGATCATTTAGGACAACGCTTAAAGAAACAAACTAATCGAGAAAATATCTAGGATACCCTTTATTTATTTGGGACAGTGTGCTGCTTAATTGAGACAGGAGACTCTTGCTGAATAGTTTCTAACTAGCAACAGTCAGGTGCAATTGTGTGACCGTTAACACTACACTGTGCTTACAGCGAAGGATTTTAAAACAGCGTCAATTGTGTGTGTGTGTGTTATGTTATCCATTCCCATCAACGGATGCCGATTCAGGAAAGTACATCTGAACTTGAGTTAGTGAACAGACAGGATGCCAGGAAATTTATTGTTGGATTACGATGCCATTCATGCTGGAAGGCAATAAGGCAGTCCATTAGCTGCACTAGATGGCTACGCTGATTTTGTTCATTAACAATCAAAAGAACATGGTAGCATACACTGGATGAATTACTCTGTTGAAAACTATTAGGAACTAATACAGTTTTATAGTGCTATAGTAATATTAGTAATGTTTTAATTGGTTCTGGATTTCATTTAAATATATATTGGTTATTCAGTTAAAAGTACTTTGTCTTTTTAACTATTTGCATGAAGCTTCGGTTAATTGGTGCAGCCGCTTAATTGGGCCAAAATGTACTGATAATGATGTGTCCCAATTAACTGGGATCCACTGTGTCTTAAGTAAATTACAGTTATTTATTATTATGAATTCCAATATACTGCTGCCACAAAACAACATATTTCATGAAATATGCCAGTGCTATTAAACCTGATTCTGATAAGGCGACCAGACTGAACACAATATTCAACATGTAGTCTGACCAGGGTTTTATAGAGCTGCAGCATTTCTTTGCGGGTCTTGAATTCAGTCCCCTGACTAATGAAGAACACACCATGGATATTTTTAACAACCATATCAACTTGCATGACAACTTTGAGGGATCTATGGACAAGATCTCTCTGTTTCTCCACTCTGCTGAAAATCCTGCCATTAACTTTATATTCTGTCTACAAATCACTTCATATTTTTCTGGGTTGAACTCCATCTGCCACTTTTCAGCCCAGCTCTGCATCCTGTCAATGTCCCACTGCAACCTAAAAAAAAACCCTGCACAGCTCTACCAACCATTGTGACAACTACAAACTTACTAACATGCCCTTCTACTTCCCCATCCAAGTTATCTGTAATAATTACAAGGAGCAGGGGTCCCAGAACAGATCTTTCCTTTCAGTTAGTCCTCAGCCCAAAACATCGAAAATGCTGTCTCTAAGAGCTTTTGCCAATAATTTGTCCACCAATTCCCTGGGATATTCCTACTCCCTTGCTTGAACAAAGGAATGACATTTTGCCATCCTCTAATCATCTGGTACTACTCGAGGATGTAAAGATCATTGCCAAAAGTGCAGCAAGCTCTTCCCATAGTAACCTCTGGGTTATCCCTTCTGGCTCCAGGGACTTAACTATCCTAATGTTTTTCCAAAGTGCAGCACATCCTCATTCTTCACAATGTTCATGCAAGTCAGCCTGTTTTGCACTGTCCTCACAAATGTCAAGGTCTCTTTCACTGGTGAATACTGCTTTCATTAAGGACCTCCCTCCTCTACTCCTGATTGTTCCTAACCTCACTCTGGCTATCCTCCTGCTCTTCACATACATGTCCAATGTCTTGGGGATTTTCTTAATCATATTTGCCAAGGTCTCTTCTTGCCCCCTTCTAGCTCTCCTAAGTCCATTGTTCAGCTCCTTTCCAGCAACCTTGTAACTCTCTATAGCCTATCCTTGCTTCCTAAACCTAAAGGAAGCTGCTTTCTTCTGCCTGACTGGATAATCCACAGCTGGTCAACCATGGTTCCTTCACCCTACCATCCTTTTTTCCCTTTTCTCTGGCAACATCTTAAAATCTTCTTCACTCTTCTCAGTTTAACTACATTGTTCAGACAACAGGGTAACTAATGCTGTAAGCAGTACTCAAAGTCTGGGCTTACCAACAACTTACAGAACTGCAACATAATGTTTCAATTCCTATACTCAATGCCCTGTCCCACCATACATTCTTAACAAGTTTCTTTCAGATTGGAAGTCTGTGACCAGTGAGATGTCACAGATATTAATGATTTGGATAATAGAATGATACTTAATACATCAATTTTCAGAAGACTAGCTGGACACAGGATGATGAGGATCCAGTGCGGTTCTTGCAGGACATAAGTATAGCAGATGGAATATAATGTGGGAAATTGAAGTATTCACCTTACATAAACAAAAACAAGGTGCCTACATGACCTTGGATATGAATCTCTAAAGTTAACATGATGGTTCAGCAAGTAACTTGGATGGCAAATGAAATTTTGACTTTTATCCTTGACTGCCACCTTGTTGCAATTAGTTGTACAGGTTGGGCCTCTCTATCCAGAGGAGGATAAGTTTGTAGCTGGGATGAGGCAAAAGATTCTTAGGCAGGAGGCTCTGCTGGATGGATTAAGAATACTGTCTATACAGGCTAGACTTTTAGAGGAATAAGAGGTGAATTGGAGGATGATAGAGCTGAGGATGAGCCAGCAAGTTTACAAGTTGATGATGGATGTAACATGAATATAAGGAAGGACAAGCCAATAATTGGGTACAACTGCAGACAGAGCAAAGAGCTAAGTTGTACCACAGAGGCAAAATTCAAAAGGGCGAAGAATGCAGGACTGAAGGTGTTGTATTTAAATGCACGTAGCATTCGGAATAAGGTGGATGAACTCATGGCACAAATAAAGATTGTTCGGGTAAGACTTCCGGTAAGATGGCGATTGCTTAGCTGCTCCGAACTTTTGTTCCGTTACTGTCGCTATCTTTGCACTAAATGTCTCCATTTTTTAAACCTTAGTCGGGAACTTTTTCGGTACCTTACTTGCCTGTGAACACATCTAACTTACAATGTCTAGCAAGAGCTCTAAATCCGGGAGAAAGGAAGCTCCGGCTCTCTCAGACGAGACCCTGGCTGCGCTCGGTCAGCTCTGAGATGAAATTTTAAAGGAATTCAAAACCGCTTTCAAACGGTTGGAGGTCAAGATTGATCAAATCAACGACAAGGTGGGCAAACATGCCCAATACTTATCTTGCATCGATTCGACTTCTGAAGATTTAGAAAGTCGTGTTCGATACTTGGAGACTCTCTGTTCCAGCTTGGAGGAAAAGTGTAACAAACTCCTTTTCAAAACGGTGGATCTCGAAAATCGCAGCAGACGCTGCAATCTTAGAATTCTTGGATTGACAGAGGCCACCGAACAGGGATCAACAGTGAAGTTTTTCGCCAAGTTTCTCTGTGAGATATTCGGGAAAGATTTGCTTCCGAACTCGCCTGAGCTCGAATGGGCACACCGGGTCCATGTTCCCACCGGAATTCTGGGCAACCGCCCACGACCAGTAATCTTGTGCTTCCATCAATACCAGGTAAAACACTGTCTGATCGTAGAGGCACGTCACAGAGGTTCTTTTATTTTCCAGGATACAACCATTCGCTTTGTGGAAGATTTTGCACCCCAGACCTTAAAGATGCGCGCTGAGTTTAAAGGCGCAATGAAAGTGCTTTTTGATTATGGTTTTAAACCCTCTCTTCGGTCCCCTGCTGATCTACGAATCAAACTTAACACTGGGAAATACAAATGGTTTAAGTCAGCCAAGGAAGCTGAAGCATTTGTGGCAAGTCTTCCGGCTATCCAGCCATCTTCGGAACCCGATCAGACCGCCTAAAATGGTGGATAAGTACTTCTCGTAGTAAAATTACTTTTTCTGGACTCAGACTTTACTTGAATCATTCAGACATTATTCATCGAAACTCTAAGGGCTGTTGACAATCTCTCCCTGGATTTGGCGTGTGTGTAATCTATCTTTTATTGTTGTACAACTTTATCTACAGAGTTCTACAACTGACTTTAACTTGTTTTGGAGGTTTGAGGTCTTCAGTGAAGGCCTTCCTGTTTGTTCGTTCACAGTTTAATTGCCGATCTATTTTTCCTTCTTTTTATATTTATTTATTTTATTATACTTTTTTCTTTTCTTCACCCCTTTTCTCTAATTTCTGAATTTTTTCTCTCTTCTCTGTAAATGGTTGATAAATACTCATCTTGAATTTATAATTTTCCCCTTCCTCTCCTTTTTTTTTAATCCCTTTTTCCTTTCTCTTACTTTATTCTTCTATAATTTTTTCGCTGGCAGGTTAGTTTTGGTCCTCTTCCGATTTTCTCTGTATTAAGTTTTATATTCCTGCAGAAGGTGTTCTGATCTGTAGTTAGGTTTTTTAGTGCATAAACTAGTTACTATTTATTATAGTACTTACACTGAACTGCTGTTAACGACACAGATCTGGAAGTTGTATTTGGGTTAATTTTTTTGGTAGAGCTAGCTACTTGTTTTGGTAGCCGTCTAGTTTTGAGTTGTGTGGGTGGGGTGGATTTTCTAGCTCCAACATCACTCACAGTATATACTATATCTCTTTATTGCTCAGGACATGTATATGTTTTGATTTAACGAATCTATGTTTACATCTCTGCTCCCAGACTGCTATTGTACTGCTTGACTTTTTATATGCCTTCTGCCTTTTATGCATTAGTAATCAATAATGGCTAGTGCACTTAAATTCGTGAGCTGGAACGTAAAGGGATTGAATCACCCTGTTAAAAGGTGGAAGGTATTCTCACATATCAAACAACTCAAAGCTGACATTGCTTTCCTTCAAGAAACTCATATACGTTGTTCTGATAACTCCCGGCTTTTGTCAAAGTGGGCGGGTCAGCATTTTCATTCATCCTTTACCGCTAAAGCTAGGGGAGTCTCCATTCTTATTAACTCAAATATTCCTTTTGAACTCCATAATAAAATATCTGATATAAATGGCCGTTTTATTATTGTTTCTGGCAAACTATATAACACTAAAGTTGCACTAGCAAACCTGTATGCCCCCAACTTTGATGATGTTAATTTTTTTGAACGGTTTTTTTCCTCACTACCAGACTTAAACTCATACTCTCTTATACTGGGTGGTGACTTTAATTGTTGGTTAGACCCCAATTTGGATCGATCGTCCTCTGTTACTAGACCACCTACTAAATCTGCCTTAGCTATCCAATCGTTTCTCTATAATTATGGTATCTCTAATATATGGCGTTTCCATCCTACGGAGAGAGATTATTCTTTTTTCTCACATGTTCACCATACCTTCACTAGAATTGATTATTTCTTACTTGATAACCAACTTATTCCATTTGCCTACTCTTGTGACTATCAGAGTATACTGATCTCTGACCATGCCTCAATTACTCTCTCTCTGAATTTGCCTGGTCTCCCTCAGAGGAATAAACACTGGCGGTTTGATTCAACTTTACTATCGGATGATGATTTTTTAAAATTTATTAAGGATCAGATAACCTTTTATTTTAACACTAATAGATCACCTGAAGTGCCATCCCAGATTGTCTGGGATGCCATGAAAGCATATCTGAGGGGGCAAATAATCTCTTACACAGCAAATCTCAACAGAAGATCCCGTGCAGATCGATTAGACCTCATTAACCAGATTAAAGAATTGGATCAAATATATGCCCAAACTAAGAACCCTGAATTATACAAGAAGCGTGTTGAACTCCAAACTAAACTTAACCTTCTGTCCACTCAACCTGTCGAACGCCAACTTCTCGAAAGCAAGAGTCGCTTTTACATTCATGGGGATAAGTCTGGTAAATTCCTAGCCAATCAGCTGAGGCGTTCCAAAGCCAAACAACATATTACAAAGATCCGGAAGGAGAATGGAGACTTTACATCGGATCATTTAGAAATTAATGACACATTTAAAAATTTTTATTCTCGGCTTTATTCCTCTGAATCTCTGAATGACAGTATCTCTGTTGATCAATTTTTACAGAATCTGAATATCCCCTCACTTTCATCTGATTTCAAAGCCAAACTCAATGCACCTATGTCATTAGAAGAAAGATCTACTGCAATTTCTGCACTGTCCTCAGGGAAATCTCCTGGACCTGATGGGTTCCCTGTAGAATTTTATAAATTATTCTCTTCTCTTCTTTCTCCTCAGTTACTTTCAGTATTATCTGACTCGTTTAATTACAGCAAATTGCCACCCTCTTTCAGTGAGGCATCTTTTATTCTTCTTTTAAAAAAGGGCAAAGACCCAACAGAGTGTTCCTCGTATAGGCCGATCTCTCTGCTCAATGTTGATGTAAAGATCTTAGCTAAAGTTTTGGCTCATAGATTAGAAACCATCATTCCCTCCATTATCTCTGATGACCAAACAGGCTTTATTAAAAACCATTTCCCTTTTTTTAACATTCGGCGTTTATTTAATATCTTATACTCACCTCCAACTGGGATTCCTGAATGTGTTATTTCCCTTGATGCGGAGAAAGCATTTGATCGTATAGAGCGGAACTACCTTTTTGCAGTTTTAGAAAAATTTGACCTTGGCCAAAGTTTCATCTCTTGGATCCAATTACTGTACCTGTGTCCTACTGCCTCTGTTTTAACCAATTTTCAGAAATCCCAAGTATTTCATCTCAAACGTGGCACCCGCCAGGGATGCCCCTTAAGTCCCTTTCTCTTTGATTTGGCTATGGAACCTCTGGCGATAGCATTTCGAAACTGCCCTGAATTGACTGGGATTTGGAGAGGGGGTGTTGAGCATAAAGTTTCTCTCTATGCTGATGACTTATTACTCTTTCTCTCAAATCTGTCTACATCCTTACCTCTAATGTTTTCACTTCTTGACCAGTTTAGCCAGATCTCTGGCTATAAACTTAATTTACATAAGAGTGAACTTCTCCCAATTAATAAAGAAGCACAAGAACTAACATTTCATGATCTCCCTTTTAAAGTAGTCCATAATCAATTTACTTATCTTGGAATTACAGTCGCAAGGAAGTTTAAAGATCTCTTTCGTGAAAACTTTGCCAACCTTCATATGCTATAAAACAGAGTCTGGTACAATGGTCACCTCTATCTATGTCTTTGGTAGATCGTATTAATGTTGTTAAAATGTATGTTCTCCCCAAATTTTTATACCTATTTCAATCTATCCCAATTTTTATTCCTAAATCTTTTTTTGATTCCTTAGACTCTATTATTTTGTCATATCTGTGGCAGAATAAGCGCTCTAGAATTAATAAAATCCATCTCCAAAAATCTAAAAAAGAGGGTGGCATGGCTTTACCTAACTTTCGTTTATATTATTGGGCAGCTAATATACGTTGTGCTACCTTCTGGTCTTTCTTCCATGGCCAACCCGAGTGCCCTAACTGGGTGGCGATGGAGCTGAGCTCCACCAAAGAATTATCTACCTCTGCACTTCTTGGCTCTGCACTCCCTAGTAGTCTGCCCAGATCAATAGCTAATCCTCTTGTTAGACACACTTTGCATATATGGGCTCAGATCAGGAAATGCTATGGTTTCCAGGGGTTTCCCGTTTCCAGCCTATTGCTCATAATCACCTTTTTTTACCTACTACATACAATTCAGCATTCCAGGTTTGATATAGGAAGGGCATTAGACATTTTGAAGATCTTTTCATTGATAATTGCTTCGCTTCTTTTCAGCAGCTCTCTGTTAAGTTCAATCTGCCCAATGCTCATTTTTTCAGATATCTCCAAATCCGACACTTTATTACTCCTTTAATTCCTAACTTCCCTGAAATGCCTGCGAAAAATGCTATGGACCTATTTCTTTCCATGAATCCACTAGGTAAAGGCTTAATATCAATCATCCAAGATAAACTAGCGGCCTTACGACGGGCCCCCATGGATAACATCAAAATGGCCTGGGAGCAGGATTTAAATATCTCCTTATCTGAGGAGAGCTGGGATTCAGTTCTCAAATCGGTTAATTCAACCTCTCTTTGTGCTCGCCACTGCCTTTTACAGTTTAAGATTGTTCATAGAGCCCATATGTCTAAATCTAAACTATCTTGATTCTACCCTAGCATTAGTCCGCTCTGTGATAAATGCAAGAGGGGCGTGGCCTCGCTCATCCATATGTACTGGTTCTGTCCTAGCTTGGAGAAATTCTGGAAAGATGTTTTCACTACGTTATCGTGTATTCTGAATCAGCACCTAGAACCAAACCCCTTAATTGCTCTGTTTGGTTTTTGGGGCGAGACAGATTTATGTCTGGGTCCGACTAAATGCCGAATATTATCCTTTGCCTCTCTTCTGGCTAGACGCTTGATCCTCCTCAGATGGAGATGCTGCCCCGCCCACTCATGCTCAATGGCTTAACGACATCATGGCCTGTTTGGACCTCGAAAAAATTCATTATTCAGTTCTCAATTCGGATCTAAAGTTCCATAAGGTCTGGGGACCTTTTATCGAGTACTTTCATAACCTTCCTCTTGACTAGGGTTTTTTTTTTCTTTTCGGTCCCTTGCTTTCAGCTCCTGTTTTTTTCTGGTAGAAGGCATTATTATCCTCTGTTGCTGAGTGTATTCACAGTCTGGGAGCTTGGCTGTCCTGACTTATACTCTCTATATTGTGTTGTGGTTGGTCTGGAGTTGCTGTTGTTTTTTCTTGTGTTGTGGGGCTTGGGGAGGACACTAAGCTTACTTGTCTTTAAATTAGGTGCTTTTTTTTGCCAAATTCTCTTCTTTTGTAGCATATTGTTATTGTATGCTTAATTTTGCACTGTTTTAATGTTCCTCATTGGGATTTGGGATTTTTAATTTGTAAAATGTTTTGAAAAACTAATTTAAAAAAATTTTAAAAAAGATTGTTCGGTATGGCATTGTGGACGTCAATGAGTCATGGCTGAAAGAAGGCCACATTTGGGAGCTTAACATCAAAGGATATACTTTGCATCAAAGGACAGGCAGCAAGGTATAGGCGGTGGTGTTGCTCTGTTAGTAAGAGAAGGAATTACAACTTAGAAAGAGGTGACATAGTCTCAGAGAATGTTGTGTCTTTCTGGGTGGAGTTAAGAAACTGTAAGGGTAAAAATAACCTTTATGGGAATCATATATACGCCTCCAAATAGTAGCCAAAGTATGGGGTTAAGATTGCTAAGGGACCTGGAAAAGGCCTGTAATAAAAGGGTAATAACAGAATGGTAAGGGGGACTTCAATATGCAAGGAGATTGGAAAAATCAGGTTGGTGACTTATTGCAAGAGAGGGACTTTGTTGGCGAGATGGCTTTTCAGAGCAGCTTGTGCTTGAGCCAACTCGGAGAAAGACCATCTTAGATTGGGTGTTGTGTAATAACCCAGATCTTATTACAGAGCTTAATGTAAAGGAACCTGCAGGATGCAATGATCATAATATGATTGAGTTCATACTGCAGTTTGAGAGGAAGAAGCAAATATCACATGCATCAGGATTACAATGGAATAAGGGGATTTACAGAGGAATGAGAGAGGCGTTTGGCCAGGTGGATTGGAGGATGATACTGGCAGGTATGATGGCAGAGCAAAGCTGGCTAAGTTTCTGGGAATAGTTCACAAGGTGTAGGATAAAAATGTCCCACAGAGCAAGGAGTTCTCAAATGGCAAGGAAGGCAACCATGGCTAACAAGGGAAGTTGACTACATAAAAGCCAAGGAAAGGTCATATAAGGTACCAACAGTGATTGGGAAATTGAATGATTGGTAACTTAAAATCCAAAAAAAGGCAACTAAGAAAGCAGTAAGAATGGAAAAGATTAAATATAAGGGCAGACTAGCCAATAATATAAAGCACCATACCAAAAGTTTTTTCATTTATATAAACACTAAAAAGGAGGTGAGAGTTGATATTGGATCACTGGAAAATGATGATGGTGAGGTAGTAATTGGGGACAAAGAAATGGCAAATGAATATTGGGTACTTTGCATCAGTCTTCAATGTGAAAGACACTAGCAGTGTGCCAGAGTCAGTGAGCAGAAGTGAGTGCCGTTGCTATCACAAACAAAAAAAGTGCTAGGTAAACTCAAAGGTCTTAAGGTGATAAGTTAGCTGGACCAAAAGGACTACATCTTGGAGTCCTGAGAGAAGTTGCTGAGGAGATAACGATATAGTCATGATCTTTGAAGAATCACTTGATTCTGACATGGTCATGGAGGAATGAAAAATTGTAAATGTCACTCCATTCACTCCACTCTTTAAGAAGGGAGGAATGCAAAAGAAAGGAAATTATAGACCAGTTAGCCTAACCTCAGTGGTTGGGAAAATGTTAGAGTCTATTAAGGATGAGGGATCAAGGTTCTTGGAGACTAATGATAAAATAAGTCAAAGTCAGCATAGTTTCTGTGAAGGGAAATCTTGCCTGACAAATATGTTAGTGTTCTTTGAGCAAGTATCAAGTAGGTGGACAAAGGAGAGGTAGGTAATGTCATTTATTTGGATTTTCATAAATTATTTGATAAGGACCCATACATGCGGCTGCTTAACAAGATAAAATCCTTTCACATTACAGGAAAGATACAGGAATGGATAGCAGAATGGCTGACAGGCATAGACAGTGAGTGGGAATAAAAGGAGCCTTTTCTGGTTTGCTGCCAGTGACCAGTGGGGTTCCTCAGGAGTCACTATTGGGACCACTGCCTTTCACATTGTTTGTCTGTGATTTAGATAATGAAATTGATGGCTTTGTGGTGAAGTTTGTGAGTGATATGAAGATTAGTAGAGGAGTAGGTAGTGCTGAGAAAGCAATGCAGGACTTAGACAAATTGGAAGAGTGGGCAAGAAAGTGGCAGATGAAATACAATGTTGGGAAATGTATAATAATGCACACTGGTAAAAGGAACAATAGTGCGGACTATTATCTAAATGGGGAGATGCAATGTTAGCATTTATTTCAAATGGGAATAAAATATAAAAACAAGGAGATCATTCTGAGCCCTTATAAGACACTAGTCAGGTCACATTTGGAGTATTGTCAACAGTTTTGGGTCCTGTATCTCAGAAAGAATGTGCTGCCATCGGACAGAGTCCAGAGGAGGTTCATGAGGCAATAAAAGGGTTAACACATGAGGAGCGTTTGACAGCTTTGGGCCTATACTCACTGGAATTTAGAAGAATACGGGGGGTTGGGGTGAGCAGGGAATCTCATTGAAACCTACCGAATGTTGAAAGAACTAGATAGGGTGGATGTAGAGAGAGGAATGTTTCTTATGGTGGGGGCATTCAGTACTAGAGGGTACAGCTTCAAAATTGAGGGGCAACTTTTTAAGAACAGAGGTATAGAAGATTTCTTTTTAACTCGAATGCTTTGCCACAGACTGCAGTGGAGGCCAAGTCCGTGATTATACTTAAGGCAGAAGTTGATCATTACCCGATCGGTCAGGGCATCAAAGGATATGACGAAAGGGCAAGTGTATGGAGTTGAGTGGGTGCGGATTCAGCCATGACGGAATGGCAGAGCAGACTCAACAGGCTGAATAGCCCAATTCTGCTCTTATGTCTTATGGTCTTGCTCTTTAAAACTTAAATTCTTAAGAGACTTGAAATATTGATGTTTCTCTGGTTAGGGTTCCAATCTGAAACAGCGTTCAGAAAAGAAATCCTTTGCCCATAAAACAGCATATTTTTGATTTCTCTATGCTGTTGAGGTTCAGTTGCCAAGTGCATTCAAGAAAGTTTTTGGTCACAACAGACATGAAGATTGTGCACAAGATAAGCTTGAGACACTGGACCACTGTGACCTGATTCTAGAGAGCAGAGAACAGCCAATTGATGTTTTTTGTGGCTAAAGGGATCAGGGGGTATGGAGAGAAAGCAGGTTCAGGGTTCTGAGTTGGATGATCAGCCATGATCATACTGAATGGCGGTGCAGGCTTGAAGGGCCAAATGGCCTACTCCTGCACCTATTTTCTATGTTTCTGTTTTCCATTTGTTGTACTTTGAGCACATTGTGATGGAAATACTGCACTCAGAGCTTTAATCATGACCTAAAAACACACCATCCACCTAAATGAATGCATTAAAAAATGACTGATTCAATGCAATAATAGTTTCCACCAACTGCCCCCAAACTGTTTACAGCATTGTCTAGTCTAGTCATTATTTTCTTCCAGATTGCTGCAAGGAATAAATGTATAAAAGCATCATCTTCATCTTGAACGAATTGCTACTGAAATATTTCAGATGCTCATGCCATAAAACCTCTCACCACCACCACAGACCACAGGTGGTGCCAATTCACTTGGGGCTACAACACAAAGTAAAGATCGAAGGTTAACAGGGTATTTTAAAATAACTATCTTAAAAAAGGGCTTCTTACATGTCACCACAAAAAAACCAAAACATCTGTGCCAAAGCATAGATAGCTAAGTTGCCCTGTGATAGCAGAAATATTGTTTAAGGAAGGACTGAGTATATAGTTGACAGCACACTTCCTCACTGTTAGTTGTTTATGGGATCCAGTACCACTCCACATAAAGTGTAGCAATGCAATGTAGGTGGGTCTTTCTTTTGGATAAGCTATCAAATGAAGCTTCATCTACTCCATCAGGGACGTAAGAGATCCTATGACATCATAATGTGGTAACCAGTATAAAGTGTTTCTAGTTGCTGTATTACAGGAAGGACACAGCAGTTCTGAAGGGTTCAAATGAGTTTTATAAGGATATATGCAGCCCTCCGTTTAGTAGACAGGTCATATTTGTGTAATCTTAGAGAAATGCTGATGTTAGAATTTCAGAAGTGTGTACCTCCAGAGTCAGAGTGTGGATCTTGGAAGGAAGCCATGACAGAAAAGCCACTGTATCTACTGCAAGAAGCATTTCACTGTTCAGGCAGCATTTATATCCTTCCAAAACCCAATGGAAAGCATCCTGTAAATTTTAACTGTTGGAATGACTACAAGTGCTTGGACAATAAAGGATACTATAAATGATCAACTCCTTTAAAAACCTGCTTCATGAAATCAATTTAGACCATAAGTATAGGAGCAAAATTAGGCCATTTGGCCCATCGTTTCTGCTCTGCCATTTTATCATGACTGATCCAATTTTCGTCTCAGCCCCAATCTCCTGCCTTCTCCCCATATCCCTTCATGCCCTGACCAGTCAAGAATTTATCAACCTCTGCCTTAAATATATAAAGATTTTGCCTCCCCAGCTGCCTGTAGCAAAGAATTCCACAGATTCATCACTTTCTGGCTAAAGAAACTGCTCATCTCTGTTTTAAAAAGATGTCCCTCTATCCTAAGGGTGTGTTCTCTGGTCATAGAGTCTCCCACCACAGAAAACATTCCCTCTACATCCACTCTATCAACACCTTTCACCATTCAATTGGTTTCAATGTGGTCACTCCTCATTCTTCTGAATTCCAGTGAATACAGACCCAGAGCCATCAAATGCTCTTCATGTGACAAGCCATTCATTCCTGGAATCATTGTGAAATTCCTTTGAACCCTCTCCAGTTTCAGCACATTCTTTAAGGGACCCAATTGAAGAACATAAGAGTATAATTAATCGGACCAGGAGTAGGCCATCTGGCTAACTGAGCCTGATTCGGCATTGAATAAGATCATGACTGACCATGGACTCATCTCCACCCATCTGCCTTTTCCCCATAACCCTCAATTCCCTTAATATTCAAAAATCTATCCAACCTTGTCTTAAATATATTTACTGAGGTAGCTTCCAATGCTTCATTGGACAGAGAATTCCACAGATTCACCACTCTTTGGGAAAAGCAGTTCCTCCTCATCTCCATCCTAACTTTACTCCCCCAAATCTTGAGGCTATGTCCCTTAGTTCTAGTCTCATCTACCAGAGGAAGCAACTTTTCTGCCTCTATCTTATCCCTTTCATAATTTCATAATGTTTTGTAAGATCTCCTCTCATCCTTCTGAATTCCAGCAAGTAATCGCAGGCAACTCAATCCCTCCTCATAATCTAATCCCCTTATCTCTGAAATCAACCTGGTGAACCTCCTCTGCACTGCCTCCAAAGCCAATATATCCTTCCTCAAATAAGATCTGAACTGTATGCAGTACTCCAGATGCAGCCTCACCAGTACCCTTTACAGTTGCAGCAATACCTCCCCTACTCTTAAATCCAATACCCCTAGCAATGACAGTCAACATCCCATTTGCCTTCTCCATTGCCTATTGCACCTGCAAGCTAACCTTTTGCAATTCATGCACAGGCACTCCCAAGTCCTCTGCACAGAAGCATGCTACAATTTTTTTACCATTGAAATAATAATCTACTCTTCCATTCTTCCTTCCAAAGTGGATGACCTTGCACTTACCAACATTGTACCCCATTTGCCAGACCCTTGCCCACTCACTTAATTTATCTATATCTCTCTGCAGACTCTCCATATCCTCTGCACAATTTGCAGAGTTGCAGACCACAGTATGTGCGCTTGCAACACTGTGTGTCAGACTGAGTGGTCAGCAGCACTGGGGCTCCAAAGGGGACTGTCCTGTCTCCCTTTCTCTTCACCATCTACATCTCGGACTTCAACTACTGCACAGAGTCTTGCCATCTTCAGAAGTTTTCTGATGACTCTGCCATAGTTGGATGCATCAGCAAGGGAGATGAGGCTGAGTACAGGGCTACGGTGGGAAACTTTGTCACATGGTGCGAGCAGAATCATCTGCAGCTTAATGTGAAAAAGACTAAGGAGCTGGTGGTGGACCTGAGGAGGGCTAAGGTACCAGTGACCCCTGTTTCCATCCAAGGGTCAGTGTGGACATGGTGGAGGATTATAAATACCTGGGGACACGAATTGACAATAAACTGGACTGGTCAAAGAACACTGAGGCTGTCTACAAGGATCAGAGCCGTCTCTATTTCCTGAGGAGATTGAGGTCCTTTAACATCTGCCAGACAATGCTGAGGATGTTCTACGAGTCTGTGGTGGCCAGTGCTATCATGTTTGCTGTTGTGTGCTGGGACAGCAGGCTAAGGGTAGCAGACACCAAAAGAATCAACAAACTCATTTGTAAGACCAGTGATGTTGTGGGGGTGGAACTGGACTCTCTGACGGTGGTGTCTGAAAAGAGGATGCTGTCCAAGTTGCATGCCATCTTGGACAATGTCTCCCATCCACTCCATAATGTACTGGTTAGGCACAGGAGTGCATTCAGCCAGAGACTCATTCCACCGAGATGCAACACTGAGCATCATAGGAAGTCATTCCTGCCTGTGGCCATCAAACTTTACAACTCCTCCCTCGGAATGTCAGACACCCCGAGCCAATAGGCTGGTCCTGGACTTATTTCCACTTGGCATAATTTACCTATTATTATTTAATTATTTATGGCTTTATATTGCTATATTTCTACACTATTCTCGGTTGGTGCAACTGTAACGAAACCCAATTTCCCTCCGAATCAATAAAGTATGTCTGTCTATCTTTTCCAGTCAATTTAGTATCATCAGCAAAATTAAATACACTACACTCGGTCCTCTCTTCCAGATCGTTAATGTATATCATTGCAGGCCCAGCATGGACCCCTGTGGCACACCACTCACCACTGATTGCCAACCAGAATAACACCCATGTATCCCAACTCTCTGCTTTCTATTGGTTAACCAATCCTCTATCCATGCTGATACATCACACCTAACTATATATCCTTATCTTATGTCTTTTATGTGGCAAATTATCAAACGCCTTCTGGAAATCCAAGTAAATAACATCCACCTGTTCCCCATAATTCCCTCCAGGCTTGATAAGCAGCTCAGAGACTTCGGCCTTCACCCTGCCTTGTGCAGTTGGATCCTGGACTTCCTGTCAGATCAATGGCAGGTGGCAAAAGTGGACTCCCTCACCTCTGCCCCTCAACACAGGAGCACCCCACAGCTATATCCTAAGCCCCCTCCTTTACTCTGTATACCATGACTGAATTGCCACCCACACCTCCAATCTGCTAATTAAATTTGCAGACAATACTACATTAATTGGCCTTATCTCAAATAATAATGAGGCAGCCCACAGAGAAGTCATCACCCTGGCACAGTGGTGTCGCAAAAACAAAGGAGCTGGTTATGGACTACAGGAGAAACGGAGACAGGCCCAGCCCTATTGACATCTTATGGATCTGGAGATGAGAGGGTGAACAACTTTAAGTTCCTTGGTATACACAGCACCAAGGATCTCACATGGTCTGTACATACCGGCGCCTCTTTCACCTCAGACGATTGAAGTTTGGTATGGTCCCGCAAATCCTAAGATCTTTCTACAGCAGCACAATTGAGAGCATTCTAACTGGCTATATCACTGCCTAGTATGGGAACTGTACTTTCCTCAATTGCAGGACTCTGCAGAGAGTGGTGTGGACAGCCCAGCACATCTGTAGATGTGAACATCCCACTAGTCAGTATATTTACAATGACAGCTGCTTAAAAGGGCCCCAAGGATTATTGGGGATCCAAGTCACCCCAACCACAAACTGTTCCAGCTGCTAGCATCTGGAAAATGGTACTGTCTCTTCGATCCACCTACCTGCCCCACTTGCAGTCACACGCTCTTGTCCCTAACCTCACAATGAGTTTGAGGCAGCTAATCTAATGGGTGTACCTTTCACTCCTGAAACAGAGTGCCAGGTAACTCTCCTCCTCCCTGATGTGCCGCAGTTTCTGAAGCTCAGATTCTAGGTCATCAACTCTGAGCCTGAGCTCCTCAAGCAGCCAACACTTGCTGCAGATGTGGTCACCAGGAACCACAATGGGGTCCACCAGCTCCCATATCATGTAGCTACAGCACATCACCTGATCCTGCATCTTCCTTCCTTTATTTATTTAGTTGATGCTTGGTGACTTTTTTATATTTAACCACGACAAAAACTTGAAGGGATTATCTATAGAGACACAAGAGCTATATAGCACAGAAACAAATCCTTTGGACCAACTAGGCCATGTCAACCTGGTGACTAACTTTGCTATTTGCCTGCTTGACACAGTCAACTCCATGCATCTCTCCAAATATCTTTTAAGTGGTCAAAGTCAAATTTACTTCAATTTATAAAAAGGTAGGTGGCACCGGTGTACATCAGTGACTGGACTACAGGAATTTGTACCAGTTTTCCTCTTAGTATACTCCTGAACTACCTCTGCTGTAATCTGCAGCATGCAAATTTCCTCTTAACAATGGACTATGAAAATACATTAATGATCTTCAGATCTCACGTTTGACAATTAAATGCAGAGCAGCTGAGTGTAGCACCTTTGAAGGTCAACGCCAAGGCCAAAAATGCAGTCGGAGAGGTGGGATTGAAACCAGGCTGAAGCACAGAGGGATGGGGCCACTTCTGCCCACCATCTTGATAGCAAATGTACAGTCACAGCAAAATAAGATTGATGATCTCAGGTGCAAGACTGCTGTATCAGAGGCATATGAGGTTGATCTCAATTGTTTGTTGATTTGAGAATTGGTTAACAGTGAACACAGCTATCTGATTAGAAAGTTTTATGATTTTCAAAATGGATCAAACCTTGAATTCTAGTAAGGAGAAAGGTGGCAGCATGTGCTTTTTAGTCAATTCTCATTGGTGTATGGACCTTGGGGGTTATGTCGACCTCCTGTTCCCCTGACTTGCAAAACCTAATGATTAAATGTAGACCATTCTATTTGCATCAGGAGTTCTCATCTGTAATCCTGACCACAGATTATATACCACCAGTGGCCAATTATAAGCAAGCACTCACAAAACTGCACAATGTTGTCTGCAGGCAAAAAACATCCCATCCTGATGGATTTCAAATTATAATTGGCAACCTTAGCCAAGACTGTTTGAAGAAAACCCTGCCCAATTATCACCAACATGTAACCTGTTCCACCAGAGGTCCCAACACACTGGACCATTGCTACACTACAATAAATTCCTTATATCCACTTGGGAGTACTTGGAGACTACTGATAAAATTAGTCAAAGTCAGCTTGGTTTCTGTAAAGGAAACCTGGCCTAACATATCAGTTAGAGTTCTTCGAGGAAATAAGGGTGGACAACGGAGAGGCAGACGATGTCATTTACTTGCATTTTCCAAAGCATTTGATAAGGTGCCACATATGAGGCTGTTTAACAAGATAAAATCCTACGGCATTACAGGAAAGATACTAGCACGGATAGAGGAATGGCTGACAGCCAGGAAGCAGACAGTGGGAATAAAAGGGGCCTTTTCTGGCTGCCTGCTGAAGAGTAGTGGTATTCCTTGGGGTGAATATTGGAACTGCTACATTTCACATTGTCAACGATTTGGGCAATGAAATTGATGGCTTTGTGGCAAAGTTTGCAGAGGATATGAAGATAGGTGGAGGGGTTGGTAGTGCTGAGGAGAACGTGATTGCAGCAGGACTTGGACAAATTGGAAAAATGGGCAAAAAAATAGCAGATGGAAAACAGTGTTGGGAAATGTATGATAATGCATTTTGGTAAAAGGAAAAATAATGTAGACTCTTATCTAAATGGGGAAAAGGTTCAAACATCAGAGGTGCAGAAGGACTTAGGACTCCTTGTGCAAGACTCCCAGAAGGTTAATTTACTGATTGAGCCTGTGGTAAAGAAGGCAAATGCAATGTTGGCATTTACTTCAAGGGGAATACTAAGGCTTTATAAGACACTAGTCAGGCTGCACTTGGAGTGTTCTCAACAGTTTTGGGCCCCTTATCTCAGAAAAGATGTGTTGTCATTGGAGAGAGTCCAGAGGAGGTTCACAAGAGGGGATTCCAGTAATGAAGGGGTTAACATATGAGGAGCAGCTGGCAGTTTTGAGCTTGTACTCACTGGAATTTAGAAGAATGCGGGGGGATCTCATTGAAACCTACCCAATGTTGAAAAAGGACTAGATATGGTGGATGTGGAGAGGATGTTTCCTATGGTGGGAACATCCAGAGCTAGGAAGCACAGCTTCAAAATTGAGGGTGAGACCTTTTAGAACAGATTTAAGGAAGAATTGTTTTAGCCAGGGAGTTGTGAATCTGTAGAATGCTCTGCAGTGGAGGCCAGGTCTGGGGGTATATTTGAGGCATAAGTTCATAATTTCCTGATTGGTCGGGGCATCAAATGATATGGCGAGAAGGCAGGTGTATGAGTGGGTTCTGAGATCAGCCATGATGGAATGGCAGAGCAGACTTGATGGGCTGAATGGTCTAATTCTGCTCCTATGTCTTATGCTCTTATGGATCCATGGTGATGAAGTATCTTGAGAGGCTTGTGTTGAAGCATATCAACTCCTGTCTGAATGGTGACTTGGATCCGTTCCAATTCGTCTACCAAAACAACAGGTCAACAGCAGTTGCTATCTCGTTGGCTCTTCACAACCCTAGAACATCTGGAGAGCAAAGATTGATTATAACTTGGCATTTAACGCCACAATTACTTTAAAACTAACCAGTGAAGTCCAGGACCTGGGCCTCAATACCACCTTGTGCAACTGGATCCTGAATTTCCTCGCTTGCAGACCCCAGTCAGTTCAGATTGGCAAAAACATCTCCTCCACAATCTCTACCAAGATGGGAGCACCACAGGATGTATGTTTAGCCCCCTGCTCTACTCGCTTTACACCTATGACTGTGTGGCTAAGTACAGCCCCAGCACCATATACAAGTTGGCTGACAACACCACTGCTGTGGGCTGTACCAAAGGAGGTGATGAATCGACATACAGAAGGGAGAGTGAAAACTAGGCTGAGTGGTGAAATAACAACCTCTCATTCAATGTCAATAAGACCAAGGAAAAGATTGTAGACTTCAGGTGAGGGAAACCAGAGGTCCATGAGCCAGTAATCATAGGAGCAGAGGTGGAGAGGGTCAGTAACTTTAAATTCCTGAGTGTCACTATCTCAGAGGACCTGTCCTGGACCCATCACACAAATATAATTGCAAAGAAAGGACAACAGTGCCTCTACTTTCTAAGGAGTCTGCAGAGGTTCAGCATGTCATCAAAATCCTTGGAAAACTTCTATAGATGTGAGGTGGAAAGTGTACTGCCTGTTATGGGAACACCAATGCCTTTGAGCAGAAAATCGTACAAAAGGTAGTGGATTCAGCCTAGTACATCATGGGTAAAACCCTCCCAAACCACTGAGCACATTTACATGAAATATTCCCACAGGAAAGCAGCATCTATCAAAGATCCTCACCACCCAGGCCATGCTCTTTTCTCATTGCTCCCATCAGGTAGAAGGTACAGGTGCCTTAGGACTATCATCAGGTTCAAGATCAGATACTACCATTCAGCCGTCAAGCTCTTGAACAAATGGGGATAGCTACACTCATTTAAGGACTCTGTTATATTGTTATTTCATGCTTGTTATTTATTGCTATATAAATTTATTGCTATTTATTTATACCTGCATTTGCACAGTTTGATTACAGTTACTGGTTCCTGATGTTTACAGTTACCATTCTATAGATTTGCTAAGTATGCCCACAGAAAATGAATCTTGGGGTTGAATGTGGTGTTATAAATACTCTGATAATAAATTTTATTTTGAACTTTGATACCAATGCCTTATACAGTCTTAATAACTTACTCAATATCCTGAATGAGGAAGGCAAGCACACCAAATGCTTCATCACCACACACGTGTCATCACTTTCAACCAACTACATACCTGCAACCCTTGCTACCATTTAATGTGCAATCCTTTGGCCTGTCTTACTAAAATGCAATATCTCACATTTACCTGAATCAAACCCTAAAGTTTGAATCTCTACAGTTAACAATTCCACAGTTAATCAGGTTAACCTTCAACATACAGGACACTACCAATTTTATGGTCATCTACAAATTTACTGACCATGCCATCTACATTCTCATTCAACTCGTTGATTATTGGACCCAGTGCCAAACCCAACAGCATGACACTGGTCAACACACACAAAATGCTGGAGGAACTTAGCAGGCCAGGCAGCATTTGTAGAAAAGGGTAAAGTTGACATTCCGGACCAAGAACCTTCAGTCCAAAAACATCGACTTTACTCTTTTCAAGAGATGCTGCCTAGTTTGCTGAGATCCTCCAGCATTTTGTGTGTATTACTTGGACTTCCAACAGCTGCAGGTTTTCTCTTGTTTCAGCATGACACTGGTCACAGGACTTCATTCTGAAAATCAAGCATCTACCACCACCCTCTTGTCTCCTATCATTGAGCCAATTTTGTATCCAATTGCCTATCTTGTCCTGAATTCCATGTGATCTAACCTTCCGGACCATCCTATTATGTGGTAACTTGTCAAAGGCCGTGCTGAAGTCCACATAGACGACGTTTATCAGGCTGCCCACATCAGCATTTTCAGTCACCTCTTCAAAAACTTCAAACTTTAAAAAACTGAAATACAATAATTTAACACTTTGATTCATTTGTTATCTTCCAATCCAAACTTTACTTGCAGTATTTTTGATCTAAAGCAGCACATTTTCTTCACAACTCATTTAATCTTTCTCTGTTTTAAAAAGTGTCAAATGCCTGACAATCTTGAATTTATTTGCATTATGTATTAAATGGAACAAAATTAATTCTAATTAAACACTTCTTATATTACAATGTATTAAATATTGAAATATTTTAAAGCTGTAAGAAACAGAAATGCAAACTGTTCACTCCTTATGGCACAGATGTTATTTCTTTATTCTGAAAGATCTTTGGCAAGAAGTTTTTTCCCACTCCCTTGACTACTGCAAAACTGATTGCTTCAGTACTGGTCATACATAGACTGAAAAGCCTATACATAGCCTCAGTTTCTGAGGCTGCAGAGAAGTCAAGAATGAAAAGGGATGGAACTGTGACCAAAATTGTTTGATAAACTTATTTGTGGGATTCCAAAACAGAGTTAAAAGAAATGTACATAAATCAATACAGCATAGGAACAAAGTCTTCAGCCCAGACTGTGCCAAAATAATTGAACCAATAATTAAATACCAAGCTACACTAATCCATTCTGCCTGCACAATTTCTGCAGAAATCTTCTGATGGCTCAGCAATAGTTGGGAGTATAAAGGGAGGACAGGAGGATGAAAACAACACCCTGGTGGAGGACTTTGTCAAATGGTACAAGCTGAATCATCTACAGCTCAACTTCAGTAAGATAAAAGAGATGGTGATGGACTTTAGAAAGACGAAGCCTGCACTGCTCCCTGTTAGTATTGACGGTGAGGATATGGGTGTGGTGAGGACTTACAAGTACCTGGGGGTGCACCTGGATGGCAGACCTGAGTGGAAGACCAACAAAGATGCTGTGTACAAGAAGAGCTAGTCACCTCTATTTCTTGAGGGGACTGAGGTCTTTGGCATATGCAGGCCTCTCCTTCACACGTGCTATCAGTCTGTTGTCTCTAGTACAATCTTTTATGTGGTGGTGTGATGGGGAAATGGCATCGACTCAGGTAATGCTACTACTACGACATTGACTCGGGCCTAGGGGGTGGGTGTTGGGCACAGTGACGGAATCTCCACTCCTCCCTCTCCCTCATCAGTGTGTTCAGTTCGTCTACATTAGCGGCGCCACTATCTTCTAGAAGTGTGTTGACCATAGTCTTGGGAGGGCGCCCAGGGTCATCCTCCCATGCTTGGGCTCCCATACGATGACTAGGACTGCAGGTAGCTCAGGGTGGCATAGACAGTGCCCCGCTAGTTGCAGTCTTCTCACCTCAATTTTAGTAATGAGCATTGGTACGTCGTCATAGAGCTCAACGTTCGTCATGTGCTGTTGCCAACTCACATCAAGAGCCATCCGGAGCATTCAGGTGATGCAAACAGGCTCAATAAACTGATTAGAAAGGCTGGTTCTTTTATTGGAGTCAAACTGGACACACTGGAGGCTGTGGTAGAACAAAGATGGAAAATCTTGGCAAATCTGGGCAATGTTTCTGCCTCATCCTCTGTGTGCCGCCTTGGCTGAACAGAAGAGCACTTTTAGTAATCGACTAAGACAACTGCGCTGCTCCAAAGAGCACTATATGAGGTCATTCTTACCCTCAGCCAAAAGGTTCTATAACGAGACAACCTATAGCTAGGTGGTAACTTCTTTTTATTCATTCTACTGCCCTTTTAATATTTGTACATTTGTGAACTTGTAATGCTACTGTGGCACTGTAATTTCCTTTGGGATCAATAAAGTATTTATCTATATTCCTCCATTCTCTGCACATTCATGTGACTATGCAAGAGCTTCTAAAATGCTTCTATTGCATTTGCATCCACTACCATTCTGGCAGTACATTCAATGCACCCATGACTTATTGTATATAAAACAAATACTTGCACTACACACCTCCTTTGAATTTACCACCTTTCATCTTAATTTCATGGCCTGTAGTATTAGACATTTAGACCCTTGGAAAAAGATTCAGGCTGTCTACTCTATTTATGCTTCTCATAATCTTAAACCTTGATCAGGTTTTCCCCTCAGCCTCTGCTTTCCAGCAAAAGCAACCCAAGTTTGGCTAACCACTCCTTATAGTATATACCCCTCTAATCCATGATTTAGAGTCCTTGATGCCTT
Source organism: Hypanus sabinus (assembly GCF_030144855.1). NCBI lineage: Eukaryota > Metazoa > Chordata > Chondrichthyes > Myliobatiformes > Dasyatidae > Hypanus > Hypanus sabinus. The sequence continues at coordinate 108,644,777 of NC_082707.1, forward strand.
GAAACATGCAGATGTGAGACATTACAGAATGTGAAATGATGAGATCACTTTTTTTCCTTGAAAATGAGTGAGAGTGGTTCAGTTGACAATGTAAAATTAGTTTTAAAAAATTAGTTTTAAAATTGTAGTTGACTGGAATGTGTAGATTAGAAAAGAAGTCTGAGTATTCTTGATTATTGAGTAGGGAATAAGCTCCTCAGACTGGAACTTTGACTGGTGCCAAGGATCCCTGAGATTCTCCAAATCAGTCACATGTGACAACATCTGCAAATGCACACAGCCATTGATTAAGTATTTCACTTTTGGACATCATCAACATGCCATGGATCATCTGTCAGCCTTATGGAAACAGAACATTGATAAGTGAAAGATGAAAGTCATAAACAGGTAAGCAAGATGGAAAAATGGACCACCAGCTACGATAGAGGCCCAGAAGTTGAAGTCCATGGGTGAGCGTGTCCAGAGGTCAGTATTCTGCAAGCCAGAGCAAGGGACTGGAGGTTTGAGGCCCAACGTCTGAGAGTCCAGGGATAAAGGCTGGTGGTCAGAGGCCTGTGTGTATGAGAGTGGGTGAAAGAGTGGGAAAGGGGTTGAATTTACTGTTGTTTTGTTATAGTTCAAAGTATGTATACATTATACGATCTTGAGATAGGTCTCCTTACAGGCAGCTACAAAACAAAGAAACCCAAAAGAACCCATTAATAAAGACATACACCCAATGTGCAGAGTGAAAAAAACAAGCAAATATCATTCAGAACTGAAGTCAACAAAAGAGAGCCCTACCAGACCATCAGTTCAGCGCAGAGCTGAATAAACATCTCTGAGCAGTGAGCTGAACAGGTCTGTTCCTCGCCTTGGGCTCTGACACCTTGACCTTTTCAATCTGGCCCATCGCTTAAATCATCGTCCATGCATTCACTTGCTTTGATATGCTCTGGGGCCTGGACCCAGTCGCCTCGATTCAGCCTGTAGCTGACCTTTCCGATTTAATTAACCAAACCTATGAACTTTACTCCTTCCAGCGATGACCCCAGTGCCTCACCTCGGTGCTGTTGCTGCATCAAATTACCTCCAAGTCCAAAGACTGTGGTTTGCAGTGATCATTTATTAGAAAAAATGTGATTAACATTGAGTTGTATTTAGTTGTTTTCTTCGTTTCATTGGCCACCAATATGTAGTCACTGAGCTTCACCAGTGCCATCTTAAAACTTAGCGTGCTACGATGTTGAGTAGAACAACAAAATCAACTATCTGTTGCCACCTGAATATGTGGTGAGATTTGTGGACTGCCCCTAGCACATAGTAGGGCTGTGTTGGTTATTAATGCAAACAACACATTCCATTATATGTTTCAATGCATATGTGATAATTAAATTTGAACCTGAATCCTTGCAGCATCTACCTACTCTGCATCCTCTCCAAAGCTTCGATATCCTTCCTATAATGGAATTACCAGAACTGAATGCAATACTCCAGAGTTTATTAAACTCCTGAGTTTCCCTTGAACTCAATGCCTCAAATAATAAAGACAGACATGCCAAACACCACCTATACCATCTTATCAATCTGTTCATCTGCTATCAGGGAGCTATGGACGCGGAACCCAAGATCCCTCTGCACATCAATGTTGTTTAGGGTCCTGCCATTAGCTGTGTATCGCCTTCCAAGGTACAACACCTTGATTTTCATATGGCCAGATGAAATGCCGTCATTTCTCTTCCCATATCTGTAACGGCGCAATATTCTGCTGCATCTTTTGGCAATCTTTGTATTGTCTGTGAATCCACATTTTCATCCACGTCACTAATATATACATGGCATTAACTACTCCAAGTGCGGCTTGATCTTCACCTAAGTCACAATAACAGACATCCCACCCTGCAAAAACTCATTTCAGGAGTGTATCCAGAGATACCAGCCACATGACAGACGCACTGCCACCTGGCTGGTCAGAGGACACACCACATGCCAATCAACATTTGATCCTTCCCAACTAATCAATGCACACCTAAATTATTGGTCACCTTAATTGGATTATCTCACCCAGCCCCATACTATAAAAGGTGAGACGTGCCTGGCTCAGTCTCTCTTACAGACCACCTCATTGAAGGTAAGTGCTTTGATTTATGTTTATCGTTGGTCCTGGTAAGGGAGCCGCAGCTATCCAAGATCAAGCGGGATAGCTGTCGTAGTGCTTTTCCCTTGTTCTTTGTATGTGTAACTGTACCCTGTCCCCACACCACTTTCTGTGTGTTGTACAGCTGACCCGACCTTCCCCACACGTGTTAACCCTAAACGGTTTTTTTGTTAGAATATTGTAGTTGCTTGTGTTGACCCAACTTGCCCTTGTAAATAAATTCCTTATTATTAAAACTGTGTGTGTCCAGGCCTCTACTGTTGAGACTCAAAGAACCAGTTATTTTCCATCACATTTGGCGCTGTGGAGCAGGGTCTCATAGGTTTTGGCTGGACACAAGCACAGGGGATAATGTTCTGGAATGAGGGGAAGAAAGCCAGTGCAGGCACCCAGGATAAGATCCCCAGGTGGGCTGATGAAATGGAGGGATTTGAGAGTCTGGCCAGCATGCTGGCAGACCACGGAAAACCAGTGGACTGGTCTGAGCAGATACAGCCCCGTGGAGAGAAGCTGGGCCATCATGTGGTCTCCCTCCTGAAGGAATCAGGGTTCCCCAGAGCCAAGGGGAGTCAAAGGGGTGCCTTCTGGTTGTTTGCATCCCTGCTGAGACGCCAGGTTAGAATTACTGATCACCTGCAACACTTGTGTGGTCAGAAGGATAGGGAAATTGAAGACCTCAGTCAGCGTTATTGCACGCTGAAGGAAGCAGTACAGGCTGCCCAGGCCCGAACCAATGACCTTGAAGTTAGGGGAACTGAACTTGCCTGTCGCCTCATAAAACTTCAGCAGGCCAGGGTAGTCCGTCGGTCCGGCTGGTAGCCGGAGCCATTAAAGATTCGAGCCTTTGTCCAGTGCAGCGACAAGCTGGACGCATGGCTGGGGGATGGGAACATCTGGCTGGATAGTGACGATGAGGGGATGCCCGAGGAGCCAAAGTCCTACAACCACCCTTCTCCCTTCTCACCCGAGCTCCAACATGCCCGACCCGTCACCATGTGGTCCCAGGTTCACTGCAGGGAGGAAGGGGATGAGGGGGAGACGCTCGGACTTTCCCCTAGACACTCCGAGACCACAGAGACCCGGGACTTCTCCCCCAAGGAGCTGACCCAGTTGGCGGATCGGTACCGCCAATGACCAGGCAAGCACCTGGCCGCCTGGCTGCTCCGGCTGTGGGACGAGGGGGGCCCCAACCTCAGCCTCTCCCATCAGGAGGCAAGTGCCCTGGGAAGCCTCTCTGACCAGCAGAGCATAAACAATGCGCTGCAGGCGCCACAAGCAGAAATCTGCGACGGCACAACCCTGTGGTGACCGCGGTATGAGCTCACTATCCCACACTTCTGGAGTGGGATCTACGCGGGCGCTCACAATGGGGTCCGGTCAGTGAGGGCACCCGGGTTATCAGGGAATGGGCACTGGTCAACGGCATCTATCAAGGTGCCTGTGACCGTAACTTCCTTGAAAACACACGAGTGACCGGTGCCCTAGCAGGATACCTGGTCACTACCGTGCGACCCGATCTGAAATCTGTAATCCTGCCCCTCATGGCACCAGCCAGCGGTAGGACCGTACAGGATGCCATCACCCTCCTGGAGAGATCAGAATATATGCAGAGGGGAGGTCAGCAGGAGACGCTCATGGAGTAAGCATTGTTTCAGATTCGCTCCATAACCTTTACTTTTTTTAAACCTATGATTACCCTTATTTAACTTACTTTTACCTACACCAAAAGATTCTTGCTACTTTCTTGGACTTATCTTCAACAGTTTATTGTGAATTTTGAAGAAATGAATACAGAAATGGCTCTTAGATCTAAAGGGCGAGAACCTGGGAAAGATCTAATGGGAACGGGAAGAAGAAAAAGACCGATCCCAAGCGCACTGAATTGACTTATGAAATATTATTGGAGGTTTTAAATGAAAAATTTGAAGGACGACAAATTTTCAAACAACATATAAAGGCCTTCCAAGATTATATGGATAAGACGGATTCAGTAGTTAACCAGCAGCAAGTTCTAATGGCAACTTTGCAAGAGGACGCTCGGAAGCGAGACTTGATAATTGAAAAACTGGAGCAGAAATTACTTTCGACGATTAAACAGGTGGAAACACTTAAAGCCAAGAGTGTTGACTTTGAGAATCGGTCCAGAAGACAGAACTTAAACATACTTGGTCTCCCGGAAGGTATTGAACAAGGGGACCCCTCAAAGTACTTTGCTCAACTTTTAAAGGATGTGTTCCCTTCTGTATTCCCAGACAGTCCTCCGTTACTTGATCGCACTCACAGAATTATGCGTCGTTCACCAAGTGCTTCAGCTAAACCACCGGTTGTAATTGTCCAATTTCATTATGTGCATGTTAAAGAGCAACTTATTCGTGTGGCTTGGTGTGTAGGGATGGTCAAATTTCAAGAATTCAATTTTCGATTAGTGGAAGATTTTAGTCCAGAAGTAATGAAGACAAGGCTTCTTTTTAAACCTCTGATGTTCGAATGTTATGAGAAAAATCTAAAACCTGCGCTCTTAAACCCTGCGAAGCTCAGAATCTCGCCTCCCAATGCATCTCGGCGTGTTTTCTTTTCTACATCTGAAGCGAGAAGCTTTTTGAATGAGAACTTCCCTACTGCTGCAGATTCTCGTCTCTAATAAATGAGTGATTTTGATCGTTGCAAGATGGTTTTTGTTTCCGAAACCAGATTTTGTTTCTGGCTATTGGTGTAGGTTTACTCTATATTTTATACTCTAGTTAAAGTTTTTTTTGATGTACTAGTCTTTTTATTTTACTTACTTCAATCACTGTACTTTAGCTTTGGTCATTTTTATTAATCTTTCAAAGGTGAATTTTTTTTTTACTAAGATGGCGGTTTCTCTAAAATATTTTTGGCTTTTTTTTTGATTTCACCATTTTTTTTCTCTCGTCTTCTTCCTATAATGCATTTCTTATCACAGTTTAATTTTTTTTTGGTTTGTTTGGGTTTTAACCCAATTTATAAGTTACTAGTGATTATATTCTTTTTGGTTTTTTTTTTACTAGCAATTATATTAAGAAGTTTGGTTTTAGTATAGTGATTATTATTTCTTTAGAGTTTGGGTGGATCTTTTTTATCCTTTATATACGGAGTTGCCTTCTGCTGATATGGGGGTAGATTTAGTTTCATCTCTCCTTTTTCCCAGCCTTTTCCTGGCTGGGGAAGTCTTTTCTCTTCTTGCGTGGGGGGTGTTTTTCTAAATCTTATGTTCTTTACATCAGTTTTTTTTAGTTTCTTCATTTGGGCTGATTTTAAACCACTAAAATGTCTGCGATATCATCACTTCCGAGTCCGCCTCTTACTTTTGTTCCTCTTCCGGGTGCATGAGTTCATAATTTGGTTAACCCTTTATATACCAAAGGGTTGATTTCAGAAATATGGCTCAGACCATTAATTTTGTCTCTTGGAATACTAATGGCTTAAACCATCCGATTAAACGGAAAAAGATTTTCAAAGTATTCCAAAGACTTAATGCACACATTATTTTTGTACAAGAAACTCATGTGAGGAAAAAGGACAATTACTGCTTTTTTAGGTTTTGGAGGGGTCAACAGTACCATTCCAATTCGAATGCTAAAGTAAAGGGAGTTTCAATTTTTATTGACTCCTCTATTGCATTTGTCCAGCACGATATCTTTTCGGATCCAAATGGTAGATTTTTGTTAATTACTGGCTTACTTTTTAACAAAAAGGTTGCTATGGTTAACGTTTATGCTCCAAATGTGAATTATCCTGATTTTTTAAGTCCTTATTTATTTCTCTACCTAATCTAAATGAATATAAGTTAATAATGGGTGGTGACTTTAATTGTTGTTTAAATCCTTTGTTGGACAAATCTATATCTACTCAGACTTTACCTAATAAGTCGGCCACTTATATTAACTCTTTTTTGACTGATAATGGAATTTTTGATATTTGGAGATTTCGGCATTCTAAGGACAAAGAGTCTTCATTTTTCTCACATGTTTATCATTCCTACTCAAGAATTGATTATTTTTTTTATTGACTCTTGTTTTATTCCATCGGTAATTGGTTGTAATTATGATATTATAACCATCTCTGACCATGCTCCATTAAAACTTTCTATTAAATTTACAGATACAGCTTCTAGTGCTAGACAATGGCGATTTGATTCTACCTTACTGCAAGATCCAGATTTTATTAAATTTATGAAGGAACAGATCGATTTCTTCTTTTCAACTAATTCCACAGATGATATTTCTTGCGGAACACTTTGGGACACTTTTAAAGCATATGTACGTGGACAGATTATCTCCTACTCCGTTGGTCTGAGAAAACGCATTAAGAAGGAAACTCTTATTGGTTGATAAAATTAAAGAGATTGACAAGAAATATTTGGCTACTCCTAGTAAGGAGCTTTACGAACAAAGGGTTGAACTTCAAATGGAACATAGTTTATTACTTACATCTTCGACTGAAAATCAATTAATGAAAACCAGATCTGATTTTTATATGCATAGTGATAAATCGGGTAAACTGTTAGCTAGTCAAATGAAGAATGCTTTGGTTAAACGTCAAATTACTAAGATTCATCAGCAGAATGGGGATCTGACAGTTAACCATGATGAGATAAACAAATCTTTTCAAGATTTTTATACCTCCCTGTAACATTCTGAATTCCCTCATGATTATAATACCATGTGTGATTTTCCTGGGAAATTGAATTTTCTAAAATTATCATCAGATGATCTTTCAATATTAGAAACTCCTATTACGGATGCAGAAATTAAAGGGGTTATTTCCTCTATGAATTCTGGGAAAGCACCAGGTCCAGATGGGTATACAGTAGAATTTTTTAAATGTTTTTCCGCTACTCTTTCTCCTTGGTTATGCAGGGTTTTTGAAGAAGCAATTAGATTGGGTAATCTGCCATAATCTTTTTATAGAGCTTCCATTTCTTTAATATTGAAGAAAGGTAAAGGCCCTACTGACTGTGCATCCAATAGACCAATATCTTTATTGAATGTAGATTCCAAGATATTTTCCAAGTTACTGGCATCCAGGCTGGAGAAGGTATTACCCCAAATTACTTCGGAAGATCAAACTGGTTTTATTAAAAATCACTATTCTTTTTTCAATGTTAGGAGATTATTGAATATTGTTTATACTCCTTCACATAGCACTTCAGAATGTGTCATTTCACTAGATGCGGAGAAAGCATTCGATGGAGTTGAATGGCCATACTTATTTACTGTGCTTGAGAAGTTTAATTTTAGTCCAACATTAATTTCCTGGAATAAACTGATATATCATACTCCAGTAGCCTTGGTGCTTACTAACAATCAAAGATCTCCCTTTTTTCGTTTATTTCGGGGTACTAGACAAGGCTGTCCTCTTAGTCCATTATTATTTGATATTGCTTTAGAACCCTTGACAATTACTATCAGAGAATCACAGAACATTTTTGGCATTAATCATGGGACGGATATACATAAGCTATCATTATATGCAGATGATTTATTATTATTTATTTCTGATCCTGAGAAATCCATTCCTGCAGTTATATCATTGTTGGCTCAATTTAGTAATTTTTCTGGGTATAAATTAAATCTTAATAAGAGTGAATTGTTTCCTTTAAATAGACAGGTTCCAATTTATGGAAATTTACCTTTTAAATGACTCCTTTATTTACTTGGGGATTAAAATCACAAAAAAACTATAAGAACTTATTTAAGGTTAATTTTTTTACCCCTAATCGATCAGATTAAATGTTTGTTTACTAAATGGTCACCAGTATCTTTATCTCTGATAGGTCGGATTAATGCTATTAAGATGGTTATTTTACCCAAGTTTTTATATATATTTCAAGCGGTACCAATTTTTATTCCGAAATCTTTTTTTGCTAACGTTGATTCAAAAATTTCCTCATATACATGGCAGAATAAAAATCCTAGATTAGGTAAAATATATTTACAGAAGGCAAGGAAGGAAGGTGGATTGGCATTGCCTAATTTTAGATTTTATTATTGGGCAGTTAATATCTGATATTTGATATGTTGGTTAAAGGATTGGGATTTATCTTTTAGCCCTCATTGCGTGAACCTGGAAATTAAATCTGTACAAGGATTTTCATTGGGTTCTATTTTAGGGAATTCTTTTCCCTTTGCTCTTTCTAAATTGCAGAAATGAATTGACAATCCAATAGTTAAACATACTTTATGTATATGGTTTCAATTTCAGAAATTTTTTGGGTTGACTCAGTTTGTTTTAAATATTCCTATTGTATCCAATTGACTTTTTTATCCTTCTATTATAGACCAAGCTTATTCAGCTTGGAAGACTAAAGGATTACTACGATTTTCTGATTTATTTTTGGATAATTGTTTTATGTCTTTTGAACAATTATCTAATAAATATAATTTGCCTAGATTTCATTTTTTTAGATATTTACAGATTAGGAATTTTTTAAACACTATACTTCCTACTTTTCCAAATTTTGTGCCTTCAGGTATTTTGGAGAATTTGTTTGAACTAAATCCTTCTCAGAAAGGGCTAATATCAAAACTTTACAATATAATTATGAAGATACGTTCAGAGCCCTTCTATAAGATTAAAAATGATTGGGAAAGAGAACTTAACCTTACTATCCCTATTGAGAATTGGGATAAAATTCTTCAATTAGTTAATACATCATCTCTATGTGCTAAACATTCATTAATAGTTTAGAGTTGTGCAAGGGCTCATATGTCCAAGGATAATTGGCTCATTTTTATTCCTATATAAATCCTATTTGTGACTGATGTCATTCTGAGATAGCGTCTTTAACTCATATGTTCTGGTCGTGTCCGCTTTTGAAAAAATATTGGAAAGACATTTTTGATATTATTTCTATGGTATTGAACATTGATTTACAACCTCATCCTATTACTGCAATTTTTGGTTTACCAATGATGGACTCAGTCCATTTATCCTCTTCTGCTTGTCGAATGACTGCATTTCTTACATTAATGGCTAGAAGATCTATTTTGTTGAATTGGAAAGAAATTAATCCTCCTACCGTATTTCATTGGTTTTCTCAAACTATGTTATGTCTAAATTTAGAAAAAATTAGAAGTGTTGTATTTGATACTTCTATTAAATTTGAAAAGATATGGAGACCATTTATTCAATATTTTCACATGATGTAATATGACCCTGTTCCAAGCCTATTTGTTTTTTCAGTTTCGATTTTATATATGTTGAGAGGATTGGAGTTGACGACACTGATGATTTTGTATTTTTGTGAGATATTATAAACAGCCCCTTTTTTCCCCATTTTTTTTCTCTTTTTTGTTTTTTTTTCCTTATTAGTTATTAGATTATTAGATTAGTTGTTTTTGCATAATTTTTTTTCTTTTTCTTTTTTCTGTTTTTTTTAATATATTATGATATACCTAGGTTTACCTTGTTTATTTGTTACTTGTATCGTCCATGATTTGGGAATACTCGTTTATACTGTAACTATCGCTTACGTATTCTTTCATGTTCAGTTGTAATGTGCATGTTTGTAATCCCATTATCTATGTATCAATTTTATTTTGTTGATATTAATAATAATAATAAAAAGATTGAAAAAGAAAGAATATATGCAGAGGGGGGGTACCTACGCAGGTCCGCAAGACTGAGACAAGGACCCTAGACACTATCCCTCTCAGATATACACGCAGGCAGCTGTACACGGACCTGCTGCGTGCAGGGGTGGATCGTAACAATATAGATGGCATCCCCACCTCCAACCTATATGCCCTGTGGAAGGAGCATTGCAAGGGGAAGACTAGTTACAAAAAGACCACCAGACCCGTTGCAGGGGGCGCCCACAGCCCCCAGACCGCCAGGCCAGATCATCACTCTCCGCGCCTCCCTTACCTGAAACTGTCTCGAAGGCCCTCAAAGCAGAACTCACAGGTAATGTCCCACCTCCACCAGCAAAGTGCCTCACCCCCGGCATGGCAGCCCTCTTCCCCCCTCTCTTAGGATGAAGGCCAGGGCCCCCGGCGCATTTGCTCTCTCGCCCTTTCCTGCCCGGGGGACCTGAGGCCACATATACCCGTCGCAGTACATTGGGGAAAGGGAAACACACAGAGGTGGACCTGAGGCCACATATACCCGTCGCAGTACATCGGGGAAAGGGAAACACACAGAGGTGGATGGCGCTTGTCGACATAGGCGCCCAGCACACGATGATCCCAGGCAATCCTGCCTTATGGAGGGGTACGGACATGCAGATAGAGGGATTGGGGGGCTCCCTTTTACCCACCAGGGAGGTCACACTTCGCCTAGCCATAGGCAACCATTCCCCCAGACGTGTACAAGTCCTTATTGCCTCCTCCCTGGAATGTATCCTCGGGATTAATGTTTTAAAGGGACAATCACTTGAAACAAACGGGCAAGTTCACCTTCGGCATCACGCAAGCCACTATCGTTGTCGGGGCGGCTAAGTGGGAGCCAATTGTTATTCCCCCTTCCTCCAAGATCATCTGTAACAGTCAGTACAGAGTGCCGGGGGGGAGGGGGGGCGCCAAGAAATTGCAGACTCCATTCAAGCCCTGTTACGGGAGGAAATTATTAGAACTGCTACCTCGCCTTTCAATAGCCCCATTTGGCCCGTCCAAAAGAAGAACGACTCCCGGCAGATGACCATTGATTGTAGGCAATTGAACAAGGCTGCACCCCACCTCGCCGCCGCTGTACCTGACATTGTCACCCTTATTGAAGACATCGCAGGCCGTCCCCATAAACCCTGGTACGCTGTTGTCGATTCAGCGAATGCATTTTTCTCAGTTCCCCTGCACTCAGATAGCCAAGACCAGTTTGCCTTTACTTGGGATAACCGACAATACACATTTTGTCGCATGCCCCAAGGCTACATTCACTGCCCCACTCTCTGCCGTGGCCTTGTCTCCCGCGATTTACACAACATCCAATTCCCGACGGAGATTTCAATTGCACATTATATAGACAATATTCTTCTCCAAGGTCCTTCTGAGACCATTGTGTCAAAGGCCCTTCACATGCTAATCGAATCCCTCAGGGGATGGGGCTGGGCCATTAATATAGAAAAAATACAGGGCCCCAGCCAAGGTGTCATTTTCCTCGGAGTACAATGGAACTCCGGGGACAGAAGCATACCTGATGCTGGTAAAAATAAAACTTTAAATTTTGCCGTCCCCTCGAATAAAACTGACACACACAGATTCGTGGGGCTACTGGGCTATTGGCGGCAGCATATACCCCACTTGACCATGCTTCTCCGGCCACTATAGGATCTCCAGGAAAAAATCCACATTTCTCTGGGGGCCAGCGAAACAGGCTGCCTTTGATACAACGAAACTAGCGGTGGAACAAGCTATGCTACTTTCTTCCCGCCAGGCGGGTCTGCCTTTTGAGTTACAGGTCTGAGCGAGTGGGACGGTCGCCGAGTGGAGCCTCTGGCAGAAGACCCCAGGGCGTAGAGTCCCCCTCGGTTTCTGGACTAAGTCCCTTCGAGCACCAGCTACTAGCCTGCTACCTGGCACTCCTCGCCACAGAACACCAAACAGGCACCGACCCTGTCGTCCTTCACCCCCATCTCCCCATAATGTGATGGGTCAAGTCCCCCAATTCTACCCACAAGGAGGGCTGTGCCCAGAGGTCCTCCATTGTCAAGTGGAAGTGGTACATTGAGGACCAGGCTGAGCCCGGTCCTGAAGGGGTCAGCAGCCTCCATGAACAAGTCATGGCTTTCCCCCAGTCCCAGGACCCTGCCCCGGACATCCCCGAGGTACAACCCTCCCCAGCATGTTGGGGTCAACCCTTCGATTCCCTCAACCCCGACAGCAAACTGCACGCCTGGTTCACAGATGGCTCCAGCCGCTGGAAAGGGGGTAAACAATTTGGAAAGCGGCAGCACTTCATCCCGCCAAGGGTAAAATTTTAACCACCGAGGGGGAGGTGGGTTCCAGTCAACTTGCTGAGCTGGCAGCAGTAGCCCTCGCCCTCCAAAACACTACCAGACCAGTCCACATCTATACTGACTTCTGGGCAGTAGCTATTGGCATTGCTGTGTGGATGGCCCAGTGGCAAGATGTGGGGTGGGAAATACATAGACGTCCCCTCTGGGGACAGCACCACTGGCGTTTCATTTGGGACCAGGCTACCTACAAAAAAATTTCTGTCCACCATATGGATGCCCATACCGGAAAAGATAATGAAGAGGCAACGTTTAACACTGCTGTGGACCAGGCTGCCTAAATATCATCTGCCACCACTTCCACCCCTGACACAGACCCCAGTACACTGGCTGCATGGGCACACCGCAAAGGTGGCCACTTAGGGGCGAATGGCACGCGGCGCTGGGCTGAACAATTCGGTGTCGCCTTGACACTCGATCAATGTAAAACCTCTGTAGATAACTGCCCCATCTGCCAGCAAGTCAAGCCACGGGACTGGCCGATAGGGCCATCAGGCCACATTCATCGCGGCATGGGGGCGGGTCAGGTATGGCAAATCGACTATATTGGACCGCTCCCGCGACAGGATAAGAAGCAGTATGTCCTCACGATGGTGGACACATACTCCGGTGTCCTGGTGGCGGTGCCCTGTGAGAGGGCCGACCAGAACGGCACCATCAGAGGATTACAGCACCTCTCCTCTCTATGGGGTCCCATGGGAGGTACAATCCAATCAGGGCTCACATTTTGCTGGGATCAAAGCCCAAACCTGGGTGGCTGAGGCAGGGATCTCGTGGCTGTTCCATATACCCCACCACCCCCAGGCTTTGGGGTTAATTGAAAGAATGAACGGCCTGATCAAGGAAAAAATTCACACTGACACCCTCTCGCACGCTGCAGGGATGGCTAAGTGTCCTTCAGCAGGCCGTCGACCAGTTAAACACACGGCCCACTAGCCAAGGGGGATCCCCACTGGCCCGCCACCCGGCACAGTCCCCATCTCCCAACTGGGAAACCACTGAACCCCCCGAGACCGAGGACTCGGGAAGAGTATGGATCAGACAGCCACAAAGCCTCCCCAGAAAGGGAGAAATTGTCGCGCGCAGTCAAGGGGACACCCGCTGGGTTGCCATTCCAGGTAAATCTGATTTGTCCTGTATACATACCTGGCATTTAACCAGATGGGAATGAGTTTCCTCCTACACCTACCCCCACCCTGTCTCCCTCTACAGGACAATGGTGCGACTCCGGTCGTCCCTCCTGGTCGCTGCGATGATTGGCTCCATGACAGCTGCCAACACCTTCCTCAGGGTCGCTTACAAGTTTGCCAGCAACACCAACAGATCGGACTGCTGCATCTGCTTACGGGCCCCAGCACATGCTGATGATGCGCTGCCACTCACGCCGATCCCGCTGGATGACATTGAGATGAACTGTTTACACAGACTGTTTGCTCCTGCTGGTTTTGGTATATCTGTTTGGAGGGGGGCCCTGCTGGCAGTCCTCCACCACTCTCCCCCCCCCCCCCCCCGCTACACAACATCTCTTCCCTTGACCCCCGATGGGGTGGGTGCTTCAGGAACTGGTATTTCCCTCCCTACAATTTGACCTCCACCCGAGTCCCCACCCTCAGTTATTCCATAGCAACTGTGAACGAAACTGGTACCTGGGTGCCCCACTGACCACTGCCGACAATGCCGCTCAGCTTGGAGCTCCCTGGACCCTGAATGGGACCCATTGGATCTGCGGCCACAGTGATCCAGATGACCAGTGTGCTCAAGACTCTGGCCAACGAGACAGCAGAGGCACTGCAACACACGGAGGATGCCCTCACCCGAAAGGCGGCAGAACTGACAGCTGTCAGGATGGTTGCCCTGCAGAACTGAATGGCACTGGACTACTTACTCGCTGCTGATGGTGGAACGTGTGCAGTGGTTGGTAAGGAATGCTGTACCTTTATCCCTGATGAGTCCAGCAACATCACTCACTTGGCTGCTCACACTTGGGACTCGGTGGCTAAAATTCAAAAATCAAGGGACCAGCTCCTCCAGCACAACACCTCATGGGGCAATTGGTGGCCATTTAGATCCCTAGAGTGGGCAACTGTCATTCACTGGTCCATCGCACTCATTCTTGGAATCATAGCCATTTTATACTATGTTGTGCATGATAGCTGATTAAGAGTGTCTCTGCAATTACTTAGCTGCTTAAAAATGGTTATTTCTGGTAAATGCGATATTGTTTCACCCTCATGTGTGTGTTGGCTATGTGGTGCGTCTTCCGAGGGGTGGAGTGTATCCAGAGATACCAGCCACGTGACAGACGCACTGCCACCTGGCTGGTCGGAGGACATACCACATGCCAATCAACATTTGATCCCTCCCAATTAATCAATGCACACCTAAATTATTGGTCACTTTAATTGGATTATCTCACCCAGCCCCATACTATAAAAGGTGAGACATGTGCCTGGCTTGGTCTCTCTTACAGACCACCTCATTGAAGGCAAGTGCTTTGATTTATGTTTGGGAAGGTTTATCCTGGTAAGGGAGCCGCAGCTATCCAAGGTCAAGGGGGATAGCTGTCGTAGTGCTTTTCCCTTGTTCTTTGTATGTGTAACTGTACCCTGTCCCCACACCTCTTTCTGTGTATTGTACAGCCAACCCAACCTTCCCCACACGTGTTAACCCTAAACATTTTTTTTGTTAGAATACTGTAGTTGCTTGTGTTGACCTGACTTCCCCTTGTAAATAAATTCCTTATTATTAAAACTGTGTGTGTCCAGGCCTCTACTGTTGAGACTCAAAGAACCAGTTATTTTCCATCACAACAGGGAGGTAGCACCAGAAACCTCCGGCCCCCATAACCCCATACCCCACCCCCGTCGAACTCCAAGGGTGTATGTATACAGGACATTTTATTATGAAAGAACACAACAATTTATTTGATCACATATTGAAACTATTTACATATATATATTTTCCTTGTTGAGTATTTTGTTTGCAGCCTCAATGCTAATAGCTAAATGCTAATGCAAATAGTTCTATTTCTTTTGCAAACTTTCTTTGTACTGTGATGTGGCTTGCTTGGCAGATTTGAGCATTTTGCCATTAGTCTCAACCTCATAGCAGTCTGTGTCAATGAAATTTTGCAAGACAGTAGATTTACAAGATTCACAATTATATTATATGATCATGGAGTCACTGTTTTATTCTATTACGACCAAGCAAGTCTACAGGGAGTTTGGCCTCATCACATAGGACGTCAATAGAGTAGCTCCTTAGCAGCTTGCCAGCTAGTTTAAATAACATTAGCTATGCTAATGAATGAATGACACCTGTTCACCTCAACATGTCTTTTACAGTCATTTTAACCCACCATGGGCAATAGAAAAGTCACTGTTGCAATCAATGCAGCAAGCAACTGTCATTATTTTTAACCCCTATCAGGCAAGGATACACTTTAGAGTAGTCTGGGGTAAAGTACTTCCTGTATTTTCTCTTTTTGGAACACACTGCCATGGCACTGCAGGACACTGAATTGATGGACAATGAAAGAGAGAGAGGTTGACTGTAAAGCCCGCCCACCAAGAAAACTGATAGGTCTACTTAGCACAAAGGGAGACCAATCAGAATGTTCTCTCTCTCTCCCCCTCCCTCCCTCTCAAAAAAAATCGATTTCCGGGATACTGTATATAATTTGCGGGCGTCAGGGAGCTGCTATCAATATGCAGGAGACTCCTGAAACTTCCGGGAGAGGTGGGATGTCTGCAATAACACACAAACACAGTCTGCTCAAACTAATCACACAAACAATTGGACTTTCTGTGTCTGTATTGAGCACATTGTTTAATCATTCATGGTCCAGGCTGGGAGAAGTATGTGAACCCTTGTTTTTAATAACTGGTAAAATCTCCACCAAACATTTTCTGTAGCTGCTGATCAGACTTGTACAATGGCTAGGAGAAATTTTAGACTAATCCTCCATACAAAACTGTTTCAGTTCACCTGTATTTCTACTATACCTTACATGAGCAGTCCTCTTCAGGTCATGCCACAGCATCTCAATTAGATTAAGGCCTACACTCTGACTTGGCCATTCCTAAAAACAAATTTCTTCCTTTTAAACCATTCTGTTTTTGATTTATTCTTGTGTTTTGGATCATTGTCTTGTTGCATCATCCAACTTCTATTAAGTTTCAAGTGATGGACTGCTACCCTGACATTCTCCTATAAAATGTCTTGATACAATTTTGAATTTATTGTTCCCTCAATGATTGCAAGCTGTCCAGGACCCGAGACAGCAAAGCAACCCAAACTATGATGCTCCTTCCACCGTGCATCACAGTTGGGATAAGGTTTTGGTGTCAGTGTGCAGTCCCCTTTTTTTTCCAAACAGTGATGTGCATTTCTCCCAAAAAGTTCAACTTTTGTCTCAGCTGTCCACAGAACATTGTCCTAGAAGCATTGTGGAACATCCAAGTAGTTTTTTTGCAAACCTGAGACATGCAGCAATGTTTGCTTTTGAAGAACAGTGGCTTCCTCCGTGATATCCTACCATGACTCCATTCTTGTTCACTGTTTTTCTTATTGTGGACATATGTACAGAGACTTTAGCAAGTTCTAAAGATTTCTGTAGGTCTTTTGCTGTGAATCCCTTGTTGAACCAGATGTCTATTGGAAACACAGCTCATTAGCCCCTCAATAACAGCCACTGGACTCAGCGGTGAGAAAATCACATTTCTTTTACTCCATGTGACTTGGGTCCCACCAAAGCTAAGAAATAACTGATTGTACACTGCATACTGTTATAAAGGTGTATTTATGAAAGTCAACTTAATAAAACTGTTATTAAAAGAAAAAATAAAAGGGCTCTTCATTAAAACAGTACACATGGTTGGAGCTCAGATCTTCCAAAAGTTGGATGTGTCCATTTTACTCATGGCGTCAACTCCGATCCCCAGTAGAATTTTCCATCTTGGACTCCATCAAAATGACATTCCAGTGGGATTGAATCCTACAGCTGGTTCTCTCAAGACTCTTCCCTCTCCAGCTCCCATCACAAAAAAGACCTCGATTCACCTCAGTGACTATCATAAAACCACTCTGCACAGCTTTCTCTCGAACCTTCTCCTAATTCCACCATTCCAATTGGTTGACTCGACATTCCTAAGCTGAACATCACAACTCCTCATCTTTAACAGTAACCCAAACACTACCAGCAGAACACAATGCTTCTACACAAATCCATTAAATGAAATACCCTACCCATTAGCTTTCTTAACTAGGGTATTATAGCTGTTACCCTTGGGTTCTTTTTTACCTCCTTAACACCCGACTCCAAATACCTTTTGTAGAAGCAACACACACAAAATGCTCTCAGCCAAAGTGTCCTGCTGAAGGGACTTGGCCGGAAACGTCGACTGTACGTTTTTTTCCATAGATGCTGCCTGGCTTGCTGAGTTCTTTCAGCATTTTGTGTGTGTTGCTTGGATTTCCAGTATCTACAGATTTTCTAGTTTTTAAGCTTTTACAGAAGGCATGTTCCCAGATTTTCACATTTTTTGAACCTTGACTGATTTTTAAATGGTGTTCAATATTGACAAGAAGAAATATAATTGTTTGTGTGTTATTAGTTTAGGCAGATCCTATTGGTCTATTACTGTGACCTAGATGAAAATCAGACCACATTTTATAACTAATTAATGCAAAAAATCAGCTAAATGCAAAGGGTTCCCAATTTTTTTCTTGCAACTATATACATATCTGGCTGCATGGCCAAGACAGAGGTCCCCGTATTGCTTCCTGTGAGCACCACTAATTTCAGACCCCTAGCCAGAACAAGTCCCATCGACTGTGACTATGTCTTCCATAGGCAAGCCAATTTTGAATCAAAATGACCACGTCAGCATGGACTTACAAATGTAGGTACAGGAAGAAAGCAACTACATAAGTTACAACAGCAGGCAGCACCTAATATGACAGAGGATGATAAACTACAACATGTAGCAGGAAAGAATGTCAGAGAGTGAGGTAGCTAAAGGAAATAAGTTTGAAGCAACTAGATATTTTGCACGAGATGAGCTTCAAACCACAAGTGAATACTGAGCTGACAAAAGGGCAAAAGCAGGTCAGGTCAGGTCAAGGGAAACTTCTAAGGAATTCCCATTCAATGGACCAGGATGGGAACTGAAGTGACTGGTGCAGCTAAACATCTATGTGCTATTAAAACTTTCATGCTGTCTGTCTGTTTCTCTGTTTGTGACCTCCAACTACTGCAAACAGTGCATTACAGTGGCACTTTTTTTTTGGCTAAATCAACTTAAAATGCACTAACTTACAGAATGCAGGTAAACCTCAGAAGCGACACCAAGGGCAGGGTGATAGTTAATCGCGACCGGAATATAGGTGATAAGTCAAATATAAGTCACTTATAAGTGGCTAATACACTCAATTTCATTTCTAAAAGGACTTATCTAATGTATTTAATATTAAGCACACAGTGCATAGTTTCCTCGCATTAATATAGTGATAAGTCAATTATAACTCACTTACAAGTCAATAGCATCATAACATTTTAAGTAACTTTTGGATATCAAACACAGTGCATATTTTCCTTGAATGAATATATAAAATCATTGCAACACATCAATATCACTGAATCAGTGGGAGCCCTGGGCTTGTTTCCCTGCAACAAGACGGTCCCGGGGTCTCGAAGCAGGTTCCTTATGTCCAGTCTATTCAGCAATTTAGTTTTCATGGCTCTCAGCACTTGCTCACCATTTTTCCGCTCAAAAAACTCAACGGGTTTATGCAGGGTGCTTGGGCTCAAGGTACCGAAGCAATTTTGAGGGCTTCATTCCCTCATTAGACAGCCTCCACGCCCGAACTCCAGCTTCCCACCTACCTGCAGCCAGATGCCTTGGCCAGGTGCGGCTGGTTGTGGGTGGAGTGACAGGACAAGGTAAGCGCCGGAGGTCCCTGTGCCGGGGCTGCGATAGTCACAGTGATCCCAGGCCCTAGGGTATCACTGCGTTTAGCTGACTGATGACTTCGCATGCGTTCAAGTTCAACAGTGGACGTGACAGGGAATGAAGAAAGGTGCAGCTGACTCATATCGTTTCATATCGCCAAATCACATCGTTTCCTCATATGGTTGGGGACCACTGCCATAGGCTGAAACATAGAAATCGATATTACAGGTCCTTTGCCCCACAATGTTGTGCCGACCATATAATCTACTCTAGAAGCTGCCTGGAATTTCCCCAGTGTACAGCCCTCTATTTTTCCAAGCTCCATGTATCTAAGTCTCTTAAAACAACCCTATTGTATCTGCAATAATTGATACAATATAACTTGTCTGGTTTAACAGACTGCTAGGGGTTCCATGTTCAAACACCAGACAAGCAAAGGCTTTTTATTTTGAGCAGCTGATTTGTGGACCACTGACTGACACAAGTCTCTGGTATTCCATGGCAAGCGAATCCAGCTTTTGGGTGCTGCTGAGGACAGAGGACAGCCTGAGCATTCCATGAGTCGTAATCCATAGTGAGAAGAGTACACTGTCATTGATCTTATTAACTGTACGGATCTCCCACCCACTGCCACCAACCTCATAGTTCCCTCACACTACACCTCACATTTCTACCTCCTACCCAAGATTCACAAACCTGCTTGTTCAGGTAGACCCATTGTTTCTGCCCCACTGAACATCCATCTGCATATCTTGACTCAGTTTTATCCCTCCTGGTTTAGTCCCTTCCTACCTACACCCATGACACTTCACACACTCTTGATCTCAATGATTTCAAGTTCCCCGGCCCCCACTATGGATGCCCAGTCCCTATACACCTCCATCCCCCATCAGGAGGGCCTCAAAGCTCTCAGTTTCTTTCCGGACACCAAATCCACCCCACAACCACTCCCCTTTGTCTTGCAAAACTTGTCCTCACTCTCAATAATTTTCCTTCAAACAAAAGGTGTGGTCATGGATCCTTGCTATACCTACCTTTTTGTTGGCTATGTGGAACAGTCTATGTTCCAAAACTATACTGGTATCACTCCCCAACTTTTCCTATCCTACATCAACAATTGCACTGGTACTGCTTCCTGAATCCATGCCCGAGCTCAATGACTTCATCCACTTTGCCTCCAACTTCCACCCTGCCTTCAAATTTACCTGATCCATTTCCAACACCAACTTCCCCTTTCTCAATCTCCCTGTCTCTATCTCTGGAGACAGCTTATCTACTGATTTCTATTATAAACCCACTGACTTTCACAGCTACTTGGACTTCCCACCCTGTTACTTATAAAAATGCCATTCCCTTCTCTCAATTCCTCTGCCTTCATTGCATCTGTTTTCACAATGAGGCTTTCCATTCCAGAACTAATGAGATGTCCTCCTTCTTCAAAGTAAGGGGCTTCCCTTTCTCCACGATCAATGCTGACCTCAACCATATCTCTTCCATTTCATGCCCTCACCCCATCCTCCCACCACCCCACCATGGATAGTGTACCTCTTGTCCTCACCTACCACCCCACCAGCCTGTGTCCAGCACATAGTTCTCTGTACCTTCCACCATTTCCAATGGGATCTCACCACCAAGCACATCGTTCCCTCTTTCCCCCCCCCCCCACCACTTTCTGCAGGGATCACTCCCTATGTGACTCCTTTGTCCATTCATCCATCCCCACTAACCTCCCTTCTGGAACTGACCCTTACAAGCAGAAAAGTGCTACACTTGTAACACCCCCTCACTCACTACCATTCAGGACACAAACAGCCCTTCCAGGTGAGGTGACACTTCGCCTGTGAGTCTGTTGGGGTCATCAACTATATCTGGTGCTTCCAGTGTGGCCTCCTGAATATCAGTGAGACCTGATGAAGATTGGGAAACCAGTTTGCTGAGCACTTGTACTCCGTCCACCAAAACAAAACAGGATCTTCCAGTGGCCATCCATTTTAATTCCACTTTCCATTTTGACATGCCAATCCATGGCCTCTTCTACTGTCTCTATGATGCCACACTCAGGTTGGAGGAGCAATACCTTATATTCCATCTGGGTAGCCTCCAAACTGATGGCATGAACATCAATTTCTCAAATTTCTGGTAATGCCCACCTCGCACCATTCCCATTTCCCTCTCTCACCTTGCCTGCCAATCAGCTCCCTCTGGTGCTCCTCTCCCTTTTCTTTCTTCCATGGCCTTTGGTCCTCACCTGTCAGAAATATCAACTGTACTCTTTTCCATAGATGCTACCCTGGCCTGCTGAGTTCCTGCAAAATTTTGTGCGCTACTTGGATTTCCTACAGCTGTAGATTTTCTCTTGGTTGTGAGAAGATATTTGTCTCTTTTCAGCCCGAAAATGTCTGTGTCTGCAATTTGCCATGGATTTTTGTGGGTCAGAGAGGTCAGCATGATTTCTGTGCAGTTTTCTGCATGCTTTACGACTGTTTTACATAATCTCTCAGCTGTGTGTTCAAATCAGGCCACCACATGGATTCCTTGCTCTTAGATAATAATTTTCAATTCCTTGATGTCCTTGGTAGATTTGACTTGATGTCTTTGACATGCATAGAAGCAAGAATGACAAGTCTGGAACCCTTTAGCAGCAAACCATCAAGAATGGTGAGTCACTAACAAGAGAAAATCTGCAAATGCTGGAAATCCAAGCTCCGTCAACAAAACAAGCCTGAAAAATGAGGACATCTACAATGGGCATGTGGGTCACACAGGTGCACGGTTATCTCATGCTCCTTCTGAGTGGGGAAGTTGAAGAGCTGTTGAACCTTCAACCATAATGTTCAAGACCAATGATCCTGAAACTGATAAGTAATCCAAGAAAGACATATGAAAGGCCATCACAAAAGCAAAATAGTAATTCCATGTGTGAAGTTACTGACACAATTGGATGCACGTCAGCTGGGCAGGGTTTGCATGCCATTTCTTCCTTTAAGATGAAACCTAACAGCATAAATGGCAGTGATACTTCATTCCCCAATGAACCCAATGCATTTTATTTACAATTTGGAAAAGAGAACACTACAACAGTGTATTTCCACTGCATACAGCTAAGAATATAGAACAGAGAAATCTACAGCAGATTACAGGACCTTTGACCCAAAATGTTGTGCCGACCATGTAACATACTCTGGAAACTGCCTAGAATTTCCCTACCACATAGCCCTCTATTTTTCCAAGCTCTATGTATCTAAGAGTCTCTTATAAGACCTTATTGTGTCTGCCTTTACCACTGTTGCCGACAGTACATTCCACACACCCACCACTCTGTGCAAAAGAAAAACACTAACCTCTAACATCCCCCTTGTATCTACTTCCAAGCATCTTAAAACAATATCCCCTCATATTAGCCATTTCAGCCCTAGCGATCCACACGATCAATGCCTCTCATCATCTTAGACACCTCTATCAGGTCATCTCTCATCCTACATCACTCCAAGGAGAAAAGGCCATGTTCACTCAACCTATTCTCATAAGGCATGCTCTCCAATCTGTAAATCTCCTCTGCAATCTCTCTATAGTATCCAAATCCTTCCTGTAAAGTGATCAGAACTGAACACTGCTCCAAGTAGGGTCTACCTAAGGTTTTATATAGCTTTAACATTACCTCACACCTCTTGAACGCAGTCCCACGGTTAATGAAGGCCATCACTACACATGCCTTCTTAACAACACTGTCAACCTGCGCAGCAGCTTTGAGTGTCCTGTGGATACGGACCCCATGATCTCACTGATCCTCCACACTGCCAAAAGTATTACAATTCATATTATATTCTGTCTTCAAATTTGACTTACCCAAATGAACCACTTCACACTTACCTAAGTTGAACTCCATCTGCCATTTCTCAGTCAGTTCTGCATCCTATCGACGTACTGCTGTAACCTCTGACAACCCTCCAGACTATCCACAACACCCCCAACTTTTGTGTCACTAACAACCTTACTAACCACCCTTCTACTTCCTCATCCAGGTCATTTATAAAAATCACAAAGGAAAGGGGTCTCAGAACCGATCTCTGTGAACACCACTGGTCACTGTCCTCCATGCAGAATACTAACCATCTACAGCCACTCTTTGCCTTCTATGGGCAGGCCAATTCTGGGTCCACAACGCAAGGTCTCCTTGGATCCCATGCCTCCTTACATTCAGGATGAGTCTTAGATGGGGAACCTTAACAAATTCCTTACAGAATCCATATACACTAAACCACTGCTCTATCTTCAATGTGTTTTGTTACATCCTCAAAGAATTCAATCAGGCTCATAAGGCAAAGCCGTGCAGACGATCCCTAATCAGATTATGTCTCTCCAAATGCTCATAAATCCTACCTCTCAGGATCTCCTCCAACAATTTGCCCTGCAGTAAAGAAAGGCTCACTGGTTTAAAAATTTCCTGAGTTAAGTCTACTCCCTTTCTTGAATAACTGAACAACATTTGATACCTTCCAATCCTCTGGTACTTCTCCCATCCCTATTGATGATGCAAAGATCATCACCAGAGGCTCAGCAATGTCCTCCCTTGCTTTCCACAGTAGCCTGGGATACATCTCATCCGGTCCCAGCAACTTGTCTAAGTTAATACCTTTCAAAAGCTTCAGTACATCCTCTTTCTTAATGTCTATACACTCAAGCATTTCAGTCCACTGTAAGACATCCCCACAATTGCCAAGGTCCTTTTCACTGGCGAATACTGAAGCAAAGTGTTCGTTACGTACCTCCGCTATCTCCTCCGACCTCATGCACATGTTTGCACTATTGTTCCTGATTGGTCCTATTCTTAGGTGGCTCATCCTCTTGATCTTCACATACCTGTAGAATGCCTTAGGATTTTCCTTAATCCTGCTCACCAAGGTCTTCTCATGGCCCCTTCTGGCTCTAAAATATAAATCCTGAGCTCCTTCCTGGCACTCTTGTAATTTTTTTTTAGAGCTTTAACAGTACCTTGCTTCTTGAACCTTTCGTAAACTTTTCTTCTTAATTAGATTTTCTACATCCTTTGTACACCATGGTTCTTTTACCCTACAATCTTTTCCCTGCCTTAATGGAACGTACCTATGCAGCAGACCATGGAAATGTTCCCTGAACATTTGCCACATTTCTGCCATGCATTTTGCTGAGAACATCTGCTCCCAATTTTTGCCTAATAGCATTACTTTTACTCCTAATCCAATTAGATGTTTTCCCAAATTTTCTGCTCCTATCCTTCTTCACTGCTATGGCGAAGGACAGAAGAGTTGTCATCACCACTTCCAAAATACTCTCCCACCGAGAGATCTGACACCTGACCAGGTTCACTTCCCAATACCAGATCAAGTACAGCCTCTCCTCTAGTTGGCTTAAATACAAAAACATGAGAAAATCTGTAGATGCTGGAAATTTAAGCAACACACACAAAATGCTGGTGCAACACAGCAGGCCTGGTTCAGGTCAAGACCCTTCGTCAAGACTAATGGGAAAAAGAGACAGTAAGAGATTTGAAAGTAGGAAGGGGAGGGGGGAGACCCGAAATGATAGGAGAAGACAGGAGGGGGAGGGATGATGCTAAGAGCTGGGAAGTTGATTGGCAAAAGGGATACAAGGCTGGAGAAGGCGGAGTATCATAGGACAGAAGGCCCTGGAAGAAAGAAAGGGGGAGGGGAGCACCAGAAGAAGGAGAACAGGCAAGGAGTTATTATGAGGGAAAGAGAGAGAGAAAAAAATTAAAGATTAAAAATTAGGGATGCGGTAAAGAAGGGGAGGAGGGGCATTAACTGAAATCAATGTTTGTGCCATCAGGTTGGGGGCTACCCAGTCGAAATATAAAGTGTTGTTCCTCCAACCTGAGTGTGGCTTCATCTCAACAGTTGATGAGGCCATGGATTGACATATCGGAGTGGGAATAGGGCGTGGAATTAAAATGTGTGGCCATTGGCTGATCCTGATTCACTGGGAGATCCTGACCGTTTCACTGAACACCTACGCTCTGTCCACCCCTCCCACTTTCAAATATCTTACTATCTCTTTTTTCTGTTAGTCCTGACAAAGGGTCTCAGCCCGAAACATCGACTGTGCTTCTTCCTATAGATGCTGCCTGGCCTGCTGCGTTCTACCAGCATTTTGTGTGTTGCTTGAATTTCCAGCATCTGCAGATTTCCTCATCTCTGTCTCTTCACTTTGGTTCCCAGCCCCCCTGCAAATCTAGGTTAAACCCTCCCCAAGTAGCATTAGCAAACCTCCCTCCCAGGATAATGGTTCCCCTCCAGTTCAGATGCAATCCATCCCATTTGTACAGGTCACCCCTTCCTCAGAAAAGATTCCATTGATCCAAGAACATGAAATACTCCTCAGCCACTCATTCATCTGTGCCATCTTCCTGTTTTGACCTCCCTGCTCATGGCACTGAGAGTATCTGGAGTTCATCACCTTGGAAGTCCTGCTCTTCAGCTTCCTTCCTAGCTCCCTAAACTTACAGCACAGGACCTCTACACTTCCCCTGCCTATGTCATTGGTACCAACATGTACCATGACTTGTGGCTGCTCATCCTCCCCTTCAAAAATATTCTGCAACCGCTCAGACATCCTGGACCCTAGCACCTGCGAGGCAACACACTATCCTGGCATCTCTTCTGCTGCCATAGAATCTCATATCTGTCCCCCAAATTATCAAGTCCCCTATGACTATTATTCTGCCTGACCACCCTACCCTTCCAAGTCTCAGAGCCAACCACAGTGCTATTGGTCTGGTTACTGCTCCCTTGCCCACATAGGTCATCCCCCCTCAGCAGTATCCAAAGGAGTATACCTGATACTGAGGGGAAAGGACACAGGGGGACCCTGCACTGCCTTCTTTCTCCTTTTGCCTCTCTCGGTGTTCACCCATCTACTCCCCAAATTCGGCACTCTGGGTGTAACCACCTGCTCAAAACCACCTGTCAATTATTCTGCCTCCCAGGTGATCCTTAGTTCATCCAACTCCAGCTCCAGTTCCTTAATGCAGTCTTTCAAGAGCTGGAGTTGGCTGCACTTCCCACAGGTGTAGTCATCAGGGAGACCATCAGGTTCCATGAATTCCCACATCCTACAGGAGGAGCATTCCCCTGTTATACTGCCATCCTGCCTGCACTGTACAATGAGCAACCAAGACCAAATCAGCAATTACAAAAGGAAAATCTAACCCTTCTAACCCGTTTCTTTGGCCTCAGCTTCTTCTCATCAAAGCCTGATGCTCCTACTCTCACCACTGGTCTACTCTCAACAATGGCCACTCCACTTGCCTCTTGTGTACTTCTATTTACTTCACAGTGCTCTGTTCCCTCTGCTGACTGGGCCTCCAGAATGCCTGAATGCCCACAAAGCTCTCCTTTTATACAAGCTTCGCCGACCTGCAAGTAACCTCATCAAAGGTCTGCAAATTTCTAAAGATGTATGATGGAGAGCATTCTGACTGATTATACACATCAAAGCACAGGTTTGCAAGAGGCCGCTGTGGGTTCCAGGCTCAGCCAGCTCCATCACAGGAACAACCCTCCCTACCCTGTGATCTATCTCAAGAGATGACGTCGGAACATCCTTCAAGAGGGTGAACACTCTCAAGGAATCAGGCTCTGTTGGCATACAAGTCAGAGTACTAAAAACCAGTGCCAACAAACTGGCCGGAGCATTAAAGAATACCTTCAATCTCTCACTGTTGTTATTGGAGGTTCCCACGGGCTTCAAAAGAGCATCAATCATACAAGTACCCAAGAAGAGCAGATCGAGTTGCCTCAGCAGCTGTCACCCGCTACAATTTGCCTACCTCCACACCAGGTCTACAGTAGATGCAAACTCACTGGTTTTCCATTCTGCTTTGGAGCATCTGAACAACAGTAAAACATACTTCAGATTAATGTTTATCAATTACAGCTTGGCATTCAACACCATTATCCTCGCATTACTAATAAACTTCTGCAAATGGATCCCTGTCTTACTTATCATTAGACCACAATCAGTGCCGATCAGTAATAACATCTCCTCATTTACAATTACAAATGCACCTCAAGGATGCATGCTTAGCCCAGCCTCTGATCTCGATACTCATGACTGCGTGGCTGGGATAGCAGCTCAAATTCATCTATAAATGCACCAATTA
The DNA here is from genome assembly GCF_030144855.1 of Hypanus sabinus. Lineage (NCBI taxonomy): Eukaryota > Metazoa > Chordata > Chondrichthyes > Myliobatiformes > Dasyatidae > Hypanus > Hypanus sabinus. Next base: position 108,671,998 of record NC_082707.1, read on the forward strand.
CACCGCTGCTGGAGGAAGAATTTCAGATGGCCACAAGGAGGCATACAAGAATGAGAAGGTTTGGCTGATTTGAGTGGGGTCACAGCAATAACTCCACACTCAACTTCAGCAAGACCAAGAAATTGATAGTAGGCTTTAGGAAGGGGAAGTCAGGAGAACACACAATGGTTTTAAGGGTGAGCAGTTTCAAGATCCTGGTCCTCATCAACTCAGAGGACCTATCCTGGGTCCACCAAATTGATCAAATCGTGGAGGCAGCACTTCAGTGGTTCTATTTCATTAGGAATTTGACGTGATTTATAACGTCACCAAAGACTCCTGCAGATTTCTAAAGAAAAACAATGCAGAGCATTCTGACTGATTATATGTATCAAAGCTTAGTATGGAGGCTCCAATGCACAGGATTGCTAGAGGCTGCTGTGGGTTCCAGGACCAGCCAGTTCCATCACAGGAACAACCCTCTATGCCAATGGATGCCAAAGAGGCATCCATCATTAAAGATTTTCACCATCTGAGACATGCCCTCTCTCGATCACTACCACTGGAGAGGAGGTACAGGAAACTGAAGACTCATACTCAACATTTTCAGAACAGTTTCTTCCCCTCTTCCAGTCTTTTGAATGGCCCATGAACTCATGAACACCATCTTGCTATTCATCTTTTGCAATTTTATTTTGTAAATGAGCTTTTAATATGTCTGCACTACTGCTGCCACAAAAAACAAATTTCATGACATATCAGTGATAATAAACCTGATGTTATTTCTGTGCATATATGTGCTCATGACAAACTTAACTTTGACCTTACAGTAAAGTCCCAGGAAGTTGCCTGCAAGAGTATACAAGAAAAGATGTGAACTAGCAAGAGGACATCAACACCAGATAATAAACATTGTTGAAGTAGCTCAGTGAGGAGAATGGTCTCCACAATGGATATGCAGTTTGTTTAAAATTGTGAAGCAAGCAATCTTAAGACATAAACCATAAGACATTGGAACAGAATTAGGCCATTCAGCCTATCGAGTCTGTTCTTGATTGCTTTCATGTATGCATCTATAGAGTGCCTTTGTTCACATTGAATCAAGTCACAAAAGAGCAGCTTAGAATAGCATGTGTTTCAAATGTCTGGTGTCAGGCCTATGAACTACAAGATCTGCCATTAAACTGATCAAGTGTAATTTAGGCCTCAAAGCTACCCCTGTTGTTTCAGGAAGCTGACACTGGTTTGCAGGACTTGTGGAGATAACTTTGGTAATATCGCTCAAATACTAATTATGGATCGTCAATGTCTCAAGAGGTGTCAAGAGGGTATGGATAACTGCCGCCTGCAGACATGAACTTCATGTCAGATTTCAAATGGGCTAAGTATAAGATCAATGTAATTGGGCAGTTGATGATTGGGTATCCTCTGATGGACCCTTTCTAGGTTGTATGGCTCAATTAAACACACTTTTTCTCAAATATACGAAGGCTGTTTTGATGAACTGAAGAACATGAATTTCATTGACACATGCCTGCACAGAGAGTTATCTTCCATATAGGGAAGAGAGCTTACAATATGAATGAAGGACATATTAGAGAAATTAAATAAAAACTTCATATATATCACACAAAAGAAAATGGGTCAAGGTAGGATTTGTGTAAAAAAGATTGTTTGATAGTTGGTGGAGACTTGGACCAAATAACCTGTTTCTGTGTTGGATCTTTAACCTAGCAGAAAATAACAGAGAACAAAGCGTCAAGTGAAAGGAGGAACTGAAAGTTCATAAATAAGAAAATAATATTAGGGCTTTTGGCAAAAGGTTGCAACTTGCAAGTTTGGCACCCTTGGGACCTAACCAGTGCTAGGCCACAGAAATTACTCTAACATACTTCAACATAAACATACCAAACCCCTAGAATGGTCAAGTTTAATCTGCACAAACTTTTAAGTGGCATCCTCCTGTGAACACTGTCCTTAAACTAGCTATCTGCAAAGATTTTCTACATGGAACACACATGGAACAGTCTGGTACTGATATTTTATGGTATATTATGGTAGTTGAGACTAAATGAACCCCTCCTCTGTATCATCCATATCTATCCATTCAATTCATATTCATGCATCTATCTAAAAGCCTCAAACTCCACCAAACTGCCTGCTTCCACTACTAACCCCGGAAACACAGCAACAATAAACTTTACCCAGGCCCTTCAATACTACAGTTGGGCCAACCTGCAATGAAGTCTAGAGCACAGTGATACTGATGAAAGATTATTCAGATCAACCAGTCTCTAGTTTATACTGATTATCTGATCAGCTTACATTCTTTTCTTGTTGTGCTCTGGGATCTATCTTAGATTATGCTATTAACAAAATTAAAATGATCAATGCTTATCCTTTTCTTCACCTTTTTTCAAATCTTCAAATCCAGTACGATTCTTCCTCTGACTGATTTTTAGTCCTCTTCGTACTATCAACGTTTTGTCCTCTTCATCAACTGTGAAAATGAACAAGTGGTCAGTTAATGTCTTCATTTCATTATCTAGAACTGTTACACCTCTAAATACCTTTGAAAAATCTTCTGGCACTTTAATCCACTCACTTAGAATGATACTAATAACTATAATACAATATTTTCTTGATGCCATGAACTACAACACATATCATTAACACTAGACCAGCCTTTTCAGTTTCTATTAGAACTGATTTGCAATTGAACTCTCTTGACTTGGATGCAGCCTGATCTACCAATACACACAGGTAAAGAAAAAGAAAATACTCCAGGATTAGCTGCTTTGCTTGAGTCTTTCCCACCTCCAACCCCTTGCCACTGCAGTCATTTAATACAACTGTAACTACTAAGGTTCACTGTGGTCTCCGCCTGTTCCCATGTATCATGGAAACAACATATTACCTACCCTGCTGTATCACGACAAAAATTAATTCAACATGAATAAAAGTAGCCAGCAGAAAAAACTGAAAATTTTTTAATCAAACAACATGAATTTAGTTTTAAAATACAAATTACCGTTATACTTTTGAAGTGGATTTTCCTGTTCAGAAAATGAAAATCTATTGTACTTACACTGCCTTTCTGTCAAGTCGAAATAATACTTTACCTCAATTTTTTAAACATGTGATTCAATTTACAGTGAGCACAATAACAAAGCCTCCTGCACCACTAATCATCAAGGAGGGAGGAAGGGAGCCGTGGTGCGTGGGGAGGAATGGACCGACGTGTGGGGAGTGGGGGGTGAGGGGGAGGAGAGGACTGACACGTTAGTGGGGGAGGGAAGGAGAGGGCCAGCGCGTGGGGGGTGGAGGGCCGTTGTTTAATAAGCATTCCTGCCAATTGAACACTGCACAATCAGCAGGAAACATCTGCATGACCAACTTTATTGGAAGTTGCTGAAGAACCTCGTGACGATTTGGTCTAAAACTTCACCACCAGAAGCTTCCACTACCCTGTCTTGGCATTGGGATTATTGACCATCAGGAACCACAATAATCATTTTCTGGGAATCACAGTGCCTATAAGAAGTATTCACCCCCGCCCCCGCTTGGAAGTTTTCACGTCTTGTTTTACAACATTGAATCACAGTGGATTTAATTTGGTTTTTTTGACACTGATCAATAGAAAAAGACTCTTTCATGCCCAAGTGAAAACAGATCTCTACAAAGTGATCTAAATTAATTACAAATATAAAACACAAAATAATTGATTGCATTAGTATTTACCCACCCGCTCTCCCCCTTAATATGACACACCAAATCATCACTGGTGCAGCCAATTGGTTTTAGAAGTCTCATAATTAGTTAAAAGGTGTGCAATAAAGGTGTTTCAATTGTTCCTTATAAAAATAAACCTGTATCTGGAAGATCCATCTGCTAATGAGTCAGTATCCTGGCAAAAACTACACCATGAAGACAAGAACCCTCCAAGCAACTCCATGAAAAGGTTATTGAAAAGCACAAGTCAGGAGATGGATACAAGCAAATTTCCAAGTCACTGAATATTCCTTGGAGTACTGTTAAGTCAAGCATCAAGAAAGGTGCTTCACCAGTCATAGCTTTGTGGAAGGGTGGCAAGGAGAAAGCCACTTTTGGGGGAAAAAACACACATGACTTGGCTAGACTTTGCCAGAAGTCATGTGGAAGAAGGCTGTATGGTCTGATGAAACCAAAATTGAGTTTTTTTGGCCATCAGGTTTAATGCTGTGTTTGGTGTAAGCCAAATGCCGCACATCATCAAAAACACACCATCCCTACCATGAAGCATGGTGATGGCTGCATCATTTTGTGGGATGCTTCAGTGCAGCAGTCCCTGGAAAGCTTATGAAGGTAGACGGTAAAATGAATGTAGCAAAATACAGGGACATCCTGGAGGAAAACCTGATGCAGTCTGCAAGAGAACTGTGACTTGTGGACAAAGGCACTCTATAGCCCATTTCCATTCCAGCAAGACAGTGACCCAAGCATGAAGCCAAAGCCATACAGGAATGACTTAAAAACAAAATTAAATGTCCTGGAGTTGTCAAGTAGAGTCCAGATCTCAATCCAATTGAGAATTTGTGGCTGGGCTTCATGCATGATCCCCGTGCAATCTCACCAGTTTTGTAAAAAAGGATGGGGGAAAATTGTAGTGACCAGATGTGCAAAGCTGATAGAGACCTATCCACAGACTCAAGGCTGTAATTGCTACCAAAGGTGCATCTACTAAATACAGGTTCCCCCCACCATCCGAAGGTAGAGCGTTCCTATGAAATGGTTCATAAGTCAGAATTTTGTAAAGTGAAGAAGCAATTACCACTTATTTATATGGGAAAAATTTGTGAGCATTCGCAGACCCAAAAAATAAGCTACCAAATCATGCCAAATAACACATAAAACCTAAAATAACAGTAACATATATATCGTAGATTCCGGACTACAGAGCGCACCTGATTAAAAGCCGCACGCTCTAATTTTAGAAAGAAAATCAATTTTGTACTTGTACAGGCCGCACCGGATTTTAAGCCGCAGGTGTCCCACGTTGTAATATGAGATATTTACACAGAAAGATATTACACGTGAGGATTTTTTAACTTTTAATTAAATCCGTATGGTAACATAAACAAATACATATTGCAAATGCTTTTTTTCGAACAGTGCCTGTAACACAGCTACTTTTAAATATACATACGTATCGGTAACACACAAATTACGTTGCGTATACTTTTTTACTGAACAGTGCACGAACAACATTCCAGTATCTCCTAACGACTGGTAAAAAAAATATATATACTGCAGCCTATCAGGAAAAGTTATTGATCGCCTTCTTCATCTTCCTCCTGCGCACTAAAACCATCAAAGTCCTCTTCTTCAGTGTCCGAATTGAACAACCTAAGGATCTCGTCACTCACTTCAGTCTCTTCGTTGTCGCTCTCACTTGAGCGCACGCGGTCCTCTTCATCACGTAGCAGTCCAGCCTTTCGAAACCCGTTGGTGATGGTGGATGTTGTGACACGGCTCCACGCATTTAGGATCCACTGGCAGACTTGAGCTAAAGATGCTCTTCGCATGCGTCCTGTTTTGGTAAAGGATTTCTCGCCACTCGTCATCCAAGCCTCCCACTCAACGCGCAGCGCCACTTTAAATGCCCGGTTCATGCTAATGTCCAGTGGCTGCAAATACTTCGTGGTGCCCCCAGGAATCACAGCTGGAATTGAGTTTGTACTCTTGATGGCAGCTTTCACTGAATTTGTTATATGGGCCCTCATGCTGTCCATAACGAGCAATGCTTTTTTCTGTGAAAAAATCCCCCTGGTCGCTTGGCGTAGCACTCTCTCAGCCAATCCTTCATTAGACTCTCCATCATCCAACCTTTCTTATTGACTTTCACCATGATTTCTTTTGGGAATTTTTCCTTTGGCATTGTCAGCCGCTTAAAAATCACCATCGGTGGAAGCTTTAGTCCGTATGCTGTGCAGCTCAGAACACAAGTAAAATGCATTCTTTCATGGCCACTTGCTTTCAGTGTGATGGACAAGTCACCTTTTTTATTAACAGTCCGAGTGAGAGGCAGGTCAAACGTCAAAGGTACTTCATCCATATTTATGATATCATCTGGCCCGATGGAATTCTCCGCTATCTTTGTCTGAGTGAATGTGCTGAAGTTAGCAAGTTTTTCCTCGTGGTCGGGAGGGAGCTGCTGACACAGAGTTGTGCGTACCCTGACGGAGAGGCCTTTTCGTCTCATAAATCTAAAACACCACGATGGCCCACCTCTAAAATCTTTGATTTTCATTTTGGTGGCGATTGCTTTAGCCTTCAGTCTGATCTGCATGGTGGAAACACTGCGGCCACCTGCTCTCTGTGTGTTAACCCAGTCTTCAAGAAAGTTTTCAAGTTCGGGCCATCTGCTATGATTACCTCTGAAAGCTTTTGTCGTCTTGTTGCATTGACTCAGTTCTTCACGCTGGCGTCTCCACCGTCTCACCATCGATTCATTTATGCCAAGATTATGTGCAGCAGCTCGATTTCCTTCTTCAACCGCCAGATTGATCGCCCTTAACTTAAAAGCTGCATCATATGCTTTTCTTCGAGTGTTTTCCATGTTGATGAGGGTGAGTACAAATGACTGATTTACAATAATTTAATTGTGAAAGTGCGCTTGATTTATCGTACAATTTCATTGGACCTCTGTGAACTACTCATCAATTTTATTGGTCTACTGTTACGAGGCAAAATGTTTTTGGCGGCATGAAAAAAAAACATGCATTAGCCGCACCGTAGTATAGGCCGCAGTGTTCAAAGCGTGGGAAAAAAGTAGCGGCTTATAGTCCGGAATTTACGGTAGTAAAAGCAGGAATGATATGATAAACACACAGCCTATATAAAGTAGAAATACTTTTCTGCAATCATTGCAGCAGTCCACCATAGCAAAAATCTGACGCAAGCGCTCTCAGCAGAAACACTTGGTGCAAGCGCTCTTGGCAGAAACACTCTCCCCAGTAACCTTTAAGCCATAACAAATTGTACCAAATAACACATAAAAATACACAGCATATATAAAGTAGAAATAATGTATGTACAGTGTAGTATCACTTATCAGAATCGGGAAGACAGCGAGCACACTGACAATGGTGTGTTAGGCTGAGTCGGAAGTTGGGGTGGTGGGACACTGGGGTGTCATCTCACCATCATCTGTTTCCATCAGGGCAGGCAGGTCATCTTCTTCTATGTCTGCCTGCCTCAATATCGAAGGTCGAAGTTTGTTGTCTGCTGTGGCTGATGTGGAAGGCTTGAAAAAACGACAGTATGCTTGACTGCTTAGCCTCACGCATTTTTTTTTATCATACAGTTCTTTGTAAGCACTCAAACCATCCTGCAAATATGCCCTAAATTTATGTGCCCTTTCAAAATTAAAGTCGTACTTTTCTGCAATCATTGCAGCGTTGTCAATCGCAGCGAGAATCTCACGTAGTTGCTTCTCTTTCGGTCTGTTCGCTACTGCATTCGATTTCTATTGTTATCCTTTTCCAATTGCATCAGCTCTTCATCTATCAGTCTTTGGTCACAGGATACTAAAACCTCTTCACCATCATCTTTGTCAACTTCCACTAACCAAATTCACTTCGTCCTTACTTCGTTCACCACAATTGAAACGCTTAATTATGTCTAGTTCGACGCTAAGTGTAACACCCTTATGAGCTCTTTTCGGCTTTTCCGATACCTTAGAACTCATCTTGCTAACAGATGCACAAAATAAATAGACAAAGCACAGATGCTCACAGGCACGTGTTTAAGAACTGGTGGCTAGAATGCTGTTCTGGGGGAGGAGCTTGGCTGCTCGGGGCATGCGCTGCCTTTTTATGCGCGCTGCTTTTTTTGTACCAGTGAAAACACCTTCTATTAGCGAAAACAGATAACTAATGTAGGTCTTTCGTAACAGCGAGGTTTCGTAAAGCGAACGTTCAAAAAAAGGGGGCACCTGTACTGATTTAAAGGGGCTGATTAATTGAACAATTATTGTGTTTAATAATTGTAAAAAACTTTAGACCAATTTGTAGCAATTTGTTTTCACTTTGACACGAAAGTCTTTTCTGTTGATCAGTGTCAAAAAAGCCAAATCAAATCCACTGTGATTCAATGTTGTAAAAACAAAACATGAAAACTTCCAGAGATGGAGGGATGGAATACCTTTTATAGGCACTGTTTGGCTTGAAGGAAAGGAACATTTTCTCCTTTGTCATGCATGCTTCAGGGGAATGCTGAGGATGTCAGATGGTGGTTCATCAGTGGTCCAGGAGTTCATGAAGGACTGCATTGCAAATCAGCAAGCAACAGGTGCATCTGTAAAGGCACCACATAAGAGTAGAAATGCAGGGGATAATCTTTTAAATAAGGTAGATATTAACAGTGGAAATGTAGGGTCTGGAGGTTTATGGCTGATGGAAGATTATAGCTGGGAGCTGGGAGCAAGGATACAAGCGTATCGAAAGGAAAGGCAGGAAGGCAGAGGGTGTGCACTGTTGGTAAAAAGTGAAATTAAATCATTAGAAAGAGGTTAGAAGATGTTGAATCATTGTGGATAAAGCTAAAATTACACTGATGGGAGTTGTATACAGAACCCCAATATTAAGGATGTGATGTACAAATTACAATGTGAGATAGAAAATGTTTGCCAAAAGGGCAATGTTACAATAGTAATGGGAATATATACAGGTATAGATTAGGAAAATCAGGTTGGTGCCGGATTCCAAGAGGGGTTATTTCTAGAATGTTTACGAGATGGCTTTTTAACGGAGCTCGTGGTTGAGCCCATGAGAGGTCTGCTATTCTGGATTAGGTGTTATGCAATGATCCGGAATTAATAGAGAGCTTAAGGTAAAAGAACTCATAGGAGAAAGTGATCATAATATGATTGAATTCACCCTGAAATTTGAGGAGGAGAAGCTAAAGTCAGATCTGTTGGAAGTAGAGGTATGAGAGAAGAGATGACCAGAATTGGTTGGAAAAGAACACTCGCGGGAATGATGGTAGAGCAGCAATGGTTTAAATTTCTGGAAGCAATTTGGAAGGTACAGGATGTATCTTAAAACAAAAGTAATTAAGAAGATAAAGATGGAATATGAAAGTGAGCTAGCAAGTAATATTAAAGAGGATACCAAAAGTTTCTTCAAATACATAAAGTAAAAGAGAGGCGAGAGTGGATATTGGACCACTGGAAAATGATATGTAATTGGGGACAACGAAATGGCGGAAGAACTGAATAAGTCTTTTGCATCAGTCTTCACTGCGGAAGACATCAGCAGTTCCAGGTGTCAGGGGTCATGAAATGTGTGAAGTTACTATTACTAGGGAGAAGGTTCTTGGGAAACTGAAAGGTCTGAAGGTTGCTAAGTGACCTGGACCAGATGGTGTACACCCAGGGTTCCATCTGTCTTCTGTATACATTCTTCACAATTTTAAATACGTTTAGATATCTCTTTTGCCATGGTCACATGGAAAGCATAAAAATTCTACAAGACCTCTAGGTGAGGATTGACCTTGAATTCCTGGTGATCAGAGATCCATGCTGTTTCAGAAGCCTGATCATTGTTGGGTCATAATTGTTCCTGCAATTGCTGGTGTGAGACACAAGTCTGTAGCTCCTGATGATGGAGTAGTGATAAGAGGACGTGGTCTTGGATGGTGGGGGCTCTTGATGATGTATGCTGCTTTATTATATGGCAGTACTCCATGCAAGTATTCTCAATGGTGCTGCAAGCTTTGCCTGTGATGGGCTCAGCTATATCCACCACTTTCTTTTGCCTTTTCCCTTCTTAGGCACTGGTGTTTCCATACAAGGCCGTGATGCAACCGGTTAGGATACTCTCCATTGTGCATCTATAGAAGTTTGTCAAAATGTTTAACTTAAAACTAAACAAAGTTTTAAGAAAATTGAGGTTTTGTTGTGCCTTATTTGTGATGATGTGTGTGCTGGTCCCAAGACAGATCCTCTGATACGTTAACACCGTGGAATTCAAAGCAACTGACCCCCCTCTACCTCCATTCCACTAATAGGAACTGGCTCATGGGCCTCCAATGTCTTCCTGTAGTCAATAATCAGCTTGTTGGAAAGAGAGGTTGTTGTGGATTTTCTATCTCCCTTCTATCTGCCAATTTGTCATCACCTTTGACTAGGCCAACAGCTGTGGTGTTGCCAGCAAACTTAACTGTGGCATTGGAGCTGTATTTAGACAAACAATGGCTAAACAAAAGTGAACAGGAGTCTTAAGTACACAGCCATGTGGTGTACCTATGCAGATAGTGATTGAGGAGGAGATATTATTGCCAATCCGTAGAAACTGGAGTCCGCCAGTGAAGAAATCGAGGATCCAGTTGTGCAGAGTTAATGAGCCCCAGGTTTTGAAGCTGAATGATGAGTTTTGAGGTGATGATAATATTGAATGCTGAGCTGTCGTCAATGAAGAGCATCATTATTATCCAGGTGTTTCAGAGCTGAGTGTAGAGACATTGAAATGGCATCTGCTGTTGACCTGGTGTGACGATAGTCAAATTGGAGTAAATCCAGGTCGCCTCTCAGGTAGGAGTTGATATGCTATGACTAGCATCTCAAAGTATTAGATTAGAGTGGATGTTAGTGGCACTGGATGATGGTCATTGAGACAGGTTACTACATTCTTTTTAGGCATTGGTATGATTGAAGCCTGCTTGAAGCTGACGGATACCTTAGACAGATGAAGTGAGAGCTTGAAGATGTTAGTAAGCACCATGACAAGCATAGGTTTTTAGTACTTGGCCAGGTACGCCTTTTGGTCCAGGTGCTTTCTATGGATTCACCCTCCTGAAGGATATTCTCACATTGTCCTCAGAGACACTGAGATCACAGGGTCATTGAGGACCATGGGGGTTCGTGAAAGAGTCTCTATGTTCTGTCAAAGTGACAATAAAAGGCATTCAGCTAATTGTTAAGTGAAACCTCATTGCCATTTATGTTATTTGGTTTTGCTTTGTAGGAGATGTTGACATTCAAGCCCTGCCATAGTCGTTGAGCATCCTTGTCTGATTTATGTTTAGTTTAGAATTACCATTTTGTATTGAGAGAGTCTTCTGATAGTCATATTTGGACCTCTTGTACTTTCCCGGCTGTTGGTTCTAAACACCACCAACATAGCCCTATGAAGATTGTGAGTCTCTTGCTTCATCCAAGGTTTCTGATTGGGAAAGATTCCGAATGATTTTGTGGGGACATACCTGTCCATACTAGTCTTTATGAAGGCTGAGACAACTGTGGCCTATTCATTCATGGCCCACTCCACTTACTCAAAGCAGTCCTAGAGCTGCACTTCTGCCTCCTGATACAATCTCTTCTTGTCACTGCAATTTGATAGCGTGTTCTTGTCTCTGCCTGGATGCAGATAGGAAGATTTTCTACAATGCAGTCAAAGGAATGATGGGCATTTTTCTTGATGTTAGGGCAGTAGTGATCAAATGCATTGGACCCTCTTGTGCTGCAGGTGATGTGTTGGTGGTAGATGGGCAGAGATTTCTTTAAGCTAGCCTGATTGAATTCACCTCTAATGATAAAGCTCATATCTGCACATACAGGTGGCCCCCATTTTTTGAACGTTCGCTTTACAACAGCTCGCTGTTACGAAAGACCTACATTAGTACCTGTTTTCGTTAACCAAAGAGGATTTTCACTTTTACGAAAAAAAGGTGCCTGCTTTATACGTGTGTTTACCCCAAGAAAGACTACCATGACCGTGAAGCCTTGGACGGGCAGTGGTGTGCGCCTGCATGTACATGCATAGGTGTGTATGTGCACATGCCTATTGTTTTTTCCAAATTGATTTTGGCTTGCTGTCTTCCCAATTTTGATAAGTGAAACTACACCATACATACAATATTTCTACTTTATATAGGCTGTATATTTATCATATAATTCCTGCTTTTACTATATGTTAGTGTTATTTTAGGTTTTATATGTTATTTGGTATGATTTGGTAGGTTACTTTTTAGGTCTGGGAACGCTCAAAAATTTTTCCAATATAATTTAATGGTAATTGCTTCTTTGCTTTATGACATTTTGGTTTACAAAGGGTTTCATAGGAATGCTCTACCTTCAGATAGCAGGGAAAACCTGTACTTTTGTTAATATAGAAACTATATCCTCTAGTTTCTGCTTCTTAACAAAATACAATTCTTGACACTTCTCAGCACTGAGTTACTGATAGAAGTAAGGGAGGAAATTGCAAAAGCTCACGTCATGATGTTAGAGTATTGGGGCTGTTGGAAGAGGGTTGGCAAACTATAAATGTTACACCATTGAAGTTATATAAGGTAAGCTAGTAACCTCAAACAAGTTAGTTGAATGCATTCCTGAAGAAAATTCCAAAGAACACATCTGAATTAATTGTTGAAAGGTAGAATATATCTTGCTTGTGTGTTAAGCTAATTGTTGTAATTCACGTTAATGTTCTTCAGATATTACGCAATGTTTGTCCACTGTTAACACATTTGGGAATGTTCCCTAATCTGATAGAGATGGTGAAATGAAGGTAGATCAACCTCCAAGGTCTGGCCAGGTATCTCTGAGAACACGGAGATATTGTGGGAGCTCTGGCTGAGATATAAGCATGGTCATTAGTGATGAGTGAAATGCCAGAAGACAGGCAGCTAATGTTGTATCTTTATTTAACAAAGGCTGCAAAGAAATTCTGGGAATTATACACCAGGAAGCGTAACATCTGTGGCAGGTACACTACTAGAGGGGATACTGAGGGATTAGATATATAGTCCTTATCCGCGGGGGATTGGTTCCGGGACTCCCCGTGATTCCCAAAATACACGGATGCTCAAGTCCCTTAATTAACCGTCTCAATACGGTGGACTTTAGGACCCAGCGGAACCCCGGACCTTATTTAACCTGTCTCAGTGCAGTGGTCTTTAGGACCCCGCACAGCTCTGAATCCGCAGCGTTTCTGTTCATGAAAATAATCACGATCACGATTGAAAATAAGGTGGAAGTAATACAGCGATCGGAAAGAGGTGAAATGCCATCAGTCATTGGAAAAGCGTTAGGCTACAGTCGGTCAACGATCGGAACAATTTTAATGGAGCATGTGGAAGACATTGCCCCTGATGAAAGCTACAATTATTACTAAGCAATGAAGTGGATTAATTATTGAAATATGTGTCGGGGCCAAGGGAGCCTCCAAGTGTATTGGTGCCAACTGGGAATTTGGTACTGACACCATGGATTTCTGTGACAGCAGAACACGATTCAGAAGTAACTCTTTCTTCGCTGTTTCTCAATTGTTTTATATGCATAGAAAGGCAAAATATGTACTACATATTAAGAAAAATGTTTGACTAACTGACGCTAAATAATACCGGATGTACCTGTTCCGACTGTAATCCGACTGAAAGATGGACCAGGAACGGAACTCGTTCATAACCCGAAGACTGCCTGTACTTTCAAATCATCTCTAGATTATTTTTAATACCTAATACAAAGTAAATGCTATGTAAATAGTTGTTATACTGTATTGTTTAGGGAATAATGACAAGAAAAAATAGTCTGTACACGCTCAAACAATGTGCTGGAGAGAGAACTTCCGGGTTTTCCCGATCCGCGGTTGGTTGAATCCACGGATGCGGAACCCGCGGATAAGGATTTGGAAAGATGGTTTGAATTGAATAATCGGCATGGTTTGAATTGAATAATCAGCATGGTTTTATGTATGGAAGATCATGTCTCATGAATTTGCAGTTTTTGAAGAAGTATCCAAAGTTGATGAGAGCAGGACCATAGACATAGTCTACACTAGCAGTCACCAACCTTTTTAAGCCCAAGATCCCCTACCTCTGCCATAGTGAAAGGTGAGATCGATCCATTACACGCATGCGCAATGAAGCAAAAAAGACTGGAAGTAAAACCCCGCAACCCAGAAGTAGAAATAATGTATGAACACCAGGGGTACCCACCCATTTTTGCACCGCGGACCGATTTAATATTGACAATATTCTTGCAGACCGGCCGACGGGGGTGGGGGGGGGGGTGTTAAACACGACCGGAATACAGTAATACTTGAAGCAGGTTCCTTATATCCAGTCTATTCCGCAATTTAGTTTTCGCGGCTCTCGGCACTTAGCTTCTGTCCTGCTTGCTCACGTTTTTTCCGCTCAAAAAACTCAACGTGTGTCTTTAAGCACAGGGTGCTTGGACTCAAGGTACCAACACAGTTTTGAGGGCTTCATTACCTCATTAGACAGCCTCCTGGCCCAAACTGCAGCCTCCCACCCACCCGCTGCCTTGGCCAGGTGCAGCTGGTTGTGGGCGGGGTGAGAGGACAAGGTCAGGGCAGGAGGTCCCCATGCCAGGGCCGTGGCAGTTGCAATCCGGAGAGAGCAACCAACCGAGCGAGGAGTGTGACAGGGTGCGCACCAGCCTCCCTTGTAGGACCAATTGGCCGACAAAAGTTTGTTTCAGTAGATCGCAGTGAGGTAGCTGCCCTGATACTTACGAAACCCTGAGCCCAAATCAGGCAGTCTGTGAATATTTTATCACCGGGTTCCCCACGAACATTCGGTGTGGTAAACAGGTTCAGAGGCGGTACCCATCTATCCGCTCTCCAGGCCAGTAGCAACGGCACTTCCCGCCGGCCGGTTACCCAAGGCCAGCCAGTGATCTCTGGCGCAAGAGTATCACTGCGTTTAGGTGACTGATGACCTCGTGTGCATTCAAGTTCAACAGTCAGCGTGACAGGGAATGAGGAAAGGTGCAGCTGACTCATATCGTTTCCTCGCGGCCCAGTGGTTGGGGACCACTGAATTACACGGTGTAGTGCGGGGGAGCTACACGCATGCGCACTGGGTAGAAAAAACGGAACTAAAACCCCGCAACCCGGAAACAAATTTCTCAACAGTAATTGTGTATTTCTTTTTTTTAACCAGGATCTACTGGGAAAGTCTCAAAGATCGACCAGTCGATCACGATCAACACGTTGGCAACCACTAGTCTACATGGACTTCAGAAAGGGCTCTGATGTGGTCCCACATGGTGGGCTGCTGTGGAAAGTTGAATCACATGGAATATAGGAACAGCTAGCTTTCTTGCATACACAATTAGCTAGATGGTAAGAAGCAGAGGGTGATGGTGGAAGGTTTTTTTTTTGAACGGATGGGCTGTAACTTGAGGTCAGTGCTAGGCTTATTTGGATGAGAACATAGAAGACATAGTCAGTTAGTTGGTGGCTGACACTAGAATAGGTGGTTTTGTAGACAGTAAGAATGTTTACACAATTTAGAGCAATCTTGATCAGCTGGGGAAGTGGGCCAACAAATGGCAAATTGAGTTTAATTCTGGTAAGATACTATATTTTGGCATGTATAATCCAGCTGGAATTTTACAATGAGTGGCAAGGCCCTGGTAAGAGTTTTAAAACAGGGGGACATAAGTTACACGAAATTGGTTCCTTGAAAGTGGTATGGCAGATTGGTAGGGTGGTGCGGAGGGCTTTTGGTACACTAGATTTCAAAGCTCAAAGAGCATTTATTATGAAACTAAAGTATGTTTCTGTGACCATATACTATCTTAAGTTTTTTTTGCAATTGTTTAAAGAAAAATAAATATAATAGCATTTAAGAAAAACTATACAAAATCAGACTGACCAACTACCAATGTGCAAAATAAAACAAACAGTGCAAATAATTAACTGTAAATATATACTGAGAACATTCATGGTAAAATACTTGAAAGTAAGTCTAAGTTGTGGAGTCAATTCAGCTTTGAGGTGAATGAAGTTATCCATGCTGGTTCAGGCGTGTGGATAACTTCACTTCCTTATTGGGAGACTACAGTCAGTATGAATCAGGAATAACATCCTCTTGGCTGACAGTTAACACCAGTGCACCTCAAGGATGTGTGTTTAGCCCACTACTCTACTCTCTCCATATCCAGGACTGTGTGACTTGGAAAAGGATCCAGGATTGGAAAAAGCTGTAAAAAATTGTAAACTCAGCCAGCTCCATCTTGGGCACTAGCCTCCCCAACACTGAGGACATCTTCAGAAGGTGATACCTCAAAAAGGCAGCATCCTTCATTTAAGGACTCCTCCATCCATGACATGCCTTGACATTACTAACATTATAGAAGAGGTACAGGAGCCTGAAGATGAACATTTTAAAAATTTCAGGACAGCCTCTTCATCTCCACCATCATATTTCTAAACGGACAATCAGCCCATAAATACTGTCTCACTACTTCTTTTCCTCTTTTTGCATGACTTATTTTTTAATATAGTTATTATAACTTATAGTATATTGTATGTATGGCACTGTACTGTTGTTGCAAAACAACAAATTTCATGCTTCTAAGCCTGATGGTTCAGTTGGGCCATTGAGTATAAAAATTGGATTGGATTGTTATTTTGCATTTGTACAGATTGTTGGTGAGGCCACATTTGGAATATCATTTAGTTGTGCTCACCCTGCTATGGAAGATGCTATCAAACTGACAATGGTGCACTAGATATTCATAAAGATGTCAAGACTCAAAGGAATGACTTAAGAAGAGAGGTTGAGAAGGTTTGGACCTTCTCCAGGTTAAGATGAGAGAGGAAAAACTTAACAGGGCCCTGAAGGGCAATTATTTTTCCACTCATCAGTCACTAAATGGCTTGCTTGAGACAGGTCTATAAAAACATTTAGCGCACGCATGCACACACGCATGTTAGGGAACAGAAAGGAAGTTCCACAGATGAGCATGAGATTCTCAGGCTTGGAGAGAGATCAGAGTATTGTAAGAAACATAAGGTTGTAATAGTAGGTGATTTTAACTTCCCACATATTGACTTGGACTCCTGCATAAAAAAGGCTGGATGGGATAGAGTTTGTCAGATGTGTTCAGTAAAATTTCCTTATTCAATACATCCGGACTCACTTTCAAGGACTCATTTCACATTGCATCTCATCTCGATACTTACTGGCTATTTATTTTTTGTATTTGCACAATTTGTCTTTTGCATATTGGCTGAATGCCCAAGTTGGTGTCTCTTTCATGATTCCTGTATGGATTTATTCAGCGTCCCCACAAAGAAATTAATCTCTGGGTGGTACATGGTAACATATATGTACTTTGATAATAAATTTGCTTTCAACTTTTGAAATTTGAGGTCCGACCTTGAGAGAGTGTGATACTAGATCTCCTGTTAGGGAATGAGACAGAGCAAGTGACAGATGTTTACGTAGGGTAACACTTTGCATCTAGTGATTATAATATCAATATTTTCAATATAATTATGGAGATGGATAGATCTGGTCATTGGGTTGAGAATCTAACTTGAAAGGCCAATTTTGATGATATCAAAGGATCTGGCAAGTATGGATTGGGAAAGGTTATTTTCAGGCAAAGGTGCTGAGTGTTTTTTTTTCCCGGTGACGTCATCATCGAGATTGGCAGCTTAAGTCACTAGCTCCTCCAGAAAAACGCGTATTAAGCCCTGTTAACCCATCAAATATAATATTTTTCAAAAAATATTTGAACTGAAGAGGGGCAAGAATGGAGAAAAAGAATGGAAATAAAAAAAGCAACACTGCGGAGACTGCGTCCAAGAGGAGTGCAGCAAGCGGCTCTCCTACCCGACCGTGTGTTAGCGAGACAGCCGCTGGGCCTCGTTCAGGCGAAATGGCGAATGTGATCGAAATCCTGAAAGGAATAATGGAGTTCCAGAAAGATATAAAACAGCAGCTCCGTGATATTAAGTCAGAGCTTGCCAGCGTCAATCAAAAAATAGCGGTGGCAGAGACTCGAATTGAGAAGGTGGAAGATCGCGTTCAAAACGTGGAAAAGATACGGAGTAAGACAATAAAAATATTACATCACCAAGAAGGTAAACTGCTTGACCTGGAGGGAAAATCACGGTGGAAAAATATCAAAATCTACAACGTTCCCGAAGGAGCGGAGGGCTCGTCTATGATGGAGTTTATTGGAATTTTACTGTGGGACGCGCTGGATCTTCCCTCGGCTATGGAGCTGGAAGACGAAAGAGCCCACCGCGCACTCGTCCCGAAACCTACACAGGATAGTGTTATGAATGCACCACAGCTCTGAAGGGGCGGGGGAGCCCCCTCCTTTATGAGAATCGCAAGAGCACTAGTTGAGGGGGGGGGGGTCAGTAGACCCAGGAAATGGGAGAGAGAGATGTGCTGAATACCCCGTTCCACCGCGATGCAAAATAATGTGACATTGACCATTGTCTCATGAAGACCACTTGCAAGCCCTCAGGCAAAGTGGGCTGGTTGAGAGAGAGATTGCATCATCCCAACCTGATTGACATGTGAGACTCCATGAGGAAGTATAAAGGAGGGTCTGGGGGGAACACCCCCTTCAGATGCACCAGAAGAGACGTTAACGATCCCGTAGTAGCGGGAAGCCATTTGAAGGAAGCCACGTGCGTTGGATTCCGTGCCTGGAATCATGGAAAACCACTTTTAACTAACAACGGGGAAGCCCGCTCCCCTGATTCAACAGACTCGCTTCATAAAGACCCGGGCAAGTTTCTTTCCTCACCAATCTCTTTCTCTCTCTCCAACAAGTGAAAACCCAGTGGCACCCCCCCCCCCCAAAATCCAGAAGCCTGCAGGAATTTGAGTGACTTTTATATTTCCATCGGACAATATATTATCCCCTAGACAAACGATCAAGCTGTTTCTTATTGATGATTATTATTAGACCCGTGCTTTTAGATTGAGTAGTGACGACGTATAGTATCTGAATGTTTGTATTAATCGTATTTTTGTGCCTCTTCATAAATAAAGACTTTTAAAAATAGTACCATCGGACTTCAACGGACCTCTGTATCTTTGCTGGTAAGTGATCCAGTTACGGGATTTCATAACAGTTGGGGTTCTCGTCTCAGGATTTGACACCAAATTGGCGGGCCAGTGAATCGGGCTTGTAGGTCCAAAACTTGGATCTGGTTACACGAGTAGCCAGATGGGAAACCAGCAAAGATGGACGTGGGGGAATTTATAGAAAACCCGACTCTGGAGGCGTTGGAGGTGGCCTCCAAATCGGACTTGACTGCCCTGTTATCAAAAAACTATTGGAGGGGGGATACACAATGCCCTACAAGACATCTTTGAATATGAAATACCCTTAGAGAGCAAGACCATATATTTTGGATATATACCTCAAGAATGGTTGAAAAGAGATAAATATTTAATGAAGATACTCTTGGTGGCTGGTAAAAAGACTCTTACTAGGAAATGGTTATCACAGGAGAGCCCAACTTTAAATGTATGGATGGAAATTACAATGGACATTTACAAACTGCAGAAGATAACAGCATCTGTTAATCATAAGCTGGAACAATTTGATTCATACTGGGAAAAATGGTTTAACTACATAATACCTCATAGGCCTGATTTTATTCTCACAAATCAATGAATCTGTTGTAAAAAAAAATCACTCCCTACTTGTACATAGTTCTTTCTTTTTGCTTGTTTTTTCTTTCCACCTTATCTTACATCTTATGGAAATGTTTGATGATGAACTGCAATAAAAAAAATAAACTACAAAGAAAAAGAAAAAGGTGCTTAGCAAGTTCAGGCAGAAAGGAGAAAATGAGATGCTGGAGGAATAAAGAAATGCAAGAGAAGCAAATCAGGAGGGCTAAAATAGGGCATGAGGTTGCTCTACTAAATAAGGTGAAGGAGAATCCGAAGAGCCTCTACAAATATATTAACAGCAAACTTTTTTTTGCATCTGTATTTACTTGTGACACAGACACAGAATCTATGGAAATGAGGCAAAACAACAGCAAGTTCATGAACCTTGTATGGATTCCAGAGCAGGAGGTGTTTGCTGTCTTGAGACAAATTAGGGTGTACAAATCCCCTGGGCCTTCTGAGGTATTCCCTCAGACCTTGTGAAAAGCTAGTGCAGAAATTGCAGGGGTCTTAGCAGAGGTATTTAAAACATCCTAAGCAATGGGTTAGGGGCTGGAGGATAGCTAATGTTGTTTTGTTTAAGAAAGGCTCTAAAAATAAGCCGGGGAACTATTGGCCGGTAAAACTGACATCAGTAATGGGTGAGTTATTGGAAGGTATTCTAAGGGACTGTGTATACATCCTTTTCAATTCTGTCTGCCTTTTACATGGCAATTCATCCTGCTGACTGCAATGTTGCCCTACCAACAACTTCTCCTCAGTACACATTGCCTGTTTGTAAACCAGCTACCTCATCTTCAGTACTAATATCTGCCTTTCCTACGATACTTCTTGCATTGAAATACAGTCGGCCCTCCTCATCCGCAAGGGATTGGTTCCGGGACCCCTTGCGGATACCAAAATTCGTGGATGCTCAAGTCCCTTATTCAACCTGTCTCAATCCGGTGGACCTTAGGACCCAGCAGCAGAGATCTGAATCCACCGTGTTTCTGTTTGTGAAAATAATCACGATAACAATTGAAAATAAAGTGGAAATAATAAAGCGATCAGAAAGAGGTGAAACGCCATCAGTCACTGGAAAAGCATCAGGCTACATCGGTCAACAATCAGAACAATTTTAAAGGATAAAGTGAAAAAGGCTCTGCCCCAATGAAAGCTACAATTACTACTAAGCAACGCAGTGGCTTAATTATTGGGTTTTGGGTTTTTGATCCTCCACATCAACCCGGTATGGTGGAGAGCACACTCCTTAGCGATCGGTCACCAGATCGAACTCAGGAACTTCCCGAGCCCACCACTGAAACAAATGTTTATACGCATAGAAAGGTAAAATATATACTTCATACGAATGCAAACGTTTGACTAACTGACGTTAAATAATACCGGATGTACCTGTTCTGACTTACTTAGTAAGAGAACTTCCGATTTATTTTGATCCCGATCCACGATAACCCACGCACATTCTCCCGTATACTTTAAATCATCTCTAGATTACTTATAATACCTAATACAATGTAAATGCTATGTAAAATAGTTGTTATACTGCATTGTCTAGGGAATAATGACAAGAAAAAAAAGTCTGTACATGCTCGAACAACAAGTGCTGGAAGAGCACTTCCGGGTTTTCGCGATTCACGGTTGGTTGAATTCGTGCATGCGGAATTCGCGGATAAGGAGGGCGGACTGTATATGCAGCTTAGGGACACTAGGCGCCACACTGTGCTTAACCTTTTGATTCCTAACTTTGTCTGAGATCTTACCAACATCTGCCTCCACAACCTCTCCACTGGCACTCTGATTCCCATCCCCCTGCAAGTCTCGTCTAAAAAACCCATCGTGCAAACCTTCCTGAAAGGATATTAGTCTCCCACCAGTTCAGGTACAAACCGTCCCTTCCGTAAAGGTCCCATCTTCCCTGGAAGAGAGCCTAATGTTCCAAAAACCTTATGCCCCCCCCCTCCCCACACCAACTCCTTAGTGACACGTTAAACTGTTCTGGCCTCACTAGCACATAGCATGGGTAGCAATCTGAGATCGCAGGAGGTCCTGTCCTTTAACTTAGCAACTAACTCCCTATGCAGAATCTCATCACTTGTCCTAACCACGTCATTGGTACCTACGTGGACCATAAATTTTGACTATTCACCCTCCCACTTAAGAATGCTGAGGACACAATCAGAGATATCCCAGACCCCGGCACCATCCAGGAATCTCATTCTTGCCTACAATATTTCCTGTCCATTCCCCTCACTAATGAATCCCCTGTAACCACAGCAAACCTCTTCTCAGTTTTCTGCATCCTGCATGTTGGATGCAACTACCTTTCTATATGCCCTATCACCGCCTCAACCTCCCGAATGATCCAGAGTTTATCTGGTTCCAGCTCCAACTCACTAACGCAGATTGTTAGAAGCTGAAGCTGGATGCAGTCGTCAGGTACACTGGAGGTCTCCCTGCCTTCCCATGTCCTGCAAGAGAAGCATTACCCTCTCAGCCTCAATATCCCACCTTCTACCCATATTCATTCATGCCACGACTAATCAAGAATTTATCAACCTCAGCCGTAAATATACTCAGTGACTTGGCCTCCACAGCCAACTGTGGCAACGAATTTCACAGATTCGCCACCCCGTCAAAGGAAATTCATCATCTCCATTCTTAATGGGCAGCCCTCTATTCTGAGGATGTGTTCGCTGCTCTTAGACTTTCCCACCATAGGAAACATCCCCTCCACATCCACTCTACCAAGGTCTTCAACCATTCAATAGGTTTCAATGAGGCCACCCCTCATTCTTCTGAATTCCAGTTAATACAGTCCCAGAACCAAACACCCTTCAAACGACAAGCCATTCAATCCTGCAATAATTTTTGTGAACCTCCTTTAAACCCTCTCCAGTTTCAGCACATCCCTTCTAAGAGCCCAAAACTTCTCACAATACTCGCAAGGCCTCACCAGTGCATTATAAAATCCCAACATTACATACATAATTTCATATTCTAGTCTGCTTGAAGTGAATGCTAATATCACATTTGCCTTTCTCACCACAAACTCTATCTGTAAATTAATCTTTAGGAAATCCTACACAAGGACTCAATAGTCTCTTCACACCTCTAATATTTTCTCTCCAACTGGAAAATAGTCAACCCTTTCATTTCTTCTATCAAAATACACGACCGTATGCTTCCCAACACTACATTCCATCTGCCATTCCTTTGCCATTCCCCTCATGTCTGTCCTTCTGTAGCCTTTCTAATTCCTTAAAACTACCTGCCCTGCCACTTATCTTCATATCATCTGCAAGCTTTGCAACAAAGCTACCAATCCAAATCATTGACATACAACACAAAAAGCGGTCCCCACATAGATCCCTCTCCACTAGTCACCAGCAGCTAACCAGAATAGGCTCCATTTATTCCCACTCTTTGCCTCCTGCCAATCAGCCATTGCTTTATCCATGCTAGAATCTTTAGAAATGCCAAGGACTCGTAGCTTGTTAAGCAGCCTCATGCGTGGCACCTTGCAAAAGGCCTTCTGAAAATCCAAGTACACAGCATCCATTGATTGTCCTCTGTCCACTCGGCTTGTTATTTTTTCAAAGAATCCCAACAGATTAGTCAGATAATATTTTCCCTTAAAGAATCCACACTGACTTTGGCCTATTTTATCATGTGCCTCCAGGTACCCTGAAATCACATCCTAAACAATCAACTCCAACATCTTGCCAAGCACTGGGGTCAGACTAACTGACCTACAGCTTCCTTTCCTCTGCCTCCCTCCCTCCCTTCTGAAGAATTATGTGACATTTGTAATTTTCCAGTCTTCCAGGAAGATCATTGCCTCTGCAATCTCTTTAACCACCTCTTTCAGAACCTTTGGGTGTACACCATCTGGTCCAGGTGACTTATCGACCTTCAGACCTTTCAGCTTTCCAGGAACCTTCAGTTTGTCCACAATTCCCTTGTCCCGTATCACTTCCTCTCCAGCATCACTTTCCAGTAGTACAATATCTACTCTCATCTCGCTTTCACTCTTTAAATATCTGAAGAAACTTTTGGTATCCTCTTTAACATTACCAGCCAACTTACCTTCATATTTATTTTGATATTTTTGAATAAAAGATTACACGTTGTGTGGGGCATAGATAAAGTGCAAGCAGGCTTTTTCCACTGAGATTAGGTGAGATTAGAATTAGAGGTCACAAACAAGAGAAAATCTGCAGATGCTAGAAATCCAAGCAACATGCACAAAATGCTGGGGGAGCTCAGCAGGCCAGGCAGTATCTATGGAATAAAGAACAATCAACATTTCAGTCCTGCTGAAGGGTCTCAGCCCGAAATGTTGACAGTATATTCTTCCATAGATGCTGCCTGTTCTGCTGAGTTCCTCCAGCGTTTTGTATTAGAACTAGGGGTCATGGGTTAATAGTGAAAGTGAAATGTTTAAAGGGAATTTCTTTACAGGTGGTGAGAGTGTGGAACAAGCTACTAGCAGAAGTGATGGATGTAGGTTCAATTTCAACATTTCAGTGAAGTTTGTATAATTAATGGATGGGAGGGGATTGGAGGGCTATGGTCCAGGTGCAGGTCGATGGGTCTAGACAAGATAAGTTAGGGATGGACGAGATGGGTCTAATGGCCTAGTTGTGCTGAGAATTTCTATGACCAGCCTCAGTAGTTGCATGTTTTGTTATATAACACTGCTTTCAGTCGGATGTAAGTGTTCTCAGATTACAAATATGCACCCACGTTTTTCCATTCATTCAACCCAGCCAATTGAATTGACTTTATTATTTACATCCATCATATACACGAGGAACAAAAATCTTTACGTTAGATCTGTCCAACTGTGCAATGTACAATTACAGTCGGCCCTCCTTTACCGCAGGTTCTGCATGGGCAGATTCCACCAACCGCGGATCGGGAAAACCCAGAAGTTCTCTCTCCAGCACTTGGTGTTTGAACATGTACAGACTTTTTTTTCTTGTCATTATTTCCTAAACAATACAGTATAACTATTTACATAGCTACATTATATTAGGTATTATAAGTAATCCAGAGACGATTTAAAGTACGTGGGGGGACGTGCATAGGTTACCGTGGATTGGGAATCAAAAGAAAACGGAAGTTCTCTACGTCGGAACAGGTACATCCAGTATTACTTAGCGTCAGTTAGTCAAACATTTGTCTTAGTATATAGCATATGTTTTACCTTTCTATGCATATAAAACACTTAAGAAACGTATGTATTTCAATAATTAAACCACTGCGTTGCTTAGTAATAATTGTAGCTTTCATTTGGGCAAGGCCTTCACGTGCTCCATTATTCTCACTCTATCCTTTAAAATTGTTCCGATCGTTGGCCGACTGCAGTCTATGCTTTTCCAATGACCAATGGTGTTTCACCTCTTTCCGATCGCTTTATTATTTCCACTTTATTTTCAATCGTGACCGCTTTCCGTCAACGGAACAGAAACAGCGGTAGCCGTGGGCAACAGGTCCTGAGCTCCGCCAGGTCCTAAAGTCCACCGCACCGAGACAGGTTAAATAAAGGTCGTGAGCATCCATGTTTTTTGGTATACGCGGGGCATCCCAGAACCAATCTCCCGCAGATAAGGAGGGCCGACTGTATAGTAATTTATGATAAATAGTATGTGCAACAGGATAGTCAATATAACAAAGAAATACAGTTGTGTCAGCATGAGTTAAGTAGTCTGATGGTCAGGGGGAAGCAACTGTCCCAGAGCTGGTTGATCCTGGCTTTTATGCTGTGGTACCATTTCCCTCATGCTAACAGCTGGAACAGTTTGTGGGTGGGGTGACTTGGGTCCCCAATGGGCCCTTTTTACATACCTGTCTTTGTAAATGTCCTGAATAGTGGGAAGTTCACATCCACAGATGCACTGGGCTGTCCACAGCACTCTCTGCAGAGTCCTGTGATTGAGGGAAGTACTGTTCCCATACCAGGCAGTGATGCAGTCAGTCAGAATGCTCTCAATTGTGCCCCTGTAGAAAGTTTTTAGGATTTGCGGGCACATACCATACCTCTTCAACCATCTGAGGTGAAAGAGGCACCATTGTGTTTTTTTCACCATATAGCTGGTATGTAAAGACCACGTGAGATGCTCGGTGATGTGTATGCCAAGAAACTTAATTTAAAGCTGTTCACCCTCTCAGCCTCAGATTCATCAATGTCCATAGGGTTTAGCCTGTCTCTATTTCTCCAGTAGTCCACAACCAGCTCCTTTGTTTTTGCAACATTCAACAAATAGGTGTAACATCTGACAGCAACAGCAGGTTCAAAGGTTCATTTATTATCAAATAATCTAACTCTGAAATTCTTCTCCAGATAGCCACGAAACCAAGAAACAAACAAGTGGCAGCACGATTATCAACCCCCAGATCCCTCCTCCCCACACAGGAAACTGAAAAATGGAACAGGCACATCATCCTCCAAATCCCTCTCCGTTGCATACAAAAAAAAACTAGATCATACATTAAACACAGAATATAAAAAACTATAATACTGAAAAAGTTCACAGGCCAAGTCCATATTAATATCTATATCCAAAACACAGAAAACCTGGGCACTGTAGCAGTCTTCCCTCTCCAGTAGCAGAGTTATCCCACCAGCGATCAAAAGGCAAGCAGCCAGCACTCCCACTCCACATTCCCCTTGATGTTTCAATCTGATGCAGCATATACCAATGTGCAATTAATCAGCAATTTTTAAGCCACCAGAGGGAAGTTATATTCTCCTTCTATGCTAGTCTCTTTTCTTCCCTCCTCCCACCCTGCCCCCAAACATCGAGCACACTTTCATCCCATCCCAAGTAGATTTTTACCCAAAAAAAAATCAATAGTTTTATGGCCATCATTACTGACACTTCTCTTTAATAGCAGAATTAATGAAATCAATTTCCCCAGCTGCTAGAGCAGGGCTTTGACTAGTCCTGGGTTAATAGACCCTCTGAATGCTTCTCCATTAACCTTCAGTAACTCTGCCACTGTAACTATTCTACAGAGGGAGGACTACTGCTCCACTGCATCAGCAATGTCGCCATGTAAGGAGTGCAAATTCCAGAGCACAGCAAATATCCATTTCTTGTAATTGACAGCAGAGTTTACATCATCCAACTTCATTGTTTAAATAAGGTCAAGGCAATATAATGAAATCTGAATTTTTACAAAGGATTGCGTCTATAATACAGACACAAAATGACAGAGCTTGTTTCATCATTAAACTCAGAAGGAAGAGGTCAGCAGAAAATATCACATGACATGAACTTTGCAACAGGAAGTGACAAATTTCAACATTCACAGAGAACACACAAACCGGATGAAACAAATTATTTAAAGATATGAAACTAATCCTATAATATTTTTCAAGATTCAAGATTGTTTATAATGTTATTTTCAGTACACAATTGTAAAGAACAAAATAATTGTTACTCTGGATCTGATGCAGCACAAAAAACACAAACAATTATAATAAAAAACACAAATATAAATACACAAGATGGTTTCGACACAGACTGATTGCGCTAGGTATGGGAGTGTCGATACACAAGTTGACTGACAGGAAATAATTAAATAGTGGTAGTTGGAGGTGTGAAACACAGAACACTCAGGAAATTGGGACTTCTGAAATGATTACCAGCAACAAGCTGTTTCAAATAAAGCTATATACAAACTAATTATGCTATAATTTGCACTCAAACAATTGATTACATCACAGATGTAATCTTTCAATTTTATCCTTGTGAAATGATAAAATTTTCATTTTAGTTACAAGAGAACTTGCAAACACACCAAACCATCTCCCCTCAGCCTTATCCATTGCTAGCATGAGGCCAAACGCAAACTAAAACACCTCTTATTCTGCCTGGGATGTCCAAAACCCAAGGGTATGAACAATTTTGGTTAACCCACACAACGTTCCTTTTCATCCGGATCCACCTAGGTTCTCTCATCCCACACTCCTCCTTTTCAATTACTTCCCAGCCTCAAGACCCAGCTTCTATCCCCTGATCCACTTGGTTCTGTTCACACACTCAACCCATTGAGTTTCATATCCTCCCACACCTGGTTCCATCTGCACATCAAGCTCCTCCTCACCAAGTTCCACTTATTGCTTGTCAAGGACTGCCTCACCCCTCCTCCGCTACCTCTTTTCTGGCCACCTGCCCTTTAGCTCTCAGTGCCAGGGTCACAACCCAAAAGTTAACTGTCCAGTTGCTTCCATAAATGCTGCCTGACCTATGAATTTCCTTCAGCAATTTGCTTTCCATCCCCGATTCTGGTATCAGTCATCTCTCGTGTCTCCACTTGGAATGATAAATGGAAATCACTACCTCCTCAAGAGAAGTGGGGAGATGGCCTATGTGGTACCCTGCCCTTGCTCTGTGAATTCTTCCAATTTGTAAATGTTGCCAGTGACTGTGGTTCAGCTATTCTGTCCTTATTTGAGTCAAAGGCCACCTTCAGGTATTCAAAATGTTTGCAGATATATTAACATTTTAAAAACTGCACTTTCAGTAGAAGCCAAATTATCAAAGAAAAAATAAACAGCATTTCCAACCAGAAAACTAGCACATCAATCAATGAAACAATTTCTTAAAGATCAGCCAAAGTTTTTTTTGATCATATATAAAATGTTTAATGCCATTAGATTGCATATTCAAAATCAATACTAAACATTAACATAAATTTGGGCTGAACTTTTGTGCAGCTAAGGCAGGGCTGCATTGTCAGAAGTTCCCATGGCCCATGTGGAACTTGTAGACTTCCTCACAATGTCATGTTCAAAACCACAGAGTTAGAGAGCACAGAAAAAGGCACTATAGCTCAACCAGTCCATACCAACCAAGATGTCTCATCCAACTTAATCCCATTTGCCAGTATTTGGCCCATAACCTTCTAAATAGTTCCAATCCACATACCTATCCAACTGTCTTTTAAAGTTGTACCTGCCTCAACCAATTCCTCTGGCTGTTCAATCTACTTAGCTAACACCCTTTGTAGAAAAAAATATTGCCCTTAAGTTCCTATGAAATCTTTCCCCCTCTCCTTAAAATCTCTAATCAATTTCCCAACCACATGGGGAAAAAAAAAGTGCATTCACTCTACCTATATTCCTAATAATTTTTTTTCACTTTGATAAATCAACTCTCAGTCTCCTACACTCCAAGGAATAAAGTCCTAGTTTGTCCAACCGCTCCCTATAACTCAGTCCTTCAAATCCTAGCAGCAGACTTGTTATAAAACCTAACAGAAAATATTCACATCTTTCCTATAGCAGGGCAACCAAAACTAAATACAATACTCCAAGGGCAGCGTCTCCAACATCCTGTCCAAACACATCATTACAAAGCTACCTTCCTGCGACTCCACTTTCAGTGAACCATATGTACTCCAGTACTCCAAGTCCCACTGCTTGACAACACTCAGAGCCCTGCCATTCACTGAAATTCCTAACTGGATTTGATAGACCAAAATGAAAAAACCCGCACTTATCCAAATTAAATACCATTTGTCATTCCTCATCTTATCAAGATCTCTCTAATTTTTTAATCACCTGCTTCATTCTCCACTATACTAGCTACTTTAGTGTCAACTGCAAGCTTACTAACCATGACTTGTACATTCTCATTTAAATTATGAATACAAATGAAAAACAACAATGGAACCAGCACCAACTCCTGAGGTACACAAGAAATACCCTTCCAACATCACCCTCAGTTTTCTATCAAGCTAATCACATATCCAATTTGCCAGCTCTTCCTAGATTCCACATGATCTAACATTCCAGAGCTGCCTTCCTTGTGAAACCTTAAAGGTCTTATAAACCACATCAACCACCCTACTTTCATCAACTTTCCTGGTCACATCAAAAGACTCAAATTCACAAGACCCGATCTCCCATGCACAAAACCATGCTGATTACTCTGAATCAACTCCTGCTTTTCAAGATGTATGTATATCTTATCTCTCAGGATCCTCTCCACTAACTTTCCTACCAGATGCCACTTGCTCTTGCAGTACCCTTCTATATCTTTTGCACTTAAATAATTACTATACAGGCAAGTTGCTTTCACATTAAGATACAACTTCAACTAAGATAGGGATATTAAACTAATTTTTTTTTTAAAAAACCTCTTTGAGTTCACAAATATTCTTGCAAGCAGCTTGTTATTTCAAGTAACACTGTCAGATTTTTGGTTTTGGGATATCTACTCATTGTTTCAAATAATCCAAAATTACACTTTGTGAAGCCAAGGGGAAAAATTTGTACTTCATAATGCATTCTGAGCAACACTCGCATAGCACACTTTGCTAATACAGCTACAATGCAGTGTGCTGTCATATTTGGATGATGTGTGAAAATATTTACTTTCATTAGTAGAATAAAGGTCCCCTTGATAATCAGCATTGTTTTTCCCAGTATCAACAAACATCACATGACTCTTGCCAACAACTCCAAGTGCTTGAAAGTGCTCCATATAGGATCTAAATATTCAGGTCAAACACTCCTAGAATATATTCAGCAGTTTCATTCCAGGAAAGGAATGAAAATAAATTCATATATTATTTAACAGCCAAGAGGATTAATAAAGACACTACCAAATTAGTAAGGAAATGCACTTCCAGAGGCATCTACAGTATATTCCTTGAGATGAGGAGAAAAACAAAATCAGTTCTTTAGTTGATAACTGTATTAAAGCAAATCAAGTTTAATTGTCATTCAAACCATACATAGATACAGCTTTATGAGACAGTATTCCTCTGGGACCACAGTGCAAAACACTCAAAATAGCAAGCAAACATTCAAAAATAACGAGCAACACAATTCAAAATATTCAGCAAAGAAGCATATACACTCAGGATCTTGGACTATATATTGTCCAAGACCCTGAGCAACAATGCTTTTCATTACTTCTCAGCGTTTTATGCTTAAAGCAAATTACGTTTTTGAAATGTTTTCCCCAAATTTAAAGTTTATCCCAACCCTGAGTGGAAGGTTAGTTCATTTGGTGACGTGGAAACCACAGAAAGGGTGCAGAAGAGATTTACAAGGATGTTGCCTGGATTGGAGAGCATGCCTTATGAGAATAGGTTGAGTGACAGAGGATGAGAGGTGTACAAGATGATGAGAGGCATCGATCGTGTGGATAGCCAGAGGCTTTTTGCCCGGGCTGAAATGGCTAACATGAGGGGGCATAGTTTTAAGGTGCTTGGAAGTAGATAAAAAGGGGGAAGTTTTTTTTCTAAAAACAGAGTGGTGGGTGTGTGGAATACACTACCAGTGACAGTGGTAAAGGCAGACACAATAATGTCTTTTAAGAGACTCTTAGATTGGTATTTAGAGCTCAGAAAAATAGAGGGCTATGTGGTAAGGAAATTCTAGGCAGGTTCCAGAGTATGTTTCAGGGTCAGCACAACATTGTGGCTGAAGGGCCTGTAATGTGCTATAGATTTTCCTGTTCTCTGTTCTTTTCAAGATTGTTTATGCCTCTAGTGTCACCCCTCAGCCTCTTATATGCCAATGAATAAAGCCTTAGCCTATCCAACCTCTCCCTATAATCAGGCCTTTCAGTTCAAACAACACTCAAACTTCTATGTTCTCTTTCCAGCTGAATGATTTCATTCCTATAAATAGAGCAACTAAAACTGAAAACAATACTCCAGGTGCACCTCACCAATGTCCTACATAGCTGCAACATATTGCCCCAACTTCTCTACTAAATGCCCTGTCTGATGAAGGCCTGTGTGACAAATGCTTACTTTACCACCCTGTCTAATTCAACGCCACTCTATAGAACTACGTACTTGTAATCCTCAATCCGTCCATTCCACACACTCACTGTCCATTCGCTGTCAAAGTGCTACACTGTCTGACTAAACCAAAATGCAAACCCTCACACTAATCTGGATTACATTACATCCACTGTGCGATGAAGTGCTTTGTATGGTTGATCATGAAGTACATCAACTCCACTCCAATTTGCCTCCCATCACAACAGGTCAACAGCAGATGTGATTTCATTGTTTCTTTACTCAGCCCTTAAACATCTGGACAAGACACACAAAATGTTGAAGGATCTCAGCAGCTCAGGCAACATCTACAGAAATGAATAAATAGTCGATGATTCAGGTTGAGATCCTTCTTCAGGACTGGGGGTGCTAAAATAAAAGGGGGCAGAAAGTGGAAGGACAGCTAAAAGGTAATAAGTGAAGCCGGGTGAGTAGCAAAGGAAAAGGGCTGGGGAGTATGGAATCTGATAGGAGAGTGGACATAGGAGGAAGGGGGGGGGGCAGAGATGACAGGCAAGTGAGAAAAGGTAAGAGGACAGAGTGGGGAATATAAGGGAGAGGGAGTGAAGATTTCCCCAATCAAAATTTCCTCCTCTATTGGGGAAGATAGGAAATAGCCTGCTCACACTTATTCTCTCTATATCCCTCAATCTTTTTAGACCTCTATCAAATATTCCCTCAGCAACACACACAAAATGCTGGAGGAACTAGCAAATCTTCCCTCACTCTTCTCAGCTCCGGGGACTTCCAGTAAGATGGCAATTGCTTAGCTGCTCCAAACTTTTGGTCCGTTATTTTCGCTATCTTTGCACTAAATGTCTCCATTTTTAAACCTTAGTTAGGAACTTTATTTGGTTTCTTTTACTTGCCTGTGAACACATCTACCTTACAATGTCTAGCAAGAGTTCCAAATACGGGAAAAAGGAAGTTCCAGCTCTGTTGGCTGAGACACTCGCTGTGCTGGAACAACATCGAGACGATATTTTAAAGGAATTCAAAACCGCTTTCAAACAGCTGGAAGCCAAACTGGATATGATCAACGATAGAGTGGACGAACATGCTTAACACTTATCTCGCGTCGATTCGCCTTCTGAAGATTTAGAAAGTCGTGTTCGATACTTGGAGACTCTCTGTTCCAGCCTAGAGGGGAAATGTAGCAAACTCCTTTCCAAAATGGTGGATCTCGAAAATCGCAGCAGATGTTGCAACCCTCGAATTCTTGGGTTGCCAGAGGCCACCGAACAGGGATCAACCGTGAAGTTTTTCGCCGAGTTTCTCTGTGACATATTCGGGAAAGATTTGCTTCTGAACCCGCCTGAGCTCGAAAGGGCACACAGGGTCTACGTTCCCCCTGGAATTCTGGGCTCCCGCCCGCGACCGGTAACTTTGTGCTTTCATCAATACCAGGTAAAACACCGTCTGATTATGGAGGCACGTCACAGAGGTACTTTTACTTTCCAAAATACGATCATTCACTTTGTGGAAGATTTTGCACCCCAGATCTTAAAGATGCGCGATGAATTTAAAGGCGTAATGAAAGTGCTTTTTGATCGTGGTTTTAAACCCTCTCTTCGCACTCCTGCTGATTTACGAATCACGCTTAATACTGGAAAATATAAGTGGTTTAACTCAGTGAAGGAGGCTGAGGCATTTGTTGCAAGTCTTCCGGCTATCCAGCCATCTTCGGAACCCGATCGGACCTCCTAAAATGGTGGATAAGTACTTCTCGTAGTAAAATTACTTTTTCTGGACTCAGACTTTACTTGAATCACTCAGACATTATTTATTGAAACTCTAAGGGCTGTTGACAATCTCTCCCTGGACTTGGTGTGTCTTTTTTAAATAGGCATTCTGTGCTTAATGTTTCCCTATGCACGTTTAAATAGTACTTGTGTAATCTATTTTATTCTTGTATAACTTTATCTATAGAGTTCTACAATTGACTCTAACTTGTTTTAGAGGTTTGAAGTCTTTATTGAAGGCCTCCCTGTTTGTTGGTTCACAGTTTAACTGCTGATTATTCTTTATTTTTTTATTTACTATTTTTTTTTCACCCTTTTTTTTAATCTTTGATTTTCCTCTCTGTAAATGGTTGATAAGTACTCTTCTTGAATCTATAATTTTCCCCTTCCTCCCTTTTTTCCCCTCTTACTTTGAAGTTTTATATTTCTGCAGAAAATGTTCCAATTTGTAGTTATGTTTTCTAGTGCATATACTAGTTACTATTTGCTATAGTATTTATATGGAACTGCTGTTAATGACACAGATCTAGAAGCTATATTTGGGTTAATTTTTTTGGTAGAGCTAGCTGCTTTTTTTGGTAGCCGTCTAGTTTTGGGTTGTGTGGGTTTTCCAGTTCCAACATCACTCACTGTATTTATTGGTTGTCTTTATTGCTCAGGACATGTTTATGTTTTGATTTCACGAATCTATGTTTACATTTCTGCTCCCAGACTGCTATTGTATTGCTTGACTTTTTATATGCCTTCTGCCTTTTATGCATTAGTAATCAATAATGGCTAGTGCACTTAAATTCGTGAGCTGGAACGTAAAGGGATTGAATCACCCTGTTAAAAGGAGGAAGGTATTCTCACATATCAAACAACTCAAAGCTGACATTGCTTTCCTTCAAGAAACTCATATACGTTGTTCTGATAACTCCCGGCTTTTGTCAAAGTGGGCGGGTCAGCATTTTCATTCATCCTTTACCGCTAAAGCTAGGGGAGTCTCCATTCTTATTAACTCAAATATTCCTTTTGAACTCCATAATAAAATATCTGATACAAATGGCAGTTTTATTATTGTTTCTGGTAAACTATATAACACTAAAGTTGTACTAGCAAACCATTATGCCCCCAACTTTGATGATGTTAACTTTTTTGAACGTTTTTTTACCTCACTACCAGACTTAAACTCATACTCTCTTATACTGGGTGGTGACTTCAACTGTTGGTTAGATCCTAATCTGGATTGATCGTCCTCTGTTACCAGATCACCTACAAAATCTGCCTTAGCTACTCTTCTCAGCTCCATGGAATAAAGTCACAATTTATTCAATGTTTCCCTACAAATCAAGCCCCCAAGTACCAGCAAAATCTTGGTAAATTTTCTCTGTACTCTTTCAACCTTATTGATATCTTTCCTGTAGGTAGGTGACCAGAATTACACACAATAATCCAAATTTGGCCTCACCAACGACTTACAACAACATAGTATCAGAACTCCTGCACTCACTACTTTAATTTATGAAGGCCAATGTGCTAAAAGCCTTCTTTACAAGACCTGTGATGCCATTTTCAAGGAATTATGGATCTGTATTCCCTGATCCCTCTGTTCTACTGCATTGTCATACTATTCACTGTACAATTCTGATACTGGTTTGTCCTCGCAAAGTGAAAGCTTCACACTTGTCTGTTTTAAATTCCAACTGCCATTTTTCAAACCATATTTCCAGCTGGTCCAGATCCTGCTGCAAGTTTTGATGGTCTTCCTTGCTGTCCATTATAGCCTCAAACTTCATGTCATCGACAAATTTGTTGATCCAGGAGCCAAAGGGGTAAGGGAAAACAAAAGGGGGGGGGGGGGTGGGAGTGAATAAGGGAAGTTAAAAAAAATCAGAGTTGATGCCATGAGGTTGGAGACTACCAAGACAGTGATTGGCCTCAGTGTGGCAACAGAGGAGGCTATGGACACACATGCCAGTATAGGAATGGGAAGTGGAATTACAAAGGTAACCTCCAGAAGGTCCTCACATTTTTGGTGGACTCAATGAAGTTGAATCTCACTGATGTAGAGATGGCCACACCGGGAGCATCAGATACAATAAGTTACCCCAGTGGATTCACAAGTGAAGTGCTACCTCATCTGGTAGGATTGTTTTGGGTCTGATTGGTGGTGAGACAGACAGATGTAACTATCTATTAGCCATGGTTACAGGGATATGTGCCTGGAGGAGAATCGGTGGGGAGGGACAAGCGAACAAGTAAGTCCAGAGAGAGCAATAACTGGAGAAAGAGGGGAGAGGGAGATATGAGATTGATGGTGGGATTCCAGTAGAGATGGTGAAAACTTTGGAGAATGCTGTGTTAAATATGGAGGTTTTTTGTGTAGTAGGTGAGAACAAGGAAGAACCCTTTCCCTATCATGTTGGAGGTGGAAGAGATGGGGGCAGATGTGTGCGAAATAGAGGTGTAGCTGCCTCATTTCAATGTTGCGCCTTTTGTTCCAATTCTTTCTTTCTACAACATTCTGTAGTCTCACTCCACTTAAGCAATAAGTTGTTTGTTCATTCCTTGTTCCAAAGTTCTAAAGTTCTAAGTAAATTTACCAAAGTACATATACAGTGGTCCGAGAAAGTTTGTAAACCTTGTCGAATTTTCTCTATTTCTGCATAAATATGATCTAAAATGTGATCAGGTCTTCACATAAGACCTAAAACTAGATAGATAGAACCCAAGGCAAACACGAGGAAATCTGCAGATGCTGGAAATTCAAACTACACACAAAAAATGCTGGTGAAACACAGCAGGCTAGGCGGCATTCCACCAGCATTTTATGTGTGTTGCTAGATAGAACCCAATTAAATAAATAACATAATAAACAACATATTTATTGAGAAAAATGATCCAATATTACATGTATTTATTGGAAAAAGTATATGAACCTATTTGGAGTCAGGTGTTCCAATCAAGGAGATGAGATTTGTCATGTTACTGACAGAGCCTACTCTTCTCAGGAAAGATCTGTTTACATGGACCATGCCTCAATCAAAGCTTTCAGAGGACCTCAGAAGAAGAATCGCAGAGAAGCATGAAGCTGGAAAAGGCCACAAAAGTATTTCTGAAAAACCAATTTATATTAAAAAAAAATTGCTGCATGTCTCAAGATTGCAAAAGACCACCTGGATGTTCCACAACACTTCTGGGACAAAGGTCTATGGATAGATGAGATAAAAGCTGAACTTTTTGGCAGAATTACACACCATTATGCTTGGAGGAAAAAGGGCACGTCATCATAGTCTGGGGCTGCTTTGCAATCGTTGAGGCAACAATAAATTCAAAATTTGAAAAGACAAAATTGATTTGAAAGACAAAAGAGTAAATCAACCACAGAATGGTTTAAAAGAAGAAAATTTGTGTTTTGGAATGGCCAAGTCAAAGTCCTGATCTTAATTCCATAGAAATGTTGTGGAAGGACCTGAAGTAAGCAGTTCACACAAGGAAGCCCACCAACATCCCAGAGCTGAAGCAGTTTTCTAAGAAGGAATGGCCCAAAATTCCTTCAAGCCGATATATAGGACTGATCAAGTTACTGGAAACAGTTGATTGAAGTTATTGCTGTACAAAGGGATCACAACAAACACATGTAATATTGGATCATTTTTCTTAATAAATAAACAAGTGTAATGCTTTTTGTGTTATTTATTTAATTAGGTATTATTTATCTAGTTTTAGGACAAGTGAAGATCTGGTCATATTTTAGATCATATTTACACAAAATTAGAGAAAATTCTACAGGGTTCAACTTTCTAGCACCACTGTATGTCAGCATGTACTACCCTGAGAATTATTTTCTTGTGGTCATTCACAGTAAATAGAAAGAAACAACAGAATCAATGAAAAACTGGACGGAGACAAACAGCCATTCCGCAAAATACAAAAAGGAAAAAGAAAGCAAAATAATAATAATAAACAATAACTATCGAGTACATGGATTGTAGAGTCCTTGGAAGCAAGTCCATAGGTTGCGGAATCAATTCAGTATTGGGGTATGTAAAGCTGTCCACTCTGATTGAGGAGCCTGATGTTAAGGGGTAATAACTGATCCTGAATCTGGTGGTGTGCTCTTGTACCTCCTCCAGTGAGAAGAGAGGATGTACTGGATGGAGCTGCTTTTCTGTGACAGCACTCCTTGCAGATGTGCTCAATAGTGGGAAGAGCTTTACCTGTGATGGACTGGGTTATTTCTGTTCAAGAACATTGGTTTTCCCAAACCAGCCAGTATACTCTCCGCCACACATCTGCAGAAGTTTGTCAAAGTTTTAGATTTCTTTGTAATGGCACTTACATGCTGGACCCAAGACAGATCTTGGGTAACACCAACAAATTTCAAGTTACTGACCCTCTCCACATACGATTCCCCAATGAGAACTAGCTCAAACTCCAGTTTCCCCCTCCTGTAGTCAGCTTTCTGGTTTTACTGAGTGAGGGGTTGTTATTCACGATCCTCAGAGCCCAATGTGATAACCTCACAATTATTCCTTCTATTTTATACCTACTTACTTAATGCAACGACATTTCTTTCACATTCTATGTATACTCTAAACTATTTATAAATAATAAATCTTACCATAATGCTGTCTGTTGCTTTATCCAAGTCATTAATTTAGACTGTAAGTAGTCATCATCACTCTAAGAAAAGTACAATCTGGCTGATGACCAACATCAAGTCAGATTCAGTTTTTCATGTAGTTTAGCTCAGCTTTATAGCTTCAGAAACTCTAAAACAGCAATTTGGCTTGGATAAAAGGGGCTAAAGTGAGAACAATGACATAAATAACAGTTATTTATTACAATAAATACATACAGGTCGTATTTATTGGCTATTTTTGAGTCAAATTCATTCTACTGTTGACATACAAATTCTTTGAATGGTTTGTTTAAACTCATATCTCGTGGCTGGAGCACGGACGTCAAACTACCAAGAATGACTGCAATGTCCATATTTTTAGCTTTCAATGCTGCTTTTGTCTCACCTGACAAGTGCGCTTTGAACATGTCCCAGACAGGTAACGATTTTTCCTTCCTGAAAGCTTTGGGACGTCGACGCCACACCTCACCTCTTTAACCCACTTCAAGCAACCAGCTTCGTCCATCCAGTAGCATTCTTGAATGTAAACAACAACACCCCATGGAAATTTTCTGAGCAATCTTTGTTTTTTGTCTCAACACAAGATCACGTCTATTCATAAATCGGGTGCACCAACTTCGCTTAGCTTTGACATTTTCGCTGACCTCAAGATGCTTTTCGTCCCATTCAATGCTTGAACTCCAATCATTTCTCTGGTAGCAATGTATCCAGACAATCGTTGGTGATTCACTGTTTCTTCCAGTTCTGGCTACTGACATATTTTCCTGCAGTTTGCACATTTCATCTTTGGCATTTCCCTCAGCATGTCCTCTGCCTTTCTCCACTCTGTCACTTGTTTCTCATTTACACTAAACTTCTTAGCAGCTGCAGAATTATTTGTTCCTTTAGTAAAATCAACAACCTTCAGCTTGAAGCCAGCATCATATCGCAATCATTTTAATCTTTTGTACATGGTGATCGCAAACTCAATACTGAGTACACGTACTGAGCCCGCTACCCCGTGTTATGTTTTAACAAGATTACGATGGGCGCAAAATGGTTTCACGGGGGTTACATTTCAGGGGATTCTTTTCCTTTGGAAAACTATTCCAAAATTTCCCTCTGATTTATTTATTAAGAATTCGCTTATAATGCTCTACAATGTGTAGGCCTGTTTTCTTAGCAGGTACTGGCTCACAAAATTTCCAGGTTCTAAAATCCAGCATGTGAGATTTTGTGATCTTTTCTGGTTAAATCAAAAACCTCTACAAAAGGGGTCGGCTTATACAAAGGTAACATGAAAAAGTCACTGTTTTAGCCTTGAAAATGGGTGATCGGCTTATACTCCAGGTCAGCTTGTACACCGGAATTTTCGGTAAATTAGTCCTGATGAAGGGTCTCAGCCCAAAATGTTGACTGTTTACTCTTTTCCATTGGTGCTGCCTGGCCTGGTGAGTTCTTCCAGCATTTTGTGTGTAACATAAATTAGGGAACCGCTTTGTTGAGCACCTCCACTCCATTCACCGAAAGTGTAATTTCTTGGTGGCCACCCATACCTATCCCTATTCCCATCTCAATATGTTGGTCCATGGCCTCCTCTGTGATGAAACCACTCTGAGGTATCTCTCCCTGATATTCTGGCTAGGTAGCCTCCAACCTGATGGCATGAACATAAATTTCTTCTTCCAGCAATTTTAGCCCCCTTCCCTTTTCTTCTATTCGTCTCTTCTCATCATCTGCCTATCACCTTCCCCGGTACTTCACCTTCTTCCCTTTCTCTCATGACTCACTCTTCTCTCCTATGAGACTTTCTTCTCTAGCTCTTTAGTTTTTCCACCCACCTGGCTTCACCTACCTCCTTCTAGATGGTCCTCCTTCCTCTCCACCAACCTTTTTATTCTGATGCCTTCCTTCTTCCTCTCCATTCCTGAAGGATCTCAGCCCGAAATGCCAACTTTTTATTAATTTCCATAGACACTGTTTGGCCTGCTGATTTCCTCCAGCATTTTGTGTGTTGATGAGCATCCAAGGCTGT
Source organism: Hypanus sabinus (assembly GCF_030144855.1). Taxonomy (NCBI): domain Eukaryota; kingdom Metazoa; phylum Chordata; class Chondrichthyes; order Myliobatiformes; family Dasyatidae; genus Hypanus; species Hypanus sabinus. The sequence goes on from NC_082707.1 coordinate 108,711,617, forward strand.
CACTACACGGAATGGACTGTCACTACATTTTCACAGCCCTCCAAAACAGCTCTCTTCTCCCCCCAAGTTTAAATGATTAACATATAATCTTACTGAAGGTAATCGATGGATGCGATGAAGCTAAATGCACAGAAGTGTTTCTTTCATTGAAATCAAGGAGATCATGCTGGGGAGAGGTATATAAAACCTAAAAATTAGAGCTGAACATACTTACAGATGAAATAAGTGTGTTTTCTCAATGCAGGTGTTGAAATCTTAACTCTCCCTCAGATGAGGGTCAGACAGTTCAATAATTCAATCACAACTGCTGCATCAAGATCAAAGGAGATTTGTGTGTCATTTTTCCAAGCAAAACTGAATTTAAATTATTCATAACATGAAATGACAGAGAGGGCTGGAGGCAATTGCACAATCTGTGGTGGAGCCATTGCTCTGGTTAATTGTTGCAAACAGACATGCTCCAGAGCACTGCACTTCCTTTTTACTTCAAAAATGTTACTTTATTCTTAAAGTTTGTAATTGTAGAAAATATACTCCTATTTTCAGAAGAATGCTATTCATTTATAATGCATGATAAAAATGATTTTTTTAAAAATATTCTCCTCAATGCATATGGTAGGAGGCCCTGAACTGTGACATTGCCTGACGGAGTCTTTGTGTCAGGTGAAACAAGCTTCAGTACATCCTTCAGCAAGCAGTCCTGCACTTTGGAATGTATCGGTCAGCATCATAGGCTATGGACAGCTCCCTCTCTGAAAGGCCTGCAAGTATAGGGCAAACCACAGGAATCTTTCAAGAAGCCAGTGAGCCATCTAACAGGATCTAATATTTCTTTTTCCCCTCAGCACTGAGGACATGCTGTGCAGTCTACACTCTGATGTACTAATGGTCAAACACCCTCCTCCATTCAGAATGTTCTACAAGCAACAGGTAACACTGCACAGCCCAGATGAAAGGAATTTTCCACAGCAGTTATGGCCAGACCCATTTCTCACATCACAAGGTACAAACAGAACTTCAGCACACAGGGACACTAGGTGTTTTGTTTATTTAAGGTGTATAGAAAGCTTGGTGAAGCCACACACTAAATGACAGCCATCACAATGAGGGCCATGTTGAATACATTTTCCCCCACTCCCAATTTTCTTCGGACATTTGGACATCAAGTCTGTACAAACAATTTGCAAATCTCCAGACAAAATAGAAAATTGATTGGTTCACTACCGTACCAGATGCATGCGTACAGGCCACACACACGGAGAAGTTTGGCTCCCACATTTCCAATTCCTGCTTCATATTAGCCACATATTCCACTTTGACCAATGCCACGACTTCTCTGAACTATATTTCCAGGTAATAAGATGTGAATGTAACAGGACTAGCTGTCACAAAGTAATGCTTCACATTTTGCTGGAATTATATCTGGTCTTGGGGCCCTCTCAAATTGGTCTCAATGTTCATCGGTTCGATTACTGACAATGTGCTAATGATGACCATAAACAGGAAAGTCATGCCTTAATGCATCCATTGTCTGGAATGTACCTCCTATTAGCTTTTGGAAAACAAAAGAGAAAGCGACATGTAAGCAAGGAGGTTTAAAGTTCATTTTAAAGGGCATTAGTCAAGGATTACTGATTTTATTACTTGTGACAAGGCCAAGAAACACTGTAGAAGCCAGTTGCCATCACCAAGATTCCAACAACCATGAAAGATTTATCTCAGTATTGTTCAGTGGATCTTTATCCAAGAAACTTAAATGTATTATCTGTCAATTTAATTATTGCCACACTTCCAAACCAACTCAAATTGTTAAGTAGCCAAAGTGCAAGCTCATATTTTGTTAAGTTGCAAGTATAACCACATTTTTGAATTTGAATACAACACCTACCAGAAATCTTGAAACATTTCTGACATGCTCAGCTGGAATTTAACTTTAGAAGCTACTTCAAACAGTGAAACAATGGTCAATTAAGTTGTGAAAAATATATCTACATATTAACAACTAAAAACAAAAAAAAAGTGGAAGTCTAATAATCCAGCACCCTCTCATAACTTCAGTGATGTTGGGACTGGCAGATTTCCCATATTGTTGGTTAGTTTTGAAATTAATGGTCCAATGAGGATCATCTGAGGCTACAGAAAACTATTGATAATCTGAGAAACTGGAATGGAATTTAATCCTGTTAAGTGCTACTGATTAATTTTGAGAGGCCGGATTAAGCTAACACATGCATGATCAATACAGGACCTTAGAGTATACTGAGGGAACAGAGGGATCTTGATGTACATGTTCAAACACTGCTGAAGATGGCAGAACAGATAGCTGGAATGATAAGAGCAGCAAATAGCAATGCCAATCTTCATGAGCCAGGCACAGAATGCAAAAGCAGGGATGTCACATTGCATGTTGTGTTATAAAACATTAATTAGGTCACAGTTGGAGTAATGTGTAGAGTTCTGTTATTTTGGAGAGGGTGCAGAGGAGATTCACCGGAATGTTGAAACGCTTCAGTTAGAAAGAGTGACTATAAATGCTGGGCTTGTTTTTCTTGGAGCAGAGGAAATCGAGAGGGGACCCGAAATTCACTTTGAACATGTTTTGAAATTGTAGTTTCCTTTCTGCTTTATGTAACTAAACTAGCACAGACTCTTTGCTGGGACTATTTCGACCATACAGCAGATAAGAAGCACATTATTGAAACGTGCACCTGGTAATCTTGCTGCAATAGAGCTCAGAATAAAGGGTCTGCTTTGAGAATCCTTTGTCAGCCACAAAGCCATTCAAATGTAAACACACCTCACAGGGGAAAATGAAGCTGTATTGTTTATCCTTACAGTATATTTGGAGCATTCTGCAGACAACATTGATGGTAGCTCTGCAGTGCTTTGATGATTCCCTCACAGATATTAGTAAAACAGATGGATTTTTACAGAATGCAGAAGTCATAATTTCAGAAAATTCTGCACTGCATATGTTAGCCACTTAATTAAAATGCAGCCCAACTTCAGTATGCTTACAGAATGTAGATATACAGTATATCAATACCATTCTCATTAATTCTTTTCACAAAAAATGAGAATGACCTGGAGGCCAGAACTCATGCCTTGATGTGGCACGTTCTCTCAGCAGTATCTGAGAGAGAGAAAGCAGCTGTCCGAACTTCTTAACAGCTCAGCTATACTGTCCAATTCAAGATGAAATTGCTCAAAATGGGGAAAAAATAACTTCCTTCATCTCCACCAGTCTCTCAGGATTGAGCACAATTTGATTTCACTCCAGTTTTGTTGGTTCCAAGGTGGCTGAGGAGACCAATCATGAATCTACAGGCTGCCACAGATGTAGCAGGAAATGTCTGTACAAGAGGTGGGACATGTTCCGATCTTTCCCACTGATCCTAACAAAGAAACAAAATACTCTTTGTCCATTTTAAATGGTCAGAGACAAGGACTGTTGCAAGTCTGTACTACAGCTAACATGAATGCTAACATAACAGCTAACATAACTTTCTCTTCCAGCCTCGAACCCTCTTGCTGTGATCGAGAGTATTAACTGTCCATGCTATGAGCCTGCATCAAATAAGCACACAATGCAGCCTCACCATCCAAGCTAGCCAAGTGCCTGATTCTAGGGATGTCGGCTTGGGAGAGGACATCATTCACTTATCACTGGATTTGGAAAATTAAAGGCAATGTCAGCAGCACCATTCCAATGCTATGAGGTGCCAGGTTGTTTATGCTATCAGGTTGTTTATGTCTCCTGGTACACAAGATGCAGATTGTATGAAATAAATGCAACACACACAAAATGCTGGAGGAACTCAGCAGGTCAGGCAGCATCAATGGAAAAGAGTACAGTCAACTTTCAGGCCGAAACCCTTTGGCAGGACTCTTGATAAAAGCAGGAAGGCCACCTGATTCTCATCATCTGCTTTGCCATTTGATACAAAGCTATCAAATTTTATGGCTGTACCACTTCCCTATTCTTCTATTCCTTCAAGATACAAAAAACATCCATTAATATATTCAGTAACCAAGCTTCTACACTCTCTTGGGTATAGAATTGCAAAGATTTACCACTGCCCTACTAAAGAATCCTCACCCTATTTTAACCTTGAATGGACAGCTATTTTGAAACTAAAACTGCAAGTTTTTGGCAACTTGTCCCAGAGGGAGACATCACCTCAATATCTTACTTTCAACCCTAAAAGAATTTTCCTTCTTGCACCAGTAACCTAATCACTCTAATGTTAACCAAGACTAGCACATTTCAGAGTTTGCAAGCTATTCAACCATGAGCATAACCACTGATACGCAACCGTGCTTTCATTTGTATTTACACTTTCCCCAAGTAATTATCAGAATGTAAACAGAAATGGGAAACTTGCCCAAATTAACTGCCTATCCAAGGTCTGAGGTCAAATGCAGCCTTATAATTCTTCACCATCTTGGAAGGAATAATACCATAAGACCAATTATGAAATATTTTCTAAACCTCAGTGTTCAACCCATTCTTTCCACATTGTGCACAATATGGTTGCAATTTGACAATACTAGTAAAATAAACATGTATAATGACAGATTTACCTGAAATAGTAAGAAGGAAATAAAAACTCTTAGGGATAAGGATACTGCAAAACATTTAACATTCAATTTTGTATTTCAGTCGGTAACTCGGTCAATGGCTCACGGAAACCTAGGCAATGTCTCTGATCACTGTAAATTTATTCCTCAGTATTTATTACCGAACAGCGACCAGAGGCACTGTGGAATTATAGTTTTAAACCTATATGGAATTAGAGTTTTAAAAAAATTAATAAAATGACTAAGGTCCTTTGTACAATAACTATCAAATTATGACTTATCATTTAGAAGCAAAGATCTTTGAAAAGAAACAGCACTGACACTGCTGTTAACTTCAATATTGCTTGTCATTTTTCAGTACACATTTCTAAAAAAAACTTAAGTAAAATCTACATCAGGTGAAATGTGCAGAAGTGATTACATGATACCACATGATTCCTTTTGCATTTGTACAGGGCCCTGGTGAGACCACACCTGGAGTATTGTGTGCAGTTTTGGCCTCCAGGGTTACGGGAAGACATCCTGGCTGTAGAGGAAATGCAGCATAGATTCACAAGGTTAATTCCTGGGATGTCCGGACTGTCTTACGCAGAGAGGTTAGAGAGACTGGGCTTGTACATGCTAGAATTAAGGAGATTGAGAGGGGATCTGATTGCAACATATAAGATTATTAAGGGATTGGACAAGAAAGAGGCAGGAAATATGTTCCAGATGCTGGGAGAGTCCAGTACCAGAGGGCATGGTTTGAGAATAAGGGGTAGGTCATTTAGGACAGAGTTAAGGAAAAACTTCTTCTCCCAGAGAGTTGTGGGGGTGTGGAATGCACTGCCTCGGAAGGCAGTGGAGGCCAATTCTCTGGATGCTTTCAAGAAGGAGCTAGATAGGTATCTTATGGATAGGGGAATCAAGGGATATGGGGACAAGGCAGGAACTGGGTATTGATAGATGATCAGCCATGATCTCAGAATGGCGGTGCAGGCTCGAAGGGCCGAATGGTCTACTTCTGCACCTATTGTCTATTGTCACATTGATGTACACTAGAAAAATGTGGCTAAACTTGAAAGATACTGAAACTAATATTTTATAGAGAAGAAAAAGGAGAATAACCAAAAATTCACAAACTGAATTAACCCTTTATCCCCATTTACTTCTGAACATTTGTTTTCAACTCCCATGGTAAAACTGGATTAGTAGAATAATTGTCCACTGTAAATTGTCCCTATTGTGTTAGTGAGTAACAGAACCTTGGGAGAATTGATGGGAATATAAAAAAATAAAATAGGATAAATGCAAGAATAGTGTAATTGGATTAGAGTTAAATGGTGGATTGAAGGTGTCATTTCTGCAGTGCTTCTCCCCATGACTAGGGCAACTCACAAATGTAGTCAAGAGACTTAGAGTTTAGGGGAATGGGCAAAGTAGTGACAATGGAAATACAATGTTGGAAAGTGCACTGTCATGCACTTTAGTGGAAGAAATAAATGGGAAGATTATATTTAGACAGGGAGAGAATTCAAAATACAGAGATGCAGAGGGATTTGGGAGTCCTTGTGCAAGATACCCTAAAGGTTAACCTCCAGGTTGAGTCGGTGGTGAAGAAGGTGAACGCAATGTTGGCATTCATTTCCAGAGGTATACAATGTAAGAACAGGGATGTGATGTTGAGGCTCTATGAAGCACTCATAAGACCACACTAGGATTATTGAATGCAGTTTTGGAAAGAATATACTGGCATTGGAGAGGGTACAGAGAAGATTCACAGGAATGATTCCAGGAATGAAAGAGTTACCATATGAGGAACGTCTGGCAGCTCTGGGGCTGTATTCCCTAGCGTTCAGGAGAATGAGAGGGATCTCAAAGAAACATTCCAAAAGTTAAAAGGCCTGAACAGATTAGATATGGCAAAGTTATTTCCCATGGTAGGGAATTCTAGGACAAGAGGGCACAAATTCAGGATTGAATGCCATCCATTTAGAACTGAGATGTGGAGAAATTACTTCAGTCAGAGGATGATAAATCTGTGGAATTTGTTGCCAGGAGTCGCTGTGGAGGCCAAATCATTGGGTGTATTTAAGGCTGAGATAGATAGGTTCTTGATTAGCCAGGGTATCAAAGGGCATGGGGTGAAGTCAGGGGAGTAGTGATGAATAGAATAATTGTATCAGCCCATGATTGAATGGTGGAGCAGACTCGATGGGCCAAATGACCTACTTCTGCTTCCAGATCTTATATTAATTTTTGTAAAAGATTAAACCTAATTACATTAAAATCTCACTCAATGAACATTTCTCTGCTGCTCCCTGGTGTACTTTCTATTTTAAAGTAAAACTTAAGTTACTCGGGGGGAAAAACAGTCAGATCAACTGGTTTAGGGTGCTAGGCACTTGATTAGCGCTCATCAAACGAAATTCATGAACATACATTAAATCCATCTCTTTTCAAAACATCCCTTACCATTACAAGGAAGACATGACAACATTTCTACTTTCTTAGATGGTTCTGCAGATTCGGCATATCATGTAAAACTTTGATCAACTTCTATAGATGTATGGTTTCAGATCTCAACATTATCAAGGCTGTCTGGGATTAACCAGAGAGACAAAAACAAATAAGACAGCCAAAGTCTGTAGAAGAACTGTGGCAAGTTCTCCAAAATGAAACATAGAATAGAAACATAGAAAACCTACAGCACAATACAGGTCCTTTGGCCCACAAAGTTGTGCCGAACATGTCCCTACCTTAGAAATTACTAGTCCTATATTTTACTAAGCTCCACATACCCATCTAAAAGCCTCTGAAAAGACCCTATCATATCCACCTCCACCACCGTTGCCAGCAGCCCATTCCATGCACTCACCACTCTCGTAGTAAAAACCTTACCCCTGACATCTCCTCTGTACCTACTCCCCAGCACCTTAAACCTATGTCCTCTTGTGGCAATCATTTCATCCCTGGGAAAAAGCCTCTGACTATCCACACGATCAATGCCTCTCATCATCTTGTACACCTCTACCAGGTCACCTCTCATCCTCCTTTGCTCCAAGGAGAAAAGGCCAAGTTCACTCAACCTTATTCTCATAAGGCATGCTCCCCAATCTTGGCAACATCCTTGTAAATCTCCTCTGAACCCTTTCTATGGCTTCCAGTAGCGAGGCAACCAGAAATGAGCACAGCACTCAAAGTGGGGTCTGACCAGGGTCCTATATAGCTGCAACATTACCTCTCGGCTCCTAAATTCAACTCCACAGTTGATGAAGGCCAATACACCGTACACCTTCTTAACCACAGAGTCAACCTGCACAGCTGCTTTGAGTGTCCTATGGACTCAGACCCAAAGATCCCTCTGATCCTCCACACTGCCAGAAGTCTTACCATTAATACTATATATATTCTGCCATATATGACCTAACCAAACGTTCACACTTATCTGAGTTGAACTCCATCTGCCACTTCTCAGCAGTTTTGCATCCTATCAATGTCCCACTGTAACCTCTGACAGCCCTCCACACTATCCACAACACCCCCAACATTTGTCACCAGCAAACTTACAAACCCATCCCTCCACTTCTTCATCCAGGTCATTTATAAAAATCACAAAGAGTAAGGGTCCCAGAACAGATCCGAGCCCTGTGGCTGACCTCCATGCAGAATATGACCCGTCTACAACCACTCTTTGCCTTCTGTGGGCAAGCCAGTTCTGGATCCACAAAGCAATGTCCCCTTGGATTTCATGCCTCCTTACTTTTCTCAATAAGCTTTGCATGAGGTACCTTATCAAATGCCTTGCTGAAATCCATATACACTACACGTACTGCTCTTCCTCAATCAATGTTTTTCAATCAGGCTCATAAGGCACAACCTGCCCTCGACAAAGCCATGCTGACTGCTCCTAATCATATTATACCTCTCCAAATGTTCATAAATCCTGCCTCTCAGGATCTTCTCCATCAACTTATCAACCAGAGTTAAGTTTCACTGGTCTCTAATTTCCTGCGCTATCTCTACTCCCTTTCTTCAATAAAAGAACAATATCCACAACCCTCCAAACCTCCGGAACCTCTCCCATCCCCATTGATAATGCAAAGATCATCGCCAGAGGCTCAGCAATCTCCTCCCTCACCTCCCACAGTAGCTTGGGGTACATTTTGTCCGGTCCCGGCGACTTATCCAACTTGATGCTTTTCAAAAGCTCCAGCACATCCTTTCTTAATATCTACATGCTCAAGGTTTTCAGTCTGCTGCAAGTCACCACTACAATCACTAAGATCCTTTTCTATAATGAATACCGAAGTAAAGTATTCATTAAATACCTCTGATATTTCCTCCTGTTCCATACACACTTTCCCACTGTCACACTTGACAGGTCCTATTCTTTCACATCTTATTCTCTTGCTCTTCACATACTTGTAGAATGCTTTGGGGTTTTCCTTAATTCTGCCTGCCAAGGCCTTCTCATGGCCCCCTCTGGCTCTCCCAGTTTCCTTCTTAAGCTCCTTCCTATTAGCCTTACAATCTTCTAGATCTCTCTAGAACATTACCTAGCTCTCTGAACCTTTTATAAGCTTTTCTTTACTTCTTGACTAGATTTATTACAGCCTTTGTACACCACGGTTCCTGTACCCTACCATAACTTCCCTGTCTCATTGGAACGTACCTATACAGCACTCCACACAAATATCCCCTGAATATCTGCCACATTTCTTCCATACTCCTCCCTGAGAACATCTGTTTCCAATTTAAGCCTCCAATTTCCTACCTGATAGCCTCACAATTCCCCTTACTCCAATTAAATGCTTTTCTAACTTGTCTCTTCATATCTCTCTCCAATACTATTGTAAAGGAGATAGAATTATGATCAATATCTCCAAAATGCTCTCCCACTGAGAGATCTGACACCTGACTAGGTTCATTTCCCAATACCAAATCAAGTACAGCCCCTCCTCTTGTAGGCTTATCTACATACTATGTCAAGAAACCTTCCTGAACACACCTAACAAACTCCACCCCATCTAAACCCCACACTCCAGGGAGATGCCAATCAACATTTGGAAAATTAAAATCTCCCATCACGACAACTCTTTTATCTACAGCTTTCCGGGATCTGTTTCCTTATCTGCTCCTCGATATCCATTACTATTGGGCAGCCAATAAAATACCCAGTAAAGTTATTGACCCCTTCCTGTTCCTAACCTTCACCCACAGAGACTCTGTAGACAATCCCTCCTTGGCATCCACCTTTTCTGCTGCCGTGACACCATCTCTGATCAACAGTGCCACCTCTTTTGCCTTCCTCCCTGTCCTTTTTGAAACCTCTAAAACTCAGTACTTGAAGTAACTAATCCTGTCCCTGAGCCATCCAAGTCTCTGTAATGGCCACCACATCATATCTCCAAGTACTGATCCACGCTTTAAACTCATCCGCTTTGATCACAACACTCGTGTTAAAATAGACACATCTCAAGCCTTCAGTCTGAGCACGTCCCTTCTCTATCGTCCCTCTCGTACTGTCTATAAGCTTTCTCTATTTGTGAGCTAACCTCCTCTTCCCCAGTCTCTTCAGTTTGGCTCCCATCCCCCAACAATTCTAGTTTAAACTCTCCCCAGTTGCCTTAGCAAATCTCCCCGCCAGGATATTGGTAATCTGAATCCTTGCCCTCTGCTCCAATCCCTCAGCCACACATTTATCCTCCACCTCATTCTATTCCTATTCTCACTGTCACATGGGACAGGCAGTAATCCCGAGATTACTACCTTTGTGGTCCTGCTTCTCAACTTCCTTCCTAACTCCCTGTAGTCTTTTTTACCTTTTTTCTGTCATTGGTACCAATATGTACTACAATTTCTGGCTGTTGTCCCTTCCACTGCAGGGCACCTTGGATGCGATCTGAAACATCCTGGACCCTGGCACCTGGGAGGCAAACTACCATCCAAGTTTCTTTCCTGCTTGGAACAATATACCAGACAATTTTCTTATAAAACTGTACAACAGCGTTTTGCAGAGAATTGATTTAGTTTTAAAGGTAAAGAACAGACACACCAAATATTGACTGATTTCATTAGTATGCACTCATTATATTAAATGTGTTGATACTTACAAACTTTTCATTTTTTTTACTTCTGAAAGCATTTTTGCTTCATAGAACTTTTTTTTAAAGATTTTTGCACAGTACTCTACAGAGAGCGCTGCCAAAACAAAACATACATCATCGAGGATCCCCACCATTTAGGCAACACTCTCTTCTCACTGCTGCGATCAAGATGTACAGGAACCTTCAGTCCCACATCACCAGGTTCAGGAAGATATTATGCTTCAACTATCAGGCTTCAAACCAGCATGGCTAACTTCACTCACCTCAACTCTGAACTGATTCCACAAGCTACAGACTCACTTTCAAGGACCCTACAACTCATGTTCTCACCATTATTTATTTACCTATAATTATTTTGTATCTGCAGAGATTGCATTCTTTTTCGCATTGGTTGTCAGTTTTGTGTGTCGTTTTTCATTGATTCTATTATATTTCTTGACAGTTACCATGAATACCTTGCAAGAACATGAATCTCATGGTAAAGTATATTTTCATAATAAATCTACTTTAAAATTTTAAAGCCATGGGAATGCCACAAAATTTGCTCTCTTAAATTCCACATTTAATTCCTCACTTATTGCAACAGGACCTGCTCATAATTCTTGGGCTGGGCAGGATCCAAGGGGAAATCAAACCACATTCTCATAACAATGAATGGCAATGCCATCACCAAATGACCCAGCCTTTTTTTTAAAAAAACATGGGGGATATGCAGAAGTATAATCACTACTAACCAGAAACTTTTCCAGCCAAACAGATCAAGTAAGGAACTCATGCTGCAGCTTTATCAAACTTTATAGTCAGACCACAATTGGGAGTAGTGTGCAGATCTGGTCACTCCATTAGAAGGATGCAGACAATAGAAAAGGTGCAGTAATAGTTTACCAGGATGCCACTCTGAAAGAATTGAAAATCTTAAATTGATTTTTTTTTGATATTTGTATTTACTTGGAAGACAGATGGAATCTGGAGAATTAAGGCAAAACAGCAGTGAGATCATGGATCACAAACGACTAGAGGAGGAAATGCTTGCTGTCTTGAGTCAAATTAAAGCACCATCCCTGGGACCTGACAAGGTGTTCACTCAAACCTTTTGAAAGCTTTTCAGGTATACCAGGAAAGTTATTGAAGGCAAGACAGTGGATGTTGTCTACATGGACTTTAGCAAAGCCTTCGACAAGGTCTTGAATGGGAGGTCGGTCAAGCAAGTTCAGTTGCTTGGCATTCAGGATGTGATCATACACTGGATTAAACATTGGCTTCGCAGGAGAAGCCAGAGTGGTATTAGACAGTTGCCTCCGAGTGGAGGCCTGTGACTAGTGGTGTGCAGCAGGGCTCAGTGCTGGGTCCGTTGCTGATAGTCATCTATGTCAATGATCTGGATGATAATGTGGTTAACTGGATCAGCAAATTTGCAGATGACACCAAAATTAGGGAGTGCAGTCAACAGTGAGGAGGACCATCAAACTTTACCATGGGATCTGGACTAGATAGAAAAATGGGATTAAAATGACAGATGGAATTTAATATAGACAAATGTGAGGTGTTGCACTTTGGAAGGACAAACCAGGATTGGACTTGCACAGTACTGAATTGAATTGACTTTATTCCTTACATCCTTCACATACATGAGTAAAAATCTTTACATTACGTCTTCATCTAAATGTGCAATTATAATAATTTATAATAAATAGAATAATCAATGTAATATAGAGTACACTCAAGTCAGCATGAGTTCATCAGTCTGATGGCCTGGTGGAAGAAGCTGTCCCGGAGCCTGTTGGTCCTGGCTTTTATGCTGTTGTACTGTTTCCCTGATGGTAGCTGCTGGAATAGATTGTATTTGGGATGGCTTGGGTCCCCAATGATCCTATGGGCCCTTTTTACACGCCTGTCCTTGTAAATGTCTTGAATCATGGGAAGTTCATGGTGGGCTGTCCGCACCACTCTCTACAGAGTCCTACGATTAAGGGAGGTACAGTTCCCATACCAGGTAGTGATGCAGCCAGTCAGGATGCTTTAAATTGCACCTCTGTAATTGCTTCTTAGGATTTGGGGCCCATACCAAACGTTCTGAACTGTCTGAGGTGAAAGAGGCACTGTTGTGCACCACTGTGGATCACTGAGGTCCTCGGTGATGTGGATGCCGAGGAACTTGGTTTACCCTCTCAACCCCAGATCCACTGATGTCAATAGGGGTTAGCCCGACTCCATTCCTCCTGTAATTCACAACCAGCTCCTTTGTTTTTGTGACATTGAGGGAGGGATTGTTTTCCTGACACCACTGTGTCAGAGAGATGACTTCTTCCCTGTAGGCCACCTTGTAATTGTTTGAGATAAGGCCAATCAATGTAGTATCCTCAGCAAATTTAATTAGCAGATTGGAGCTGTGGGAGGCGATACAGTCATGGGTATACAGGGAGTAAAGGAGGGGACTCAGTACGCAGTAGGACTAAGGAATGTGGTAAAACAAAGGAATTTGGGAACAGAGATCCATTCTTTGAAAGTGGAATCTCAGGTATATAGGGAGCTTTGGCACATTGGCTTTCATAACAGGAGCTGGGATGTTATGTTGAAGTTGTATAAAACTTCGGTGAGGCCTATTATGAGCATTATGTGCAGTTCTGGTCACTTACCCAAAAGAAATGTATGAATATAACTGAAAGAGAACAGAGAAAATTTTCAAGTATGTCACCAGGATAGGAGGACCTGAGTTATCAGGAAAGATTAAATAGACTGGTACCTTATTCCCTGAAGTATAGGAGAATGAGGGGAGATATGAGGGTTCTAAAGAAGTATTATGAGGGGTACAGATAAGGCAAATGCAAACAGGCTTTTCCCACTGAGGTTGGGTGAGACTAGAACTAAAAGTCATGGGTTAATGGTGAAAGGTGAAATGTTTAAGGGGAATATGAATGGGAACTTGTCACTCAGAGGATGGTGAAAGTGCTGAACAAGCTGCCAGAGTAAGTGGTGCATGCAGATTCAACTTCAACATTAAAGAGGTTTGGATAAGTACATGGAATGGAGGGGCAAGAACGATGGGACAAGGCGAAATAATACTTCAGCACAAACAAGATAGACCAAAGGCATTATTTCAGTGTGGTAGTGCTCTATGATTCAGAGTTACAGAGAAAGAGAGATTAGAGGGTATTAGCTATAAGGAAAGATTTGACAAACTTGAATTGTTTCCCTAGAGCAGATACAAAGGGGAGACCAGATAGAGGCTTTAAAATTATAAGCATAGAGGGGGTAGACAGTCAGAATCTCTGTTGGTAGGAACACCAGATGACATGACTTTAAATTTAGAGGGGAAGGTTTAAAGGCAATGTGAGGGGCATTTTTCTCCACTGAATGTGTGATAAGTACCTGAAATAGGTTATCAGAGTAGTGAGGAAGCATGCATTGATGGAGTTCAAGAGCTTTTAGATAGAAATAAATATGAATGGAAGGATATGGATGATATATGGAAGAGGGATATTCAGTAAACATCTGCATCAAGATCAGGGCAATATCATGGGCCAAATAGTCTTTACAGTGTTATACTATGCTTCATATAAACTGACTGAGCATTAAAGACATGAAAGGTCAAACATGTACCAGCACCTAAGCTTCTAGCTCTTTGCCAGCAATGAAGAACATAACTGGGGGAAGCATTAATCAATACTGCTTCACTATATCATGAAATCCCTGTCAATTTTCCTGCTCAATTTCATTTTCCTACATAATCCCTGAAATAATCAGAAATCTATTGATCCCTGTATTTAATTAAACTGACAAGAGTTTTCTACAGCCTTCCAAGATGGGGAGCTGCAAAGGTTCAACACTTTGCACACTGTAAATTTCTCCTTTTTTCCTCATTTTTAAATGACCTATCCATAGTTTGAGATTGTGGCCCTTGCCAGAGAAATCATCTCTTCTTTCATTTTTCTAAACTGGATAGAGGCTTCAGCTACTCAATCTCTCCTCATACAGCAAGTCTATCTTTCTTGGAAGCAGTAGAGCAAATCTTTGTTGCACTTTCTTTCTGCCAAGAAACTGGCAGTTACCTAAACTGTGGGCAATACTCAAGGTGCCTTCTCATTATGGTCTCTACAACTATAGTCACACATAGAACATTAACAGTACAGGCTCTTCAGCCCACCATGTTCTGCTGACCTTTTAACCTACTCTAAAAGATCAATCTAACATCCCTCCTACATACCCTCCTTTTTTCTATCAGCCATGCAACTAAATGCCCCTAAATGTATCTGCCAAACATCTTTACTCTCAAATTCAAATCCTCGCATAACTTCAATGTGCGTCAGTGTACACAATAGTTGCACAATATACTATTTGTCTTCCTAAGTGCTGTACTTCACATTGGCTGTCAGTGACTTGTTCAAATGGACTCAACATGTTTCTGTCACAATTTTTAATAATCTTTTTTCTGATTTGCCCACCAAATAAGCAATTTTTCATTGCTGCTGCCATCCACCCCTATGCATCCCAAAAAGTCAACAATTTCTTTCTCTCTCCAGATGTTACTGGATGCACCAAGTTTCTCCACAGATTTTTTTTTGCTCCAGATTCCAACTTCTGCAGTTTCTTGTGTCTCTACATTTACCCTAAGTTTTCCTGAAACCTCTTTACACTCTCCATCCTTTCATTATTCCTACTTGTTTAGCTGTCAGGAGTAAACTTAGGAATTATGCATTGGGTCGCTTCAAGTGATGAATATGGTGAATAGCAGGGCCCGAAACACAGATACCTGCGACTAGTCACAGCCTGTGCAAGGCTTATCGACAGCTTAATTACTGAAGGATATCAGTGTGAGGCACGAAACGCCCGATGACTGTCGAGTGAATCAGCACTGCAAGTGTGTTGATTTCAGGTATCCATCAACCAAACTGCTTTGGGCTGGCAGGGAGACCAGGACCTGAAGCAGCCTCCGAGCATCCATTACACAGTAAGAAGAGAAGTCGAACGAGCGCCCAGTTAGCGGCAGGCTCGGTCCCACAGTCCACAGATCCGGGGCAAAGGGTAACCCGACAAGGGCAAGTGCTAGGCATCGATCTCCCCCAACTTTAAATGGGGGCAGAACCAGCGTGATTGGCGACGCGCCGCCGGGCTTCGGGCGCGCTCCCGAACCTCCAGACCGCGCCTCGGCAGTTGAATAAACAAGGGTGGGGAGAGTGTGTTGGGGCACCGAGCGAACACCTTACCTCAGTGACCGGGCGTCCGACTGCCGCGCCGCTGGGCACCTCTCAGCGCGATAACCCACCGTCACCGGCGGAACGGGAATACGAAACTAATTCAAATCTAATTCAGCCCCAGAGACGTGGCTGAGTCAGCGACTCAAACACACAGCCCTGCCTCACCTGCCAGTGCGCACCGAGCGCTCTCTTCGTTGGTGTGCCGGGGGAGGGGATGAGAAAGGGGAGGTGGAAGAGGGCGGGACGAAAGCCAAACAGATGCGTCCCGCCTCCTTGTCTCTGTCGTGTTACGATTGGTCTATCGGACAAGCACGTCATTGCCATAGCAGTTGCTTACTAGAGAAGTGGCAGCGTCTGTCAAACCCAATATCGCGCGCCCACATGCACGCACTCTGGCGACTGGGTGAGGTCATCACGTTGGGAAGTTCGCCTGACCGCCTGCATCGCCTCTGCTGTGCATGCGCATGCACTCTTCCGGTTCGCGGACGAAAGATTTAGACAGGTGAGGTCGAGGGATGTGGGTTTGAGGTGAAAGATTTACTTGCTGTTTTCTTCGATGTTTTAAAACAAAACCTGCAATTAGTGCTTCTCTCAAGTAACCGTTCTCTTAAGATTACTTAGAGGACCTTTCAAATCCATATTTTCAGATTATTAGTGTCCCTAATCTCTGATGTCAAATCACGAACGAGAGAATCCGCAGATGTCCTGCTGAAGGGTCTCGGCCCGAAACGTCGACTGTAATCTTTCAGTAGATGCTACCTGACCTGCTGAGTTCCTCCAGCATTTTGTGATGTCTAATATTGCTGGTCAACATGCTTCTCTTAATTTTTCTTACTGACTAAAATATTTTTTGTTCTGCGTTCTGTAATGAAGCAATAAAAAAGCAGTATTATTTTCAGAAGACACGAAGGCACAATATTACTTTAAGCATAGTTAGCTAATTTAAGGATTGTCCTCAAAGATAAAAGTTTGTACTTTTATTGACTTTTTTAGGAACCTTTACAAAGCATGTAAAATGCAAATAGGATCCAAGTGAAAGTGACAAGCTGAATCTAAAATTGGGTCAGTAGCAGAAAATAAGGTAAAATGTTTACAGAACTTCCAGTAAGTCAACGCCTGCACAGAATGTCTAGTTTCACAGGGTGCATGCTACCAAGCCACAGGTGGAGAAGCCCTACTCCTTTGTGAAATCATGCAGAGATACACCACAGAAATAGGCCCTTTGGCCGCGGAGTGCCTTCTGGCCATCAAGCATCCAATTAATCCGTTTTATTCTTCTCACATTACCATGTACCCCTCTGTTGCACACGAGACTTACAGAGTAACAACTTAGATTAACAGGGTCCTCATTAGGAGGTCAGTAACTTTAAATTTCTTGGTGTTATCATTTCAGAGGATGTGTCCTGGGGCCAGCACATAAGTGCCATTACGAAGAAGGCAGGGCAGGACTTCTACTTTCTTAGAGGTTTGTGCAGATTTTGCATGTCATCAAAAACTTTGACAAACTTCAACAGACACAATGTTGAGAGCATTCTGACTGTTTGCATCTTGGCCTGGTATGGAAATACCAATGTCCAAACATGGAAAAGCCTACAGAAAGTGGTGAAAGCAGCCCAGTCCATCAGAGGAAAAGCCCTCCCATCATTGAGCACATCTCTGAGAAGCACTGCCACAAGAGTGCAGCCTCCATCAAGGCTGTATTTTCAGGAAGGAGGTCAAGGAGCTTTGGCGCTCACACCACCAGGTTCAAGAACAGCTATTACACTTCATCTGGCTCTTGAAGCAGTGTGAAGGACTGTACAGCTTGTGTTATCAGTATTATTTGTTTTCTTCGTATTTGTGTACTTTTGGTCTTTAGTTAATTGTCAGCTGATTGTGCGTAGGTTTTCATTGATCCTGTTGTATTTCTTTGTCCTATAGTGAAATTGTCTCAGCATAGACAGTATCTGAGATTAGAATTGGACCCTGGTTTCTAATGCAGTTCTACAGCATCACTTTGTCTCTCCTGTAAAAACAAATTACTTAGCTTTTCATTTCTGTTGATCAAACTCACTTTTTTCACTATCAGTATGCTTGGCTTCCCCCCAACATCATCTGGCTAAAGCTCCCACCCCTGATCATCCCTGGGGCCACTCAACAATCTGATTGCCCCAATACTGTGATCATCTGCCCTGATAACTCTGCATGCTTGCAGTGATCATCTCTCTGACACCACACACCTTTCCACACTACAACTCGAATCTAACAATTCTCTGTTGTTACCAATCACCCTATCCCTACCCTAATGATCAAATTTCTTCTCACTTTATGCACAATACACTTTATTTGTGATCTGTGGGGGAACCCAAGAGGAAATGCCGATTTAGCTATGTGGCACATCCTTTAGGAAAGTTCCCATTTAGTGGTGCAGTCATGTATGAGTTGAAATCCAGAGTTCCAACAAAATAGAGCCTACTGAGATTACATGTTCTTGGCTCCTTGAAAGTAATTGAACAGGTACAGATGATTAGTAATATACTTATTAATGTTTGCTTTTATGAGCCAATAAATTATTACAGTTAAAAAGTCAGAACTATCTAAAATCCTAGTCCGACCACAATTATGAGGCATTTTTTGATGGAGCAAATAGCCAACTAAGGTGTGGAGAAAGAAAAGAACTGCTTCAAAGTCCTGTTTTTGTTCCTAGCCTATTCTTTGTGCAATCCTCTCACCGGGATAGTAACAATCTCAGCTCGTCAGCTAACTCTGGCTAACAACCAAGGGACTCGCATTGCCTGGGTACTAGTAAGACCATCACCCTCGATAGCGGTACACGTCTAGGGTCAGTATGATTTAGATTCCATCGACAGAAAAGTTGGGATGTTCTGATTAATTGTAGTGAATGTTGTGTAAATACAGTTATCGTTTACCAGGAAATGACAGATCGTACACCAGCATGAAATTACAAAGGAAGTACATTTACCAATTTTTAAATTTTAACACTTAACAGAAAAATTAAAGGATCCATTATAGTTAAATCAGTCCAAATATGCACATTAACATTGGAGCTCACTTTTGGAACAGTTGGGTGTATTGATTTACTCACACGCTGAACCCACATTCTGCATGAACGACACCCAGGACTGTGTTGCCATGCACAGCTCTGCTGATCAAATATGCAGATGACATGACATTGATAGTCCTCATTTCCAACAATGATGAGATAGCCTACAAAGGAGAAGTCAACACCTCGACATGGTGGAGCCAAGAAAACAACCTCTCCCTCAATGTCAAAAAAATGAAAGAGTTGATCATGGAATACAGGAGGAACGGGGACAGGCATCAATAGGATTGTAGTTGAGAGGGTGAGTAGTTTCAAGTTCCTCGGTGTACACATTACCGAAGATCTCCCGTTTTGTACATACCAGCCAGGTGGTGAAAAAAAAACACAACAATGCCTCTTTCACCTCAGACAGCTAAGAAGTTCAGCATGAATCCCCAAATCCTCATGACCTTCTACAGGGGTACAATTGAGAGCATCCTGACCGGCTGTGTCATCAACTGGTACAGGAACAGTACCATCTTGAATTGCAGGGCTCTGCAGAGAGGTACGGACAGCCCAGCACATCTGTGGATGTAAACGTCCCTCTATTCAGGACATTTACAGCAGCAGATGCATAAAAAGGGCTCAGTGGATCATCAGGGACTCCAGCCACCCCAACCACAAACTCTCTCAGCTGCCACTGTCCAGCAAACGGTACCGCAGCATTAAGACCAGGCCCAACAAGCTCCAGGACAGTTTTTTTCACCAGTTTGTCAGAAATACATTGATTTGATTGCATATCTGACTGTACATGTATACAGTCTTAGTGTCTGGGCAATATCTTCCCACATTCCCCCTCTTTATTACCTGTACATTGCAACAGAGATGCAACATAAAAATTTTTACAGCCTTGGATGTAAGAAATAAATATAAATACCGGCCACAGTTAGAACTTTTCTCAAACAAGCTGGCTAACTCAGGAGTATTGATACTTACTCCTTGGGACCATTTATCTGCACAAAGCACTTCTCACAGTGGGTCTCTCCTTCAATCATCTTCCCTTGTGCTTCACTCCACAGCTCCTACCAAAAGACCCTAAGCCAGACTGCTGTCCTTTAGAAATCTGATCCTGCCCAGCTCAAGCTCTCTTGAATCTTTCATAACATCCCACTGTACAAAGTGTTACAATACGTTACCAAGACAAACCTGATTGGCTGACATAACAGTCCTAATTTGCCAAATGGCTAATCATTTTATCTATAGTTGAAGCCAAAACACGAGTCTATCAGGCTTACTAACAGGACACACTGCGGTTGTAGAAAGCTGCTGAAAATAAAAATACCTCACAGCATAGCAGTAGAAATCTTAACAGGGGCATTTGTTTCCACATTCAATATCCTAATTCATAGCCAATTATCACATCTACTGTATGGTTCAACTCTGCCCTTCTGATTTGGCCTCTAGTGGATCACAAATTTTACATTCACCTCTCATTGATATAATTAAGGAGAATATCTGAATGGATAATGTAATGCTAGTGCAAAATACATTAAAAGGCATCAAATTTATTGCAGAGTACCAGCTTCTGGTTTAAAATGGCGTTGGTGAAGCATAGCAACGACCTGAAGCAAACAAAACTACTAACTACCCAATTAATCACACTATATGGAAAACAAACACTGCAATCGATAGCCTGTAACTTCCCTTTATGCGTTTGAATTGTCTATGACCTGTTATTTTTGCGGTGTGAACTGAAGTCTCAAAGGTGTGGGACAGTTGCAGCACGGTGTGTGCAGGCTATTTGAGGCAGCAAGGTCCAGGCCATTGCTAAGTGAACTTGGAGATGATTCGAAGCAGCAGAACTGACAAAAGGCAGAGTTGAGGTGGCGAGTCCTGGACCTGAGAGCAAGGAACAAGCCATTGTTTGACTGATTTAAGTGCCGGGCCAAATTGGTAAGGTTGGATACAGGATGGATTGAGGCGGTGGATCCTGAGCATGTGAGAGCATTGAAGTGGCAAGGTCTAAAAGCAAGGAACAACCTGATTTTGGCCAATTTAAGCGCTGGGCCAGACTGAAGAGGTTAGATTGTTTTTGAGGTTAGGTGAGGCATAGACTGGTGTTCAGCTTGCTGCTCGCAAGGTTTACTTGTTTCTGCATTGAACTGAGGCTGTAGCCTTTAACTAATGGGCTCCTGGATCACCTGTGACTGGCTTCGTAGTTATGGATTCACTTTTGTTTGTATGATTTATTTTTTTATGCACTTTGAGTGTTTGATAGGTTCTATTGGATTTCTTTGTTTTGTGGCTCCCTGTAAGGAGATGATCTCGGTTATATGTAGTACACAGACTTCGATAATAAATGTTGAGTTACATTTGGATGATGCAGTTGGTAGTATCAACAATATTTTATGCATCATTATTTGAGGTGATTTCTCAACTTTGGTTCTGCACCAAACCAGTGGCTGTCGTCATCCCAGTCTCTGATCAGAATAGCACCTCCTAGTAAATAAGAGGATCTGCTCTAGAGTGGATTATGAGGCCCTGATCCAAATGAACTGTTTAACTTTTAACAGGAATAGTGGTGGTGTATGTATACGACACAGCACATAATGATGAGCGAAGTTGAGGCTAACTTACTAGGCTAGTAACTAGCAAATTCTAGCAATCCATATCTGAATTCAAGCTCCATCATGTTGAGCACTTAAAATTCAGTTTAAATAATGTGGAATTTTATCAAAGGCCTATTTTAGTGATGATCACAGTTTAGGCAAGGAAATCTATATTGTCAGGAACAAGCTGAGTGAGTAGTGCCACAGCAACAGCCTCTCACTCAGTATCAGTAAAACTAAAGAACTGTTGGTTGACTGCAGGAAGAGGAAGGAGGGGAAACGTGTCAGTCTTCATATGGAGGATCAGCAGTGGAGATGGTTAGTAGCTATGAATGCGCAGTAATGTAAGAAGCTGCAGAGAGCAGTGGACTCAGCTCAATGGATCATGGGAAATTCATCTTCGTCATTGGTAGTATATACATGTGGTGCTGCCAAAAAATGGCATCATCAAAGATCCCCATTATCATGGCTGTGCCATACTTTCACAGCTACCATTGGACAGGAGGTACGGAGCTACTCCCTTTCAACTATTTGGTACTTGAACCATCTGCATAAGCCGCATTGCTATCTCAGTACAACAATATTACCACTTTGCACATTGAACTTTGTTTTTCTCTTTGTTCTAATTGTGCTCTTCCGTGTACAATTATAATGTAAATTATGTTTTACTTCTGAATGCTGTGTGCCTGTGGCAAGTAAGTCTTTCATTGTATGTGTGCACTTGTGATTTGATACGTGACCTTAGCAAAATAGTTCACTCTGAACTTCTTTAAAACTACCCTTGCAAGTTGCATCAAAGACAGCAAGATTAAAGCACAACTTCAAACCTCTTAGATTTTATCCAGGGCAAATTTGCTCCCACCTCAGGTAACCTTGCCAATCTTCCTCACTGATATTTGGGGACTGGTGTCTAAATTTGCAAGCATTGCTAGGTTTTTCAAGTAACAGCCAGGTAGGCTTATACTCACAGAATCTTATGTTACAGCTGATGTGCAAGACTCTTCCATTACAATCGCAGTCTACATCCTGTCCCACCAGCAGTTGGAATCCCTGGGAACTCCGATTGTGACTGTGACTGTGAACTGTGTGAACTCAAAGAGAAAACTCCTGACTACCGTATCCTGTCCTTCAACGGATGAATTTGTGCTCCCCTATTTTGATCAATACTAAGGTGAAAGCTGGCAGACTCAGTCTGTAGCAGCACTGAGTGAACCAATGTTCAGGATAAATCTACTCAACCTTATCCTTCTCACGTACTTGTATCTGATACATCTGTTCTTGACACTGTACAAGTGATAAATGCGTCTGTACTCCATTCTCTCAGGTTGTGTTACCATTGAACTAAATGGGATGCAGTCCAGATTTCACAAATAAGACTGTAAGACAGCAGAATTAGGCCATCCAGCCCATTGAGTCCACTCCGTCGTTTCATCATGACTGATCCCAGATATCATTCAATCCCATACACTTGCCCTCTTCACCATATCCCTTGTTGACCCAGCCAATCAGGAATCTATCAACTTCCGCTTTAAGTGTATCCGTAGACTTGGCCTCCGCCTCGGTCTGTGGCAGAACATTTCACAGATTCACCACTCTTTGGCTAAAAACCTCTTAACTTCTGTTTGAAGAGGTCACCCCTCAATTATGAAGCTGTTCACTCTAGTGTTCTGGTTCCCACCAGAGAGAACATCCTCTCCACATTCACCTTATCTAGCCTTTTCAACATTCAGTAGGTTTCAATGAGATTCCCCCCCCCCCCCCCCACATTCTTCTAAATTCCAGTGAGTACAGGTTCAAAGCTGCCAAACAGGTATGTTAACCCCTTCATTCCCAGAATCATTCTTGTGACCCTCCTTTGGACTCTCTCCAATGACAGTACATCCTCTCTGAGATAAGGAGTCTAAAATTGCTGACCAAGTGCGGCTGACTAGTGTCTAATACCGTTTCAGCATTATCTCCTTGTTTTTATATTCTATTCCCTTTGAAATAAGTTGCATTTGCCTTCTTTGCCACAGATTCAACCTGTAAATTAACCTTCTTGGTGTCTTGCACGAGGATTCCTAAGTCCCTTTGCACCTCTGATGTTTGAATTTTCTCCCCATGTAGATAATAGCTTGCTCTATTGTTCTTTTCACCAAAATGCATTATCATACATTTCCCAACAAAGTATTCCATCTGCCACTTTTTTTGCCCATTCTTTCAATTTGTCTGTCCTGCTGCAATCTCTTTACTTCCTCAGCACTATCTACCCTTATCTTCATATCATCTGCAAACTTTGCCACAAAGCCATCATTTCCATTATCAAAGTCATTGAGAAACGTTGTGAAAAGTTGCAGTCCCAATACTGTTCCCTAAGGATCACCATTAGTCACTGGCAGCCAACCAGAAAAGGCCCCCTTTATTCCCACTCGCTGCTTCCTGCCTGTCAGCTATTCCTCTATCCACACCAGTATCTTTCCTGTAACACCATAAGATTTCATCTTGTTAAGCAGCCTCATGTGGAGCACTTTATTAAATGGCTTCTGAAAATCTAAGTAAATGACATCCACTACCTTTCCTTTCTCCACTCTGCTGGTTACTTCCTCGAAGAATTCTAACAGATTTGTCGGGCAAGATTTCCCTTTACAGAAACTATGCTGACTTTGACTTATTTTATATCATTAGACTCCAAGTACCCCTAAAACTCGTCCTTAATAATGGACTCCAACACTTTCCCAACCACTGACATTAGGCTAGCTGTCCTATAATGTCCTCTCTTTTGCCTTCCTCCCTTCTTAAAGAGTGGAGTGACATTTTCAATTTTCTAGTCCTCCACAGCCAGAATCAAGTGATTCTGAAAGATCATGACCAGTATATCCATTATATCTTCAGCAACCTCTCTCAGGACTCTGGGATGTTGTCCATCTGGTCCAGGTGACTTATTACCTTAAGACCTTTAAGTTTGCCTAGCACGTTGTCCTTTGTAATAGCAATGGCACTCTCTTCTGCTCCCTGACATTCACTGACCTCTGGCAAACAGCTAGTGCCTTCCACAGTAAAGACTAAAGCAAAGTACTTATTAAGTTCATCTGCCGTTTCTTTGTCTCCCATTACTTCCTCACCAACATCATTTTCCAGTGGTCCAATATTAACTCTCACCTCCCTTTTATTCTGAAACTAAAAAACTTTTAGTATCCTGCTTTATATTATCAGCTAGTTTGCTCTCGTATTTCATCTTTTCCCTTCTTGTAGTTTATTTAGTTGCCTTTTGTTAGATTTTAAAAGCATCCAAGTCATCCAACTTCCCACTCACTTTTGCTACCAGCATTTATGGAAAAGCTCTTTCTTTGGCTTTTATGCAATCCTTAACTTCCTTCGTCAGCCACAGTTGCCTACCCCGCCATTTGAAAACTACTGAGGGACATATCTATCCTGTGCCTTATGAACTAATCCCAGAAACTTCAGCCACCTCTGTTCTGCCATCATCCCCTCCAATCCACCTGAGCAAGCTCCTCTCTCATGCCTCTGTAATTCCCTGGTTTCCTGGGTGGCATAAATCTAGGGAAGACGCTCTCAAATCCCACCAGACTGCTGAGATTCAGACAGCTCATCTACCTCAAACCCTGGTTTGTATGGGTGCTGTGTAATTTGCTACCCTGTTACAAATTAGTGCCAGAAATAACAGACAGTACACTGTGTATGATTAAAGGAATTATATTTGTGAATCTTAACTAAAGGGTTAGTAAAGAAAAACAAAAATAACAGGGCCCATTTTAATTAAACAGTCAAAAGTGCACAAGTTGGAGCTCAACTTGAACTTCTCTGTCACTCACGTGCTAGGCCCTCGGTCAGCATGAAAGCACACACCACTTTCCGAACATTGCTTGCATCCATCCCGAACAAATGGGTCTCCCACCCGGTCGTTTCCTACGACTGGTTCTCCCCAGCGTCTTCTCTCTTCAACTCCCACCGAGCTTGAGCCCAAGGCCAACCTTATTGTCCCTCACCTAATTAAACCTCCCACCAATTGGATGGCACACATTCCACATCATCCCTTATCTTCAAAAATAAGCCAAGCAGGCTGAAAGCAGAACAAACAGCTCCCATAGAGCTGCGAAATGAAACATCTAAAGCATAACAGTACAGATATGAATCAGGGCATTACACCTTTATTCCATTACGCTACTGATACATGTGACTTGGGCCTCTCCCTCTCAAATTGCAGTATGAATTCAACTATATTATGATCACTGCATCCTAAGGGTTCCTTTATATTAACCTTCCTAATAAGATCTGGTTCATTACACAACACCCAATCTAAGATGGCCTTTCACCTAGTAGGCTCAAGCACACCTTGCTCTAAGAAGTCATTTCGTAGGTATTCAACAAATTCCCTCAACGTCAATCTAATTTTCCCAGTCCCCTTGCATATTGAAGTCCCCCATTACAATTGTGTCATTACCCTTATTATATGCCCTTTCCAGCTCCCTTTGCAATCTCAACCCCACATCTTGGCTACTATTTGGAGGCCTATATATGATTCCAATAATGGTTTTTTCACCTTGCAGTTTCGTAACTCCACCCACAAAGATTCAACATTCTCTGACCTTATATCACCTCTTCCTAAAAATGTAATTCCATTTCTTACCAACAGAGCCACACCACTGCCTTCCTGCCTGTCCTTTTGATACAAAGTATATCCTTTGATGTTAAACTCCCAACTATGACCTTCTTTCGGCCACGGCTCAGTGATGGCCATATCAGACCAACCAATCTCTAATTGCGCCATGAGTTCCTCCACCTTATTCCAAATGCTACGTGCATTTAAATACAGCACCTTCAGTCTTGCATTCTTTACCCTTACGAATTTTGCCTCTGTGGTACAACTTGACTCTTCACTCTGCCTGCAGTTGTACCCAATCATTGGCTTGTTCTTCCTTACGCTCATATTAGATAGTGCATCATCTGCTTGTAAACCTGCTGTCTCATCCTCAGCTTTATCATACTGGTTCCCATCACCTTGCCATATAAGTTTAAATACTGGGCATTCATAAGGTACTGTGGATAATCATTGGTAGCAGTGGTGTGGTCACCTACCACAATCTGTGACTTAATGGCCTTGTGTTTCCCTCATTCTACCACTTCTATCTATTATGGGTACCAACCCTATTTCAATGACTGTTGAAGGGCATGCTGGAATGCCATCAGTACCTTTTAATGTAGTGCAAACTGGCAGAGTAGAGACAGAAAGCCTATTGGCATAGTGTCAAGACAACAATATCTCCTTCAATGTCTGCAAAACAGAAGAAATGGGAAGAAAGAAGACTTCAGGAATCAGGATAGAATGTATCCTGATATCATTGTACCTTTTATATCATTGGGTGAAAATGGTTGCAAGCTCAAATTCCTAGGTGTAAGCATAACCTAGTGGCACAGACACCAACAATTGGTTCAGGAGTCTAAGGAAATTTAGCATGTCCCTGTTGATCCTCAATAATTTTTACTCCTATCTAGATGCAACACAGCTTTATATAAGACCATAAGCTCTAGGAACAGATTCAGGCCATTTGGCATTTCAAGTCTATACTGCCATTATATCATGGATGATTTATTATTCCTCTGAACTCCATTCTCCTGTCTTCTCCCCATATTCTTTAACACCCTTTATAAAGAATCTATCAAACTCCACTTTAAATACACCCGATGACTTGGCCTCCACAGCTAGAGAAAACATACTCTCCACATCCATTTTTTTTAAGCCTTTGAGATTCAAAGGTTTCAATGAGATCCCCCTCATTCTTCCATCTTGCCTGATATTTTCTCAAAGAAGTCTAATAGATTTGACAAATAAGATTGCCCCTTAAGGAAACAATGCTAACTTTGGCCTATTTTATCAAGTGCCTCCAAATACCCCATTACCTCATCCTTATAAAGGACTCCAACATTTTGCCAACCACTCAAATCAGATAACGGCCTAAAATTTCCTGTCTTTTGCCTCCCTCCCTTCTTAAAGAGTGGAGTGACATTTGCAATATTCCAGCCCTCCAGAACCATTCCAGAATCTAGTGATTCTTGAAAGATCACTACAAATGGCTTCACAGTCTTTTTCCTGGAGTGTGTACCATCTGGTCCAGGTGATGTATCTACATTCAGACTTTTCAGTTTCTCAAACACCTTTTCTTTCATAATAGCAGAACCTCATAAAGGTTCCTTTATCTTACTCTAATCAAATCTGGTTCATTACAAAACACCTAATCCAGAAGCGACTTTCCCCCAGTAGGCTCCCCGCAAGTTTCTCTAAAAAACCTATCTTGTAGACATTCTACAAGTTCCTTCTCTTGGAATCCAGCACCAACCTGGTTTTCCCAATCTACCTGCATATTGAAATCCTCCATAACAATCATAATATTACTGTTTTTTTATGCCTTTTCTGTCTCATGTAACTTCAGTTATAATGTGTATCTTAGGATGTTAAGCTCCCAACTGTGCTCTTCTTTCAGCCAAGACTCAGTGACGCCCGCAATTGGGTGACCTGCCAATTTGTAACTGCACTACAAGATCATCTACCTTGTTCTGGATACTGGGTTTTTTCAAATATGACATCTTCAGCCCTGTATTATCACCTTTTTCAGTTTTGTCTCCATGTTACTGGAAGTTAAACTTTTGTCCCTTAATAATTTTTTATTTTTTCTTTAAATTTATTTTCTTTGAAACAGCTCCCTCCTTCCCAATACTGGTTCCAATGTCTCATGAATTCAGAACCATTTCTCCCACACCAATTTTTGACCATGCATTTCAAAGTTCAACATAAAATTATCGGAGTATGTACATGTCACCACATACAATCTTGAGATTGTTTCTCCTGTAGGCTTACTCAACAGAATAATAACTAAACAGGATCAATGAAGGAGCAAGAGTATGGAAGACAACAAATTGTTGAAATGCAACTATAAACACATAGCAATAAATAACAAGAAGATGAAACAAAAGTTAAAAAGTCCTTAAAGTGAGATCATTGGTTGTAGGAACATCTCAACAGATGTGTGCAATTACCCTGTTTTGTTCAAGAACCTGAGGGGTATTAATTGTTCTTGTACCTGGAGGTGTGGTCCTGAGGCACTTGTACCTTCTGATCTCTAATTCCATTAACCCTGTGTCAATTTGCATATAGCTCAGATAATAATCCAGGGAGTAATTCTTTTTGATTTTTGCATTTCAGTTTAGCCCCCAAGTTACTCAAATTCCCTCAACAGAACCTCCTTCTTTATTCTTCCTCTGTCATTACCCCCACATGGAGCACAACAACTGGATCTCTCCCCCCCCCCCACTGCAAATTCCTCTGCAAATCAGATGAAGGTCCTGAACCTGGGCATGAAGCAGCCAACACAGCCTTCAGGACTCTTGATCCTTGTAACAGAGAATTGTGTTTATTCTCCTGATTATACTATCCAACTACATTTCTCTCACTCCTCCCCATGAATGGCTCCCAAAACCACAGTGCCATGTTGTTCATCCATTCTATGGCCCCTTCTTACAGGAAGCAACAAATTTGACTAATTGATGGCAATTTATTTGCCTAAAACCACAAGAAATTTCTGAGAATTGTGAGGTTAGCCCAGCCTATCATGCAAACCAGCTTCTCCTCCACTGACTCTGTCTATACTTGCAGCTGCTTGGAAAAATAGCCAGCATAATCAAAGACCCCCCCCCCCCCCACCACACACACACACGCGTCATTCTCCCTTCTTCTCAATCACCCTGCGCCCCCAAATCAGATTGAATATATAGAAGCTTGAGAATATGTACCACAAGGTTCGATGATAGTTTTTGCCCTTTTATAAGAACTGAACAGACTTCTTGTATGTGAAATATGGGCTCTTGATTTCCCCGTCTACTTTGTCGTGGCCCTTACACTTTATTGTGTCTACCTCCATTGCATTTTCTTTGTAACTCTAACGGTGTAGGGTAATGTGTTGAGTGACATGATACATATTGTTCATAATAGGAACTCTTCTACGTAGTTCACAGACACCATCATTGAGTGGTTCTGTTCGCTTTGAGAGATGGTGTCTGACATAGTGACATCAGTGGAAGGCGACTGTTTTTATTTTGGTTTTATCATAATGGAAGTAAACTGGCTTTTGTTATGCACATAAAATGACTCTAGCATGTTTTATTCACAAAATCCTCCAAAAGTATATTCTGCATGTGAATGGAAAATAGCAAAAGCTGCATTCTGAATGATGTCACAACAAACAATTGGCATCAATGCTTGACATCCTGTCATGTCCAATTATGACAGTTAAGCAGTTAATGGAAAGGGGATAGCAAGAACATCTATGTCCGAAATGATGGTGAAGATCAGCATGTAAAAAGTGACACATCACAGAGAATATCCAGCCAGAAATGTTGATTAGATAACATGATTCAATTCACTGCAAGAAATAGCTGAGAGCACCAGACTGGTAAAAGACTTGACAATCCCAACTATAATACTGAAGACCTGCTGTTCAGAACTGGAGATAAGTTGCACTGAGCTGTTCTGGTACATTTACAACACTGGAATCTGCTTGACAAACTGGGAAATTGTTTAGACAAGGGCCCTCCAACCTTTTACATGCCATGGACCAATACCAATAATCAAGGGGTCCATGGACCGCAGATTGAGAACCCCCTGGTTTAGATGATCTGTGCATGACAATAGGACAAATTATAGGAGGGGTGATTGGTAAGTTCGTGGCCTAAGGTAGAAGGAGTCAATTTCAGAAAACCCAGCACATTTATTTTTCAGCATAGTCCCCTCCTATATTAGACTATCTGCCTTCAATAACAAGCAAGTGTGCTGTCAGGTGGCACATAAACACAGCAGCCTGCTCATCAGTGCTGCTTCAAACCTCAAACCTTAATCCAAAGATGAGCTGAACAGCTGAATTCCAGAGAGGAAGCAAAACTGACTGCCCTTAATGTAAATGCAGCATTTGGCTAAGCAACCCTTGGCATCAAATTGAAAATGCTTGCACAAATGAAAATAGTTGTGTTTGCTGGAAATCAATTTATCCAGCTCCTGCATATTACTGGAGGACCTTCATCAGTGACCTTCTTTCCATTATAAGTTCAGCAGTGGTGATGTTCTCTGAAGATTGTACAATGTTCAATTCCATTTGCAGTCATTCAGTAAATTAATATTCCATGCCTATATGCAACAAACTTTAACTTTGAGGTTGGATTACATCTATGCCGCCAACCTCCAACAAGAGAGTCCAACCACCTACTTTTGACATGTAGCTGGTAGATTTCTCCCACCCAGTCACCCCTGACCAGAAACTAAATAGGATTATTACTATGGCTACAACAGCAGGTCAGAGGCTGGGGTTCTAGTGAAGAGTCACTCGCCTTCTGCCATTCCAAATCTTTCTACAGTCTTCAAGGCACAAATCAGGAGTTTGATGAAGCATGCTGCATTTGCCTGGTTGAGTGCAGGTCAGGTAATTCAAGTTCAAGAGCAAAGTTGCCCTCTTACTTGACAGTCTAACAACCACCCTACACATTAATACTGCCAAACTGTCTGCAACATGTCACACCAATAAAATGCACAATAATTACCAATTAAATGCCACTTCTGTCACCAGAACTGAAAGCAGAAAGTAGACCACCAACTCTCTTAAGTCACACATCATCTTGAAAGGCATCACTGTTCCTTCATATCAAGAAGCACTGTCAGGTACCTTGTACCACAAGGCTCGCAGCAGCTAGCTACCACATATTCAAAGGTAATTAAGGGTAGTGGCGGTAATATTGACAATAAATAGTGGCTGTACCTTCAGTTCCTTGGACCTCAGTTGTGGAATACTCTTTCTAGACCTCCCCACTTCCCCAGCTCCTCATTTATTCTAATATCTCCTTTTGTGGGCTGCTTTCAAATTTTGTTTTGGAATGTACCCGTCATTCAAAGTTCAAAGTGAATTTATTATCAAGATATACATATGTCACTATAGACAACCTTGAGATTTATCTTCTTGCAGGCAATCTCAATATATCCAATAACCATAATAGAATCAATGAAAGACCACACCAACAGGGTGGACAACCAGTGTGCAAAAGACAGAAACAGTAAAAGAAGAAATAATAATTAATTAATAAGCAAACAATAAATAGCGAGAACATGAGATGAAGGGTGTGGAAGGGTGAAGGAAGTGAGTCCATAGGTTGCAGAAACAATTCAGTGATAGGGTAATTTCACTTGCCCTATCTGGTTCAAGAGGCTGATAGTTGAGGGGTAATCACTGTTCCTGTACCTGGTGGTGTAAGTACTGAGGTTCCTGTACCTCCTTCCTAATGACAACAGCAAGAAAAGAGACATGGTCTGGTGGTGGGTGTCCCTGATGATTGATGCTGCTTCTCTGCAATACCGCTCTGTGTAGGTATGCTCAATGGTGGGGAAGGCTTTACTCATGATGGACTGAGATGTATCCACTACTTTTTGTAGGATTTTCTGTTTAAGGGCATTAGTGATTCCATAGGAGGCTGTGATGCAACCTGTCAATATACTCTCCACCACACATCTGTAGAAGTTTGTCAAATCTTTATATGTCATGTCAAATCTTTGCAGACTTCTAAGGAAGGGGAGGCGCTGGGCCCAGGACAGGTCTTCTGAAATGATAACAGTGAGGAATTTAAATTTGATCCTCTCCACCTCTAATTCCTCAAAGAGGACTGGGTCATGGACCTCCAGTTTTCTCCTCTTGAAGTCAATAATCAGCTCCTTGGTTTTGCTGACATTGAGTAACAAGTTGTTGTTATGGCACCACTCAGCCAAATTTTCAATCTCCCTCCTATATACTGATTCGTCACCACCTGCCTACGACAGTTGTGTCATCAGCAAACTTGAATATACATTGAAGCTGTGTTTTGCCACACAGTCATAAGTGAGTAGAGCAGGGGGCTAAGCACTCAGCCCTGTGATGTACCTGTGCTAATGGAGATTGTGGAGGAAATGTTGCTGATCCAAACTGGTGTTTGCAGGTGAGGAAATCCAAGATTTAAATGCACAATGAGGTATTGAGACCAAAGTCTTAAAGTTTACACCTCCCTACACCCTGGCACACCAGTCCCCACCTCCCCTACACCCACACTGTTTACATCTCCCTACACCCTGGCACAACAGTCCCCACCTCCCCATGCACCCTGGCACACCAGTCCCCCCTCCCATGCACCCCAGCACACCAGTCCCACCTCCCTACACTCTGGCACACCAGTCCCCCTCTCCCATGCATCCTGGCACACTGGTCACCCCTCCCCTACACCCTGCCACACCGTTTACACCTTTCTACACCCCGGCACTCCAGTCCCACCTCCCATGCACCCTGTCACACCAGTCCCACCTCCCTACACTCTGGCACACCAGTCCCCCTCTCCCATGCATCCTGGCACACTGGTCACCCCTCCCCTACACCCTGCCACACCGTTTACACCTTCCTACACCCCGGCACTCCAGTCCCACCTCCCATGCACCCTGTCACACCAGTCCCACCTCCCTACACTCTGGCACTCCAGTCCCCCTCTCCCATGCATCCTGGCACTCCAGTCCCCACCTACCCATACACCCTGGCACACCAGTCCCACCTCCCATGCACCCTGGCACTCCAGTCCCCACCTACCCATACACCCTGGCACACCAGTCCCACCTCCCATGCACCCTGGCACTCCAGTCCCCACCTACCTATACACCCTGGCACACCAGTCCCACCTCCCATGCGCCCTGGCACACTCAACCACACTGGTTCCAACCTTCCCAACACCCAAGCTCACCAATCCCAACTCCCTTTACACCCCACTACAAAGGTCCTCAACACACCCTACACCCAGCACAGCTACCCCTCCCATAAAATATCATAATACATATCAAAGTCGGGTTTTTCGACAAATGCACACATATGCATAAGTTTAATGAAAAATATTGAGCAGCATTATAAGAACATAAGATCAGATAAGCAGCATTCACAATGAAACAAACCTATACCAGTTATTAATAGAAAGAATACAATATGAAAAATAAACAAGGTCCATGTTAGTGCCATGTGATCTAAGTGCTCACACTGTTTCTCAGATGTAGTGATTAGGGATGTGCTGGTTGGTTCAAGGAGCAAATGGTTGGTAGCAAGTGGCTGTCCTTGAACCTGTTCGTATGGGACTTCATGCTTCGGTGCATCTTACCTTGTGTTAACTACAAGAAGATGGCATGGCCTGGATGATGGGAATCTTTGATAATAGATGCTGCTTTCATGAGGCAGCATCTCTGGTAGATGGTATTCGCACTGGAGCGTTGTGTGCCTGTGATGTATTGGGCTGAGTCACTACACTCTGCAGTTTCTTTGGTCACACCAGACCATGATGAAATCAGTCAGGATACTGAATGTTCAGTGTCATGTCGAACCTTCTCAAATCTGCAAAGAAACTAAAGATGCTGGAACACCTTTCTTGTGATTGCATCTGTGTGCAGTGTTCAGGACTGGTCATTCAATTATATTAACACTCAGCAGCTGCTGCTGCGGATCGGTGTATTTTCACCCTCTTTCCCACTCCTCATATCAACAATCAGCCTTTTCATTGTACTGGCATTGAGTGAGAGGTGGTTGTTGCATATCACTCAACTGGGTCATCACTATCTGTGATTCATCCATTGACTGTAGTGTCATCCACAGATTTGTATAAGGCCTTGGAGCTGTTCTCATTCACATTATTGTGCTTATAGAGAGTAAAGCAAGGGGCTTAGCACACAGTGTTGAAGTACACCACTGATGGTGTTCAGGGAGGAGAAGCTGTTGTTTCCAAACATCACTGGTTGAGGTCTCCCAATGAGGAAATCAAGAATACAATTACAGAGGGAGGTAATGCCCAGCTTCCCTTCTTACCCCATCCTTTATTTATTTATTTATTTGTTTGTTTGTTTGTCTGTCTGTCTCTTTATTTATTTATTTCCCCCTCTTTTTTTTTCTCTCTTTTTTCTCTCTGTCTCTCTCACAATCACTCCTTGCCTGCTCTCCATCTCCCTCTGGTGCTCCCCTCCCCCTTTCTTTTTCGCTAGGCCTCCCGTCCCATGATCCTCTCCCTTCTCTAGCTGTGCATCCCTTTTGACAATCAATTTTATAACCATTTAACAATTACAGCACGGAAACAGGCCATCTCGGCCCTTCTATTCCGTGCCGAACACTTACTATTTCCTAGCACAAGTTAACACAAGGTAATGATTTTCCGGCTCTTAGCTTCATCCCTTCCCCTCCTGTCTTTTCCTATCATTTCAGATCTCCCTCTCCCCTTCCCACTTTCAAATCTCTTACTATCTCATCTTTCAGTTAGTCCTGATGAAGGGTCTTGCCCGAACCGTCAACTGTTCTTCCTATGCTGCCTGGCCTGCTGCATTCCACCAGCATTTTGTGTGTGTTACAGTGCTTGATGATCAGTTTGGATGGTATGGCCATGTTGCATGCCAAGTTGTAGATGATAAACTGCAACCTGATATATAATATTTGTTCTTGTTGTCCAGATAGTCCATAACAAAATGAAGGGCCAGAGAAATTCCATCTGCTCCCATAGAAATAGCATCTGTGTTCCTGTTCATCCTCTTCCCATGCACTTGGAAACCATGAAGAGAGTGTTGTAAAAGGCCTGGAGCTGGATACCGGGAACACAGTTAGCTCAGTGCCTGGGACAAGACTATTATATGGTCAGGACCTCACTTGGAATGTGAGCTAGAAGGGTGCATGGAAGCAGGGAGGGGGCAGTGAGCAGGGGGCTCTGTGCCTGAGCCCATATGTGTGTATGTCTCAGAGACAGAGTGTATATACCAAGGAGCAGCAGCACCTGCCCATTAATGTGTGACTGTTGGTACCATATAGCAGAGCCTGGTCTGCAACATGTACTTCATGCTAATGAAACCAAACTCAAGCAACTCCCACTTCACAGTACAAAGTTCAGGATCTGCAACATCAGAAGCCTCATGGACAATCCCAACAGTGACAAATCTAAATATCTTGCAAATATCTAAATACTTTAACTTGCAAACTCCAGTGCTTTGATATTGATGTCATCACACTGAGAGATGCTGGAGGTAGATAGTTTAAAGGTAATAGTTGCACCCTTTCCTAAAGTGCATCTACCCAATATGTGAGTATCCTGCCTCTCAGTGACCTCTGCAGAATTAAAGAACATCTTATGTAACCAGTACATACACCCCAATCCTAGAAGCTTTGGATGAGATGAAGAGGTCTTCTTTTCCTCTCTTGAACAAGACACTAGTGTGTATCCCAATGGGAGACAAGGTGATCTTCCTAGACCCCTTCAGTGCCAAGGCAAGAAGACACTAAACCTCCTGGCAAGGCATGATTGGCAAAGGAAGAGATTTTATTGGTGACAACATGCTCAAAGTATGGCCTTGTTATGAAAATCCTGTTTTTTTCCATGAGAGACCAGATGTCAAGACAACACTCCAGTTCAAGAAATGGCCTGTATTAGATGTAATCACCCATCATCCACGTGAGGGACAATAAAGCTATGTACGTCACCTGTTCCTGGTGACACCTACTCCATTCTATTATCAACTCTTATCACGAAACAGGCCCTTCAGCCCAATTCATCTGTGCTGACCGAGGTACCTACCTGAGCTAGCCCCACTTGCCTGCATTTCCCTCCAAACTTTTCCTATCCATGTTTCTGTCCAAACGTCTTTCAAACATTGTAGTTGTACCCACTTGTACCACTCACAATTATCCTTCAGATTTAGGACTATGGTTTTTGTTTCTGCTCTGATTTCTACAAGAAGACCCAGAGAGAGCTGGTTCACTCTAGCTTGCCTGGCCCACATCTCAGCTTCTCTTGTGATCATTGGAATGCCAGAGATACCTTCAGCCTGGTCTTTCATTTTTAGACTTGTTAAGCTTAGAAGTGTGCATATTTTTGTATTGCTTCCTACACTATTTGTATATTTAGCCATTAGGATCATTATGATACCACACTGTTTGATATTAATGAGTGAAACTTCTTTAATTCCTTCCATTCAACCCACTGACCAAATGACTTTATTAACAGATCAGCCCCTTCCTCCAGCCTCCCTGCAGATTAGTATGCTGCCCATGACTAGTGGTGTGTTCCACAGGAGTTGGTCCTCGGACGGCTTCTTTGCATGTTATATGTCAGTGATTTGGATGATTGTTTTGTGGCCAAGTTTGCAGATGATATGAAGTTAGATGGAGGGGCAGTTAGTGTTGAGGAAGCAAGAAGTCTGCAGAAAGATTTAGACATATTAGGAGAATGAGTAAAGAAGTGGCAGGTGGAATATAATGTAGGGATTGTTGGTCATGCAGTTTGGTAGAAGGAATAAAGGCATAGACTATTTTCTAAATGGGGAGTAAATTCAAAAATCAGAAGTGCAAATGGGCTTGGGAGACCTTGTGCAGGATTCCTTAAAAGTTTGATTGCAGCTTGAATCAGTTATAAGGAAGGCAAATGCAATGTTATCATTCATTTCAAGAAGGCTATAATATAAAAGCGAAGGTGCAATGGTGTTTGACAAGGCCTTGGTCAGACCACACTTGGAATTTTGTGAGCAGTTTCAGGCCCTTATCTAGGACAGGATGTGCTGGCATTGAAGAGGATCCAGAGGAGGTTCATGAGAATGATCCCCAGAATGGTTATGGGGTACTATGGGTTTAGTACTTTTTTTAAGGATTATATAGGTCAGCACAACATGGAGGGCTGAAGGGCCTGTACTGTGCTGTAGTGTCCTATGGTTCTAATGAAAATGTATGAGATGTATTTGATGGCTCTGGGCCTGTACTCGCTGGTATTTAGAAGAATCAGGGGGGACCTGATTGAAACCTATCAGAATATTGAAAGACCTAGATTGTCTGGATGTGGACAGGAGGTTTCCTATTAACACACACAAAATGCT
Source organism: Hypanus sabinus (assembly GCF_030144855.1). Classification (NCBI taxonomy): domain Eukaryota; kingdom Metazoa; phylum Chordata; class Chondrichthyes; order Myliobatiformes; family Dasyatidae; genus Hypanus; species Hypanus sabinus. The sequence goes on from NC_082707.1 coordinate 108,749,038, forward strand.
GGAGGAACACAACAGGACAAGCAGAGTCTATGGAAAAAAGTATAGTTGATGTTATGGGCTGAAACCCTTTAGCAGGACTGGGGAAAAAAAAGCTAAGGAGTAGATCTAAAAGGTGGAGGGAGGGGAGGGAGAAACACCAGGTGATACCAGGAGGGGGAAGGATGAAGTAAAGAGCTGGGAAGTTGATTGGTGAAAGAGACAGAAGGCCATGGAAGAAAGAAAAAGCAAGGGAGGAGCACCAGAGGGAGGTGGTGGGTGGGCAAGGAGATAAGGTGAGAAAGTGAAAAGGGGATGGGAAATGGTAAAAGGGGGTGGGGAGCATTAATGGAAGTATGATTTCTCAACATCGATTTCTCAAACTTCCAGTAATGCCCCACACCCCCTCGCCTTCACCATTTCCCATCCCCTTTTCCCTCTCTCACCTTACTCCTCCCTCCCCCCCACCCTTTTCTTTCTTCCATGGTCTTCACTGGTGCCCCTCAGGGCTTTGACTAAGCCCCCTCCTTTACTCTCTGTATATCCATGACTGTGTCACCACCCAGAGCTCCAATCTGCTAATTAAATTTGCTGACACTACACTGATTGGCCTAATTTCAAGCCATCACCCTGACACAGTGGTGTCAATGTTGCAAAAACAAGGGAGCTAGTTGTAGACTTCAGGAAGAATGGAGACAGGCTAACCCCTATTGACATCAATGGATCTGGGGTTGAGAGGGTGAACAGCTTCAGATTCCGCAGCATAAACATCGCTAAGGATCTCACATGGTCTGTACATACCGACTGTGTGGTAAAAAAGGCACAACAGCACCTCTTTCACCTCAGACGCTTGAAGAAGTTTGGTATGGGCCCCCAAATCCTAAGAACTTTCTATAGGGGCACAATTGAGAGCATCCTGACTGGCTTCATCACTGCCTGGAATGGGACCTGTACTTCTCTTAATCGCATGACTCTGTAGAGAGTGGTGCAGACAGCCCAGCGCATCTGTAGACGTGATCTTCCCATTATTCAGGACATTTACAAAGACAGGTGTGTAAAAAGAGCCCGAAGGATCACTGGGGACCCAAGTCAACCCAACCACAAACTGTTCCAGCTGCTACCATCCAGGAAACAGTACTGCAGCATAAAAGCCAGGACAAACATTCTCCGGGACATTAGACTGCTTAACTCATGCTGACACAATTGTATTTTTATGTCATATTGACTATTGTGCTGTACATAATATTTATTATAAATTACTATAAATTGCACATTGAACATTTAGACAGAGATGTAATGTAAAAATTTTTGCTCTTCATGTATATGAAGGATGTAAGTAATAAAGTTGATTCAATTCAATTCCTGCTGAAGGGTTTTGACCCGAAACATCAACAGTACTTTTTTTCATAGATACTGCCTGGTCTGCTGAGTTCCTCCAGCATTTTGTGTGTGTTGCTTGGATTTCCAGCATCTGCAGATTTTCTCTTGTTCGGAGGTTTCCTATAGTGGGTGAGTCTAGGACCAGAAGGCACAGCCTCAGAATAGAAGAGATGAGGAGGAATTTTTTTAGCCAGAGGGTGGTGATTCTACAAAAGTTAGTGCCACAGACGGCTTTGGATCCCAAGTCATTGGGCATATTTAAAGATAAGGTTGATAGGTTCTTGAGTATTAAAGGTTAAAGGGGGAGGGCAGGAGAATGGGGTTGAAATAGATAATGTATCAGCCATGATGAAACGGCAAAGCAGACTAATTGTGCTGCTATGTCTTTTGGTCTAATCACAAAGGAAGCACTCCAGCAGTGATATTTCATGAACCCATGAACATTACCTGTATGATGGATGACTAAGAACCTTTCTTTAATGCACATGTACAAGAGGGGTTGAAGGAGGGAATTTTGAAGCTTTGGGTCAAGGCTACAGAAAGAGGTCAGAAGTGGATAATTGCAGAGTCCTCAAGGATTGCAGGTCTCAAGGAGGTCTCAAGCCTACAAAGTACCCAGGACACCTTCAGGAAGCGATGTCTCAGAAAGACAAGAGTTCATTATTAAGGATCTCCTGCACCCGGGGCATGCCCTTTTCTCACTGTTACCATCAGGTAGGAGGTACAGAAGCCTGAAGGAACACACTCTAGCAATTCAGGAACATCTTCCCCTCTGCCATCCAATTCCTAAATGGACATTGAACCCTTGAATGCTACCTCACTTTTTAATATATATTATTTCTGCTTGTTTTTGCACAATTTTTAATCTATTCAATATACATATACTGCAATCTATTTATTTATTTATTTATTTATTTTTCTTATTTATCATGTATTGCATTGAACTGCTGTTGCTAAGTTAACACCAGTGATAATAAAAATTCTGATTCTGAGTCTTAGATTTCTGCAGCACGTGATCAGAGTGAGCAAGTGTAAATGTTTCTGATTGAGGTTATTGTCCACACTGATTGAGATGCGGCTCAGCAAATTACTGTTTAATCATTCTGTAGTGATTTTGTAACTAATCTTATGTTTACATGACATTTCTTTGTGTACAAAATATGTCACCTGTTTTTCAGTTTATGTTGTCTCCACAAGACTACTACCAGCGACTGCTCTTCCACTGTGTCCCATAAACATTGGTTAAGTGATAATCACTGTTCTATTGTATAACACTAAACAAATGTGATTTGTTGGTTCCTGCTGTTATAATACCCATGCATAAATTCAAAAGCATTTATGTATGACCTTTGTCCATAAAGTTTATTACTATCTGTTGTTTTGTGTCCAATTCCTCCAGGCCTAACCATTTAAGTGGAAACTAGGGCGTGAGTTTCTCTGCCAGGTTATTTACTGATTAGAAGACCCACTGGAGCATCAGCAGCTTTGGTATTCATCTCCCCTTCAAGGAAGAACTTGTGTTTATTGAGAGGCTCTTGCAAATTTTGAGTCATTAAAGCGGACTCATTCTTATTGTGTGTGTGGCAGGGCCCCACAAACATCTTTGCTTGTGTGTTGTGTGTGTGTGAGAGAGAGAGAGCGCGCTAAAACATAAATACTCAGCAGATCAGTCTAAACTTTTGGAGAAAGGAGCTCTTAACACTGAGGCCAATGACTTTTCATAAGAGCTAGGAAAAGGAAAATTCCAGTCTGGTTTAATTTGCGGAGAATTGGGAGGGTGAGAGAACGGAATGGGATCAAGACTGTACAGTTGGCTCAAGTGCTGCCATTGCCAAGTAAGAGAGGGTGTAAATGCTTGATACGCAAAGCTGATCTGGGTAGGGGATATAAAGGAAGAAGAATGAAGGCAGTAAAGAGAATATTGGAAATGTGAAATGCAGAACTTTATAATTGCTGGAAATCAGAAAACAATCAAATGATGTGTGGAGGAAAAGTACTCAGTTTATGTTACGTATGTGTGACCTTGCATCAGAACTCGCCAGTTGTGACAGAAACAGGAAAGGCTGGTTATCTGTTATTATTGACTTCAAATATTGAGTCCTAGAGATTGCATCATGTCCAAATAGTTGATTAGCTGCCTTTCCTTGTCCTTTTGTTGGACATCATTGTAACAAATAGATGGTCAAATGCAGAGACACAAGAAACTGTAGATGCTGGAAACTGAAACAACACAAAATATGAAGGAACTCAGGAGGTTAGGCAGGGTCAATGGAGGGAAATGGGCAGTCAATATTTTGGATCAATGAAAGATGGAATACAACAGTAAGCGCCAATAATATTAGAGGATTCCAATAGTTTCTTCAGATACATAAAGTGTAAAAGAGAAACAAGACTGACTTTGGTCTGCTGGCAAATGATGCTGGAGAGGTAGTAATGGGGTCAAGGAAATTGCAGACGAACTGAGTAAGTATTTTGCATCAGTCTTCAATATGAAAGACTAGTAGTACAAAGGAAGTTGCAAGAGGCACAGGGCATGAAGTGTGTAACGTTAACATAACTAGAGGAAAGGTTCTTGGGAAAGGTCTGAAGTTAGACAAGTCACCTTGACCAGATGGCGTACACCCCAGAGTTCTGATAAAGGTGGCTGAAGAGATTGTGGAGGAACTAGTAATGATGTTTCAAGAATCACTAGATTCTCGACAAGGCAACCCAAACAACAGCAAGGGCCAAACTGTCCCGGGCCATCAGAGGGGCAAAGTGAGCAACGCCCAGCAAATCTACAGCCACTTCCAGGACAGCAGCGACACGCTGCTGTGTGGAAGGGCATCCAGGATATCACCAATTACAGGACAACATTACCTGACTGTGTGGGTGACGCCTCCCCCCCAGATGCGCTGAATAACTTCTACGCCCTTTTTGAGGTGGAAAATGACATGGTGGTGAGGAAGTCCACCCCTCCTACAAATGACCAGGTGCTGTGTCTCATCATGGCCAATATGAGAAGAATCCTGTGCAGGGTCAACCCACAGAAGGCTGCTGGACCAGACAACATCCCTGGTAGAGTGCTCAGAGGATGTGCAGACCAGCTAGCAGATGTTCTCACTGACATCTTCAACATCTCCCTGAACAACGTCACCGTTCCAACGTGCTTCAAGGCCGCCACCATCGTCCACGTGCCGAAGAAGTCTTCAGTGTCCTGCCTAAATGACTCACATCCATCATCATGAAGTGTTTCGAGAGGCTCATCATGAGGCATATCAAGACCATGCTGCCCCCCTCACTGGACCCCCTGCAGTTTGCGTACCGTCCCAACCGCTCAACAGACGACGCCATTGCCACCACCCTCCACCTGGCCCTAACCCACCTGGACAAAAAAGACACGTACATTAGAATGCTGTTCATAGACTTCAGTTCAGCATTCAACACAATCATCCCTCAGAAACTGATTGGAAAGCTGAGCCTACTGCCCCTGAACACCTCACTCAGCAACTAGATCCTAGACTTCCTGACTGGGAGACCTCAGTCAGTCCAGATTGGGAGCAGCATCTCCAACACCATCACACTGAGCACAGGGGCCCCCTAGGGCTGTATGCTCAGTCCACTGCTGTTCACTCTGCTGACCCATGATTGTGCTGCAACACACAGCTCAAACCACATCATCAAGTTCGCCAATGACACAACCATGGTGGGTCTCATCAGCAAGAGTGACGAGTCAGCTTACAGAGAGGAAGTGCAGCGGCTAACGGACTGGTGCAGAGCCAACAACCTGTCTCTGAAAGTGAACAAAACAAAAGAGATGGTTGTCGACTTCAGGACGGCACGGAGCAACCACACCCCGCTGAACATCGATGGCCCCTCGGTAGAGATCGTTAAGAGCACCAAATTTCTTGGTGTTTACCTGGCGGAGAATCTCACCTGGTCGCTTAACGCCAGCTCCATAGCAAAGAAAGCCCAGCAGTGTCTCTACTTTCTGCGAAGGCTGAAGGAAGTCCATCTCCCACCCCCCCCCCCCCCCCCATCCTCATCACATTCTACAGGGGTTGTATTGAGAGTATCCTGAGCTGCTGCATCACTGTCTGGTTCAGAAATTGCACTATCTCGGATCGCAAGACCCTGCAGTGGATAGTGAGGTCAGCTGAGAAGATCATCAGGGTCTCTATTCCCACCATCACAGACATTTACACTACACGCTGCATCCGCAAAGCAAACAGCGTTATGAAAGACCCCATGCACCCCTCATACAAACTCTTCTCCCTCCTGCTGTCTGGGAAAAGGCACCAAAGTATTCGGGCTCTCACGACCAGATTATGTAACAGTTTCTTCCCCCAAGCTATCAAACTCCTCAATACCCAGAGCCTGGACTGACACCTTACAGCCCTATTGTCTTGTTTATTATTTATTGTAATGTCTGCACTGTTTTGTGCACTTTATGCAGTCCAGTGTAGGTCTGTAGTCTAGTGTAGTTTTTTTCTGTGTTGTTTTTTTATGTAGTTCAGTCTAGTTTTTGTACTGTCTCATGTAACACCATGGTCCTGAAAAAACATTGTCTTATTTTTACTATGCACTGTACCAGTGCATATGGTTATGGTCAAAATGACAATAAAGGTGACTTGACTTGGAATGGTTCTGGAAGAGTGGAAAATTGCAGATGTCACTCCACTCTTCAAGAAGGGAGAGGGGCAGAAGAAAGGAAACTAGTTAGTCTGACCTCAGTGGTTAGGAAGATTTTGGAGTCGATTATTAAGACGAGGTTCTGGGGTACCTGGAAACACATGCTAAAATAGGCTGTAGTCAGCATGGTTTCCTCAAGGGGAAACCTTGCCTGACTAATCTGTTGAAATTCTTTGAAGAATAACAAGCAGGATCGAGAAAGGAGAATCAGTTGATGTTCTGTACTTGGATTTTCAGAAGGCTTTTGACAAGGTGTCAGACATAAGGCTGCTTACCAAGCTACGAACCCATGGATTCGTAGGAAAGATTCTAGCATGGATAAAGCATTGGCTGATTGGCAGGAGCCAAAGAGTGGGAATAAAGGAGCCTTTTCTGATTGGCTGCTGGTGACTAGTGGTGTCTACAAGGGTTTGTGTCAGGACCGATTCTTTTTAATGTTCTTTAATGTCAGTGATTTGCATGATGGAATTGATTGCTTTGTTGCAAAGTTTGTGGATGATATGAAGAAAGGTGGAAGGGCAGGTAATCTTGAAGTAGGAGAGGCTACAGATTAGGAGAATGGGCAAAGAAATGCCAGATGGAAAAAGTGTAGGGATGTGTACAGTCATGCACTTCGGCAGAAGAAATGAAATGGAGAGAAAATACAAAAATCTGAGGCGCAAAGGGACTTGGGAGTCCTTGTGCAGGATTCCCTAAAGGTTAATTTGCAGGATGAGTCTGTGGTGAGCAAGGCAAATGAGATGTTAGCATTTGTTTCGAGAGGACTAGAATATAAAAGCAAGGATGTAGTGTTGAAACTTTATAAAACAATGGTGAGGCCTCACTTGGAGTATTGTGAGCAGGTTTGGGCCCCTTAAAAAGGATGTGCTGAAACTGGAGAGGGTTCAATGGAGGTTCACAAAAATTATTCCAGGATTATCATATGAAAAGTAAACCCAGCAATTATAGGCCTGTCAGTTTAACGTCAGTGGTGGGTAAATTAATGGAAAGTATTCTGAGAGATGGTATATATAATTATCTGGATAGACACGGTCTGATTAGGAACAGTCAACATGGATTTGTGCGTGGAAGGTCACGTTTGACAAATCTTATTGAATTTTTTGAAGAGGTTACAAGGAAAGTTGACGAGGTTAAAGCAGTGGATGTTTTCTGTATGGACTTCAGTAAGGCCTTTGACAAGGTTCCACACAGAAGGTTAGTTAGGAAGGTTCAGTCGTTAGTTATTAATATTGAAGTAGTAAAATGGATTCAACAGTGGCTGGATGGGAGATGCCAAAGAGTAGTGGCGGATAACTGTTTGTCAGGTTGGAGGCCGGTGACTAGTGGTGTGCCTCAGGGATCTGTACTGGGTCCAATGTTGTTTGTCATATACATTAATGATCTGGATGATGGGGTGGTAAATTGGATTAGTAAGTATGCAGATGATAGTGAGGTAGGTGGCATTGTGGATAATGAAGTAGGTTTTCAAAGTTTGCAGAGCGATTTAGGCCAGTTAGAAGAGTGGGCTGAACGATGACAGATGTAGTTTAATGCTGATAAATATGAGGTGCTACATTTTCAATAGACAATAGACAATAGGTGCAGAAGTAGACCATTCGGCCCCTCAAGTCTGCACTGCCATTCTGAGATCATGGCTGACCATTCACTATCAATACCCAGTCCCTGCCTTGTCCCCATATCCCTTGATTCCCCTATCCATCAAATATCTATCTAGCTCCTTCTTGAAAACATCCAGAGAATTGGCCTCCACCGTCTTCCGAGGCAGTGCATTCCACACCTCCACAACTCTCTGGGAGAAGAAGTTCTTCCTCAAATCTGTTTTAAATAACTGACCTCTTATTTTCAATCCATGCCCTCTGGTACTGGACTCTCCCAACATCTGGAACATATTTCCTGCCTCAATCCTATCAAATCCTTTAATTATCTTAAACGTTTCAATCAGATCCCCTCTCAATCTCCTCAATTCCAGTGTGTACAAGCCCAATCTCTCCAATCTCTCTGCGTAAGACAGCCCTGTAAGAATAATCCAAATAGGACATACATGGTAAATGGTAGGGCATTGAAGAATGGAGTAGAACAGAGTGATCTAGGAATAATGGTGCATAGTTCCCTGAAGGTGGAATCTCATGTGGATAGGGTGGTGAAGAAAGCTTTTGGTATGTTGGCCTTTATAAATCAGAACATTGAGTATAGGAGTTGGGATGCAATGTTAGAATTGTACAAGGCATTGGTAAGGCCGAATTTGGAGTATTGTGTACAGCTCTGGTCACTGAATTATAGGAAAGATGTCAACAAAATAGAGAGAATACAGCGAAGATTTACTAGAATGTTACCTGGGTTTCAGCACCTAAGTTTCAGGGAAAGATTGAACAAGTTAGGTCTTTATTCTTTGGAGCGTAGAAGATTGAGGGGGGACTTGATAGAGGTATTTAAAATTATGAGGGGGATAGATAGAGTTGACGTGGATAGGCTTTTTCCATTGAGAGTAGGGGAGATTCAAACAAGAGGACATGAGTTGAGAGAGGGCAAAATTTAAGGGTAACACGAAGGGGAATTTCTTTACTCAGAGAGTGGTAACTGTATGGAACGAGCTTCCAGTAGAAGTGGTAGAGGCAGGTTCGGTATTGTCATTTAAAGTAAAATTGGATAGGTATATAGACAGAAAAGGAATGGAGGGTTATGGCTGAGTGCGGGTCAGTGGGACTAAGTGAGAGTAAGCATTCGGCACGGAATAGAAGGGCCCAGATGGCTTGTTTCCGTGCTGTAATGGTTATATGATTATATGGTTAAGTGCCTGATGGCTCTGGGCCTGTATTGACTAGAATTCAGAAGAATGATGGGTGACCTTATTGAAACTTACAAAATGGTGAAAGTAATGTTTACTTACTTTTAGAAATTACCAAGGGTCTATTACCATAACGGTCTATTTTTCTAAGCTCCATGTACCTATCCAAGAGACCCAAAAAGACCCTATTGTATCCGCCTTCACCACCGTTGCTGGCAGCTCATTCCACGCACTCACCACTCTCTGTGTAAAAAAAACTTACCCCTGACATCTCCTCTGTACCTACTTCCAAGCACTTTGAAACTGTGCTCTTTTGCATTAGCCATTTCAGCCCTGGGAAAAAGCCTCTGCTTCTCCACACAACCAATGCCTCTCATCATCTTATACACTTCTATCAGGTTACCTCTCATCCTCCGTCCCTCCAAGGAGAAAAGGCCAAGTTCACTCAACCTAATCTCATAAGGCATGATCGCCAATCCAGGCAACATCTTTGTAAATCTCCTCTGCACCCTTTCTATAGTTTCCACACCTTTCCTGTATTGAGGTGACCAGAACTGAGCACAGTACTCCAGGGTCCTATATAGCTGCAACATTACCTCTCAGCTCTTGAACTCAATCTCACAGTTGATTAAAGCCAATACAGTATGCCTTCTTAATCACAGAGTCAACCTGCGCAGCAGCTTTGAGTATCCTATGGACTTGGACCTCAAGATCCCTTTGATCCTCCACACTGCCAAGAGTCTTACCGTTAATACTATATTCTGCCATCATATTTGATATACCAAAATGAACCACCTACACTTACTCCATCTGCCACTTCTCAGCCAGAGTTTTGCATCCTATCAATGTCCCACTGTAACCCCTGACAGCCCTCCATACTATCCACAATACCCCCAAACTTTGTGTCATCAGCAAATTTACTAACCCGTCCCTCCACTTCCTCATCCAGGTCATTTATAAAAATCACGAAAGGTAGGGGTCTCAGAACAGATCCCTGAGGCACAATAAGAATATGATCCATCTACAACCACTCTTTGCCTTCTGTGGTCAAGCCAGTTCTGCATCCACAAAGCAATCTCCCCTTGGATCCCATGCCTCCTTACTTTCTCAATAAGCCTTGCATGTAGTATCTTATCAAATGCTTTGCTGAAATCCATTTACAATATATCTGTTGTTGTTCGTCCTTCGGAGTCGAAAATGACCACGACTTCAGTCAGGTGGAGGGTTTGTGACTGTGGGTCTGGAGGTGACTGGTGAGGCCAATCCAGGTCCTAAAAGCTCGCCCACATGTGGGACACATGGGGGTAGGTGCTGCAGTGGAAGTGGAGGTAGCTCGAGCCTTGCGCATGGCGCGTTTCCTCTGAGCCTCTGTGGTGCGTCTGATTTCTGCTGCATACGCTCCTTTAGTGGTCCTGCTCCACCAGGTTGGGCGGTCCAGAGCAAGCGATTCCCAGCTACTGGGATTGATGTTGAGGTCTTTGAGGCAGTCTTTGAAACGTTTCTTCTGCCCTCCATCTGAGCGCTTGCCCTCCATCTGAGCGCTTGCCCTGGCTCAGCTCTCCATACAGCAGCTGTTTTGGTAGTCGACTGTCAGACATCCTGACGACATGACCAGCCCATCTGGCTTGGGCTTTCTGTAGGAGTGCTAGCCCGCTCCAGGACCTCTGTGTCTGGGACTTTGTCCTGCCATCGTACGTGGAGAAGTCTGCAGAGGCAGCTCAAGTGGAAGTGGTTGAGCTGTTTAGCATGTCTGCTGTAGACAGTCCAGGTCTCACTGGCATAGAGGAAGGTGGTGAGAACCACTGCTCGGTAGACCTTCAGCTTGGTGGTAAGGCTGAGTCCTCTCCGCTCCCATACATTCTCACGGAGTCTCCCAAAGGCGGCACTGGCTTTGGCAATTCTGTTGCTGATCTCTGCATCTATGTTCACCGCTCGGGATAGAGTACTGCCCAGATAAGTAAAGCTGTTGACTGCCAGTAGTTTCTGCCCTTTTACTGTGATGTGTGGTTCCTGGTAGGGCTTTCTGGGTGCGGGCTGGTACATAACTTCGGTCTTTTTGGTGCTGATTGTAAGTCCAAAGTTGTCACAGGCTCGTGAGAAGCAGTCCATTTCTCGCTACATCTTCTGCTGTGTGCTGGCATTGAGGGTGCAATCATCGACAAATAAGAGGTCTCTGACGACAGTCTCCTTTACCTTTGTAACAGCCTGTAGATGCCAGAGGTTGAATAGCCCACCACCAGTTCTGTATCTGACATGTATACCATCCTGACAATCGCAGAAGGCATCATTCAGCATAGCAGAGAAGACCATACTAAAGAGTGTAGGGGCGAGAACGCATCTTTGCTTCACACCGCTTGTCACTGGGAAGGCTTCTGACTCGTCACCATCATCTAAAACTTTCAGTGTGGAACTGTCGACATGATATTTGCTGCACGCCAACTCTAGGAAATCTCAAGAATACATCTACTGCTCTACCTTCAGCAATGTATTTAGTCACATCCTCAAAAAATTCAGTCAGGCATGTAAGGCATGGCCTGCCTTTGACAAAGCCACGCTGACAATTCCTAATCATATTATGCCTCTCCAAATGTTCATAAATCCTACCTCTTAGGATGCTCTCCATCAACTTACCAACCACCAAAGTAAGACTCACTAGTCTATAATTTCCTGGGCTATCACTACACCCTTTCTTTAATAAGGAATCAACATCTGCAACCCTCCAATCCTCCTGATCTTCTCCCATCCCCATTGATGATGCAAAAATCAATGACAGAGGCTTAGCAATCTCCTCCCTCAACTCCCACAGTAGCCTGGGGTATATCTTACCCGGTCCCGGTGACTTATCCAACTTAATGCTTTCTAAAAGCTCCAGCATATACTCTTCCTTAATATCTACATGCTCGAGCTTTTCAGTCTGCTATCAGTGATCCCTACAATCACCAAGGTTGTTTTCCGTAGTGAATACTGAAGTAAAGTATTCATTAAGTACCTCTGCTACCTGCTCAGGTTCCATACACACTTTTCCACTGTCACACTTAATTGGTCTTATTCTCTCATGTCTTATCCTCTTGCTCTTCACATACTTATAGAATGCCTTGGGGTTTTCCTTAACCCTGCTCACCAAGGCCTTCTAGTTTTGTTCTTAAGTTCCTTCCTGCTAGCCTTATTATTTTCTAGATCTCTATTATTGCCTGTTTTTTTGAATCATTCTTAAGCTTTTCTTTTCTTCTTGACTTGATTTTCAACAGCCTTTGTATACCATGGTTCCTGTACCCAACCATGTCTCCTGTCTCATTGGAATGTACCTATGCAAAACACCACACAAATATCTCCTGAACATTTGCCACATTTCTGCCATATATCTCCCCGAGAACATCTGTTCCCAGTTTATACTTCCAATTTCCTGCCTGATAGCTTCATATTTCCCCTTACTTCAATTAAATGTTTCCCTAACTTTTCTGTTCTTATGTTCTCCAATGCTATGGTAAAGGAGATCAAATTGTGATCACTATCTCCAAAATGCTGTCCCACTGAGACATCTGACACCTGACCAGGTTCATTTCCCAATGCCAAATTTAGTACAGCCTCTCCTCTTGTAGGCTTATCTACATATTGTGTCAGAAAACCTTCCTGACACACTTAACAAACTCCACCCCATCTAAACCCTTTGTTCTAGGGAGATGCCAATCAATATTGGAGAAATTAAAATCTCCCATAACGACAACCCTGTTATTATTGCACCATTTCAGAATCTGTCTCCCTATCTGCTCCTTGAAGTTCCTGTTACTATTGGGTAGTCTATAAAAAACACCCAGTGAAGTTATTGACCCCTTCCTGTTTCTAACTTCTGCCCACAGAGACTCAGTAGACAATCCCTCCATGGCTGCCTCCTTATCTGCAGCCATGACACTACCTCTGATCAGCAGTGCCATATGCCGACTTCTCCCGCTCCCCCATCCTAAAGCCTGGCACTCTAAGTAGCCATTCCTGCCCCTGAGCCATCCAAGTCTCTGTAATGGCCACAATGTCATAGCTCCAAGTACTGATCCATGCTCTAAGGTCATCTGCTTTGTTCATGATACTCCTTGCATTAAGATAGACACATCTCAAACCATCAGTCAGAGCACATCCCTTCTCTACCACTGGCCTATCCTCCCTCTTACACTGCCTACAAGCTTTCCCTATTCGTAAGCCAACTGCCCCCTCCTCTGTATCTTCAGTTTGATTTCCACCCCACAGCAATTCTAGTTTAAACTCTCCCCAATAGCCTTAGCAAACCTCCATTCCAGGATATCGGTCCCTCTCGGATTCACGTGCAACCCATCCCTATTGTACAGGTCATGCCTGCCCCAAAAGAGGTCCCAAAGATCCAGAAATCTGAATCCTTGCCCCCTACTTCAATCCCTCAGCCATGCATTTATCCTCCACCTCACTCTAATCCTATACTCACTATCACGTGGCACAGGCAGTAATCCCGAGATTACTACTCTTGTGGTCCTGCTTCTCAGCTTCTTTCCTAGCTTCCTGTAGACTGTTTTCAGGACCTCCTCCCTTTTCCTACCTATGTCATTGGTACCAATATGTACCATGACCTCTGGCTGTTCTCCTTCCCACTTCAGAATATCATGGACGTGATAAAAAACATACTGGACCCTGGCACCTGGGAGGCAAATTACCTTCCGACTTTCTTCCCTGCGTCCACAGAGTCACCTGTCTGACCCCCTAACTATAGAGTCCCCTATCACTGCTGCCATCCTCTTCCTTTCCCTACCCTTCTGAGTCACAGGGCCAAGCTCTGTGTCAGAGGTGCAGCCACGTTGTTTCCTCCCCAGTAGGTCATTCCCCCCCCCCAACAGTACTCAAACTGGAGTACTTATTGTTAAGGGGCCAGCCACAGGTACTCTGTAATATCTGACTCTTACCCTTCCCACTCCTGACTGTTACCCACTTACCTGCCTCCCAAGGCCCCAGTGTGACTACTTGCCCATAGCTATCTATCACCTCCTCACTTTCCCTGACCAGACGAAGGTCATCGAGCTGTATCTCCAGTTCCCTAAGGAGCTACAGTTCAACACACCTGGCGCAGATGTGGCCATCTGGGAGACTGAGTGTCTCCCAGACTTCCCACATCCGACACCCATTCAGAACATCAGGTTCACAGACAGACTTCCTATTCCTATTCTTCACAAATTACTTACCTCGCCTCAACCCATTATTACTGAAGCCCCATTGAGCCAAAGCCCTCCTACTCTGACTCCCTGTACTAAACTGTATGCTCTATAAAGCTGTCTCCTTTTCAAATTCTTCCCACCGATCTAACTTGCTGACATTCATGTGTCTGCTCAGTCATGCCTCAATCAAACAGCTGAAGAGAAAATGCACTCCTTTTAAATTCTTCCCACCAGTTCAATATGCAGGTAGATTGGGAAATTCAGGTTGGAGCTGGATCCCAAGAGAAGGAACGTGTAGAATGCCGACAAGATGAGGCAGCCATGCCCCATCCTTTTTATAGCATATTTCTTCATCTTTTGGATGTATCTATCCTGCACCTTCCAAATTGCAGCCATTCCTGTTCTGCCATCATACCTGCTAATCTCCCCTTCCAATCAACTTCTCTCATGCCTCTGCAATTCCCTTTACTCCACTCTAATACTGATACATCTGACTTTAACTTCTCCCTGAAACTGCAGGCTGAATTCTACCATATGATGATCACTGCCTGGTTCATTACACAACACCCAACCTGTAGTGGTGTGCTACATGCAGCGCTAAAATTACGACACTGAGTCGGTAACTGCAGTCGAAGGAAAACTTTATTCGAAATCCTCAGCCTCACTTTTAAGCCTCCCTCAACCTGCCCCCCCCCCCCGTGGCGCAGAGGCTCCAAAGCTCTGTGCTCGCAAACCCCCGTAGGCTATCTCCCTTAGCCGGAAAGCTGGCTAATTGTGAGCTGGTTCGGATGTGCCAGGAAATGGGTCACCACAAACCCACTATTTCCTTTCCCCTCATAGGCTCAACCATAAGCTGCTCTAAAAAGTTATCTGATAGGCATTCTACAAATTCCTTCTCTTGTGATCCAACACCAACCAGTTTTTCCCCTGTTACGTACCCCGTAACTGGGTCACTTACCAGCAAAGACAGAGAGGTCCGTTGAAGTCTGATGGTACTATTTTTAACAGTATTTATTGATAAAGGGGCACAAAAATAAGATCAATGCAAACATACAGATAATATACGTCATCAATACTAAATCTAAAAGCGCGGGTATAATAATAATCAATAAGAAATAGCTCTATCGTTGTCTAGGGGATAATGTATTGTCCGATGGAAATATAGAAGTCACTGTTAGTTCGTTCAAGCTGCAGCATTCTGGTTTGAGAGAGAGTGATGGGTTAAACTTGCCCAGTTCTTTTATGATCCCAATCCTTCGAGTCGTGGGGAGTTGGTTTCCCCGTTGTTAGCTAAAAGCCGTTTTTCAGTTGTACGAGCCACCGGTTCTGGGCAAAGGGAACTGAACGCACATGGTCTCCTCCCACTGGCTTCCACTATTACGGGATCACTAGTGTTTCTTCTGGTGCGTCTGAGGGGCTGTTCCCACAGACCTTCTTTTATCCTGACTCACAGGGTCTCAGATGTCAATCAGGTTGGGGGTGATGCAATCCCTCTCTCAACCAGCCCACTTTGCCTGAGGGCTTCCACGTAGCACAGTTTTGCAATCCACAAGTTCGTCTTCAAGAGACAATGGCCGTGTCCCGTAGCTTTATATCGCCAGGGAACGAGACATTCCACACGTCTCTCTCATTTCCTGGGTCTCCTGACCCAAATCAACAGTGAACTTGCGATTCTCACAAAGGAGGGGGCTGCAGGCATAACACCCCCTTTCTTCAACGCGTTTTCACCAGCGGTTCAAACGAAGTAGTACAGAGTCTTACAGGATTGTAGAACCTAACACAATACAAAAGCTTTTCCTTTTCACTACAGAGTAACACAGTTATACATTCAATTCAGCATCTAAACAGTTAACGATTACAGTGTCACTTCCTTTAATATCTTAACATCTTGTACCTTACTAAAGTCTGGTAGCATCAGACTTCAATTTAATAACCGCCTATTTTTATTTCTTTCCTTCAGTAAACAAAAACTAAGGAGTTGTGATCTTAGCTTACGTGTATCTACAAAAGTTCATGCAAATACTAATCTTTCTGTTGCTTTCAAACTGACCAGGCAGGCTTCCATGGGGTTGTCTTTATTATTCACATGCTTTGTCGAAATCCCGTAAAACCGGCTTTTGCTATTTAAAAATGGCGTCCCCATTATCCGTCACCTCTTTTCCGGTTAGTTCCCATGAGGGAAGCTTGGGTACCCTGGCGAAATAAGCTCTCGCCCGCTTCTTTCATAGGAGTTATTTTATCAACACCATGTCCCAAACTTAGACCTTCTTCTGAATTTCCACCCAATTCTTTAATTTTACACAGGTTGCTAGTCCTCTCTTCAGGACCCTTCAGGCTAGTAGCTTTCAGTTTGAACTCTTTGTTCAAGCAGCATTTCGTTCTGCCTTTTCACACCACACTCTGGAATAACAATAGCATGCACCCCCCCCGTCATCTTCCAATTTAATCTGTAAGCGATCTGCAGGTTTAAAATTTTCTTCATTCGATTTGGGAACTACATATTTCCCGTTTCCTTCAATAATAATATTTATCTCCCCACTTTTGATTTCCGCATTAACTTTTAACACACCGTCGAGCACAAACACCTGGGAACTCTCACTTCCCACTATTACCAAGGTTAACCCTTTCTTCACTGAACCGTCTATCTGACCCACAAGGATGGCCATCCCTTTCAACTGAATCAAATACCTCAGACTTTTTCTGAGCTCCGTTACTAGGTTCGGTACCACGTGCATCCCCATCTTGGACACACTTAAACGGGACATTGGCTTCTTTCAAGCTTTCAATACCTGTACCCGGTCCAAATTCTAAATTCCCCTGATTCTCCCAGCTACTCTCTGGGCAACTCCCTTCTGGAGTAAACTCAACCCCGTGGGCTGAAACAACCTCATCTGCCAACCCAGCAGACTTCTTCAAGGTAATGGCACCCTTTTCATCTAGGACTGCCTTCATTTCATTATCGGGAACACCTCTAGCATTTTTAACTTCTTCAAACAGTTCTGCCAAACCAGACAGATCATCCATGTCCAACCCTGGACCTTTTAACAGCTCTAGCTGTTTCTCATCTTTATCTTCCGCCTCTAAAACTTTTCTCCTCACTAAGGGCAGGTCTACCTCCTCTCCCTTACCCTCTTTCACTTTACTACTCTTCATTTTACCACCCTCTGAACCCTCATGGTACAGGGTCGTTAAAAACATCTCGGCAAAATCGGAACTGGCCGGATTTAAACTGCTCCCTTTCTCAGCTGCCTCTCTCGACATGCTGCGAGTGACCGCGCATGCGGGATAGATCCTGGAATCTAGGGGTGGGGCCACAACACTCACCGGTCGGCTGGTCATCGTCATTGCTGCCCAAACCTTACCACCTGCTAAATCGTTACCGAGAAGGACGTCCGCGTCAGTTCTCGGGAATTCTGATCGCACCCCTATTTCAACTGATCCAGATACCAGCTCACAATCCATAATGACCTTATGTAAGGGCACCATTTCCATCCCTCTACTTATTCCTTTCACAGCTACCATTCTCGTCTTGCGACCAAACTCTAGTACCTTACTGCTGATCAATGATAGTTCAGCCCCCGTGTCTCTCCAGATCTGTACTGGAACTGGTGTGTCTCCCTCCCTCACAGACATGGTTCCGTTTGACAGACAAGTCTCAGACCCTTCTCGTACTCTGTCTACCCAGGGCTCTCTTGTCGATTTACTGATTACCACGGCACATCCGATAGGGACTGCTGCTTTCCCTTTTCCTGTCTCTTTCCTCGGAGCAAAGCACCTAGATGCAATATGCCCCCCTTTCCACAATTAAAACAGGTCAAGCCTGGAAATCTCTGGCCGTCTGGCCTTTCCCCCTCAACCTTACCACTAGCTCCCGGCGGGACCTCTGCCTCAGCCGGCGGACTTTCTCGATCGTTCCCACGGTCTCTCTGGGAACTTTTATTCGAGGAAAACTTTGTCTTGTGGGTTAGGGCATATTCATCTGCGAACCTAGCAAATTCTGAGATGGACTTATTCGGCTTCTCATTCAAATACATCCGGATATCCTCCAAAACACAACCTTTAAATTCCTCAATCAGAATTAACTCCCTGAGACACCAGTAATCCTCCCCCACTATCTCTGCTGTACACCAACGGTCCAAGAACACACCCTTCTCATAGGCAAACTCGGTATACATCTGATTCCACCCTTTCTTTAAAGTTCTGAACTTTTGTCTGTACACTTCCGGTACTAGCTCATAACTCCGGAGAATGGCCGCCTTCACATTGTCATAACTCTCCTCCTCTTCCTCCTCCATGGCCAACGTCGTATATGCCCGCTGTGCCTTCCCTTTTAACACACTTTGTAACAGCGCCACCCACTGATCTCTGGGCCACTTCTGATTCACTGCCACCTTTTCAAAAAGCAAGAAATAACTATCAACATCCGTCTCCTCAAACGGGGGTACTAACCTCAACTCTCGACTAACGTTGAACCACTCCTCTCGGTCTGACCCCTGAACTCGTGGCCCTTGCCGTAACTTCTCCATCTCCAAGTCATGTTTCCTCTGTTTCTCTGCCTCCCTCTCCTTCTCAGCTCCTTCTTTCTCTTTCTCAGCTGCTTCCAGCTGTTTTAACCGAATTTCATGCTCTCTTTGTTTCTCAGCTCTTTCCTGCTCCCGTTTCACCTCTAACTCCTTTAGCTGGAGCGCCTGCTCCCTCTCTCTCTCGGCCCTTTCCCTCTCTTGCTCTCTCTCTGCCCTTTCCCTCTCTTTCTCTCTCTCGGCTCTTTCATTCTCCTTCTCAGCTGCCTCCAGCTGCTTTAACTTAATTGCATGTTCCAAAGTTAATTTCTCCAACTCTAACTGAGCCGTCCCACTAGCTGGTGCCTTTTTAGGGATATTTTCCAATACCTCAGCTGCAAACACATTCTTCCCAATATAATACTGAGTTATTGCCCTTCGCACCTCCCACTTTTTCATGGACAACCTCACCTCTGCGAGGTTTAACCCCTTCACCAAATTTATCAAGTCTGATTTGGTGGACGCCTCTAGCACCTCCAGAGTTGGGTTTTCTATAAATTCAACCACGTCCATCTTTGCTGGTTTCCCGTCTGGCTACCTGCGTAACCAGATCCAAGTTTTGGACTTACTAGCCCAACTCACTGGCCTCCCAATTTAGTGTCAAATCCCAAGACGAGAACTCCAATTGTTACGAACCCCGTAACTGGGTCACTTACCAGCAAAGATAGAGAGGTCCGTTGAAGTCTGATGGTACTATTTTTAACAGTATTTATTGATAAAGGGGCACAAAAATAAGATCAATGCAAACATACAGATAATATACGTCGTCAATACTAAATCTAAAAGCGCGGGTATAATAATAATCAATAGGAAATAGCTCTATCGTTGTCTAGGGGATAATGTATTGTCTGATGGAAAGATAAAAGTCACTGTTAGTTTGTTCAAGCTGCAGCCTTCTGGTTTGAGAGAGAGTGATGGGTTAAACTTGCCCAGTTCTTTTATGATCCCAATCCTTCGAGTCATGGGGAGTTGGTTTCCCCGTTGTTAGCTAAAAGCCATTTTTCAGTGGTACGAGCCACCGGTTCTGGGCAAAGGGAACCGAACGCACGTGGTCTCCTCCCACTGGCTTCTGCTATTACGGGATCGCTAGCATTTCTTCTGGTGCATCTGAGGGGCTGTTCCCACAGACCCTCTTTTATCCTGACTCACAGGGTCTCAGATGTCAATCAGGTTGGGGGTGATGCAATCCCTCCCTCAACCAGCCCACTTTGCCTGAGGGCTTTGCCACGTAGCACAGTATTGCAATCCACAAGTTCGTCTTCAAGAGACAATGGCCGTGTCCCGTAGCTTTATATCACCAGGGAACGAGACATTCCGCACGTCTCACTCTCATTTCCTGGGTCTCCTGACCCAAATCAATAGTGAACTTGCGATTCTCACAAAGGAGGGGGCTGCAGGCGTAACACCCCAATCTACCTGCATATTGAAATCCTCCATTATCATAACATTGCCCTTTCTACGTCGCCTTTCAATCTCCCATTGAATGTTGTATTCCACATTATGGCTACTGTTTGGTGACCTGTGTATAATACACATCAATATCTTTGTGCCCTGTAGTTTCTTAAGATGTAGAACCACAGGGTTCTACATCTTCCTATCATATGTCCCTTCTTTCTAAGGATTTGATTTTTTTTACACCAACAGAGCCATCCCACCCCTCTGCTTCCCTCTATGTTCTTTTGATACAATGTGTATTGTTGCGTACCTGTGGGTGTCTTGTACCTGTCACGTGACTAATGATGTGATTGAAGTTAGCTGGACATGAGGTAATGGTCTTGTGATGGGGGAGTGATGTCATTTTCCCACCAGTGAGAGGTCATGCGATAGTTTTTTCAACCGGGTATAAAAGGAGAACTCTGAATTTGCTACTGACTCCACGCTGCTGCATATTCCAATGTTATGACACAGTTTCATTAAAGAATGGAGTTTTTTTCAAAAATGGATCCCGGAAAATTTGGAAATGGAAGAGGGAACCCAGTTGATTGAAATCGAAAGGGTCCACAGAGCTTTAAGACCAAAACCTCAACCTGATAAAAACCCATAACCAATCTTGATAAAATGTTTAAGATATCAAGATAAAGAAAAGATCTTGAAGGCGGCTGCCCAACGTGCCAGAAAGAGAAACGGGCCATTGATAATAGAAGGGAAAGCAGTTATTTTCTATCCTGATATAAGTTATGACCTTTTGAAGAGAAAGAAGGAATTTAACCCAGCGAAAAAAGTTTTTTGGGAAAAGGGTTATAAATTTAAATTGCGCCACCCGGCAACACTGATAATTTTTTTGGATGACGGAAAAAGAAGATTTTTTACTGATCATCGGGATGCAGAGGAGTTTGTACAAGAACTCCCAAATATTCACTAGACACAGTAAAGACTTAAAAGTGAAACAGATTAAAGATGAAGATGGGGACACTGAAGTGAGTTGATGGACATTGAGGACAGAAGAATATTTAAATATACTTTTAATTATATGATACAGGGGGAGAAAGGTAAAAATTTGAGAAATATTAATCGAGAGTAGTGTTACTATTTTTTCTTCTCTTATATATACTTTTTTCATGTTACGGGGGAGCTGGGGGAACTTCGGATCGATTGCTATGGGATTCACGTGTGTAATCATGGCGTTTGCCATGACCCGCATAATGGAGGGGGGTAATGTTGTGTTTTTTTTCATTCACAACATTAGTAGGGTTTTTTTTGTTTTTTTTCTTTATTATCTATTTTTCTTTTATTTTTCTTTCTTTGCCTGGATGATCGGAGGGGAGACACATAGCAACATGGAGAATTTTTAAATAGTTCCCCAAGATACTATGAGAGTTGAAATATTATATATTATTATAGACAGGAGTAACCCCATTAAAAATAATGACTAATTTACTGAATTTTAAAAGTTTATTGTTAATGGGCTTAATGGACCGGTGAAAAGAAAAATAATTTTAACATACATTAAGAAAATGAAAATAGATATAGCTTTTATACAAGAAACACGTTTAACAGAGATAGAACATCAGAAATTAAAGAGAGATTGGGTCGGAAATGTTATAGCAGCTTCATTTAATTCAAAAGCGAGGGGAGTTGCAATTTTGATCAACAAAACTTTACCAATTAAAATACAAAATGTATTAATTGATTCTGCAGGGAGATATGTAATTGTACATTGTCAAATCTTTTCAGAACTATGGACTCTTATGAATATTTATGCACCAAATGAAAATGATGTAAAATTTATACCAGAGGCTTTTTTGAATTTGGCTGATGCACACGATAAAATATTAATAGGTGGAGACTTTAACTTTTGTCTAGACCCAGTTTTAGATAGGTCAACAAAGGTTGTTACAAAACCAAAAGTAGCAAAATTAACGTTATCATTGATGAAAGATTTAAATTTGATTGATATATGGAGAAGAATTAACCCAAGAGAAAGAGATTATTCATTTTATTCAAATAGACATAAAACTTATTCAAGGATAGATTTTTTCCTACTATCGGCGAATATTCAAGACAGAGTGAAAAATATGGAATATAAAGCAAGAATATTGTCAGATCATTCCCCTTCGATAATGATAATGATGAATAAGGAGGAATTGATTTACAGATGGAGATTTAATTCAATATTATTAAAACGTCAAGATTTTTGTGATTTTATGAAAAAAACAGATTCAGTTTTTTTAGATACAAACTCACATTCAGTTGATGATAAATTTATATTATGGGAAGCAATGAAGGCATATTTGAGAGGCCAGATAATGTTATACTTCTAAAATTAAGAAGGAATATATGGTAGAAATAGATCAATTGGAAAAAGAGATTAGAAAATTAGAAAAAGAATCTCAAAGATATATGACAGAAGAAAAACAAAGACAATTTGTTAATAAGAAGCTACAATATAATACACTTCAGATATACCGAACAGAAAAAGCAATTATGAGAACTGAACAGAGATATTATGAACTAGGTGAAAAATCCCACAAGAATTCTTGCTTGGCAGTTAAAAACAGACCAGGCTTCCAAAACGATAAATGCAATTAGAACAAGTGTAAATAAGATTACTTATAAACCTTTAGAAATCAATAAAACTTCAAAAAAATTTTATTCTGAACTGTATCAATCAGAATCACAAAATGATATTGTTGAGCTAGAAAGGTTTTTATCACAAATAATTCTCCCAAAATTGAATTCGGAAGAACAGAAGGTATTAGATGTGCCTTTTACATTAAAAGAGGTCGAAGAAGCTTTAGGATCACTTCAAAGTAATAAATCTCCAGGAGAAGATGGTTTTCCGCCTGAATTTTACAAAAAGTTTAAAGATTTATTAATTCCTCCTTTTATGGAGCTATTACACCAAGCGGAAAGAATGCATAAACTTCCAGAATCTTTTTCGACAGCTATTTTAATAGTATTGCCAAAAAAAGACAGAGATCTTTTAAAACCAACATCATATAGACCTATTTCTTTGTTGAACATGGACTATAAAATAATAGCAAAGATTTTATCTAATAGATTATCTAAATACTTACCAAATTAATACACATGGACCAAACAGGATTTATTAAAAACAGACAATCAGCAGATAATGTAACTCGGTTACTTAGCATAATTCATTTGGCACAAAAGAGGGAAGAAATGAGTGTGACAGTTGCTTTGGATGCAGAAAAAGCACTTGATAGATTGGAATGGGATTTTTTATTTAAAGTATTGGAAAAATATGGATTAGGAGTATCTTTTATAAAATGGATTAAAACCTTAAATACTAACCCCAAAGCTAAAGTGGTGACAAATGGCCAAATTTCAACATCATTTCAGTTAACAAGGTCAACCAGACAAGGTTGTCCATTATCACCTGCTTTATTTGTGTTGGCGATAGAACCATTAGCTGAATTAATTAGAACTGACTCAGATATTATGGGTTTTAGAGTTAATCAGGAGGAATATAAGATTAACTTATTTGCTGATGATGTTCTGATTTATCTAACTAACCCATTGCATTTGTTGCGTAAATTATCTTCTAGATTGGAAGAATATGGGAAAATATCAGGATATAAAATAAATTGGGATAAAAGTGAAATTCTATCCCTTACTAAAGGAGGTTATAGTCAATGTCGATTAATTACTCAATTTAGATGGCTGATAAATGGTATAAAGTATTTAGGTGTAAGAGTTGATAATGATATAAAGAATTTATATAAATTAAATTATTTGCCTTTATTGAAAAAAATTTGAGGATCTTGAAAAATGGATGATGTTACCAATAACATTAATAAGTAGAGTCAATGCTGTAAAAATGAATATATTCCCTAGATTACAATATTTATTCCAAACACTACCAATACAATTACCGCAGAAGTTTTTTCAAGAGTTAAATAAATTTGTGAGGAAATTCCTTTGGAAAGGTAAGATGTCAAGAATATCATTGGAAAAATTGACATTGAAATTTGACCTAGGAGGGTTACAATTACCAAATTTTAAGAATTATTACAAAGCAAATCAACTTAGATTTATTGCATCTTTTTTCCTTTCTTTCTTTTTCAATCTTTTGATTAAATTTCATATATATAAAAACATAATATAATAATGAATAGGTTATAAATGCATAAGACTTGAAATTGAATTAATAGTAGGATAACTATATCCTATTAAAATATCAACAGAAAAACATAGTACATTATCAATCAAGTCTATAATAATTATATGAAAAAAAAATAATCGTCAAAAGAAAAAGAAAAAAATTATAAAAATACAGGCAAAAAATATATATATTAAAAAATACTAAATTAAACTAACATAGGCAATAATAACAGTTTATTTGTATATGATAGTGCCAAAAACTCCGGAACTCCATATCTGAACAAGAATAAGTAGAGAGAAGGTCTGGAAGAGGCCAAATTAATTCATATGAAAATGTCGAATGAACGGTCCCCAAGTTTCTTCAAATTTAATTGATGAGTCAAAAATAGTGCTTCTAATTTTTTCCAAGCTCAGAAAAGAAATAGTTTGAGAGAACCACTGAAACGTGGTAGGAGGATTTACTTCTTTCCAATTTTGTAATATAGACCTTCTGGCCATTAATGTTACAAAAGCATTCATTCGTCTAATTGAAGGGGAAAACTGATTACCATCATTTGGTATACCAAAAATTGCAGTAATAAAATGAGGTTGTAAATTGATATTCCAAATTGAGGAAATGGTAGCAAATATGTCCTTCCAATAGTTATGTAAAGTGGGACATGACCAAAACATGTGGGTCAATGAAGCCACATCTAAATTACATCTGTCACATTGAGGGTTAATATGAGAATAGAATCGAGCAAGCTTATCTTTAGACATATGAGCTCTATGTACAATTTTAAATTGTATTAAAGCATGTTTAGCACATATAGAAGAAGAATTAACCATTTGTAAAATTTTTTCCCATTTTTCTATTGATATATTATATTGAAGTTCTTTTTCCCATTCTTGTTTAATTCTACCTGATATTTCTGGTTGTATCTTCATAATCATATTATAAATAAAAGCCACTAATCCCTTCTGATAGGGATTTAAGGTAAAAATCATACCTAAAAAGTCCATTGAAGTTGAATTGGGGAAGGATGGTAGAATTTTATGTAAAAAATTTCTAATTTGTACAAATCTAAAAAAGTTAGATTTAGGTAACTCAAATTTGTTGGTAAGTTGGTCGAAAGACATCAAACTACCTTCAGAGAAGAGATCACGAAAGCATTTTATACCTTTCCTTTTCCATATGCTAAAAGCTTGATCTGTCAAAGAAGGTTTGAAAAAAAAATTAAGTAAAATAGGGCTATCAAGAACAAAGTTTTTCAGAGTAAAAAATTTACGAAATTGAAACCAAATTCGTAATGTATGTTTGACAACAGGGTTGGATATCTGTTTATTGAATTTAACTAAATCAGCAGAAAGAGAAGAACCCAGAACGGAGAATAGAGAATATCCCTGTGCCTCATTGCATTCTAAATTTACCCACTGTGGGCACAATGGTGAATCCAAATCTGATTTCCAATAAATTAAGTTACGAATATTATTCGCCCAATAGTAAAATCTAAAGTTAGGTAGAGCTAAACCACCATCTTTTTTAGATTTTTGTAATTGCCTTTTACTTAACCTAGGATTTTTATTTTGCCACACAAATGAAGAAATTTTTGAATCAATGTTATCAAAAAAAGATTTAGGAATAAAAATTGGTAAAGCTTGAAATAAATATAAAAATTTCGGTAGAATCATCATTTTAATAGCATTAATCCGACCAACTAATGATAAGGATAAGGGAGACCATCTTGTAGTAAGTTGTTGAATTTGATAAAGCATAGGTAAAAAATTCAATGTAAATAAATCTTTATATTTCTTGGTAATTTTTATACCTAAATAAATAAAGTTATCATCAACAACTTTAAATGGTATCCTTTCATTCAATAAAGTTTGCGCGTTTAAAGGGAATAAATCACTCTTATCCAAGTTTAATTTATAACCAGAAAAACTACCAAATTGAGCCAACAAGGATAAAATAGCGGGAATAGACCTGTCAGGATCAGAAATATATAACAACAAGTCATCAGCATAAAGTGATAACTTGTATAATTTCTCATTGCGGGTAATACCAAAAATATTAGGAGATTCACGAATAGCAATGGCTAAAGGTTCTAATGCAATATTAAACAATAAAGGACTTAAGGGACAACCTTGCCTCGTACCACGAGATAATTGAGAAAAAGAAGATCTGTAATTATTTGTAAGAACAGAAGCAACAGGTTTATGATATATTAGTTTGATCCATGATATAAAATTAGGACTAAAATTAAAATATCTCAGTGTTAAATAAGTATACCCATTCAACTCTATCAAAAGCTTTTTCAGCATCTAGTGAAATAACACATTCTGGAGTTGTGGGTGATGAAGTATAAATTATATTAATCAATTTTCTAATATTAAAAAAGGAATACTGATTCCTAATAAAACCAGTTTGGTCTTCTGAAATAATCTGTGATAGTACCTTTTCTAACCTAATAGCTAAAATTTTTGTAAGAATCTTAGAGTCTACATTTAATAGTGATATAGGGCGATAAGATGCACATAAAGTGGGATCCTTATCTTTTTTAAGAGTTAGAGAGATAGTAGCTTCATAAAAAGACTGAGGCAATCTCTTCTTAACAAATGCATCATTAAAAATTTCACATAACCAAGGGGAAAGCAAAGAAGAAAAAATTTTTAAAAATTCTATAATATAACCATCAGGACCAGGAGCTTTCCCTGAATTCATTGATGAGATGGCCTCTCCTATTTCGGCCAAAGAGATAGGAGCATCAAACAAGCTACGATCTTCATCTGTCAGTTTGGGAATATTCAAATTGTTAAAAAAGTTATCCATCATGGACAGATCGCCGTCAAATTCTGATTGATAGAAAGATTTATAAAAATCTTGAAAAGTGTTATTGATCTCTTTATGATCAGTAGTCAGATTGCCGTCTTGTTTACGAATTTTAATAATTTGTCGCTTAGTCGAGATAGCTTTTAATTGGTTAGCTAATAATTTACCAGTTCGATCACCATGGATATAAAATTGAGCCTTGGTCCTAATTAATTGATTCTCAGTTGAAGAAGATAATAATAAGCTATGCTCCATTTGAAGCTCAACTCTCTTCTTATAAAGTTCTTTGCATCTTTTTTTGATGAAGATAAACCAGCATGGATTAGAATAGAATTAGATAAAATAGGAGAATATATACCAGATTTTATATATAAATGG
The DNA here is from genome assembly GCF_030144855.1 of Hypanus sabinus. Lineage (NCBI taxonomy): Eukaryota > Metazoa > Chordata > Chondrichthyes > Myliobatiformes > Dasyatidae > Hypanus > Hypanus sabinus. Next base: position 108,776,335 of record NC_082707.1, read on the forward strand.
GAATCTAAATGGATATGGGAAAAGAAAGAATCTCCTATACTAAAACATTTGATTGATTTATGGAATAAGATAAATGTTGATGATGAGATAAAGAAATCTTTATTAGCAAAGAGACCTTTAATTCAAAATAGACGTATTCCTTTTACAATGGATAATCAACTTTTATATAACTGGTTTCACAAAGGGATGAGATATATAGGAGACTGTTTTGAAGGAGGTTTATTAATATCATTTGACCAATTAAAGAATAAATATAAAATATCAAATAACACTCTTTTCTGTTATTTCCAATTAAGGGCTTACTTAAGAGATAAACTGGCTCAGACAATGTTAATGCCGAAACCTAAGGAAATAGAAACTTTAATTCATAAAGGAAAAATTTAAAAAATTATTTCTGGTATGTATAATTTGATTCAAAAACAGGAATTAAACAAGGAATTCATAAGTCAAGACAAAAATGGGAAACTGATTTGAATATTAAAATTGATGAAACAAGTTGGTCACGATTATGTCTTGACAATATGACAAATACAATAAATGTTTGACTAAGATTAGTACAATATAACTTTTTACATCAAATATATATTACACCACAAAAAATAAATAGATTAAACTCAAATTTATCTGATCAATGTTTTTGATGTAATCAAGAAATTGGTACTTTTTTACTCTCTACTTGGTCTTGTTTTAAAATTCAACCTTTTTGGACAAATTTAAGAGTTTTACTGGAACAAATTATTGGAATACAACTTCCACATAATCCAACATTATTTTTACAAGGCGATATTGAAGGGATAAAATTGAAATCCAAATTGAATAAATATCAGAAAGAATTCATAAAAATTGCATTGGCAGTAGCCAAAAAGACTATTGCAGTTACTTGGAAATCGGATTCATGCTTGTATAGATTGTTGGAAGAATAAAATTCTTAGCTGCATTCTGCTTGAAAAAATTACTTATAATTTAAGAGATAAATATGAAATATTTCTGAAAATTTGGCGCCCTTATTTACAAAAAATAGGATTAAATATATAGGTGCTCCGAAGATAAAATTATTGGTTATCTGGGGAAAGAAATAAATATACATATTAAAGCTATTATAAAGCTAGAATGTGCCTCCGATATCCAGGCATTCTTTCTTTCTTTCCTTTTTCTTTCTTTCTTTTTTCTTCTCTTTTTTTTTCATAGGGATATGTTAGGGGGGGGGGGGAAGGCCTGATAATTTTTTTTTCCTTCTGTAACCATTTTGAAAATTCAATAAAATTTTTTTTTTAAAAGAGTGGAGTTTTACTTTCTGTTTTAAGTCTTAAAGGTTATTGCCGGCAGTTTTGCCATATTACTGCCAGTCCAGTCATTGGAGAGTGAAGATTTGAAATTCAGGAAGTTAAAGATTGAGGAAAGTTGATTTCAACGGTAAAGCAGGTTTGACCTTGTTTGATCCTCGTTCGGAAGGAATTCGTCAGCTATGCCCATGATAACCCCTGTTCTACCAGAAGAATAGAGGGTTGGGTAAAGTTTCACCAAAGAAAGTTCAGTGCCTTTAGGCCGTTTCATTTTTCTTCATCGTAAATCCTTTGATCAAAGCATACTTTGACTGGGCTAAGCAGTAACGCCATGAAAGAGAATTTATTATCAAGGAAAGCCTTTCCTTTAACAGACTGTAAATCATTTTGGACTTTCGCATTACCGCTTTAAGAACTGTTCGAGCTGCCGTATTGCAGCTGACTTCCAGTTACGTTAGTCATTTGTTTACTTGTGGGTTTTTATTGTGTTTAATAAATGTTTTATTTGTTATAAAAGACCTGCCTCAATTACATATTCATTGTTGCTGATTTGTAACAAATGGGGGCTCGTGGAATGAACCAGTTTTGAGTTTCAATGCTTGTTTCATTTTTGATCGGTGTTTTAGAAAAGGGAAATATTGGATTCTTTTGTTTGATTAGCTTGTGAGTGGTATTCAGCAACAATGAATATTGATGACTTTCTGGCTTCGCCAAACACAGAGTTGTTAGTGAAGGCGAAAATAAATGTTGTACTTGAGATTGTTAGTAGATTGGAACTTAAAGAGATCTCGCGGTCTACATCAAAGGCTCTAATACAGAGAAAAGCTATGTCACACTATGTAGATTCGGGAGATTTTGATGAATCGGTTTTAGATTCGTTTCCAATAAGTACTCTGGAGATGCAGTTACAAATCGAACAATTGAAGTAGGAACAAAGCAAAGTGGACTTTGAGCGTTGTAGGTTAGAAGCTGAAAATAAAAAGAGGGAATTTGAATGTGCGATGGCGGAATTAAGCTCTGGTTCTAAGAAAAAGTTTGTTGTTAGTCAGGAAATTAAATTCGTCCCTCCTTTTTGTGAAACAGAAGTAGAAAAATATTTCCAACATTTTGAAAAGATTGCTCTGATTTCAGAGTGGCCAAAAGAGAAGTGGTCAGTGTTGTTGCAGAGAGTAATTAAAGGCAAAGAACAACAGGTTTATGCAGCTTTAACCACTGAGCAAGCGCTTGATTATGATATTGTGAAACAGCAGATATTGAGTGCGTATGAGTTGGTCTCAGAAGCTTATAGAGAAAGATTCAGAAATCTGAAGAAATCTGTGGAGAAAACGTTTGTGGAGTTTGCCTACAATAAAGCTGTGTATTTTCAGAGATGGGTTTCCTCTAAAAATATAAATGGGAACTGTAATAAATTGAAAGAGCTGATTTTAGTGGAGGAATTTAAAAGAAGCATTCCTGTTGAAGTAAGGACATACTTAACTGAGACAGACATTGATGCATTGCAGGACTCTGCTAAATTAGCTAATGAGTATGTTTAATTCATAAGGATAAATTTTCTCAGGGTAGAACTTTTAAAAGGTAAAATAACACAGAGACTCAAGGTAAATCAGAAATTAAATCAGAAATTGGTGAGAAGGGTAAAGAGGAAGGAAAACCTGTGAAGGAAAGACAGTTTGGTCCCATTTGTAATTATTGTAAGAAATCTGGTCATGTAATAGCTAACTGTTTCCGATTGAAAAAGAAAGAGAAGGAAGCAGTCTCAGATGCTTGTGTGCAACATACTGAAACAGCTGTAAAATCACAGGGTTTGATAAACACAGATCAGGTTTTATTAGAGTCTGACCAAGTTAAAAGGGGATATGATCATTTTATAACTGAAGGGCTTGTATCCTTGGAAGAAGGATCTACTCCAGTGTCAATAAAAATTCTTAGGGATACTGGAGCTTCTCAATCACTGATGTTAGACAGTGTGTTAAAGTTTAATGAAGAGTCTGACACTGGTGAGGTAAATTATATACAAGGTGTTGGGAGTGCCCTTATGCCTGTACAATTACATAAAGTAAATTTAAAGTCAGGGTTAGTTACAGGACTTGTTAAAGTAGGACTACAGCCTAGCTTACCTGTGAAGGATATTTCTTTATTGTTAGGTAATGACTTGGCAGGTGGACAAGTTTTTCCTGAAGAGCATTTGACAATGGAGTCAGAGGAACCACAGATGAATTCTAACACAGATTCTTCCTGTGTTGTGACTAGAGCTATGGCTAAAAAGATTGATGCGCAGAATGATGTTGTTACTCATGTCTGTTCAACTCAGGATTCGAGTTTTGAGGATGTGTCAGAAACTTTCTTACCTTCATTGTTTGAACAAGATTCTTGGAGTAAGTCTGACCATGAAGATCTATCTCTGTCCAGGAAGGAGATGATAGCAGAGCAGAGTAGAGACTCAGATTATAAAATTAAAAGAACAAGCTCTACCAGATAGTGAAATTGAGAAGGTCCAGTAGGATGTTATTTTGAAAAAGGAGTGTTGATGAGGAAGTGGAGATCACCTACAATTCCTGCAAGTGATGAATGGAACATTGTTTACCAGGTAGTTGTCCCCAAAGTTTATCAAAATGAGATTTTAACTTTAGCTCATAATGTGCCCTTAGGTGGACATCAAGGGGTAAGGAAAACTGTGGACAAGATTTTAAAACATTTTTACTGGCCTGGTTTAAGAAAAGATGCGGCTGTAGCGGTGTGCTACATGCAGCGTTAAAATTACGACACGGAGTCGGTAACTGCAGTCGAAGGAAAAAACTTTATTCAAAATCCTCAGCCTCACTTTTAAGCCTCCCTCAACCTGCCCCCCGTGGTGCAGAGGCTCCAAAGCTCTGTGCTCGCAAACCCCCGTAGGCTATCTAATTGTGAGCCGGTTCGGATGTGCCAGGAAATGGGTCGCCACATAACCACCCCCAGAACCGGCGATACACCCCCCAATGTCCACAGTCTGGGCCGGACCCTGCTTGGGAGGTCGGCCTCTGTGCCGAGGTGCCGGAAACTCGGCCGGTTGCGCCAGGTCCACATGGGCCGGTTTGAGGCGGTCCACCATGAAAACCTCCTCTTTCCCCCCAACGTCCAGCACGAACGTGGACCCACTGTTCCGGAGCACCATAAACGGCCCCTCGTATGGCCGCTGCAGCGGTGGCCGATGCCCGCCCCTTCGGACAAACACAAACTTACAGTTCTGCAGGTCTTTGGGTACGCAGGTCGGGTTCCGCCCGTGCTGTGAAGTGGGTATGGGGGCCAGGTTACCGAGCTTCTCGTGTAGTCTGCCCAGGACTGCTGCGGGATCTTCCTTTTGCCCCCGTAGGGCTGGTAGGAACTCCCCGGGGACGACCAGGGGCGCGCCATATACAAACTCAGCCGACGAGGCGTGCAGGTCATCCTTGGGCGCTGTGCGGATGCTGAGTAGGACCCAGGGAAGCTCGTCCACCCAGTTAGCTCCTCGCAGGCGGGCCATGAGAGCCGACTTCAGGTGACGGTGGAAACGCTCCACTAGCCCGTTCGACTGTGGGCGGTAGGCAGTTGTGTGATGCAGCTGAGTCCCCAAAAGGCTGGCCATAGCTGACCACTGGCTGGAGGTGAACTGGGCGCCTCTGTCGGAGGTAATGTGGGCCGGTACACCAAAGCGAGATATCCAGGTGGAGATCAGGGCTCGGGCGCAAGATTCGGAGGTGGTGTCAGTGAGCGGGACCACCTCTGGCCATCTTGTGAACCGGTCCACGATAGTCAGGAGATGCCGCGCTCCGCGCGACACTGACAGGGGGCCCACGATATCCACATGAATGTGGTCGAAACGCCAGTGGGCGGGATGGAACTGCTGCGGTGGGGCTTTGGTGTGCCGCTGCACCTTGGCCGTCTGGCAGTGCATGCACGTTTTGGCCCATTCACTGACCTGTTTGCGGAGTCCATGCCAAACGAACCTGCTGGAAACCATCCGGACAGTCGTCCGGATGGAGGGATGCGCCAAGTTATGAATGGAGTCGAAAACACGGCGCTGCCAGGCTGTCGTGACGACGGAACGGGGCTGGCCGGTGGCGACGTCACAGAGTAGGGTCCTCTCACCCGGGCCTACAGGGAGGTCCTGGAGCTGCAAACCAGAGACTGCGGTTCTGTAACTCGGAATCTCCTCATCTGCCTGCTGTGCCTCTGCCAGTGCCTCAAAGTCTACCCCTTGGGAAAAGGCATGAACGGTAGGGCGAGAGAGCGCATCCGCCACGACATTGTCCTTACCCGAGACGTGCCGGACATCCGTCGTGTATTCAGAGATGTAGGACAGGTGGCGTTGCTGGCGGGACGACCAGGGGTCGGACGCTTTCGTAAACGCAAAGGTAAGCGGTTTGTGGTCCGTGAACGCGGTGAAGGGCCGACCTTCTAGGAAGTACCTGAGATGCTGGATTGCCAAGTAGAGCGCCAACAGTTCCCGGTCAAAAGCACTGTACTTGAGCTCGGGTGGCCGCAGGTGTTTGCTGAAAAACGCCAGGGGTTGCCAGCGGCCTGCGATGAGTTGCTCCAGCACCCCACCGACTGCCGTGTTAGATGCGTCCACTGTGAGGGCGGTAGGGGCGTCCATTCTGGGATGTACTAGCATTGCGGCGTTCGCCAAAGCTTCCTTCATTTGAACGAAAGCGGCGGCGGACTCCTCGTCCCAGGTAATGTCCTTGCTCGGACCCGACATCAGGGCGAACAGGGGGCGCATGATCTGGGCAGCTGAAGGGAGGAAGCGGTGGTAGAAATTGACCATACCTACGAATTCCTGAAGGCCTTTGATTGTGGTGGGTCGGGGGAAGTGGCGGACCGCATCTACCTTAGTGGGCAGAGGGGTTGCCCCGTCTTTAGTAATCCTGTGGCCCAGGAAGTCAATGGTATCGAGTCCGAACTGGCATTTGGCGGGGTTGATTGTAAGACCGTACTCACTCAGTCGGGCGCAGAGTTGACGGAGGTGGGACAGATGCTCCTGACGACTGCTGCTGGCTATGAGGTTGTCGTCCAAATAGATGAACGCGAAGTCCAGGTCCCGTCCCACCGCGTCCATTAACTGCTGGAACGTCTGTGCGGCATTCTTCAGGCTGAACGGCATGCGGAGGAACTTGAAAAGGTCAAACGGGGTGATGAGAGCCGTTTTGGGGACGTCGTCAGGATGCAACGGGATTTGATGGTACCCTCGGACGAGGTCTACCTTGGAGAAGATCCGTGCGCCGTGCAGGTTTGCTGCAAAGTCCTGAATGTGCGGCACAGGGTAGCAGTCTGGTGTGGTAGCCTCATTCAGCCTGCGGTAGTCGCTGCACGGTCTCCAGCCTCCCGTCGCTTTGGGCACCATGTGCAGGGGGGAGGCCCATGGGCTGTCGGACCGCCGGATGATCCCCAATTCCTCCATCCTCTGGAACTCCTCCTTCGCCAGTCGGAGCTTGTCCGGGGGAATCCGCCGAGCACGGGCGTGGAGGGGTGGTCCCTGGGTCGGGATGTGGTGCTGTACGCCATGTCGGGGCATGGCCGCTGTGAACTGCAGTGCCAGAACCGATGGGAAATCCACCAGGACCCTGGTGAAGTCGTTGTCGGACAGCGTGATGGAGCCGAGGTGAGGGGCTGGCAACTGGGCTGCACCCAGGGAGAACGTCTGAAAGGTCTCGGCGTGTACCAGTCTCTTCCTGGGCAGGTCGACCAGTAGGCTGTGAGCCCGCAAAAAGTCCGCACCCAGAAGCGGTTGGGCTACGGCGGCCAGTGTAAAGTCCCACGTGAACTGGCTGGAGCCGAACTGTAGCTGCACCTGACAGGTGCCATAGGTCCTTACTGTGCTGCCGTTCACGGCCCTCAGGGGGGGCCCCGGTGCCCTGCTGCAAGTGTCATAACTCGTCGGAGGTAAAACGCTGATCTCGGCACCAGTATCGACCAAAAACCGGCGTCCCGGCCTTCTGTCCCACACATACAGGAGGCTATCCCGATGGCCAGCCGCCGTAGCCATCAGCGGCGGCTGGCCCTGGCGTTTCCCGGGAACTTGCAGGGCGGGCGACAACGGCGGGCTTCTGCGCCCCACCGCTGTGGTAGAAGCACCTGTGTTAATTGGGCCGGGGGTTGGCGGGCTCTGCGGCCGGGCCTGGACTGGTTTGCTGCTGGGAGCGTGGCTGGGAGATCTGTGCGATGGATGCCCTGCTAACCTTTTTGGCGTTCCACAGCAAGTCCGCCCGGGCTGCCACCTTCCGGGGGTCACTGAAATCCGCGTCGGACAGCAGCAGGCGTATGTCCACGGGCAGCTGCTCCAGGAATGCCTGCTCAAACATGAGGTAGGGTGTGTGTCCGTCGGCCAGAGACAACATCTCATTCATTAAAGCCGAAGGAGGTCTATCGCCCAAGCCATCCAGCTGCAGTAAACGGGCAGCCTGCTCGCGCCGTGAGAGTCCGAAAGTCCTGAGGAGCAGGGCTTTGAATTCCGTGTACTTGCCGTCTGCCGGGGGCGACTGTACGAACTCCGCGACCTGGGCCGCTGTGTCCTGGTCGAGGGAGCTCACCACGTAGAAGTAGCGGGTGTCTTCTGAGGTGATCTGGCGAACGTGGAATTGGGCTTCGGCTTGCTGGAACCATAGGTTCGGTCGCTGTGTCCCGAAACCCGGCAGTTTCAACGAAATCGCATGAACAGAGGCGGCGTCGGTCATTTCTGGTCCAAAAATCGTTTGGACCGTCGGGGTCACCAATTGTAGCGGTGTGCTACATGCAGCGCTAAAATTACGACACGGAGTCGGTAACTGCAGTCGAAGGAAAAAACTTTATTCAAAATCCTCAGCCTCACTTTTAAGGCTCCCTCAACCTGCCCTCCGTGGCGCAGAGGCTCCAAAGCTCTGTGCTCGCAAACCCCCGTAGGCTATCTAATTGTGAGCTGGTTCGGATGTGCCAGGAAATGGGTCGCCACATGGCGATGTTTTGTAGAACGTGCCATACTTGTCAAATTGTGGGTAAACCAAATCAAGTTACGTCATTGGCTCCATCGCAACCTATTCCAGCATTTGGTGAACCATTTTCTAAAATTATTATAGATTGTGTAGGTCCATTACCAAAGACAAAAACTGGTTATCAGTACGTTGACTATCATGTGCACTGCGTCTAGGTTTCCAGAGGCAGTACCACTTAGGAATATAACAGCTAAAACTGTAACAAAGATGCTTATAAAATTCTTTACTTATTTTGGGTTACCTAAGGAAATACAATTTGATCAAAGCAGTAACTTTATGCCTGGATTGTTTCAACAGATAGTTTATAAGTTGGGAGCTAAGCAAATCACTTCATCTGCATATCATCCAGAATCGCAAGGTGCCTTGGAGAGGTTTCATTCTACCCTCAAGAATATGATTAGGACATATTGTGCGGAAAATGAAAGTGATTGGGATGAGGGTATAAACTTAATTCTATTTGCAGTAAGGGAATCGGTACAAGAATCCTTAGGTTTCAGTCTATTTGAACTTGTATTTGGGCATAGAGTTAGGGGACCTTTAGTCTTATTAAAAGAACAACGGATTAATAAAGAGGTACACACTAATTTGTTAGACTATGTTGTGAAATTCAAGGACAGCTTACATAAAGCTTGTAGGTTAGCTAGGGAAAATTTAAGATTGGCTCAGGAGGAAATGAAAAGCTGGTATGATAAAGAAGCTAGGATGAGGACATTTAAACCCGGAGATAAAGTGCTGGTTCTTTTCCCAGTGCAAACGAATCCTTTACAAGCTGGATTTCATGGTCATTGTGAAATTGTGTCTAAAATCAATGAGGTGGATTATGTGATAAAAACTCCAGATCGTAGAAGGCCAACACAACTTTGCCATATGAATATGATAAAGCCATATTATTCTGCTACTATGACTGTTGTGGTCAATGATAATGAGTTTGATCTCACTAGAGACATAATGGATAATTCATCTGAAACTCATTCTGAACCCAACATTGTTTCTGCCAGGTTACCCAACTCAACCATTCTGGAAAATATTGATGAGAAATTAGCACATTTACAACCAGAGCAGAAACAGCAAATGAAACAATTAATTTTTAAATATTTGTTTCCAGATGTTCCTAGAAGAACTACCATAGCTTCACATGATGTAGATGTTGGAGATGCCAAACCCATTAAACAACATCTATATAGGATGAACATGGAAAAATGTGAACTTGCCGAGAAAGAAATTAAATATATGCCAGAGAATAATATTATTAGACCTTCTAACTCAAGTTGGAGTTCACCTTGTGTTATGATGCCAAAACCAGACGGTAGTATTAGGTTTTGTACGGACTATAGGAAAGTGAACGCTGTAACGAAAACAGATGCATATCCAATTCCTAGAGTAGATGATTGTGTAGATAAAGTGGGAAAAGCAAAGTTCCTTACAAAGATTGATTTATTGAAAGGGTATTGGTGTGTTCCATTAATGGATAGAGGTAGAGAGATATCTGCATTTGTAACTCCATCTGGATTATATGAATATAATGTTCTTCCATTTGGGATGAAGAATGCCCCAGGTACTTTCCAGAGGATGATTAACTCTGTGATTCAGGGATTGAAAGATACAGATGCTTATATTGATGATTTAGTGACAGGAAATGATACTTGGGAAGCACACATTATTGTGGTGGAAAAATTGTTTGAAAGGCTTTCCAAAGCTAACAGCTATTAATTTAGCTAAAAGTGAATTCGGACATGCCACTGTGATTTACCTTTGGTTATGTTGTGGGTCAAGGTAAGGTAGCTCCTGTTCAGGCAAAAGTCTGGGCAATTTTAGAGATTCCCACTCCAACTGGGAAAAAAATTCTCAGAAGATTTTTGTGAATGGTAGGATATTATTGAAAATTTTGTAAGAATTTTGCTAATGTGGCCCTTCCATTAACTAACCTCTTGAAGAAGAATGAGAAGTTTGTGTGGACAGTGCCTTGTCAAGAATTGTTTGAGAAATTGAAAACTATGATATGTCAATACCCTGTGCTCAAGGCACCTGACTTTGAAAAACCTTTCTCATTAGCTGTAGATGCTAGCGATGAGGCTGCAGGAGCAGTATTAATGCAAAGGAGTAAGGGTGATGAGGTTGATCATCCAGTAGCTTACTTTTCTAAGAAATTTAATAAGCATCAAAGGAACTATTCGACAATAGAGAAGGAATTGTTACTTTCGTTTTAGCTTTAGAACATTTTGATGTGTATGTTGATACAACTCAAATACCACTTATGGCTTACACTGATCATAATCCGTTAGTGTTTCTAAGTAAGATGAAAAACAAAAACAGAGGTTATTAAATTGGAATTTAATGTTACAAGAGTACAATATTTTAATAACTCATATTAAAGGTAAAGATAATGTGATTGCTGATTGGCTATCTCGATGTTGAAAGTACATCATAATTTTTTTTTATGGAGTGATATTTTAACATTTGTAACACTCCTGTGTAATAATCTGTAAGTTGATGTATGATAATACTATGTATACTGTGTATGTTGTAAATTTTTATACGTTTGTTTTTCTTTTCTCTTGTAAATAATTGTTAAAATTTTGTTCTTGGCAGACCAAGAACAAAAGACACGTGGGTGTCTTGTACCTGTCACATGACCATGATGTAATTGAAGTTATGCTGAAAATGAGGTAATGGTCTTGTGATGGGGGAGTGATGTCACTTTCCCGCCAGTGAGAGGTCATGTGATAGTTTTTTTCAACCGGGTATAAAAGGAGAACCCCACCCTGTGACGTGGGCAGTTCGTTGCTGAACTCGCTACTGACTCCATGCTGCTGCGTATTCCGATGTTATGACACAGTTTCATTTAAGAGTGGAGTTTTACTTTCTGTCCTGATGAAGGGTTTCGACCCGAAACGTTGACTGCTTCTTTCAACGGATGCTGCCCGACCTGCTGAGTTCATCCAGCTTTTTTGGACGTCTTGAGTTTTACTTTCTGTTTTAAGTCTTAAAGGTTATTGCCGGCAGTTTTGCCATATTACTGCTAGTCCAGTCATTGGAGAGTGAAGATTTGAAATTCAGGAAGTTAAAGATTGAGGAAAGTTGATTTCGACGGTAAAGCAGGTTTGACCTTGTTTGATCCTCGTTCGGAAGGAATTCGTCAGCTATGCCCATGATAACCCCTGTTCTACCAGAAGAATAGAGGGTTGGGTAAAGTTTCACCAAAGAAAGGTCAGTGCCTTTAGGCCGTTTCATTTTTCTTCATCGTAAATCCTTTGATCGAAGCATACTTCGACTGGGCTAAGCAGTAACGCCACCAAAGAGAATTTATTATCAAGGAAAGTCTCTCTTTTAACGGACTGTAAATCATTTTGGACTTTCGCATTACCGCTTTAAGAACTATTCGAGCTGCCGTATCTCAGCTGACTTCCGGTTACGTTAGTCGTTTGTTTACTTGTGGGTTTTTAGTGTGTTTAATAAATGTTTTTTTAAATAAAAAGCCTGCTTCAATTACATATTCATTGTTGCTGATTTGTAACAGTATATATCCTTGGATGTTAAACTCCTAACTATGTTCTCCTCTTAGCCACAAGTCAGTGATGCCCACAATGTCATATCTGTAAATTTGAAACTGTGCTGCAAGGTCATCTACCTTGCTCTGTATAACTGTGATCCAAATATAGAATCAGAATCAGGTTTATTATCACAAGCATGTGACATGAAATTTGTTAACTTAGCAGCAGCAATTCAATGCAATACATAATCTAGAAAAAATACTAAATGAAATAAAAATAATAATAAATAAATAACTAAATAAATAGATTGCAGTATACATATATTGTGGATATATAGTGGATTAAAAATCATGCAAAAAATAGAAACACTGTATATTAAAAAAAGTGATGTAGTGTTCAAGGGTTCAATGTCCATTTAGGAATTGGATGCAGAGGGGAAGAAGCTGTTCTTGAATTGCTGAGTGTGTGTCTTCAGGCTTCTGTACCTCCTACCTGATGGTAACAGTGAGAAAACGGCATGCCCTGGGTGCTGGAGGTCCTTAATAATGGACGCTGCCTTTCTGAGACACTGCTCCTTAAAGATGTCCTGGGCACTTTGTAGGCTAGTACCCAAGATGGAGCTGACTAGATTTACAACCCCCTGCAAATTCTTTTGGTCCTGTGCAGTATAACACCTTCAGGCATGTATTCATCACCCTTTTCAATTTTGTCTCCATGTTGCCAGAAATTAAATTCTATTTCTTTCTAAACTTTTTGTCTTTTTCTTTATTCTGGAGACTTTCTTAACCTCTCCTTCATGCTCCTTCCCTTTTACTTTACCCTCACTATTCCAAACTTTTGAACCCACTCCAGTGCTACTTAATTCAAAACATTTACTACAGCACTAGTTATGTGATTTGCCAGGACCCTAGTCCCAGCATGTTTCAGGTGGAGCTTGTTCTATGGGAGGTTATCCCTCCTTCCACAATAGCGCTGCCAGTGTCCCACAAATTCAAATCCACTTGTCCCACACACATCTTTGAGTCACGCCTCATATCCTGTATATGAGGCGTGATATAATAGGATCCTCTCTGATCCTATTAACCCTTTGCCAATATGCACATGGCTCAGGTAACAATCCAGTGATCATTACCTTTTTGATTCTGCATTTTAACTTGAGTAGCTCCTATCTGCTCAAATTCCCTCAGCAGGACCTCTTTCCTTGTTCTTTCTCTGTCGTTGGAACCCACAAGGGCCACAGCAACTGGATCTTTCCCGTTCACTCCAAATTCCTGTGCAAATTAGATGAGATGTTCTGAACCCGGGCACCAGGGAGACAACATAATCATTGGACTCTCGATCCTTGTGACAAAGAATTGTGTTTATTCCTCTGACTGTACTATTCCCAGTTACAACAACATTTCTCTTCTCTCACCCCTCTTAAGTAGCTCCCTGAACCATAGTGCCATAGTTCAATTACTGATCCTTCCTACAACCTCACGCTCATCTTCACAGGGAGCAACAATCTCATCCCTGTAGGGCCAGCTCAAGGGCTGTCTCCTCCAGCACTACCTCTTGGATTTCTTTCCCCACCTCCCTTGCATTCACAGTCTTTTGTCACTGCCACAGACCAAATTTGAACTATTTAATCTAATAGGGATGACTGTCCAGGTAATTTTCTCCTTCCCTGATGTTTTGCAGTGTTTGAAACTCAGATTTCAGATCATTAACTTTGAGCCTGAATTCCTTGAACAACTGAAACTTGCTGTAGGTGTGGTCACCGGGTACCCCAATGGGTTCCAGTAGCTACAACTCATCGCCTGACCCTGCATCCCGAGTTTATTTAATTTGTTGTGATTTGATACTAATACTATATACAATGAAAAACCCATACCTGTTCTTACCTGCTACTCACCTGTGTCTCTGCCTCTTCTTGCCAAATCCTCAGTTCTCCACTCTACACTGCTCACTCACTCAATAACTGTTTTGCTTGTGCCTCACTTTTTTTAATTGGCTCAAGCTGAGACTCACTTCCCAGCTAGACTTGTTTTTAATGACTCCCCCTCAAACCAGATCTTGCTCTCTCCCAGTGAGACTTTGTTGTTTGCAAATAGTTTTCACTCTGCACAGACCTCTCCATCTCCACAGCTCTATGCCTCCCCCCACCCCCCCCCCCCCCCCGCAAACGAACAATGGTTTGTTCGTATTTCCTTGGCTGTGAAGTACTTTTGTATTTCCTGAAATGGTAAAAGGTGCTGCAGAAAAAGCATTGTCCTAACTTAAGTGTGACTAAATATGGAAGGAGTGGAACAAGAGGAATGGTTCCTCCTTTTATAAGCATCCAGTTGACCATACTTTTTCCACCTCACCAGACAGCTGCAGTTGAATGTGCATGAATTGAGTACACTTACCTGGAGTGCTAGCACAAGAAACATCCCCACCATCCAGGCCATGCTCTCTTCTTGCTGCTACCATCAGGCAGGAGCTACAGAAGCCTTAGATTCCTTACAGCCTGACCTTACAACATCATGCTCCTGAACCAGCATGGATAACTTCAAAGACTATAACTCCAAATCAATCTTACGACCTACAGACTCATTTTCAAGGACTCTTGCAACTTACATTGTATTTTTTTATTTGCATGGTTTGTTTTTTGCACATTGTTGTTTTTCAGTCTTTGTATCTGTATGGTTTTTCATAGTTTCAATTGTATTTCTCTTAAATGCCTGCAGGAAAATGAATCTCGAGGTAGCAGATGGTAACATGTATGTACTTTGATAATAAATTTACTTTGAAATTTGCACAATGTCTGGTACAGTAATGCTGATGACAACTTTTTCTGAACTCTCAGACATGAACTAAATTCTTTCCTCACACTGTATATTGAAGTGTTACTGAAATTATGAAAATTAATAATTATGCTGATGACACAAAGGTTGGAGGTGTTGTGGATAGTGTGGGGGACTGTCAGAGGTTACAGTGGGACATTGATAGGATACAAAACTGGGCTGAGAAGTGGCAGCTGGAGATCAACCCAGATAAGTGTGAAGTGGTTCATTTTGGTAGGTCAAATATGATGGCAGAATTTAGTATTAATGGTAAGACTCTTGGCAGTGTGGAGGATCAGAGGGATCTTGGGGTCAGAGTCCATAGGACGCTCAAAGCAGCTACACAGGTTGACTCTGTGGTTAAGAAGGCATACAGTGTATTGGCCTTCATCAATCGTGGAATTGAATTTAGGAGCTGAGAGGTAATGTTGCAGTTATATAGGACCCTGGTCAGACCCCACTTGGAGTACTGTGCTCAGTTCTGGTCGCCTCACTACAGGAAGGATGTGGAAGCCATAGAAAGGGTGCAGAGGAGATTTACAAGGATGTTGCATGGATTGTGGAGCATACCTTATGAGAATAGGTTGAGTGAACTTGGCCTTTTCTCCTCGGAGCGACAGAGGATGAGAGGTGACCTGATGGAGGTGTATAAGATGATGAGAGACGTTGACCATGTGGATAGTCAGAGGCTTTTTCCCAGGGCTGAAATGGTTGCCACAAGAGGACACAGTTTTAAGGTGCTGAGGAGTAGGTACAGAGGAGATGTCAGGGGTAAATTTTTAACTCAGAGAGTGGTGAGTGCGTGGAATGGGCTGCCGGCAACGGTGGTGGAGGCAGATACAATAGGTTCTTTTCAGAGGGTTTTAGATAGGTACATGGAGCTTAGTAAAATACGGACTATAGGTAAGCCTAGTAATTTCTAAGGTAGGGACACGTTCGGCACAACTTTGTGGGCTGAAGGGCCTGTACTGTGCTGTAGGTTTTCTATGTAATAACAGCCACCAAACATTAATGTCCATTGGAGTCTGTGCCACCCTTGGACCCTTATTAACCTGCTTTAATGCTTTGAGGGATTTGTGCTCTGTAATCCCTTGCTTTCCCACTCTCCAATCCAGCCTTCCAATGCAGAGTGCAGATCATCAATGTCGTCTGCAAACCACATTGGGCCACCACTTCCACTCACTGTGGGACACCACCACTTTGTTTGCCTGCCTAAGAAACCAACCTGAAACCTCCAATTACTTTTTTTTCTGTTTGTAGTGAGCTTTATATCTGCTCCTCCCACTAACTTTACACACTCAGCCTTCAGATGTGCATGTGTGTTCTCCACACAGAGGCCTACTGAAAATTAAAATAAATTCCAACTACTGCATTTCCTTGTTGAATTTTGTTACTCGTTTAAGTATCCCAACAGAGTATGACTTGCCTTTAGAAATGGCACAATTGCTCTTCATCATATTTCCAATTGCAGGAATATTTTTCTATCACATCTTTGAGTAAACCTTCCTCACACTGACATAAAGCCAGTCACTTTATCATTCCCTGGACTTCAGTCTCAGATTTTAAACACAGGCAGACTTCCAAACCTTGGGCACATGTAGTGTAGAAGGGACCCACAAGAACGTCTGAATGTGTTGGAACTGCTGAGCACCAGCTCTTGAACTTGACAGGGAAACTGCATTCATAGATTGACCTGACTGCAGTGTCTTATTGGAACTTAGAATTACTGCTCATTTATTTAAACTGGCATTTATTGGCCATCCCTACATGCCATTGGACTGAGTAGCTTGCTGGATCATTTCAGAGAGTCAACCACACCAGAGTCACACTTATGTCAGAATGAGGAGAAGAGTTGGGTTTCTCGCCCTTGGACATCAGCAAACCAGACAGGTATTTTATTTTATGTATTTTATTTTATTTTATTTTATGTCTTTTTACATGTTCCAAATGATAAACTGAAATTAAAATTCACAATGGAATTTGACCGTGGGTCTCTGGATTACTAGTGTTTAAAGTGTTTTGTGGCTTCACTAGCGGTCAAAGCTCTTACTGTTTGAATATTTCACACCGTCTTTGACATCCAAATGTATTCAATTACAGAAAATAGAAACATTATTTAAAAGAATCTAAAAAAACAGATCAAACAAATACACTTTAACTAATTTAAATATTTTAAGAGCTTCCACTTCTTTTCACAGCTGTTTTCTCCCTCATTTACTGTGTAGTCTAAAATTGGTAGGGTTATGTTCCCTAAATGGAGGCTGTGGTTAAACACACCAGCTCTGAAATATGAGACCTATACGAGGGTAACTCCAGTATTAGTGCTAGCTTAAGGAATTGAAGATGTAGCTTCACAGATCATTCGAAAGACTGACTATAATCTAAGGATATTAATTTATTGATTTATTAATTATAACCACTTTCATGCCATTTGCTAGTATTCACCCACACCCTCACCCTCACCCTGGGAAGTTTTCCTGTTTTATTGTTTTACAACATTGAATCACAGTGGATTTAATTGGGCTTTTAGGACACTGATCAACAGAAAAAGACTCTTTCATGTCAAAGTGAAAATAGATCTCTACAAAGTGAATTGATTTTATTGAATTAACTTTATTTCTTACATCCTTCACATACAAGAGTAAAAATCTTTACATCATGTCTCTGTCTGAATGTGCAATTTAAGTTAATTACAACTATAAAACCCAAAATAATTGATTGCATAAGTATATTCCCCCTTCATGTCAGTATTTAGTAGATGCACCTTTAACAGCAATTACAGCCTTGCGTCTGTGTGGGTAGGTCTCTGTCAGCTTCGCACATCTGGACACTGCAATTTTCCCCATTCTTCTTTACAGAACTGCTCAAGCACTGTCAGATTGTTTGGGAATCGTAAGTGAACAGCCCTGTCAGTGCAGCCACAAATTCTCAATTGGATTGAGGTCTGGGCTCTGACTTGGCCACTCTAGGACATTAACTTTGTTGTTTTTAAGCCACTCCTGTGTAGCTTTGGCTTTATGTTTGGGGTCATTGTCTTACTGGAAAACATATCTTCTCCCAAGTCACAGTTCTCTTGCAGACTGCATCAGGTTTACCTCTGAGATTTCCTTATAGTTTGCTGTATTCATTTTACCCTGTACCTTCAAAGCCTTCCAGGGCCTGCTGTACTGAAGCATCCACACAGCATAATGCAGCCACCACCATGTTTCACGGTGTGTTGAGAATGGTGTGTTTTTGATGATGTGCAGTGTTTGACTTATACCAAACATAACGTTTGGTCTGATGGCCAAAAAGCTCAATTATGGTTTAATCAGACCATAGAACTTTCTTCCAGCTGACTTCAGAGTCTCCCACGTACCTCCTGGTGAACTCTAGCCCAGATTTCATGTGAGTTTTTTCAACAGTGGCTTTCTCTTTGCTACTCTCCCATAAAGCTGTGACTAGTGAAGCACCTGGACAACAGTTGTATGCGCAGTCTCTCCCATCTCAGCCACAGAAGCTTGTAACTCCTCCAGAGTTGTCATAGGTCTCCTGGTGGCCTCCCTCACTAATCCCCTTCTTACACAGTCACTCAGTTTTTGAGAATGGTTTGCTCTAGGCAGGTTTACAGCTGTGCCACATTCTTTCCATTTCTTGTACTCCAAGGGATATTCAGTGACATGGAAATGTTCTTATATCCATCTCCTGATTTGTGCTTTTCAATAACCTTTTCACAGAGTTGCTTGGAATGTTCTTTTGTCTTCTTGGTGTAGCTTTTGCCAGGATACTGACTCACCAGCAGTAGTTGGACCTTCCAGATACAAGTCTATTTTCACTACAATCAATTGAAACACACAAGTGATCTCCATTTAATTATGTGACCTCTAAAACCTTTTGGCTGCACCAGTGATGATTTGGTGTGTCATATTAAGGGGGGGGGGATACTTATGCAATCAATTATTTTGTGATTTATATTTGTAATTAATTTAAATCACCTTGTAGAGATCTGTTTTCACTTTGACATGGAAGAGTCTTCTTCTATTGATCAGTGTTAAAAGGCCAAATTAAATCCACTGTGATTCAATGTTGTAAAACAATAAAACATGAAAACTTCCAAGGAGGTGATTACTTTTTGTAGACTTGTATATTTGATCAGCCTGAATTTCACATGGTCTGTGTACTTGCAGAGATTTTAGATAGATCCCTTGACTCTAAGTACACTGTGTATTGCATTAGAAGCTGTTCCATTGTCCTACTGAGGGTTCCAACATTGCCTAGATTTTCACTCCCTAATTATGATTAGATCCTGTACAAAACCAAATTTGTGACTTTGGGATTCAGCAGTCTTCTTTATTTCAGAGCTCGTGGGTGAGTCACCTATGGCTCTTGATTCAGGAATCTGAGCTGCAGCAGTGACTCAGCCTGAGTAACATTGCAAAAACCTCTTTTGGAATGTCACTAGTCACAGGCTACTCCACGATAGGAATTTAAGAGAAAATCTAATAGTAGTGGGAAAATCACACGAAAATAGTTATGGTTGTTGAAGGTCAATCACATCCAATCATCAGTGATGATGTGGACACCACTGCAGGAGTTCCTCAGGACAGTGTCTTCAGTCCAACCATCTTCAGCTGCTTCATGTTGTCCACCCTGCTTGCCCAATTTCCTGTGTTCAGTCATATCCCTTCAGGCCTTCAATCATTCTATTAGAGTCATAGAAAAGTACAACACAGAAAGAGGCCCTTCAGCCCATCTAGCCCATGCTAACACAACTTAAACTGCCTTCTGTCATTGACCCGCAGTAGAACCATAGTTCTGTATACCCGAACCATCCATGTACCTATCAAAATTTCACTTAAATGTTGAAATCGAGCTCACTTTCCACAGGGCCAGCTCTTTCTGTTACTTCATCCCTCTTCACCCACCTGTTTCTGAGCCCTGGAAGATCCAAGATTGTTTAATGTCATTTCCTGTACACAAGTGTAAAGGAGAATTAAATCCAGTAATTGTTACTCCAGATCCAATGCAGCACAAAAGATAAAGACCACAGTAATAATAATAAAAACAAAGAATATAAATTAATCAATTAGCTTGTATACGTAGATTGATTGTTTACCCATAAAGTGATGCAAAGCTTTACAAGAGGTGACTGATGGGCAATAATAAAGTAGCTGTGATCAGCCTTACTCCTTGGGTAAAGTAACTGAGTCTGGTGTGGATGCTACATGCCTCCCCCCCTGACGGGAGTGGGGCAAACAGTCCATGAGCAGAATGTATACAATCCTTCATGATGTTTGTACTGCTCTCCTTGTGTGTGAAACAGGAAGTACATAATTCTGCAGTAGGTGAAACTCTACTCAGCTGAACACAGGAGTCAAGGTATAACGTTCAAGTTTCAGGTGCTTTATTTGGACAGCACTCACGTATACAATCGAATAAAACTGGGCACTTGCGTATACAGTCGAATGAAACTGATTGCTCACGTGCACAATCGAATAAAACTGGGCATTTGTGTATCATCATCATCATCAGGTGCCATGCCCAGTTTGAGCTTTGACTGCCATGGCCCACACACTCCTGTTTCAAGTCAAGTGGATCAATTCATTGGAATTCATTTCCAGTTCTCTGTTCTCTGCAGTTCTGCTGTCTCCATCATCATTTGTCTTTGCCTTCCACTTGCTTTCTTCCCTTCAATCTTTCCCTTAATTATCATGCATTCTAGCTCCTCATTCCTAATCACATGTCCAATGAAGTTAAGTTGCCTTTTCATGATCTCATACATTATTTCTCTTTTCGTGCTTGCTCTATTTATGACATCCTCATTAGATATTCGTTTCATCCATGATATTCTTTACATCCTCCTCAAAAACCACATCTCTGCTGCTTCAATTCATTTCCTCATGTTACTAGATATTGTCCAACATTCTGAGCCAAATAACATAACTGGATAAACTTAATATTTCAGTACTCTGAAGCGGTTTGTCATGCGTAGTTTACTGTTGGTCAGTATACTCTTCATTCTCGTAAAGGTGTCTTTTGTGATCCCTATTCTTCTTTTGATGTCCATGTCGCACCTGCCATCTGATGTCACCCAGCTTCCTAAGTAGCAAAAGTTCTGTACTTGTTTTATGTCTTCCCCGTTTGTTCTCAGCCTGCAGATAGGATTCAATTAAGTTTTGTAGTTCTTCTTCCGTACCTGCAATTAATACAGTGTCATCTGCATATCTGAAATTATTGATGTTTTCACCCCAGACTTTGATTCCCAAGATGTCTCTAATTTTTTGTTATATTGTTTCACTGTACACATTAAACAAATTGATGCACCATCAATAACTCTCGGAGACTGGAAGTGAATGATAGGCTTTTATTAGCAGCAAAAGAGAGCACGACATCTTGGAGACTGAGGGAGGAGCAGTGCCCCAATCGCCTTTATACAGGGGTCTGTGGGAGGAGCCACAGGAGCAGTCAGCAGAGGGGCGTGTCCAGACAGGTATACATAGTTTACCACACAAATCAGGGGAGAAAATTTAAAGACAGCAGCGCCATCAGAATTTAAGTCAGCAGCACAATCAGCTTAAGTTGGCAAAGCTATATTTCAAAGCAAAAGCCTGAACAATGTTAGTGGCACCTTTCTGTATATATGTCCTTGCTGGTGGGTAGGCTGGTGTTTCTGATGCTTTTGACAGTTTTAGCTACCTGCTGCAGAGCCTTCCTGCCCATCACAGTGCAGTTTCTGTACCTTGCAGTGATGCAGCTTTTATTGTTTTATGCATGTGCAGATGGGCAATGTGCAAATTCAATGAAAGCTTGCTTGTAGCAGCACCACGGAAATGTAATGGATAGTGTAACAGCTTTGGTTATCAGAGTTCAGTTCTGACACTGACTCTATGGAATTTGTACATCCTCCACATGAACGTGTGGGTTTCCTCCGGGTGCTCCATTTCCTCCCACATTCCAAAGACATACTGGTTAGTAGTTTAATTGGTCTTTGTAAATTGTCCTGTGATTAAGCTAGGATTAAATAGGTGGGTGGCTGAGCAGTCCAGCTCATTAGGCCAGAAGGGCCTATTCCACACTATATCCCTAAATAAATCAATCAATCACAGGACACAGTATCATTCAAGTACATACACAGGAAAAAATAGCATATGCACCATTTTACAAGAAAGAACAGAGTAGAATTTTAAAAATTAAGTTCATTTGACTGTAACGTTGGCAGTATTGCCAAAGTGCCCCAATTAGGGGTTTGTGTCTTGACCTGATATGTTTATTCTCCTCCATAGATGCTGCCTGTCCTATTCAGTTGCTTCAGCATTTTGTGTGGGTTAAAGAGAAGTATCTAGTTTTGAACCTGTTGGTATGGAACTTCAGACTTCCATATCTCCTGGCCAATGAGAAGATGGAGTGGCCTGGATGGTGATGATACCTTTTTCAAGTAATGCCTCATGGGTATACTACCAATGGTGATGAGGGACTTTCCATGGCCTGTTGTGCTGAGTCCACTACTCTCTGCAGCTTCTTACATTCCTGGGCAATCAAATGGCCACACTAGACCATGATTCAATAACTATGGATAGTTCCAACAGTACATCTGCAGACATTTATTAGAGTTTTTGGTGACACAGAATCCAGTCTATTTTTTGACAGTGAGCAAATTAATCATAGTTTCACTTCAATTACTTATACATTTCTTAAATGGACGAGTACATCTCCCACTCTCACAGTGCATTTGTGAAGCTGCTTACCTCCCTTTGTTCTGATTCTTCTACTGACTAGTGACCCACCAAAAACAATTTTTATCAAAGCCACTAGTAGTTTTTCAGAGCTGTCAAATCTTTCCTGTTGTAAAGAAAGCCACTGAAGATAACTCATAATAAAAACTCTTCAAATCTGCATCATTATAGTAATTAGCAATGTACACATAATCAGGTCTTCCTGTCATTGTCAAAGCTTTATTACCCAGAGAGGATATAAGTTCAGGCTAGGGCTAACTGTAGTTGTATAAAGATTTAGCACAACTTGTACCCTCTTAGTAAGTTGGTGTGCAAGGTTAGGACCCATAAAATCCAGGGAAATCTAGAGAGATCGATTCAAAATTGGCAGGATGTAGGGAGCAGAAAGATAGTGGTTGAAGGTTGTTTCTCCAAATGAACAAAGCTTGTGGAATTAGTGGGTGACATAAAATTAGGAGATGCTGATAGTGAAAAAGGTTATTGTGTATTTCTGATCAGTTTGGGAAATGGACTGAAGAGTGGCAAATGAACATCAGTACAGATAAGTGTGAGATGATACAATGTGGAAAGTCAAACTAGCACTGGACTTAGACTACAGTTGGCAAGGCACTCGGGAATGTAGTGGAACAGGAGGAGCCCGGAGTTATAACTGCATATCAGTGAAAGAGGTAGACAGTGGTGAAAAAAAACTTTCAGCACACTGGCCATCATCAGACACAGAGTGCAAAAACAAAGGAATGCTGCAAGATATAGAAGTATAAGCTGTGGGTGATAATGGAGGAAGATGGGCAGATGAAATCTAAAGGGGGAGGGGACAAGAAAGGACAAGAGAAGAAACCCATGTGGATAGGTGTACAGTGGGCAGGTGAAACCAGGTGGATGAATTGCACTAGGTGTCTGCACTGATATTGTTTATTTACCTTGATCTATGAAGACCAATGTCCCAAAAGCTTTCTTTACAACCTTATCTACCTGTGATACTACTTACGAGGAATTATTCAGATTCAGTTTATTGTCATTTAGAAACCACAAATGCAATGCAGATAAAAAATGAGACAACGTTCCTCCAGAATGATATCACAAAAGCACATGACAAAACAGACTACACCAGAAAATCCACATAACGTTTGGCAATCCCCAATCCAGAGTCCAGAGAGGCTGCTGCATATTAATATCGCGCTACTGTCTAGTGCATACCCCAGAAAGGAGCTCCAAATCCACCAGACAAAAACAAGACCAAAAACTAAAGCTACAAGACCTGCACAAAACCACATAATTACAACATATATTTACAACAATGCAAACAATAGCATAATTGATTAAAAAAAAACAGACTATGGGCACAGTAAAAATATTCCAAGATGTTAAAGGACTGTAAGTTCAAAAGAAATCACCACAGTTTCCACAAGTCCCCAGGGTCCCGATAGACTCGCCATCCCACACCAGCAGCAGAAGGGAGTACCCCCGCTATGGACTTCCAAGGTGCCGCCTGACTCAGCCTCGCAGACGCAGCACACGATGGAAGCTCTGTCGAAACCAGCCTCGCAGATGTAGTACACACTGAAAGCGACCTGAGCCCGTCGAACCTCCGAGCCGAGGACCATCCCCTCCGGCACAGCTTCTCTGAGCACCATCCTCTGCTGAGCATATTATGACAGCCCCACCAATGGCCACCGGCAATGCGACCCCAAGGACTGGGGGCCTGTTCTTCCCAGCAGAGTCCCGGACCTCACAGCAGCAGCAGCAACGAAGGAGGTCTTCCTGGAATTTCCCAATTTTTTCCGTGCTTCCACGTCCGTTTTCAATCGATTATGATTGCACACAGCACCCCACTTCACAAATAACAGATAATCAGTTCCGGAATGGCCGCTGCAAGCTGCGTTGTGCCGCCATCTTGGATCTCTATTATGGACCTCTATTCACAGATCCCTCAGTTCCACTTGTTATGATCCCAGCCCCCTCCTTTGTGAGAATTGCAAGAGCACCCGTTTTGGGGGGGGGGGGGGGGTCAGAAGACCCAGGAAGTGAGAGAGAGAGAGAAACGTGCCAAATTGCATGTCCCACCCGGGATACAGAACAAGACCTCAGCGACTATTGTCTCATGTAGACCACGTGAAAAGCCCTCGGGCAAGGTGGGCTGGTTGAGAGAGAGATTGCATCATCCCAACCTGATTGACACCTGCGATCCCGTGAGGAAGTATAAAGGAGAGTCTCAGGGGGACAGCCCCCTCAGACGCACCAAGAAGACACGAGAGAGTGTTCCCGCAGCAGCGGGAAGCCATTCTGAAGGAAGCCACGTGCGTTAGATTCCGGGATTGGAATTTGTGGCTGGAATCACAGAAAACCACTTTTAACTAACATTGGGGAGAGGAAACCAATGCTCCCCCCAATTTCACGGAAGCTTCATCAAGACTCGGCAAGTTCTTTCTCTTCTCCCCCAATCTCTCTCTCTCTCAGTCACCCCACATGAAACCCAGCGATTTTCAAAGGGCTGAGGCCGGCAGACTTTCTGAGTGACTTTTATATTTCCAACGGACTATCTATTAACCCCTAGACAACAGCAGAGCTCACTTCTTAATGATGATTATTACTATACCCGCGCTTTAGATTGAGTGTTGACGATGTGCACTATCTGAATGTATGTATTAACCTTACTTTTGTGCCCCTTTATAAATAAAAACGTTTGAAAATAGTGACATCAGACTTCAACGGACCTCTCTATCTTTGCTGGTAAGTTCTCCAGTTACGGGATTTGTAACAGTTGGGGTTCTCGTCTCGGGATTTGACACCAAATTGGGAGGCCAGTGAATCAGGCTTGTAAATCAAACACTTGAATCTGGTTACGTGGGTAGACAGACGGGAAACCAGCAAAGATGGACGTGGGTGAACTTATGGAAAACCCGACGGTGACAAGCTAGAGGCGGCCACAAAATCAGACTTGTTAAATTTAGCGAAGGGGTTGAACCTCACAGAAGTGAGGTCGTCCATGAAAAAGCGGGAGGTACGAAGGGCCATAACTCAGTATTACGTTGAGAAGAATGTGTTTGAAGATGAGGTATTGGAAGATATCCCTGACAAAGTACCATCAAGTGGGACGGTTCAGTTCGAGGTGGAGAAATTAAAGTTGGAACGTGAAATTAAGTTAAAAGAGCTGGAAGCGGCTGAGAGAGAGAGAGAGAGAGAGAGAGAGAGAGAGAGAAAGGGTTGAGGGAAAGAGGGAAAGGCAAGAGAGAGAGAGGGAAAGGCAAAGACAGCGTGAAATTCACCTAAAGAAGCTAGAAGCAGAAGAGAAAGAGAGGGAATGGGCCGAGAAAGAGAAACAGAGGCAACATGACCGGGAAATTGAGAAGATGAGAAACGAGCGAAGAGATCAAGGGTTAGACCAAGCGGAGCGGTTTAATGTTAGTAGGGAGTTGAGATTGGTGCCCCCGTTCAAGGAGACAGATGTCGATAGTTATTTCTTGCTTTTTGAAAAGGTGGCAGTAAATCAGAAGTGGCCAAAAGAGCAGTGGGTGGCGTTGTTACAAAGTGTGTTAAAGGGGAAGGCCCAACGAGCATATGCGGCGTTGTCCCTGGAGGAGGGAAGATCGGAGAATTATGATGAGGTAAAAAAGGTCATTCTCTGGACTTACGAATTGGTACCTGAGGCCTATAGACAAAAGTTTAGAAATTTAAGGAAAAGGTAAATCAAACGTATACCGAGCTAGCCCATGAAAAGGGGGTGCTCTTGGACCATTGGTGCACCGCGGAAAGGGTGGACAAGGATTATGGGCATCTCAGGGAGTTACTTTTGATTGAGGAATTTAAAAGTTGTGTTCCGGAGGAGATCCGGATGTATTTGAATGAGAAACCGGATAAGTCCATGTCAGAATTTGCTAGGTTTGCGGACGAATATGTCCTAACCCACAAGACAAAGACTTCCTCGAATAAAGGTCCCCAGAGAGACAGAGGTCCCACCGGGAGCTAGCGGTAAGGTTGAGGGGGAAAGGCAAGACGGCCAGAGGGTCCAGGTTTGACCTGTTTTAATTGTGGAAAGGAGGGGCACATTGCATCTCGATGCTTTGCTCCGAGGAAGGAGATAGGAAGAGGGAAAGCCGCAGTCCCTATCAGGTGTGCCGTGATAATCAGCAAATCGACCAGAGAGCCGAGGGTAGACAGAGTACGAGAAGGCTCTGGGTGTTGTCTGTCACACAGAACCGTGTCTGTGACGGAGGAAGACACACCAGTTCCCGTTTGAATCTGGAGGGATACGGGCGCTGAACTATCCCTGGTTAGCCGTAAGGTACTAGAATTTGGTCGGGAAACGGGCATGGTAAAGGTGGAAGGAATAAATAAACGGATAGAAATGGTGCCCTTATATAAGGTCATTCTGGATTGTGAGCTGGTGTATGGATCAGTTGAAATAGGGGTGCCATCAGAATTCCCGAGAGCTGACGTGGACATCCTGCTGGGGAACAACTTAACAGGGGGTAAGGTTTGGTCAGCCATGCTGCCAACCTGGCGACCGGCAAGTGTGGTGGCCCCACCCCTAGCGCCCAAGGACCATCTCGCCGGCGTGGTCACTCGCAGCATGTTGAGAGAGACAGCTGAGAACGAGAGCAGTTTAAATCTGGCCCATTTTGATTTGGCCGAGACGTCTTCGATGACCCTGTGCCATGAGGGTTTAGAGGGTGGTAAGACGAAGAGTAGTAAAGTGAAAGGGCGTAAGGGAAAGGAGATAGATCTCCCTTTAGCGAAGAGAAAGGTCCTAAAGGTAGGAAATAAAGATGAGGAACAGATAAAGCTGTTAAAAGGTCCGGAGTTGGACATGGATGATCTGTCTGGTTTGGCAGAATTGTTTGAAGAACTTGAGAGTTCTAAAGGTGTTCCCGATAATGAGAGGAGGGCAGTCCTAGATGGAAAGGGTACCCTTGCCTCGAAGGAGTCTGCTGAAAGGGCCGAGGAGGTTGTTTCAGCTCGCAGGGTTGCGCCTTCCCTGGGTGAGAGCTGCCCAGAGCGTAACTGGGAGAATCGGGGGAAGTTAGAATTTGAAAAAGTTACGGGTGTTGAAAGCCTGGAAGAGGCAAATGTCCCGTTTGAGTGTGTCCGAGATGGGGATGCACGTGGTGCTGAACCTGGTAAAGGAGCTCAGAAGAAGTCTGAGGTATCTGATTCAGGGGAACGGGGCAGCTGTCCTTGTGGGTCAGATAGACTTGATTCAGTGGAAAAAGGGTTAACCTTGGTAACCAGGGGAAGTGTGAGTTCCCTGGTGTTTGTACTCAAAGGTGGGTTCAAAGTTAAAGCAGAATTTAAGAATGGGGGGATG
This sequence comes from Hypanus sabinus, assembly GCF_030144855.1. NCBI lineage: Eukaryota > Metazoa > Chordata > Chondrichthyes > Myliobatiformes > Dasyatidae > Hypanus > Hypanus sabinus. The sequence continues at coordinate 108,803,916 of NC_082707.1, forward strand.
ATTGTTGTTGAAGGAAACGGAAAGTCTGTAGTTTCCAAATCGAAGGAAGAAATCTTGAGCCTGGCAGATCGCTCACAGAGTGAGCCGGGGGATAGCGGGGACCCCCACTCTATTGTTATGCCAGGATGGGGTGTGAAGAGGCCACCTTCGACATGCTACTTGAGCGAAGAGTTAGAATCAAACACCAACAGCCTGAAGGGGACTGATAAAAGGGCCAGCCACCTGGGTAAAATCAAAGAATTGGGTGGAGATGGTCTGGGGCATGGTGTTGCAAAAATAACCCCAATGAACGGGGCGGACGGGAGTTCACCACGCAAAACTACTCAAGTTCCCCACGGGGGGGGGGGGGGCTCGCTGAAAAAGAGGCGACGGTTAATGGGGATGCCATTGTTAGACAGCCAAGCAGGTTGAACAGGTTTGCGCCAAAGCCTGTGAATAATAAAGACAGCCCTTTGGAGACCTGCCGGTTAAGTTAAACAACCGAAACGATTAGTATTCACGTAAACTTTTGTAAATGCACCTAAGCTAAGGTCACACCTCCTTAGTTTTGTTGCTTAAGAGAAAAAAATAAATAGGTGGTTATTGAATTGAAGTCTGATGTATGGTTCGCAATGTTAAGATATTAAAGAAAGGGACACTGTAATCATTAACTATTTAGATACTGACTTGAATGTATAACGGTAGTACTCTGTGAAAAGAAAAACTTGTGTATTGTGTTAGATTCAAAACTCCTGTAAGACTGTGTACCACTCTGTTTTAACCACTGGTAAAAACGTTTTAAGTGGGGAGGTGTAATGATCCCAGCCCCCTCCTTTGTGAGAATCGCAAGAGCACCCGTTGGGGGGGGGGGTGCGGTCAGTAGACCCAGGAAGTGAGAGAGAGAGAGAGAAACGTGCCAAATTGCACGTCCCACCCGGGATACAGAATAAGACCTCAGCGACTATTGTCTCATGGAGACCACGTGAAAAGCCCTCGGGCAAGGTGGGCTGGTTGAGAGAGAGATTGCATCATCCCAACCTGATTGACACCTGCGATCCCGTGAGGAAGTATAAAGGAGAGTCTTAGAGGGACAGCCCCCTCAGACGCACCAAGAAGACACGAGAGAGTGTTCCCGCAGCAGCGGGAAGCCATTCTGAAGGAAGCCACGTGCGTTAGATTCCGTGATTGGAATTTGTGGCTGGAATCACAGAAAACAGCTTTTAACTAACATCGGGGAGAGGAAACCAACGCTCCCCCCGATTTCACGGAAGCTTCATCAAAACTCGGCAAGTTCTTTCTCTTCTCCCCCAATCTCTCTCTCTCTCTCGGTCGCCCCACATGAAACCCAGCGATTTTCGAAAGGCTGAGGCCTGCAGACTTTCTGAGTGACTTTTATATTTCCAACGGACTATCTATTAACCCCTAGACAACAGCAGAGCTCACTTCTTAATGATGATTATTATTATACCCGCGCTTTAGATTGAGTGTTGACGATGTGCACTATCTGAATGTATGTATTAACCTTACTTTTGTGCCCCTTTATAAATAAAAACGTTTGAAAATAGTGACATCAGACTTCAACGGACCTCTCTATCTTTGCTGGTAAGTTCTCCAGTTACGGGATTTGTAACACACTACACTTCTCAATGCCCTACCACTGGCCGTGTAAGTCCTACCCTGTTTTGTCCCCCCAAATTGTAACACCTCACACTTGTCTTCACTAAATAACATCTGCCATATTTTGGCCCATTTTCCCAGCTGGTCCAGATCCCACTGCAAGCTTTGATAGTCTTCCTCTCTGTCCACTACACCCACAATCTTAGTGTCATCTGCAAATTTGCTGACCCAGTTTACTACATTATCATCAAGATCACTGATATAGATGACAAACAACATGGACCCAGCACCAATCCCTGCAACACACTAGTCACAGGCCTCCAGTCAAAGATGCAACCATCTGCTCTTGCTCAACAGCTTCTCCCGCAAAGCCAATGTCTAATCCAATTTTCTGCCTCATCTTGAGTGCCGAGCAACTGAATATTCTTGACCAATCTCCCATGTATGACCTCGGCAAAGGCCTTTCAGAATTCCATGTTGGCAACAGCCATTGCCTTTCCTTAATCGACTTTCATGGTAACCTCCCTGAAAAATGATAAACACTGGTTAGACAGAACCTACCATGCACGTAGCCGTGTTAACTATCTCTAATCAGGCTGTCTATCCAAATACTTACATATCAGGTCCTTTAGAATATTTTCCAACAACTTTCCCACTACTAATGTCAGGCTCACTGGCCTATAATTTCCCATCTTCTCTTAGAGCCTTTCCTGAACAACAGAAGAACATTAGCTATCCTCCAATTCTCCAGCACTTCACCCGCGGTTAAGGACATTTTTAAATGCCTCTGCCAGGGCCCCTGCAATTTCTGCACCAGCATCCCATAAAATCCAGGGTCACCTTGTCAGGTCCTGGAGATTTAAGCACCCTAATATGTCTGAAGACAGCAAGTACCCCATCTTCTGTAATCTGGATACGGCCTATGACCTCACTGCTGTCTTGTCTCAGCTCTAGACTCTGCATCCATCTCCTGAGGCAATACAGATGCAAAAAAATCCATTTAAGATCTCTCCCATCTCTTTCGGCTTCATGCATAGATGATTACATTAATCTTCAAGTGGACCATTTTTGTCCTTTGCTATCAATATGCTCTTAATACTTCTGTAGAACCCCTTGGAATCTCTTTCACCTCGTCTGCCAGAGCAACCTCATGTCTTCTTTTATCCCTCCTGATTCCCTTTGATTTCTCTTGTATTTCTTATACTCCTTGCTGCCTACATCTGCTATGCACTTCCTTCTTCTTAACCAGGGCTCAATACCCCTTGAAAACCAAGTTTTCATAAACCAGTTAGCTTTGCCTTTTATTCTAATAGGAACATACAAACTGTACTCTCAATATTGAAGGCCTCCCACATATCAAGAATCTCTTTGTCAAAATACTGTGGTGCAGGAGTTCCCAACCTGGTTAATAGTAAGGGTCCATAGCATAACAAAAGTTGGGCACTCCTTAAGATGAAACAGACCAGGCTTCTGATCATCTGCCCTAATATTGTCTAATTTGGTTTGGAATAATTTTTGCTTGATATATTGCATTGGTTTACTACTATCATGTGTACTGAGACAGAGTGAAAGGGTTTTTTTATTTTGCATATCATACTGAAAGATCACGCCATGGATGTACATTGAGGGAGTAAAAGGGAAAGCAGAACACAGTGTTGCATGTACGTACAGGAAAAGTGCACTGCAAGTCAATAATAAGGTACATGGATCCTGACAAAATAGATTGGGAGATCAAGAGTTCTGTTCAGGAGTGAGTCTAAAAGTAGCAGGATAGACACCGCCCTTGAGCCTGCGGGTTCATGTTCTCAGAGTTTTGTATCTTCTTCCCGATGGGAATGGGGAGAAGTGAGAAGCCTGGGGTGGAGGGGTTTTTGATTATGTTCCCAAGGCAGCAGGAAGTATAGACAGGGTCAATGGAGGGGAAGTTTAATTTTCTGATGGACTTGTCTGTGTCAATTTCTTGCAGTCTGGGACTGAGCAGTTGCATTCTGAGCCATAACCCTAATACTTAGTTCAATTATGGGTGCTCGGGAAATGGAAGTTGTTGAGAGATTATCTCGTTCATCATGCAGACAGTAAGATGTTGCGAAGCATGTAAAGGCTCCAGAAATTATTTAAACTAGTAATCTGATCAAGAGTTTCAGTTTACACTGGAGGAGGTGGTTGCTGCAATGTCCAGCTGTCATTGGAAGCTTGGGATAAGTTACCTCCTTGAAATCCATCTAGGTTATTCATTATATTTTAAATAATATATATCTTTAATATTGAGCAGCTTTGTTGCATAAGAAAATGACAGGAAATTTTGAGAAGAGATGTGCAAGGTATTAGCAGAATTATGGCTGTGAACCCCTTGCTGAAGTTTGGGTTAAAAAGTAGATCAGGCTGGCAATGCAGCCTTCTGGAGAGGAGAATCTTCAGGCATGATTGGGGGAGCAATGTGTCGCCTCCGGCTCGCTCAGCTCGTTCTTGTCTAGGGGGAGCAGCCTTCGGCCCCGCCAAACTGGGTAATCAGCTGGTGTGGATGCTGTGTGATGTCCCCGCCTCGCCCAAAAACAGACAGTACACCATCTGCGATTAAATGAGTACAATTTATAAAGGTTACTATAACTAAGTGATTAATAACGATACAGTATATATGAAGAGAAAAAATAAAGAAAAGGCGCCAAACTTATCAAAGTCCAAACCACTTCGTGCACAACCGTTGGAGCTCAATTACTGAAGTCTTCTGGCCACCATTCGATCCCCTCCGAACTCCTCGACTCGCAGCTCAGGACCCTCTGAGTTGTCAACTGAGAGAAATGATTCTTAAGGAATCCATTTAGAATGTGCTGACACAGAAAGAACGTGCAAAGCAACTTGCAGGGCAACGTATAAACCAATTTGCAAAATCAGGATGAAACAATAGCTTGCTGATTAAAGAAGCGATACGGGTAACGGGAAGACATGCTTAACGGTTGAACAATAACGGTGTTAATGCGCTGAGGCTGATAAGTGGGCCAAAGGGGTAATCACATTTGTAATTTTGTAATGAGATTAAAGAAGAATGTAGGGTATAAAAAACTGTGCAAAGTGTAATTCGGCACTCAATCTAGCAGGAGCTGGTTGGGTCCGACTCTGCAGACTCGAAAAATAAAGTTTACCGTTCTGCAAATTGCTGAGACTCAGTGTGTTTCTGACAATGTGGGGGCTCGTCCGGGATCCACACTCCGGCCGCGGTGGACACGAGGAAGGACATCGGAGACGGTGCACCCCGCCGAGTTTGGCGGTCCCTGACTCCTTGCTCGTCGCTCCAACGCGGCTTGAGCGAGTGATATCCGGACAGCGCAGAGCGGTAAACGGGGAGAAGGGGACAGTACCTGGTACTGGAAGTCCCCAGGACGCACCGGGTAAGTGCCTACTATTATAGTAGAACGGTGCGGGAATAAGTAAGGACGGAGAAGACCGGGATCGCTACCCGGGGGTCCTCCTGATTAAGTAAGAGCGGAATAAGATGGGAGGGGGTGGCTCTAAAAAGAAAGAGGAGACGGAGAAGACCGGGACCATACCCGGGGGTTCCTCCTGATAGCCCCCTCGGTAGAATGTTTGAGAATTGGGGATGTGGAAGACTAAAAGGGAAACAAAAGAAAAAAAAAATGATACAGTACTGTTTAATTTGGTCGAAACAGCCGATAGAAAAACCTGCGGTCTGGTGGCCGTGGCTTGGGTCTGAGGAGGATTGGGTACGACAAGCCTTAAACATTTACGTTAATTCAAAACCAAGTGTAAAACCGGAAGAAATTGCTTATGCTTTTTGTTGGGCTCCCTGGCCAGGAGTAACAACAAAGAGTTTTAAATTGGGCATTAAAGGGGAGCGGAAGTGGGACCCACTCGATCATTTACCCCCTCCCTATGTCCAGCCTTCTGCGCCCCTTGCGGGAGCAGAGGGAGGACGTGAAGAAAGTGAAAAAAACAGAAGAAATAGACCCGGAGAGGGAAGAGAGGGATGTTAGGGAAAAAGCAAAAGCAAGGATCGAAACAAGGAGTGTGACAAGAGCAGATAAGAAAAAGAAAGACGAATTAAAAAAGGAAGAGGTACAGCTGTGTCCCCTTCGAGAGGTTCCAATGGGAGGAGAACGGGCAGGAACAGGATTTGTAAACGTCCCTCTGACAAGTACCGAAGTACGAGGATTTAAGAAAGATATGAAAACTTTATTAGAAGATCCAATGGGACTGGCAGAACAGTTGGATCAATTCTTAGGACCTAATGTTTACACTTGGGAAGAAATGCATGCGATTATGGGAACGCTATTTTCTGCACAAGAGAGGCAAATGATACGACAAGCTGCAATATCAATTTGGGGAAGGGAACAGCCGAATGAGTTACCGGGGGACCAGAAATTTCCAGTAAACGACCCACAGTGGGACAAACAAGCAGAAGAGAGAAGACGGCAATATCCCATTGCCATGGAAGGGAGGAGGGGATTACAACCTGTAATTGAGACATTAGTATCAGATGGACTCTTGGAAGAATGTATGTCACCCTTTAATACCCCCATCCTACCGGTCCGAAAGCCCGACGGCACGTATCGAATGGTTCAAGATCTGAGAGGCTTAAATGCGGTAGTCCAAACACGATACCCGGTAGTGCCTAACCCCTATACATTAATGAGCAAAATACCTCCTGAACATGAATGGTTCAGTGTGATAGATCTAAAAGATGCCTTTTGGAGTTGCCCGTTGGAGGAAGGTAGCCGAGATATGTTCGCATTTGAATGGGAAAATCCCTTCACTGGGCGGAAGAAGCAACTCCGGTGGACCGTCTTGCCCCAAGGGTTCACGGAGTCCCCAAACCTATTCGAACAGGTACTGGAGCAAGTATTGGCTGGATTCCATTGTACCGAAAAGAACCAACTATTACAGTATGTCGATGACCTACTACTATCGGGACCAGCAGAGGAGGTAGTGCGAGACGATACTACAAGACTCCTGAATTACCTAGGAGAAAAAGGATTGCGGGTGTCCAAGAAGAAACTGCAATTTGTCGAGAAGGAAATAACATATCTCGGACACAGAGTCAGTAAAGGGCACCGCCAAATAACCCCAGAAAGAATAGCGGGAATAACTAAAATACCGCTTCCCAGGACAAAGAAGGAAATAAGACAATTTCTGGGCTTAGTGGGCTATTGCCGGATTTGGATAGAGAATTATACCCCCCTGGTGAAGTTTATGTACGACAAATTGGCAAAGGAAGACCGGGGAATAATCAGCTGGACCGAAGAAGAAGAACAGAAGTTCAGGAAAATAAAAGGGCAACTAATTCGGGCCCCGGTATTAACACTGCCAGCACTGGAAAAGCCCTTTCAGCTGTATGCAACAAACAATGAAGGAACTGCGTTAGGAGTACTAACCCAAGAAAAAGGAGGAAAGCGGCAACCTGTGGCCTTTTTATCAAAAATGTTAGACCCGGTATCCCGGGGATGGCCGACGTGCATACAAGCCGTAGCTGCAGCAGCCGTACTAGTAGAAGAAGCACGGAAATTAACCTTTGGGGGAAGAATGACGGTGTATACCCAGCACTCCGTTAGCACCCTCTTAGCCCAAAAAGCTCAGAGGTGGTTGACGGACTCTCGCATACTGAAATACGAAACCATTCTGATGGTCGGGGATGATGTAAGCTTTGAAAGGAACAATAGTTGTAACCCGGCACAGTTCTTATACATGGAATCAACAGGGGAGCCCGACAAACATCAGAAGGCGAGTGGAAGACCCCCGACGGACGGCAAGTACTGAATAAGGAAGTAACTCGTCATATACTGCAACAACTACACCAACAAAGCCATTGGGGAGTGCAAGCTATGTGCGACACTATCCTAAGGGACTATGTTTGTAAAGGGATATTCACACTAGCTCAACAGGAGGTGTGGGGCTGTTACACCTGCCAAAAGGTAAACAAGAAAATGATGCGTGCCACCCATAAGGGGGGACAAACACTAGCCGACCGACCGTCCCATCGGATCCAAATAGACTTTACGGAACTACCACAAGTTCAGAGATGGAAGTACCTGTTAGTAATTGTGGATCACTTCACTCGGTGGGTGGAAGCATTCCCAACCACTAAAGCGGACGCCCCTACAGTGGCACGGATCCTATTAGAAAATATAGTCCCAAGATATGGAATAATGGGGTCTATTGATTCAGATAGGGGAACACACTTTGCCTCAAAAACACACCAGCTAATCTGTGACGTCTTAGGAATCCAGTGGAAGCTGCACACCCCCTGGCACCCTCAGAGCTCAGGAAGAGTTGAGAGGATGAACAGTACTTTGAAGACGCAATTGACAAAACTAATGATGGAAACCAAGCTACCCTGGACCAAGTGTCTACCCCTGGCCCTACTAAGAATCCGCACGGCTCCTCGAAAAGATATAGGAGTATCCCCTTATGAAATGTTGTTTGGCCTTCCATATTGGAACAAGGTGGAGGGCTATCCTTCCCTGCAAGGGGGAGATGTCTTTGTAAGGGACTATTTACAGGCACTGTCTCGTTCTTTTGCAGAATTGCACAGGAAGGGGTTACTCGCACAAACCCCACCTCTGGACTTCGCACTCCACCGAACACAGCCCGGTGACTGGGTCCTGATTAAGACTTGGAAGCCAGAGAAGTTACAGCCGCAGTGGGAAGGCCCATTCCAGGTGCTACTGACCACCGAAGCCGCAGTAAGGACAAAAGAAAAAGGGTGGACCCACGCCGCGAGAATCAAGGGACCCGTAAAGCCCGAAGAAGGTGCAGAATGGACTTGCGTCCAGGGAGAAGACCCGATGGTGCTAAAGCTCAAAAGACGGACAGAATGAACTTTGGGACTGTAATGTATATACTGCTATTGTTGAGAAGCGCTGAAGGGGGATTTGATAAGTGCAGGACGACGGTAAGGGTGGGCATGACGGTTTTTCCAGGGTCCTTTGTGTCACACTCGCATGTAAACGAGAAATGTTATGACTACAACAAAAAGGAGGAGTATGTGGAAAGTTTAATCTAACCAACTGCTGCTTAAAGATAGATGACAACGGAAAGGTTGTTCAAAAAATATCAGATAAAATAAGGAAACTGGCCCACGTGCCGGTACAGACCTGGAAGCTGCTGGGGTATTGGGACTGGCTGGACGGATGGTTGAAAGGAGGCTGGTGGCGAACCGCTTTAGGGGTTATAGGAGGGGGATTGATGGTCCTCCTTCTGCTACCATGTCTGATCCCCTGCTTGCGGGAGCTAGTAGCTCGGGTGGCAAGACAAGTCATGCAACCAGGGGCCCCGGCTGATCCTGTTCAGGTACTCCTACAAAGGGAAATAGAGCTAGAGGAAGAAGCCTATGTAAACCCGTGGCAAAAGCCCAACTGATAGCACATTCTAAAAAGAAAAAGGGTGGATTGAGAGAAATGATTCTTAAGGAATCCATTTAGAATGTGCTGACACAGAAAGAACGTGCAAAGCAACTTGCAGGGCAACGTATAAACCAATTTGCAAAATCAGGATGAAACAATAGCTTGCTGATTAAAGAAGCGATACGGGTAACGGGAAGACATGCTTAACGGTTGAACAATAACGGTGTTAATGCGCTGAGGCTGATAAGTGGGCCAAAGGGGTAATCACATTTGTAATTTTGTAATGAGATTAAAGAAGAATGTAGGGTATAAAAAACTGTGCAAAGTGTAATTCGGCACTCAATCTAGCAGGAGCTGGTTGGGTCCGACTCTGCAGACTCGAAAAATAAAGTTTACCGTTCTGCAAATTGCTGAGACTCAGTGTGTTTCTGACAACGTGGGGGCTCGTCCGGGATCCACACTCCGGCCGCGGTGGACACGAGGAAGGACATCGGAGACGGTGCACCCCGCCGAGTTTGGCGGTCCCTGACTCCTTGCTCGTCGCTCCAACGCGGCTTGAGCGAGTGATATCCGGACAGCGCAGAGCGGTAAACGGGGAGAAGGGGACAGTACCTGGTACTGGAAGTCCCCAGGACGCACCGGGTAAGTGCCTACTATTATAGTAGAACGGTGCGGGAATAAGTAAGGACGGAGAAGACCGGGATCGCTACCCGGGGGTCCTCCTGATTAAGTAAGAGCGGAATAAGATGGGAGGGGGTGGCTCTAAAAAGAAAGAGGAGACGGAGAAGACCGGGACCATACCCGGGGGTTCCTCCTGATAGCCCCCTCGGTAGAATGTTTGAGAATTGGGGATGTGGAAGACTAAAAGGGAAACAAAAGAAAAAAAAAATGATACAGTACTGTTTAATTTGGTCGAAACAGCCGATAGAAAAACCTGCGGTCTGGTGGCCGTGGCTTGGGTCTGAGGAGGATTGGGTACGACAAGCCTTAAACATTTACGTTAATTCAAAACCAAGTGTAAAACCGGAAGAAATTGCTTATGCTTTTTGTTGGGCTCCCTGGCCAGGAGTAACAACAAAGAGTTTTAAATTGGGCATTAAAGGGGAGCGGAAGTGGGACCCACTCGATCATTTACCCCCTCCCTATGTCCAGCCTTCTGCGCCCCTTGCGGGAGCAGAGGGAGGACGTGAAGAAAGTGAAAAAAACAGAAGAAATAGACCCGGAGAGGGAAGAGAGGGATGTTAGGGAAAAAGCAAAAGCAAGGATCGAAACAAGGAGTGTGACAAGAGCAGATAAGAAAAAGAAAGACGAATTAAAAAAGGAAGAGGTACAGCTGTGTCCCCTTCGAGAGGTTCCAATGGGAGGAGAACGGGCAGGAACAGGATTTGTAAACGTCCCTCTGACAAGTACCGAAGTACGAGGATTTAAGAAAGATATGAAAACTTTATTAGAAGATCCAATGGGACTGGCAGAACAGTTGGATCAATTCTTAGGACCTAATGTTTACACTTGGGAAGAAATGCATGCGATTATGGGAACGCTATTTTCTGCACAAGAGAGGCAAATGATACGACAAGCTGCAATATCAATTTGGGGAAGGGAACAGCCGAATGAGTTACCGGGGGACCAGAAATTTCCAGTAAACGACCCACAGTGGGACAAACAAGCAGAAGAGAGAAGACGGCAATATCCCATTGCCATGGAAGGGAGGAGGGGATTACAACCTGTAATTGAGACATTAGTATCAGATGGACTCTTGGAAGAATGTATGTCACCCTTTAATACCCCCATCCTACCGGTCCGAAAGCCCGACGGCACGTATCGAATGGTTCAAGATCTGAGAGGCTTAAATGCGGTAGTCCAAACACGATACCCGGTAGTGCCTAACCCCTATACATTAATGAGCAAAATACCTCCTGAACATGAATGGTTCAGTGTGATAGATCTAAAAGATGCCTTTTGGAGTTGCCCGTTGGAGGAAGGTAGCCGAGATATGTTCGCATTTGAATGGGAAAATCCCTTCACTGGGCGGAAGAAGCAACTCCGGTGGACCGTCTTGCCCCAAGGGTTCACGGAGTCCCCAAACCTATTCGAACAGGTACTGGAGCAAGTATTGGCTGGATTCCATTGTACCGAAAAGAACCAACTATTACAGTATGTCGATGACCTACTACTATCGGGACCAGCAGAGGAGGTAGTGCGAGACGATACTACAAGACTCCTGAATTACCTAGGAGAAAAAGGATTGCGGGTGTCCAAGAAGAAACTGCAATTTGTCGAGAAGGAAATAACATATCTCGGACACAGAGTCAGTAAAGGGCACCGCCAAATAACCCCAGAAAGAATAGCGGGAATAACTAAAATACCGCTTCCCAGGACAAAGAAGGAAATAAGACAATTTCTGGGCTTAGTGGGCTATTGCCGGATTTGGATAGAGAATTATACCCCCCTGGTGAAGTTTATGTACGACAAATTGGCAAAGGAAGACCGGGGAATAATCAGCTGGACCGAAGAAGAAGAACAGAAGTTCAGGAAAATAAAAGGGCAACTAATTCGGGCCCCGGTATTAACACTGCCAGCACTGGAAAAGCCCTTTCAGCTGTATGCAACAAACAATGAAGGAACTGCGTTAGGAGTACTAACCCAAGAAAAAGGAGGAAAGCGGCAACCTGTGGCCTTTTTATCAAAAATGTTAGACCCGGTATCCCGGGGATGGCCGACGTGCATACAAGCCGTAGCTGCAGCAGCCGTACTAGTAGAAGAAGCACGGAAATTAACCTTTGGGGGAAGAATGACGGTGTATACCCAGCACTCCGTTAGCACCCTCTTAGCCCAAAAAGCTCAGCGGTGGTTGACGGACTCTCGCATACTGAAATACGAAACCATTCTGATGGTCGGGGATGATGTAAGCTTTGAAAGGAACAATAGTTGTAACCCGGCACAGTTCTTATACATGGAATCAACAGGGGAGCCCGACAAACATCAGAAGGCGAGTGGAAGACCCCCGACGGACGGCAAGTACTGAATAAGGAAGTAACTCGTCATATACTGCAACAACTACACCAACAAAGCCATTGGGGAGTGCAAGCTATGTGCGACACTATCCTAAGGGACTATGTTTGTAAAGGGATATTCACACTAGCTCAACAGGAGGTGTGGGGCTGTTACACCTGCCAAAAGGTAAACAAGAAAATGATGCGTGCCACCCATAAGGGGGGACAAACACTAGCCGACCGACCGTCCCATCGGATCCAAATAGACTTTACGGAACTACCACAAGTTCAGAGATGGAAGTACCTGTTAGTAATTGTGGATCACTTCACTCGGTGGGTGGAAGCATTCCCAACCACTAAAGCGGACGCCCCTACAGTGGCACGGATCCTATTAGAAAATATAGTCCCAAGATATGGAATAATGGGGTCTATTGATTCAGATAGGGGAACACACTTTGCCTCAAAAACACACCAGCTAATCTGTGACGCCTTAGGAATCCAGTGGAAGCTGCACACCCCCTGGCACCCTCAGAGCTCAGGAAGAGTTGAGAGGATGAACAGTACTTTGAAGACGCAATTGACAAAACTAATGATGGAAACCAAGCTACCCTGGACCAAGTGTCTACCCCTGGCCCTACTAAGAATCCGCACGGCTCCTCGAAAAGATATAGGAGTATCCCCTTATGAAATGTTGTTTGGCCTTCCATATTGGAACAAGGTGGAGGGCTATCCTTCCCTGCAAGGGGGAGATGTCTTTGTAAGGGACTATTTACAGGCACTGTCTCGTTCTTTTGCAGAATTGCGCAGGAAGGGGTTACTCGCACAAACCCCACCTCTGGACTTCGCACTCCACCGAACACAGCCCGGTGACTGGGTCCTGATTAAGACTTGGAAGCCAGAGAAGTTACAGCCGCAGTGGGAAGGCCCATTCCAGGTGCTACTGACCACCGAAGCCGCAGTAAGGACAAAAGAAAAAGGGTGGACCCACGCCGCGAGAATCAAGGGACCCGTAAAGCCCGAAGAAGGTGCAGAATGGACTTGCGTCCAGGGAGAAGACCCGATGGTGCTAAAGCTCAAAAGACGGACAGAATGAACTTTGGGACTGTAATGTATATACTGCTATTGTTGAGAAGCGCTGAAGGGGGATTTGATAAGTGCAGGACGACGGTAAGGGTGGGCATGACGGTTTTTCCAGGGTCCTTTGTGTCACACTCGCATGTAAACGAGAAATGTTATGACTACAACAAAAAGGAGGAGTATGTGGAAAGTTTAATCTAACCAACTGCTGCTTAAAGATAGATGACAACGGAAAGGTTGTTCAAAAAATATCAGATAAAATAAGGAAACTGGCCCACGTGCCGGTACAGACCTGGAAGCTGCTGGGGTATTGGGACTGGCTGGACGGATGGTTGAAAGGAGGCTGGTGGCGAACCGCTTTAGGGGTTATAGGAGGGGGATTGATGGTCCTCCTTCTGCTACCATGTCTGATCCCCTGCTTGCGGGAGCTAGTAGCTCGGGTGGCAAGACAAGTCATGCAACCAGGGGCCCCGGCTGATCCTGTTCAGGTACTCCTACAAAGGGAAATAGAGCTAGAGGAAGAAGCCTATGTAAACCCGTGGCAAAAGCCCAACTGATAGCACATTCTAAAAAGAAAAAGGGTGGATTGAGAGAAATGATTCTTAAGGAATCCATTTAGAATGTGCTGACACAGAAAGAACGTGCAAAGCAACTTGCAGGGCAACGTATAAACCAATTTGCAAAATCAGGATGAAACAATAGCTTGCTGATTAAAGAAGCGATACGGGTAACGGGAAGACATGCTTAACGGTTGAACAATAACGGTGTTAATGCGCTGAGGCTGATAAGTGGGCCAAAGGGGTAATCACATTTGTAATTTTGTAATGAGATTAAAGAAGAATGTAGGGTATAAAAAACTGTGCAAAGTGTAATTCGGCACTCAATCTAGCAGGAGCTGGTTGGGTCCGACTCTGCAGACTCGAAAAATAAAGTTTACCGTTCTGCAAATTGCTGAGACTCAGTGTGTTTCTGACAACGTGGGGGCTCGTCCGGGATCCACACTCCGGCCGCGGTGGACACGAGGAAGGACATCGGAGACGGTGCACCCCGCCGAGTTTGGCGGTCCCTGACTCCTTGCTCGTCGCTCCAACGCGGCTTGAGCGAGTGATATCCGGACAGCGCAGAGCGGTAAACGGGGAGAAGGGGACAGTACCTGGTACTGGAAGTCCCCAGGACGCACCGGGTAAGTGCCTACTATTATAGTAGAACGGTGCGGGAATAAGTAAGGACGGAGAAGACCGGGATCGCTACCCGGGGGTCCTCCTGATTAAGTAAGAGCGGAATAAGATGGGAGGGGGTGGCTCTAAAAAGAAAGAGGAGACGGAGAAGACCGGGACCATACCCGGGGGTTCCTCCTGATAGCCCCCTCGGTAGAATGTTTGAGAATTGGGGATGTGGAAGACTAAAAGGGAAACAAAAGAAAAAAAAAATGATACAGTACTGTTTAATTTGGTCGAAACAGCCGATAGAAAAACCTGCGGTCTGGTGGCCGTGGCTTGGGTCTGAGGAGGATTGGGTACGACAAGCCTTAAACATTTACGTTAATTCAAAACCAAGTGTAAAACTGGAAGAAATTGCTTATGCTTTTTGTTGGGCTCCCTGGCCAGGAGTAACAACAAAGAGTTTTAAATTGGGCATTAAAGGGGAGCGGAAGTGGGACCCACTCGATCATTTACCCCCTCCCTATGTCCAGCCTTCTGCGCCCCTTGCGGGAGCAGAGGGAGGACGTGAAGAAAGTGAAAAAAACAGAAGAAATAGACCCGGAGAGGGAAGAGAGGGATGTTAGGGAAAAAGCAAAAGCAAGGATCGAAACAAGGAGTGTGACAAGAGCAGATAAGAAAAAGAAAGACGAATTAAAAAAGGAAGAGGTACAGCTGTGTCCCCTTCGAGAGGTTCCAATGGGAGGAGAACGGGCAGGAACAGGATTTGTAAACGTCCCTCTGACAAGTACCGAAGTACGAGGATTTAAGAAAGATATGAAAACTTTATTAGAAGATCCAATGGGACTGGCAGAACAGTTGGATCAATTCTTAGGACCTAATGTTTACACTTGGGAAGAAATGCATGCGATTATGGGAACGCTATTTTCTGCACAAGAGAGGCAAATGATACGACAAGCTGCAATATCAATTTGGGGAAGGGAACAGCCGAATGAGTTACCGGGGGACCAGAAATTTCCAGTAAACGACCCACAGTGGGACAAACAAGCAGAAGAGAGAAGACGGCAATATCCCATTGCCATGGAAGGGAGGAGGGGATTACAACCTGTAATTGAGACATTAGTATCAGATGGACTCTTGGAAGAATGTATGTCACCCTTTAATACCCCCATCCTACCGGTCCGAAAGCCCGACGGCACGTATCGAATGGTTCAAGATCTGAGAGGCTTAAATGCGGTAGTCCAAACACGATACCCGGTAGTGCCTAACCCCTATACATTAATGAGCAAAATACCTCCTGAACATGAATGGTTCAGTGTGATAGATCTAAAAGATGCCTTTTGGAGTTGCCCGTTGGAGGAAGGTAGCCGAGATATGTTCGCATTTGAATGGGAAAATCCCTTCACTGGGCGGAAGAAGCAACTCCGGTGGACCGTCTTGCCCCAAGGGTTCACGGAGTCCCCAAACCTATTCGAACAGGTACTGGAGCAAGTATTGGCTGGATTCCATTGTACCGAAAAGAACCGACTATTACAGTATGTCGATGACCTACTACTATCGGGACCAGCAGAGGAGGTAGTGCGAGACGATACTACAAGACTCCTGAATTACCTAGGAGAAAAAGGATTGCGGGTGTCCAAGAAGAAACTGCAATTTGTCGAGAAGGAAATAACATATCTCGGACACAGAGTCAGTAAAGGGCACCGCCAAATAACCCCAGAAAGAATAGCGGGAATAACTAAAATACCGCTTCCCAGGACAAAGAAGGAAATAAGACAATTTCTGGGCTTAGTGGGCTATTGCCGGATTTGGATAGAGAATTATACCCCCCTGGTGAAGTTTATGTACGACAAATTGGCAAAGGAAGACCGGGGAATAATCAGCTGGACCGAAGAAGAAGAACAGAAGTTCAGGAAAATAAAAGGGCAACTAATTCGGGCCCCGGTATTAACACTGCCAGCACTGGAAAAGCCCTTTCAGCTGTATGCAACAAACAATGAAGGAACTGCGTTAGGAGTACTAACCCAAGAAAAAGGAGGAAAGCGGCAACCTGTGGCCTTTTTATCAAAAATGTTAGACCCGGTATCCCGGGGATGGCCGACGTGCATACAAGCCGTAGCTGCAGCAGCCGTACTAGTAGAAGAAGCACGGAAATTAACCTTTGGGGGAAGAATGACGGTGTATACCCAGCACTCCGTTAGCACCCTCTTAGCCCAAAAAGCTCAGCGGTGGTTGACGGACTCTCGCATACTGAAATACGAAACCATTCTGATGGTCGGGGATGATGTAAGCTTTGAAAGGAACAATAGTTGTAACCCGGCACAGTTCTTATACATGGAATCAACAGGGGAGCCCGACAAACATCAGAAGGCGAGTGGAAGACCCCCGACGGACGGCAAGTACTGAATAAGGAAGTAACTCGTCATATACTGCAACAACTACACCAACAAAGCCATTGGGGAGTGCAAGCTATGTGCGACACTATCCTAAGGGACTATGTTTGTAAAGGGATATTCACACTAGCTCAACAGGAGGTGTGGGGCTGTTACACCTGCCAAAAGGTAAACAAGAAAATGATGCGTGCCACCCATAAGGGGGGACAAACACTAGCCGACCGACCGTCCCATCGGATCCAAATAGACTTTACGGAACTACCACAAGTTCAGAGATGGAAGTACCTGTTAGTAATTGTGGATCACTTCACTCGGTGGGTGGAAGCATTCCCAACCACTAAAGCGGACGCCCCTACAGTGGCACGGATCCTATTAGAAAATATAGTCCCAAGATATGGAATAATGGGGTCTATTGATTCAGATAGGGGAACACACTTTGCCTCAAAAACACACCAGCTAATCTGTGACGCCTTAGGAATCCAGTGGAAGCTGCACACCCCCTGGCACCCTCAGAGCTCAGGAAGAGTTGAGAGGATGAACAGTACTTTGAAGATGCAATTGACAAAACTAATGATGGAAACCAAGCTACCCTGGACCAAGTGTCTACCCCTGGCCCTACTAAGAATCCGCACGGCTCCTCGAAAAGATATAGGAGTATCCCCTTATGAAATGTTGTTTGGCCTTCCATATTGGAACAAGGTGGAGGGCTATCCTTCCCTGCAAGGGGGAGATGTCTTTGTAAGGGACTATTTACAGGCACTGTCTCGTTCTTTTGCAGAATTGCGCAGGAAGGGGTTACTCGCACAAACCCCACCTCTGGACTTCGCACTCCACCGAACACAGCCCGGTGACTGGGTCCTGATTAAGACTTGGAAGCCAGAGAAGTTACAGCCGCAGTGGGAAGGCCCATTCCAGGTGCTACTGACCACCGAAGCCGCAGTAAGGACAAAAGAAAAAGGGTGGACCCACGCCGCGAGAATCAAGGGACCCGTAAAGCCCGAAGAAGGTGCAGAATGGACTTGCGTCCAGGGAGAAGACCCGATGGTGCTAAAGCTCAAAAGACGGACAGAATGAACTTTGGGACTGTAATGTATATACTGCTATTGTTGAGAAGCGCTGAAGGGGGATTTGATAAGTGCAGGACGACGGTAAGGGTGGGCATGACGGTTTTTCCAGGGTCCTTTGTGTCACACTCGCATGTAAACGAGAAATGTTATGACTACAACAAAAAGGAGGAGTATGTGGAAAGTTTAATCTAACCAACTGCTGCTTAAAGATAGATGACAACGGAAAGGTTGTTCAAAAAATATCAGATAAAATAAGGAAACTGGCCCACGTGCCGGTACAGACCTGGAAGCTGCTGGGGTATTGGGACTGGCTGGACGGATGGTTGAAAGGAGGCTGGTGGCGAACCGCTTTAGGGGTTATAGGAGGGGGATTGATGGTCCTCCTTCTGCTACCATGTCTGATCCCCTGCTTGCGGGAGCTAGTAGCTCGGGTGGCAAGACAAGTCATGCAACCAGGGGCCCCGGCTGATCCTGTTCAGGTACTCCTACAAAGGGAAATAGAGCTAGAGGAAGAAGCCTATGTAAACCCGTGGCAAAAGCCCAACTGATAGCACATTCTAAAAAGAAAAAGGGTGGATTGAGAGAAATGATTCTTAAGGAATCCATTTAGAATGTGCTGACACAGAAAGAACGTGCAAAGCAACTTGCAGGGCAACGTATAAACCAATTTGCAAAATCAGGATGAAACAATAGCTTGCTGATTAAAGAAGCGATACGGGTAACGGGAAGACATGCTTAACGGTTGAACAATAACGGTGTTAATGCGCTGAGGCTGATAAGTGGGCCAAAGGGGTAATCACATTTGTAATTTTGTAATGAGATTAAAGAAGAATGTAGGGTATAAAAAACTGTGCAAAGTGTAATTCGGCACTCAATCTAGCAGGAGCTGGTTGGGTCCGACTCTGCAGACTCGAAAAATAAAGTTTACCGTTCTGCAAATTGCTGAGACTCAGTGTGTTTCTGACAACGTGGGGGCTCGTCCGGGATCCACACTCCGGCCGCGGTGGACACGAGGAAGGACATCGGAGACGGTGCACCCCGCCGAGTTTGGCGGTCCCTGACTCCTTGCTCGTCGCTCCAACGCGGCTTGAGCGAGTGATATCCGGACAGCGCAGAGCGGTAAACGGGGAGAAGGGGACAGTACCTGGTACTGGAAGTCCCCAGGACGCACCGGGTAAGTGCCTACTATTATAGTAGAACGGTGCGGGAATAAGTAAGGACGGAGAAGACCGGGATCGCTACCCGGGGGTCCTCCTGATTAAGTAAGAGCGGAATAAGATGGGAGGGGGTGGCTCTAAAAAGAAAGAGGAGACGGAGAAGACCGGGACCATACCCGGGGGTTCCTCCTGATAGCCCCCTCGGTAGAATGTTTGAGAATTGGGGATGTGGAAGACTAAAAGGGAAACAAAAGAAAAAAATGATACAGTACTGTTTAATTTGGTCGAAACAGCCGATAGAAAAACCTGCGGTCTGGTGGCCGCGGCTTGGGTCTGAGGAGGATTGGGTACGACAAGCCTTAAACATTTACGTTAATTCAAAACCAAGTGTAAAACCGGAAGAAATTGCTTATGCTTTTTGTTGGGCTCCCTGGCCAGGAGTAACAACAAAGAGTTTTAAATTGGGCATTAAAGGGGAGCGGAAGTGGGACCCACTCGATCATTTACCCCCTCCCTATGTCCAGCCTTCTGCGCCCCTTGCGGGAGCAGAGGGAGGACGTGAAGAAAGTGAAAAAAACAGAAGAAATAGACCCGGAGAGGGAAGAGAGGGATGTTAGGGAAAAAGCAAAAGCAAGGATCGAAACAAGGAGTGTGACAAGAGCAGATAAGAAAAAGAAAGACGAATTAAAAAAGGAAGAGGTACAGCTGTGTCCCCTTCGAGAGGTTCCAATGGGAGGAGAACGGGCAGGAACAGGATTTGTAAACGTCCCTCTGACAAGTACCGAAGTACGAGGATTTAAGAAAGATATGAAAACTTTATTAGAAGATCCAATGGGACTGGCAGAACAGTTGGATCAATTCTTAGGACCTAATGTTTACACTTGGGAAGAAATGCATGCGATTATGGGAACGCTATTTTCTGCACAAGAGAGGCAAATGATACGACAAGCTGCAATATCAATTTGGGGAAGGGAACAGCCGAATGAGTTACCGGGGGACCAGAAATTTCCAGTAAACGACCCACAGTGGGACAAACAAGCAGAAGAGAGAAGACGGCAATATCCCATTGCCATGGAAGGGAGGAGGGGATTACAACCTGTAATTGAGACATTAGTATCAGATGGACTCTTGGAAGAATGTATGTCACCCTTTAATACCCCCATCCTACCGGTCCGAAAGCCCGACGGCACGTATCGAATGGTTCAAGATCTGAGAGGCTTAAATGCGGTAGTCCAAACACGATACCCGGTAGTGCCTAACCCCTATACATTAATGAGCAAAATACCTCCTGAACATGAATGGTTCAGTGTGATAGATCTAAAAGATGCCTTTTGGAGTTGCCCGTTGGAGGAAGGTAGCCGAGATATGTTCGCATTTGAATGGGAAAATCCCTTCACTGGGCGGAAGAAGCAACTCCGGTGGACCGTCTTGCCCCAAGGGTTCACGGAGTCCCCAAACCTATTCGAACAGGTACTGGAGCAAGTATTGGCTGGATTCCATTGTACCGAAAAGAACCAACTATTACAGTATGTCGATGACCTACTACTATCGGGACCAGCAGAGGAGGTAGTGCGAGACGATACTACAAGACTCCTGAATTACCTAGGAGAAAAAGGATTGCGGGTGTCCAAGAAGAAACTGCAATTTGTCGAGAAGGAAATAACATATCTCGGACACAGAGTCAGTAAAGGGCACCGCCAAATAACCCCAGAAAGAATAGCGGGAATAACTAAAATACCGCTTCCCAGGACAAAGAAGGAAATAAGACAATTTCTGGGCTTAGTGGGCTATTGCCGGATTTGGATAGAGAATTATACCCCCCTGGTGAAGTTTATGTACGACAAATTGGCAAAGGAAGACCGGGGAATAATCAGCTGGACCGAAGAAGAAGAACAGAAGTTCAGGAAAATAAAAGGGCAACTAATTCGGGCCCCGGTATTAACACTGCCAGCACTGGAAAAGCCCTTTCAGCTGTATGCAACAAACAATGAAGGAACTGCGTTAGGAGTACTAACCCAAGAAAAAGGAGGAAAGCGGCAACCTGTGGCCTTTTTATCAAAAATGTTAGACCCGGTATCCCGGGGATGGCCGACGTGCATACAAGCCGTAGCTGCAGCAGCCGTACTAGTAGAAGAAGCACGGAAATTAACCTTTGGGGGAAGAATGACGGTGTATACCCAGCACTCCGTTAGCACCCTCTTAGCCCAAAAAGCTCAGCGGTGGTTGACGGACTCTCGCATACTGAAATACGAAACCATTCTGATGGTCGGGGATGATGTAAGCTTTGAAAGGAACAATAGTTGTAACCCGGCACAGTTCTTATACATGGAATCAACAGGGGAGCCCGACAAACATCAGAAGGCGAGTGGAAGACCCCCGACGGACGGCAAGTACTGAATAAGGAAGTAACTCGTCATATACTGCAACAACTACACCAACAAAGCCATTGGGGAGTGCAAGCTATGTGCGACACTATCCTAAGGGACTATGTTTGTAAAGGGATATTCACACTAGCTCAACAGGAGGTGTGGGGCTGTTACACCTGCCAAAAGGTAAACAAGAAAATGATGCGTGCCACCCATAAGGGGGGACAAACACTAGCCGACCGACCGTCCCATCGGATCCAAATAGACTTTACGGAACTACCACAAGTTCAGAGATGGAAGTACCTGTTAGTAATTGTGGATCACTTCACTCGGTGGGTGGAAGCATTCCCAACCACTAAAGCGGACGCCCCTACAGTGGCACGGATCCTATTAGAAAATATAGTCCCAAGATATGGAATAATGGGGTCTATTGATTCAGATAGGGGAACACACTTTGCCTCAAAAACACACCAGCTAATCTGTGACGCCTTAGGAATCCAGTGGAAGCTGCACACCCCCTGGCACCCTCAGAGCTCAGGAAGAGTTGAGAGGATGAACAGTACTTTGAAGACGCAATTGACAAAACTAATGATGGAAACCAAGCTACCCTGGACCAAGTGTCTACCCCTGGCCCTACTAAGAATCCGCACGGCTCCTCGAAAAGATATAGGAGTATCCCCTTATGAAATGTTGTTTGGCCTTCCATATTGGAACAAGGTGGAGGGCTATCCTTCCCTGCAAGGGGGAGATGTCTTTGTAAGGGACTATTTACAGGCACTGTCTCGTTCTTTTGCAGAATTGCGCAGGAAGGGGTTACTCGCACAAACCCCACCTCTGGACTTCGCACTCCACCGAACACAGCCCGGTGACTGGGTCCTGATTAAGACTTGGAAGCCAGAGAAGTTACAGCCGCAGTGGGAAGGCCCATTCCAGGTGCTACTGACCACCGAAGCCGCAGTAAGGACAAAAGAAAAAGGGTGGACCCACGCCGCGAGAATCAAGGGACCCGTAAAGCCCGAAGAAGGTGCAGAATGGACTTGCGTCCAGGGAGAAGACCCGATGGTGCTAAAGCTCAAAAGACGGACAGAATGAACTTTGGGACTGTAATGTATATACTGCTATTGTTGAGAAGCGCTGAAGGGGGATTTGATAAGTGCAGGACGACGGTAAGGGTGGGCATGACGGTTTTTCCAGGGTCCTTTGTGTCACACTCGCATGTAAACGAGAAATGTTATGACTACAACAAAAAGGAGGAGTATGTGGAAAGTTTAATCTAACCAACTGCTGCTTAAAGATAGATGACAACGGAAAGGTTGTTCAAAAAATATCAGATAAAATAAGGAAACTGGCCCACGTGCCGGTACAGACCTGGAAGCTGCTGGGGTATTGGGACTGGCTGGACGGATGGTTGAAAGGAGGCTGGTGGCGAACCGCTTTAGGGGTTATAGGAGGGGGATTGATGGTCCTCCTTCTGCTACCATGTCTGATCCCCTGCTTGCGGGAGCTAGTAGCTCGGGTGGCAAGACAAGTCATGCAACCAGGGGCCCCGGCTGATCCTGTTCAGGTACTCCTACAAAGGGAAATAGAGCTAGAGGAAGAAGCCTATGTAAACCCGTGGCAAAAGCCCAACTGATAGCACATTCTAAAAAGAAAAAGGGTGGATTGAGAGAAATGATTCTTAAGGAATCCATTTAGAATGTGCTGACACAGAAAGAACGTGCAAAGCAACTTGCAGGGCAACGTATAAACCAATTTGCAAAATCAGGATGAAACAATAGCTTGCTGATTAAAGAAGCGATACGGGTAACGGGAAGACATGCTTAACGGTTGAACAATAACGGTGTTAATGCGCTGAGGCTGATAAGTGGGCCAAAGGGGTAATCACATTTGTAATTTTGTAATGAGATTAAAGAAGAATGTAGGGTATAAAAAACTGTGCAAAGTGTAATTCGGCACTCAATCTAGCAGGAGCTGGTTGGGTCCGACTCTGCAGACTCGAAAAATAAAGTTTACCGTTCTGCAAATTGCTGAGACTCAGTGTGTTTCTGACATCAACCAAGCACATCTAGCTTCATCCCCCCTCCTCGGAGTACCTCCTGGCCTCGGACCCCCGCTTGGGGTCCGTTCCTCGCCCAGCTTACAGCATTGCGTCCTCTCTCTCAACCCCCTCGCGCCGATCTCCCCAAAAGCCCGTCAACAAAAGCTTACAGACTCAGAAGAAAGAACATTAATCTCCATTTGGTTTACAAAGGAATCCAATTCTCGTTATCAGTAAATTTTAACCCAAACAAGCTTCCAGCACTCTCTCGCAACAAAGAAGCATTCCTACTAGTTAACAAAACAAAGCCCTTTTGATTACATACACAGTAACAAAGAAAAAAGAAGAAACCCCCTTTACAAGTAGATCAGGCTGGCAATGCAGCCTTCTGGTGAGGAGAATCTTCAGGCATGATTGGGGGAGCAATGGCAATGGCAATGGAAAAGAGGAATATTAATCAGGCAGTATTAGGAGTAATCAGGGAAGATGGCATTGATGGTTTTTGTTTTAAATACAGGATTACATGGGTAGAATTCAGGAACCAAAAAAATGGGTGATCACTTTGCTGATGAAATAGATTGGCAACAGGCCTCCCAAAGTCAGCAGGAGATAGAGGGGGAAATGTGTGGACAACATCTAGCCAGATTTATAGTAGAAGAGAGAAGTTAATGTTGGTTACTATATCTAATATGAATAAGGATCAACGCCCCCAAAATGCTGCAGGCAGCATCTATGGAGGGAAATGATATTTCATACCAAAACCCTTCATCTGACCAAGGATTGCCTTGCTGTGAAAAACTTAGAAGGAGTGAAGGTTTTAACATGGGAGAAAAATAAAGTTGTGAGCATAAAGTAAGAACAACAAGCTCACAGCATACAGGATATCCATGCATACCGATGGTTTGACAACGGGAAAAGGAAGAATAGGGCATTGAAAACAAGTGAAGGCCCTCAGGAGCAGAGAATGTAGGATGCTACTGAAAATAGAAGTAAGGAGGACAAAGAGGGTGAACACAACACCAAGCTCTGTATCTGCATCTGCAACTAGATACTTGATTTCAATAGACCTCACCAGTTCCCCAACACCACCACTGTCACGTTCTCCTTCGGGTGTTACGAAACGCCGAATTTAACGTCCGGATAAACCACAGTTAATAAGAACCAGATCGCAGTAAGATTAACCATTTACTGTTCACTCTTCACATTAACATATGGTGAAAACTGTTGATAAAACAATACAAGATTGATACAGTATTTGTTCCTTCCTTAATATCACATTTCAAGTGTAAATACTTGCAAAGGTGACTATAACTACATTACACTAAGGTGCAGTATACAGGGAGAGTTTACCTGCTCCATTGACTACTTTAAATACACTTCCATGCAAACTATCCGCGACTCTTTAACTAACGAAAGCATAAACATTATCTACCGACGTTACCTCTAACAGGATCAGCATTAATATCTTAGTTCAATATATCGATTATCTATTAACTTACAGCGTTGCTCTCACTGTGATTTCTCATGCCTGCAAAACTGCTTGTGCTCAGGTGAGCCTCGTGGAAAGCCCCCACCCTCGCGCTAATTTCAAACCGGTGTTTTCCCACAAGACGCGGCGAAACCGGATGTGACGTCATCGCATGCCGATATATTTTACATGCAATGAATACACTTTAAACACTTCTAATTCTAACTAGAAAATACTATTGAATGAATTACTAAGCGAAAATATTATAAACTAAATAACTGTCGTAAAGACAGCACACTCCCCGCTTGACCTTCGTAAGGTCACAATGAGCAGAGTACAAAACTTAGTCTCTTAATCAGTCATTGGGTAGAAGTAGAATAACTTCTGTAACTGGCCCTTGGTAAATTTTCACATCGCCTTGGTCGGTAGTCTTCAATTCGATCTTCCTGACATGTCCATCCTCGCTAGGGAATGTAACAGTGATTCTGGCCGTTGGCCAGATTCCTGTGGGGTTCTGTCCACTTTTGTCTCTGTTGCAACAAAGGTAGATATTTTTGTCTCCAGCGAGGCCAGAACTGATTTGCCAGAGCCTGGACTTGTCTCCATTGCTTTGTGTACAAATCCTTGTCTGAGAAGTCTCCTGGTGGAGGAGGTGCTCCTGCCTTCTGCGTAAGGAGCGTTGATGGCGAAAGTATAAAGGGGTTTTCTGGGTCGGAAGACACAGGTAGGAATGATTGTGCGTTTATAATGGCTGTGACCTCTGCCATTAGGGTGCACAGTACCTCGTGGGCCAATCGGGTGCGTTGCTGTATCTCAGGTTTCCTTTTCCAGGTTTTCCGTAAGGACGTGAACCGTTTGACTGCCTGCTCTTTGTTATCTGGTGAGCGCTGGCGTGGTTCTCTGATTGGCAATGGGGCAACCCCATTATTTGCTTCATCTCTGAAGACCTTGGTGTCTTTGGGTTTTAAAGAAATGGTATCTTGAGCTGATTGTGCAAGTTTGTCGTCATACTTCGTTAGAGCGAAGACTGACTGGCCCAGCGACTCGTCGCTTGCCTCGCGCTTGTTAACGCCTTGTTGTGCTTCCTTGATGCACGGGACACTCGGGCAGGGTTGAAAGATTGAATGGCGGCCACTCTCTAGCACATTGGTCTTGAGTGTGTTAACCATCGGTTTGTGTACGTCACCGAGACACACCTCTCCTATCACCACCCAGCCCAGATCCAGACGTTGCGCGAAGGGGGCGTTGAGTGGTCCATTGATCTGCTGCCTAACCTTGTGTACCTGGATAACATCTCTTCCTAATAGCAGGAGTATTTCCGCTTTCGGATCCAGTTCTGGGATGTGTTTGGCGATGTGGTGGAGATGCGGCTGGTGTAGCACCGCACTTGGTGTCGGGATCCCAGCGCGGTTATTCATGATTTCATTGCACTCTAAGAGCGGAGGGAGACAGATGACGACTTTACCATCCAGGGACTCGATCTGGATGCCTTCTGCCTTCCTTCCTTGGGTTTTCATGTTGCCTGAGCAAGTTTTGAGGTAGTATGGGAACCGCTCACTCTCAATGTTGAACAATTTAAAGAACTCTGGACTGACTAGTGAACGATTGCTCTGATCGTCCAGAATCACATAGGCTTTGATGGCCTTGTCTTTGGCTCCTTTAGGGTACACCTTAGTGAGGCAGATCTTGGAACAAGAACGACTTGACTGAGCTTGACCGCAAACTTCTGTACAGTTCGTGCTGACAGCTATTGACCTAGAGTGAGCCTCTCCCTCCCCGCCGTCCTGTTGTGGGGGTGAAGGAGCGCTCTCGGTTTGTGGTGACAGGTCGGGATGCATGGCCTCGACGTGATCTGGGCTGCCACATTCCGGACACTTCACGGCGATCGTACACTCTCTGGCGAGGTGAGAGGTTGAGGAACAGCATCTAAAACATATTCTTTTCTCCTTGAGAAGAGCCGTCCTCTCTTCAAGGGGTTTTTCCCTAAACATTCTGCATGCTTTCAGGGGGTGAGGTTTGTTATGCAATGGACAATACTTGCCAGGGTCGTTGTTAGTCGTAAGGGCTTCGGTCTTGAGCACTGACACGGGTTTATCAATGTTGAAAACATTCGAAACGGATCTGCCTGGCTTGGTGTAAATCGAACTGCTTCCTGGACCTACAAGGCTAGGGTCGTTTCGCCTCTTCGCCTCCTTGCACACAAACCTAGTGAGGAGCTCAAAGGGAGGAAATCGACCATCGTGGTCTTCCTTGTACTCTGAGGCAACAGTCAGCCACTTGTCCTGCAGCCCAAATGGAAGTTTGTCCACAATTGGTCTAATCCCGGATGGAGTATCTAGGAATACTAGACCAGCTGAATAGCCATCTTCTTTGGCGCCTTGGATCTCCATGAGTAAATCTCCGAATTCTCTTAACTTAAAGTGATCTTTGGCTGACACCTTAGGAAAGTTTTCCAGACGTCGATATAGCGCCCCTTCAATAATGTCGGGGGACCCATATCTCTCCCAAAGTCTCTCCCACGCTTCGCTTAAGGCTAGCTCAGGTTTGTTGATGTACACTGAACGCATGCGTCTCACCTGGTCGCGTGATTCTTTCCCCAGCCATTTCGCCATAAGGTCCAACCTTTGGGTTGCACTGAGCTGGACCCCGTCAATCACGTTGGTGAATGTGGAGAGCCAAGCACGGTAATTTTCGGGTTTATCGTCAAACTGGTACAGTCCCGAAGTGACGAGATCCCGTCGTGCTAAATACTGCAGCGTGGGATCGGCTGCAAGCGGCATGCGGGCTGGAGAAGTACGTTGGCGCCCATATGACTGAGAACGCACGTTTCTCATGGAATTTGCCATCCTGGATTCAACCTCCGCGTCTCTTCGCATCGAACTTTGTAACTTTGGTGTCAAAGTATATCGGTTGTCAGCTCTTTCATTCTTGACTTCATCGCGGGGCCGCGAGGGTAAATTCTCTTCCTCGTAGCTGGGGAAGTTATCGAATAGGTATGGAGAGGGGAGACGAGCCTACCTGTCTGCTTGATATTGTACATAGTCGCTCGTGCGTTCCAGTCTGGTCCTTTCCAAAGCAGAGCTTGTTTCGGTCAGATCACGCGACCCTTCAGCTTCTTCTATGTACTCTGCTTCCACCCTGGCAGCTTCTCCTTCTCCTTCTAGCTGCAGCACATGCAACTCTGTCGATATTTTTGTCATTTCCAACTGGGTTTCGGCTTCTCTGGCGGCTTGTTCTCTTTGTCTGGCAGCCTCTTCTTTCTGGATTTCGGCTTCTCTGGCAGCCCTTTCTTTCTGGATTTCGGCTTCTCTGGCAGCCTCTTCTCTTTGTCTGGCGGCCCTTTCGGCTTCTTTGGTGGCCAGTTTCATTTTCAAAACTGCCTCTTGTTTGGCGTAATGCAGTCGCACCTTGGCGGCTTCTGCCTTGGCTCTTGCCTGTGTGGACTTACTTGATGTCGTTCTACTGCCCTTGTCGCTGGGCGCCATCGACTTGATCCCGGATCGAGCTGACATTGCAGCACTTGGAACACCTGATAACGCCTGGGTGGGCTTACTTGATGTCGGTTTACTGCCCTTGTCGCTGGGCGGCGTCGACTTGATGCTGGATTGAGCTGACATTGCAGCACTTGAAACACCTGATAATGCCGCTTTTTCACTGTCACGTTCTCCTTCGGGTGTTACGAAACGCCGAATTTAACGTCCGGATAAACCACAGTTAATAAGAACCAGATCGCAGTAAGATTAACCATTTACTGTTCACTCTTCACATTAACATATGGTGAAAACTGTTGATAAAACAATACAAGATTGATACAGTATTTGTTCCTTCCTTAATATCACATTTCAAGTGTAAATACTTGCAAAGGTGACTATAACTACATTACACTAAGGTGCAGTATACAGGGAGAGTTTACCTGCTCCATTGACTACTTTAAATACACTTCCATGCAAACTATCCGCGACTCTTTAACTAACGAAAGCATAAACATTATCTACCGACGTTACCTCTAACAGGATCAGCATTAATATCTTAGTTCAATATATCGATTATCTATTAACTTACAGCGTTGCTCTCACTGTGATTTCTCATGCCTGCAAAACTGCTTGTGCTCAGGTGAGCCTCGTGGAAAGCCCCCACCCTCGCGCTAATTTCAAACCGGTGTTTTCCCACAAGACGCGGCGAAACCGGATGTGACGTCATCGCATGCCGATATATTTTACATGCAATGAATACACTTTAAACACTTCTAATTCTAACTAGAAAATACTATTGAATGAATTACTAAGCGAAAATATTATAAACTAAATAACTGTCGTAAAGACAGCACAACCACACTTCTCAGGTTGGCGGAACTGGTACTCACACTTAATAACTTTTCTTTCGGCTCTTCCCACTTTCTTCAGACCAAGGGTGTTGCTATGGGCACTCGCATAGGCCCTAGCTACGCCTGCTTCTTCGTGGGACATGTGGAACAGTCTATGCTCCAAATCTATACTGGTATTGCTCCCCAACTTTTCCTTTGATACATTGGTGCTGCTTCCTGCACCCATGCTGAGCTCGTCAATTTCATTGGCCTTGCCTCTAACTTTCACCCAGCCCTCAAATTCACTTGGTCCATCTTGGACACTTCTCTCCCCTTTCTCGATCTCTCAGTCTCCATCTCTGGAGATAGACTGTCCACTGACATCTTCTTTAAACCCACTGACCCCCATAACTACCTTGATTATACCTCTTCCCACCCTGCCAAATGTAAAAATTCCATTCCCTATTCCCAGTTCCTCAGTCTCCGCCACATCTGCTCCAAGGATGAGGCTTTCCATTCCAGGACATCCCAAATGTCCTCTTTCTTTATGAACCATGGGTTCCCTTCTGCCGTCATCAATGATGCCCTCACCCGCATCTCCTCCCCATTTCCCGCACTTCGGCCCTCCACCACAACAGGGACTGTCCCCCCCTTGTCCTCACCTATCACCCCATCAGCCTCCACATCCAGCATATTATCCTCCACAACTTCCGCCACCTTCAACAGGACCCCAACACTAAGGACATCTTTCCCTCTCTACCCCTCCCTGCTTTTCACAGGGATCGTTCCCTCTGCGACTGCCTGGTCCACACGTCCCTCCCCACGGATCTCCCACCTGGCACTTATCCCTGCAAGCATAAGTGCTACACCTGTCCCTACACCTCCTCTCTTACCACCATTCAGGGCCCCAAACAGTCCTTCCAGGTGAGGCAACACTTCACTTGTGAGTCTGTTAGGGTAATCTATTGTATCCGGTGCTCCTGGTGTGGCCTCTACATCTGCAAGAGCCGATGCAGATTGGGGGACCGCTTCGTCCAGCACCTCTGCTCCGTCCACCACAACAGACAGGATCTCCCGGTTGCCACACACTTCAACTCTCCTTCACATTCCCATTTGGATATGTCCATACACGGCCTCCTCTACTGCCATGATGAGGCCAAACTTCGGTTGGAGGAACAACATCTCATACACCGTCTGGGTAGTCTTGGTATGAACATCAATTTCTCCAACTTCTGGCAATTCCCTCCCTCTCCCTTCCCCCATCCCACCTTCACTCTGTCTCCTCTTCTAGTTACCTATCACCTCTCATGGCTCTGCCTTCTTCTACTACCCATAGTGCTTTTCCCTTACATTCCTTCTTCACCTCTCCTGCTGATCCCCTCCCTGCTTCCCCTCCCCCACCCCTGATTGGTTTTCCACCCTCCCCCCACCTTGATAGGGCCCCTGCCCCCTCCTTCTTTAGTCCTGACGAAGGGTCTCGGCCCGAAACATTGACTGCTTCTTTCAACGGTTGCTGCCCGACCTGCTGAGTTCATCCAGCTTTTTTGTATGTCTTCACTTGATTTCCTTATCGGGAGACCTTAGTCAGAGAGGACAGTTAACAGGTCCTCTTTGCTGAGCACCAACACAGGTGCACTTCAGGGCTGTGTGCTTAGCCTCCCACTTTACTCTACACACACAACTGTGTGGCTAAGCATGGCTCCAATTCCATACATGAATTCACCAACAAAATCAGTTTTGCTGGATGAATCACAAATTGTGATGAGTACAAGAGTGAGATGGGACATTTCATTGAGTGGTGCTACAACATCCTCTCAATCAACATCAGCTTAACAAAAGAGCTGATGCTAACTTCAGGAAGGGGAAGAAGGGCAAACACGTGCCTAGTCAGTGGTGAAGAGGGTCAGTGGCTCTAAATTCCTGGCTGTTAACATATTGGATGAACTGCCCTTGGCTCAGAACACAGAAGCAATCACAGTAAAGGTGCACCAGCATCTTTACTTTCTTAGGCTGTTCAAGAGGTTCAACTTGTCGCTGAACACTCTCACAAAATTCTATGGATAAACTGTTGACAGTAGCTCTCAGCTGGTTGCATCATGGGTTGGTACAGCACTTCAAATACACGGGAATGAAAGAAGCTGCAGAGAGTGGTGGACTCAGGCCAGTACATTAGGGGCACACTCCACTCACCACCCCCATCAACAATTCTTGAACCAACTGTTCACTATAGTTCAGCAATTCTATGACTACTTTGTTCACTTTGCACTAAAATGGACTTGATTTTTTTTGTTATACTTATATTAGAAACATAGACACAAAAAATCTACAGCACAATACAGGCCCTTCGACCTACAAAACTGTGACAAATATGTCCTTACCTTAGAAATTACCTAGGTTTACCCATAGTCCTCTATTTTCCTAAGCTCCATATACCTGTCCAGGAGTCTCTTAAAATACTGTATCATATCCACCTCCGCCATCATCACCGGCAGTCCATTCCACGTGCTCACCACTCTCTGCAAAAAAAAACTAACCCCTGACATCTCCGTACCTACTTCCAAGCACCTTAAAACTGTGCCCTTTTGTGCTAGCCATTTCAGCCCTGGGAAAAAGCCTTTGACTATCTACATGATCAATGTCTCTCATCATCTTGTACACCTCTTTCAGGTCACCCCTCATCCTCTGTCACTCCAAGGAGAAAAGGCCAAGTTCACTCAACCTATTCTCATAAGGCATGCTCCCCAATCCAGGCAACATCCTTGTAAATCTCCTCTGCACCCTTTCTATGGTTTCCACAACCTTCCTATAGTGAGGTGACCAGAACTGAGCACAAGTGGGATCTGACCAGGGTCCTATATAGCTGCAACATTACCTCTCAGCTCCTAAACTCTATCCCACCATGTCATGGTCTGGTCCATAGATTCCGCAGTCCAGTTGTTTCTGTTTTCCCTTGTTCCATTGGACACCTTAATTGAGGCACCTGATTCTCATTTCGGGCTGGCAACATAAATAGCTCTGGGATCCAGCTATACATTCGCTGGACCATCCCGTCAGAAACCCACATCAACAAGCTCAGCATCAGAAACACATCCCAAGAAACTCAGTATCCGAAACCCATACCAAGAAGCTCGCTACCAGAAACCAGTTACCAGAAATACGTGACCTCAGCCAGTGCGGGATGTCTGGACCATTATCAGAGCTACTGAGTATCATGGACTCTAAGTTGTTTTGGTGCCTGTGGCTGCTTAGCGAATTCAGTCGTTTTCGTGTCCAGCTGAGTTGCCGGCTGTCTGCCGCTGCTCTGAGTAAGGTACGAATTCTGACGCTTTCATGGCCATCTGAGAATTGCTGGCAGTTGGCAGTAAGAAAAATCCCAGCTCTGTGTCCAAGAAGAGTCCAAGTCTAGTCAAGTCTGAGTCTGAGCCCAAGTCCGAGTTCTGGGTCAAGAGCCAAGTCAAGACCCGAGTTCCAACTCATGACCCGAGTTCTGGGTCAAGCCAAGCCCGAGATCTAGTCAAGAGCCAAGTCAAGACCCAGGTACTGAGTCCCTGCCAAGACCCGAGTTCCCAGTCAAGTCCAAGTCCCAAGACCTAGCCCAGGTTGTATCCGATGTCTACGTCCATGTTGTCATCTTGTCCTCGCTCCTTGGCTTCCCTAGTATTCTTAATAAACATTGTCCTGTTCATACTAATTCAGTGTCTGTGTCTTGCATTAATGCACCATATGCCTTCTTAACTACTGAGTCAATCTGCATAACAGCTTTGAGTGTCCTATGGACTTGGACCCCAAGATCCCTTTGATCCTCCACACTTCTTGTATAATTTTTGTGTAATTTCTGTTTTGTCTTTTTCCTTGGGAGTGCTGCTAATCTCCTGTTGTATGCCTATGACACTGCTGCAAGTGTGTTTTTGCACTTGTGCATATGTGTATTTGTGCATATGACAATATAATTGACTTTGACTTTAAGTCAAAGTACTAAAACATTTTGTATACCAAGAGCAAGGTGGCAACCAGGGAAAATGTGACACCCATTAGGGAATAAAAAAACAACATGATGTGGCAAAGGACACCATGGCTGGAGAAGTTAGATAGGAAAGTGATGAATTTCTGGAACAATAAAGGGGTGGCATTGAGGATTAAAGATGAATAAATGCCCAGGACCAGATGTGATTTTCCACAGGCTGCTATGAGAAGCAAGGGATGAGGTTGCAGAGACCCTGATAGAGATTTCTGAATCTTCACTGGCCACAGGTGAAGTGCCAGATGACTGGAGGAGAGCAGCAGGAGGAAACAGGGGTAAGCAACATAATTACAGGCCATTGAATCCAGTGTCTGTGGGAAGGCAAGAATATTGGAAAATTTGTTAAGACCATAAAGATATAGGAGCAGAATTCATCCATTTGACCCCAGTCTGCTCTGTCCTTTCATCATGACTGATCCACTTTTACTCTCAGCCCTAATCTCCTGCCTTCTACCCATATCTCTTCATGCCCTGACCAATCAAGGATCTATCAACCTCTGCCTTAAATACACATAAAGACTTGGTGTCCACAGCTGCCTGTGACAATGAATTCCATTGATTCACCACTCTCTGGCTAAAGCAATTCTGTCTCCTTTCTAACAGGATGTCCCTCTATTTGAAGCTATGTCCTTTGGTCTCGGATTCTCCCTTCATAGGAAACATCCTCTCCACTCCCACTCTATCAAGGCCTTTCACCAGTCGATAGGTTTCAATGAAGCTATCCCTCATTCTTCTAAATCCAGTGAATACAAACCCAGAGGCATCAAATGCTCTTCATATGACAAGCCATTCAATCCGGGGAATCATTTGTGAACCTCCTTTGAACCCTCTCCAGTTTCAGCACATCCCTTCTAAGGGGCCAAAATTGCTCACAATCCTCCAAGTGAGACATCACCAATGCTTTATAAAGTCTCAACATTACATTCTTGCTTTTATATTCTAGTCCTCTTGAAATGAATGCTAACATTGCATTTGCCTTCCTCACCACTGACTCAACCTGCAAATTAACATTTAGGGAATCCTGCACAAGGACTCCCAAGTCCCTTTGCACCTCTGAGTTTTGTATTTTCTCTCCATTTGGAAACTAATCAACCCTTTCATTTCTTCTGCCAAAATACATGACCGTATACTTCCTGACACTATTCCATCTACCATTTCTTTGCCTATTCTCCTAATCTGTTTAAGTCCTTCTGTAGCCTCTCTACTTCCTCAAAACTACCTGGCCCTTCACCTATTTTCATATCATCTGCAACCTTTGCAACAAAGTCATCAATTCCATCATCCAAATCATTGATATATAATGTAAAATAATTTATCCCAACACAGACCCTCATGGAACACCTGGTAGTCAACCAGAAAAGGTTCCCTTTATTCCCACTCTGCCTCCTGCTGATCAGCCACTGCTTTATCCATGCTAGAATCTTTCCTGTAATACTCCAGGCTTGTTGTGATGTGAGTCATTGACAAAGATGAATTAGATCCAAATTGAGATATCCAAAGCAAGGTTCGAGACATGGTATTACACTGGATCTGAGCTCAAAACAAACAGGAGATGATATCATGAGTCGACTTACAATTGAGTTCAGGTGTTCCTTAAAAAAAAAGATCTCTTTCAGGTGCCCAGCAACTCTCCTCGAGTCTGAATCCTTCCCAGTCCATGAGGTATTGCTGAACACCTCGAACAGTATATGAGTCCAAAAGTCTTTTCACCGTGAAGACCGTCCCCCCTCAATAAACCTGGTTGGTGGTGGGGCTAAGAGGCTGGTGCAGACAGGTTTTAATTTAGAAATGTGCAGACTTCCTACTGGTCGCCGATGGAGTAGCAGCTTTTTGCAATTGCTTCTATCTTACTTACTTTACTGTTTCCAACCTGTTTTGAAACCTTACTTTTAAACGTGATATTGTTTTACTATCGGTACAAGGGATGCCAAAGGTACTAAAAAAGATCCTCCTGCATCTTTGGAATCTATTATGGAGCTCCTTCGAAAACACAGAAAAGAATCTTCTGCTGAAATTAAACAAATAGATGCCATATTGGATTCTATTAAAATAAAAACCCTAACTGGACATGATAAATGAATAGAAGAGAATGAAGCAACTCTGACGATTTTGGATGCGAAAATTGATGACCTGCAAAAGCTTTGTGAAAAACAATCAAAGTCTAATGAAAAATTAAGACAGAAGGTTATCAATTTAGAAAATAGAAGCAGAAGAAATAACCTACGAATTCTGGGCCTTGAAGAGTTAACAGAAGGTGATCAGTCTATGGAATTCTTTGCAAGCTTTTTGACACAACTATTTCCTAAAATGTTATCGTCTGTCTATGATTGATAGAGCTCATAGATCGCCTGTGCCCAGACCAACTCCAGGAGCAAGACCCAAATCAGTAATGATCTGTTTTCATGAATTTCAAACAAAGGAACTTCCAATTCGTGAATCCCGTTGAAGAGGAATGATTGATTATAATGACCAGAAAATTAGAATTGTCAAGGAGCTTTCACCCGAGGTCATGGATGAGCATGCTAAGTTCAAAAAGGTTATGTCAGAACTTTTTAACAAAGGTTTCAAGCCTTCTCTTCATTAGCCTGCTTGGCTCAGAATTATACTGAGGGATGGCTCTAAAAAATGGTTCCATTCGACCAAAGAAGCCCAGGAATTCTTGGAAACTGGATATTAACTGTTCAGTATCTTTCTACATGAATAATTGCTTCTTTTACTTTTGGTAAACATTTGTAGCTAACTCTCATTTCGAACCTTTTAATGCTTTACTTTGAGAATAAGATTTTAACAAGTTAATACCTTGTGCGGTGATACGTTTTGAATTTTGAGTTTTTTTATTATTTTATATTATACTTATTCTTTGAGGTTTTTTATCAATAAGGCTTAGTATGGGTATTTTTCATTTTATCATTTTGAAACTGTAATAATTAATCTATATCTGTTCTTGTTACAAGGGTTAAGTTTTGACTCCATCTGTTGTTTTGTCTAACAACACACACAAAATGCTGGTGGAACACAGCAGGCCAGGCAGCATCTATAGGAAGAAGCACTGTCAACATTTCAGGCCGAGACCCTTCATCAGGACTAACTGACATTGTTTTGTCTAGGTTAGAATGCAACCAAATTTCAAATCAATTTGGAGCTAAACGAGGAGGTTTTTTTTTGAGGGGATGTTATCATTAGGTGTAGCTGTCAACTGTCTATTGGTCAACCTTCTGACTTTGGGGGGGGGGGTAGATGGATTTTCTTTCTGGAAGCTGTTTTGGACTCTCAGCCAAATCTGTTGCTTGGTAACCCTATCTCAAGTTTCTTTCTTTGGTTTTAATATACATTCCAATGGTTATTACTTTAACCTTTCTTTTAAAGAGTATTAAAATGGATCAAACTATTAAGTTAATTAGTCTTAATGTGAAAAGGTGATATCACCCTGTGAAACAGAATAAAATTTTTGCTTATATTAAAAAACTTAAGTTCCCAGTTATTTTTTTACAAGAAACTCACATATGTAAATGTGACAATTTACGTCTTTTTAGCCAGCGGAGAGGACTACATCTTCATTCCTCTTTTCAGGCTAAGTCTTGGGCATTTTTGATCTTTATAGATAACACAGTTCCATTTGTCCAACATAAAGTAGTGTCTGATACTAATGGGAATTTTGTTTGTAGTGTCAGGAAAATTAGATAATAGATTAATGGTACAGATTTAACCATATAACCATATAAAAATTACAGCACCGAAACAGGCCATCTTGGCCCTTCTAGTCCATGCCAAACACTTACTCTCACCTAGTCCCATTGACCCGCACTCAGCCCATAACCCTCCATTCCTTTCCTGTCCATATACCTACCCAATTTTACTTTAAATGACAATACCGAACCTGCCTCTACCACTTCTACTGGAAGCTCGTTCCACACAGCTACCACTCTGAGTAAAGAAGTTCCCCCTCATGTTACCCTTAAACTTTTGCCCCCTAACTCCCAACTCATGTCCTCTTGTTTGAATCTCCCCTACTCTCAATGGTAAAAGCCTATCCTCGTCAATTCTATCTATCCCTCTCATAATTTTAAATACCTCTATCAAGTCCGCCCTCAACCTTCTATGCTCCAAAGAATAAAGACCTAACTTGATCAACCTTTTCCTGTAACTTAGGTGCTGAAACCCAGGTAACATTCTAGTAAATCTTCTGTACTCTCTCTTTAGCGGTTTCCCCCGCTATCCAAAGGTAGAGCATTCCTGTGAAACCATTTGTAAGCCAAAATATCATAAAGCTAAGAAGCAATTACCATTAATTTATATGGGAAAATTTTTTGAGCATTCCCAGACCAAAAAAATAACCTACCAAATCATACCAAATAACACAAAATCTAAAATAACACTAAAATATAGTAAAAGCAGGAATAATATGATAAATATAGAGCCTATTTACAGTATATAATATACAGTAGAAATACTTTACGTACGGTGTGTTTCATATATCAAAATCAGGAAGACAGCAAGCCAAAATCGATTTGGCGGGGGGAAAAACGGCATGTACACACATGTGCATGTACACACTTAAGCACGTACACACATACGTACATGTGTACACACGCACACGCATGCACACACAACCGCCCGCACAAGGCTTCACGGTCATGGTGGTCTTTCTCGGGGTAAACACACGTATAACGCAGGTGTGTTTTTTTTTCATAAAAGCAAAAATCCTCTTTGGTTAGTGAAGATAGGTATTAATGTAGGTCTTTCGAAACAACAAGCTGTTGTAAAGTGAATGTTTTTAAAATGGGGGCCACCTGTATTTGCTAATCGGTATGCCCCGATTCTTTGAGTATTTTTTTTTCGTTGTTGCCAGATTTGAGTCTTTACTCATTGGTAATGGGAGGAGATTTTAATTGTTGGTTAGATCCAAATTTAGATCTGTCATCTTCTAAATCAGCGACACCCAATTAATCAGCTTTGTTTATTCAATCTTTCCTATTGAAGTATGGTATTGTTGATGTCTGGCATTTCTTATATCCAGTAGACAGGAAGTATTCATTTTTCTCTCATGCCTATCATACATATTCCAGAATTTATTATTTTTTATTGATAGCCAAATGATTCCATTAGTTTAATCCTGTGAATATAAAGAGATTGCTGTCTCAGATCATGCTCCTGTGTTTTTGTCTTTAAATCTCCCTGGTCTCTCTCAAATAAATAGATTTTGACATTTTAATCTAACTTTGCTATCTAATAAGGATTTTTTTAAACTTTCTGGAGAGACAAATTATTCTTTTGTTAAAAAAGAATACACTGGAAGAGACTTCTAGTCTTATTATTTGGGATGCCTTCAAGGCCTAAATTAGAGGACAAATTATTTCTTCTACTGTGAATGTTAAGAAAAAAGCCAATAAAGAGAGAATTGATTTAGCTAATCAGTTGAAACAATTAGATCAAAAATATGCCTTGGCTCCAGATTCTGTTTTATATAAAAGGCGTGTTGAAAGTAAAACTAAATATGATCTTTTAACATATCCAATTGAAATTCAACTCCTAAAAGATAAAAGTCAATTTTATATTCATGGAGACAAAACAGATCAATTATTGGCAAACCAACTAAAAACCTTTATAGCTAAAGGGCAAATTAAAGAAATTTGTAAAGTTAACAACAATAGGACAACTGACAATTTAGAAATAAATTATACCTTTAGAGAATTTTATTCTAAACTTCATTGTTCTGACTCTCCTAAATCCTGTAATGAATAATGTTTTGGACCAATTAAACATTACTACACTTTCTGTTGATAACCAAGAACAGTTGGATCAACCTATTTCTTATGAGGAAATAGCCGAGGCTGTACGTTCATTGCACTCGGGGAAGGCTCTGGGTCCTGATGGATTTTCTGGAGAATTTTATAAGGCTTTTTCCTTACTGCTTATACCTCATTTATATTCAGTCTTTTCAGATTCCTTTAAGTTGGGTAGATTGCCACAATCTTTTTATGAAGCTTGTATTCTTATCTTTAAAAAGAATAAGAACCCAACTGAATGCTCTTCATATAGACCAATGTCCTTACTTAATGGTAATACTAAAATCTTATCCAAAGTTCTGGCTCATAGGATTGAAAATATCCTGATGATCAGACTGGATTTATTAAAAATGTTATCTAGTCTCCAAGGAGATATCGGAATGTGTGATATCCTTAGACGCTGAGAAGGCTCTTGAGCGGGTTGAATGGAATTATTTAAAATCTTAGAAAATTTTAATTTTGGGCCCAATTTCATTCAATGGATTAAATTACTTTATTTATCTCCCTCTGCTCAGTTCTTACTAATTTTCAGAATTCCAAACCATTTAAACTTCAGCATGGAACCAGACAAGGCTGTCCTTTGAGCCCTTTGCTCTTTGATCTGGCCTTAGAACCCTTAGCCATTGCTTTTCAAGAATCTAGTGATATCACTGGTATTTTAAGGTGAGGTACTACTGTTACAAATGTGCCACAGCTCTGAGGGGCCGAATGGTGCGGGGTAGCCCCCTCCTTTTTGAGAATCGCAAGATCACTATTGAGTCAGTTCAGGAGACCCAGGAAATGAGAGAAAGACATGCAGAATCCACAAAGAGTTTGGAATGTGTCCTGGCCCCCGAAAGGCGGAACCATTGATACCGGCTATTGTCTCTTGGAGATGGAATTGTGTATTGAACCCTGTACGATGCATCGAAGCCCCAGGAAATGAACTGGGGGGGGGGGGTTGGTGGAGGGATTGCATCATCCCAACCTAATTGATATCTGAGACCCTGTGAGTCAGGATAAAAGAGGGTGTGTGGGAACAGCCCCTCAGAC
The DNA here is from genome assembly GCF_030144855.1 of Hypanus sabinus. NCBI lineage: Eukaryota > Metazoa > Chordata > Chondrichthyes > Myliobatiformes > Dasyatidae > Hypanus > Hypanus sabinus. Next base: position 108,843,728 of record NC_082707.1, read on the forward strand.
GCACCAGAAGAAACGCTAGAACTCCTGTAACAGCGTAATAGCGAAAGCCGGTGGCAACAGCCCACGTGCGTCCCTTTCCATTTGCCTCAGAATTGGTGGGTCTTGCCACAGAAGCACGGCTTTAGCTAACCACAAAGGGGAAACCAGTCCCCTAATGACTCTCGAAGGATTGACATCATAAAAGGAATGGGCAAGTTAAACCTCCGTCTTTCTCTCCAACCAAAGAAGGCTGCAGCCTACAGCTTGAATGAACTAAAGTGACTTTTATATTTCCATCGGACAATACATTATCCCCTAGGCAACGATAGAGCTATTACTTATTGAGTATTATTATACCCGCGCTTTTAGATTTAGTATTGACGACATATATTATCTGTATGTTTGCATTGGTATTCTTTTTGTGTATCTTTATCAATAAATACTGTTAAAAATAGTACCATCAGACTTCAATGGACCTCTCTATCTTTGCTGGTAAGTGACCCAGTTACAGGGTACGTAACACTACCCACAAAGTTTCGCTCTATGGTGATGACCTATTGCTTTTTATTTCTAATATCAAGACTTTGTTATCTTCTGCACTTTCTTTACTCTCCTGTTTCAGCCAGTTTTCAGGATATAAACTGAATTTATAAGAGTGAACTTTTTCCTGTGAATAATTTGGTATCAATTAATACTAACCTTTCTTTTAAAATTGTAAGAAATCAATTTACCTATTTGGGTGTAACAATTACTAAGAATTATAAACACCTACTTAAAGAAAACTTTCTTACCCTACTGAATTATGTAAAAAGGGCATTATCAAATTGGTCACCCCTCTCATTAACATTGATTGGCTGAATTAATTCTATTAAAATGAATATCTTACCTAAATTTATATACCTGTTTCAGGCCTTACCCGTTTTTATTCCCAAATCCTTTTTTGATTCTCTTGATTCTATTCTATCTTCTTATATATGGAAAAACAAACATTCTTGACTAAATAAAGTTCATCTTCAAAAAGCTGAGAAGAATGGGATAGATTGGGTATTAAATGCTTCCAGGATCCGTTTGGTGGAGGAAGTCTCTTTTCATCTGAGCAATTGTAAGCTAAATATAGCTCACCAAAATCCCACTTTTTTTTCCCAATATCTTCAAATTAAAGACTTTCTGCGATCATAATTATATATATTTCCTAAAAGTCCCGATAAAAAATTATTAGATGTAATTTCTAATGATTCAATATCCAATATTTATGGCATGTTGCTGGGAATGAGAAATGCACCTTTAGACAAAATTAAAAATCTTTGGGAACAAGATTTACAGATTTCAATCTCTGAGGAAACTTGGAATGGAATTTTTTAAATTGGTTAACACTTCATCATTATGTGCCTGCCACCCCCTCCTACAATTTAAAGTGGTCTATAGGGCTCACATGACCAAGGATAAGCTATCTCGTTTTTATTCTGATATATCTCCTTATTGTGTTAGATGTAACAATGGAGAAGCTTCACTAGTTCATGTTTTGGACATGTCCGAGTCTTGAAAAATACTGCAAGGAAGTATTCCAAACTTTCTCTGTTCTTTTCAAAGTAAATTTTAAGCCTCAAACACAAGGAAATCTGCAGATGCTGGAAATTCAAACAACACACACAAAATGCTGGTGGAACACAGCAGGCCAGGCAGCATCTATAGGGAGAAGCACTGTTGAAGTTTCGGGCTGAGCCCCTTCATTAAGCCTAAGCCTAACCTTTTTTTTAAAAGGGTATTTTAAGCCTAACCCTTTGACTGCGTTATTTAGTATTGTTGAAGGAAAAGGTATTATTTTGGAGACATCTGATTTGCACATTTTGGGTTTTATTTCTCTTATAGCCAGGAGGGCACTCTTGCTTAAATGGAAGGATGTCGTTATGCCTACTCTTGCTCAATGGTTACATGATGTTATGTCATGCTTAAATTTAGAGAAGATCCGTTGTTCAATTTCTGAATCTATTCTAGACATTCAAATATTGTGGGGATCATTTTTGAACTATTTTCAAATCTTTTGATTTGTTCTTAAAGTACAGATGTTGGTTAATAACATATTTCACTATATGATAAGGATTTTTTTCCTTTTTTCTTTCTTTACCAAACAGCTTTGGTCTTGGTAGTGGGTTTAGATTCTTTTTTGTATAATAAAATGATCACATTTCAATATTACGATTTAATTTAATTTATATGAACATAGGATAATGAGATTCCAAGTGTGATTCAAATATAATGTATTTGATAATATTGTCCTTTTTCTTGACCCATAATATGTCTTATTGTACTCTGTATTCTTCTATGTGGAAATTAATAAAAATATTGACAAAGAAATGTGGAAGGTAGGATTGATCTTTAGGGTCTTGGGGACCTTAATGTTGTAAGCCACTAGGTTTACTTTCCTCAGGATTTTAAAGAGTCCAATGAACTTAGGTCAACTTTCTAGATTTCACTCAGAGGGGCAAATCATGAGTGTAGAGCCAGACCTGTCACCCCGGCTGTAAAGCAGGTCCCAGGCTTCTCTTTCAGTTTGCCTTGGTCTTTGCTTTACAGATAGAGCCCAGCAAAAGCTTTCTTGCCCCAATCCATCTTTTCTTGCAGCATTAGATGAAGTCTTTGGCTCAGGGACCCCAACCTCAGCCTCTTGTTCCAGAAAGAAAGGCAGAGGATAACCATACTGGTACTTGACCAGTGACATCCCATTTGCCAAATTCTGCAAAGTATTGTGGGTGACCTCTGCCCATTTCAAATGGTCACACCACTCAGATATTTCTGAGGCCAGGCATCTCAGGGTACGTCCTAAATCCTGCTTGTTCCTCTGTCTGGCCATTGGACTGTGAGTGAAACCCAGAGGAAATGCTTGCTGTTGCCCCAATCAGTTGACAGAACACCCTCCAGAAATGTGATGTAAATTGTGGATCACAATCCAAGTCAATATCCATAGATATCCATAGATCCATAGGTATCCATAGATCCTAAAGACCTGATCCAGGATGATCTCAGCTGTCTCAGCTGCTTTTCCCAAGGCAATGAACTAGTAGGCTTTCAAAACTTGATTGACAATGACCATGATGACCAACTTCCCCTTGGATGGTGGGAGACCCATGACAGTCTATGGACACATGTCCCCAAGATCTTTCTGGAACTAGTAGGGAGCAGAGGAGCCTTTGAGACGGGTATAGGGTTCCTTGTTCCGGGCATACACCTCGCCTATCTGCACATTCTGCCCAACCTCTGTCATCATTCTGGGCCAGCAATACCTCCTCTTCATCATTCCTCTTTCATCATTCTGGGCCAGCAATACCTCCTCTTCATCATTCTGGCCAGCAATACCTCCTCTTCATCATTCTGGGCCAGCAATACATCCTCTTGATAAATTTGCAATCCCTGGAGTGCGGTCATTCTTGATGAATGTCCTCATTAGTGTACCTGGGACCGGACAGAACTTGGGACAAACAGCATAACCGGAGGGCTGTTCCTAGGAATCTCCCCTTGTGTTTAGGCTTTGTGAACAAGGGCATCAATACCCCAACAGATTGGCATTATCACCCTGGACAGGGGCAAAATGGTGGAAGCCTGTTCCTCTCATCAAATTGAAGGGCTTTTTGACCCTAGTCAGTACATCAGGATGAATTCAAAGCAGTTAAAGAACAAAGCCCACCTGGCCTGCCTGGAATTCAGCCTCTTGAATATAAGCCAGGTTCTTATGGTCAGTCCAAATGATAAAAGGGTTCTTGGTCTCCTCTAGCCAGTGATGCCATTCCTCCAAGGCTAACTTACCAAACGAAGCTCCTGCCAATGTCTGCAGCATCCTCTTACATGAAGGGAAGATCTGGAAACCAAGATACAAGCTGTTGTGAACCACTGCTTAAACTCTGCAAAAGCAGACTCCACTTTAATCATCCAAACAAATAAGTTAGCAAATCCCAGGAATCGCTGGACTTGTTTGATTCTGGATGGTGGTGGCCAGTCTATGACTGCCTAGGTCTTGGTAGGGTCCATCTTGGGATTGTCATTGGAGATGATGAAACCCAAAAAATGAAACAGTCGTCACATGAACCTCTGACTTGAGATAAAGTCCATGATCTAGACACCTCTTTATAATGTCCCTGACGTGAGCAATGTGCTCCTCCATGGACTTCAAGATTATATCATACAGGCAGACAGAAGCATACTTACGGAGAGTATTCCAGAGCACTTCGTTTATAAAGGCCTGGAAAATGTCAGAGCATTTGCAAGGCCGAACTAGGTATTTATAGCGCCCTGTCAGTTATTTGAATGCAAGCTTCCACTCATCACTTCCTTAATATGGACCAGACTGTACACACTCCTTAGGTCAAATTTTGAGAATACCCTCAATCCTTGGAGCATCTCAAAAGCCGTATTCATGAATGGAAGGGGGAGTGTTTCATGGGTGTTATGTGGTTCAATCCCCTGTAATCAATGCTTGGCTGCAAGCTCCCATCTTTCTTTTGTACGAAGAAGAGTGAGGTGGAGGGCCGAATGAAGCCCATGGTAAGAGCTTTCTTTATATATTCCTCCATTGTGCTTCTCTCTGGGCCTGAGAGCGCGTACAGTCGACTCCATGGGGGACAGGTACTGGACAGCAGGGTCAGTGCGCTGGAAGAGTCAAAGCCTATCCCTTGCTGAAGGCCTCTTCCAAGCCCTTGTAAATGGAAGGCATTCAACAGACCTGGGAGTCCTCTCCCTACCCTCAAAATTCCTTCATGTAAATGGAGGTCAAATCAGAACCGAATACCCCTCTATCCTCAGGCAATGGCAATGAGGCATTACAGAGAGTTCTGTCCCCTGGGAGCAGGCTTCAAGGATCAGCATGCAGGAGTCTCTCCTTTCCTTGAGATCTGGCCAAAGGAAGCCTTAAACTTAGCAGCAAGTTCCCTAGACCTCTCGGGCCTCTCCTGAACTAGAGATTTCCTCTCTAGTTCCTGTGGGATCCTGACCAGACAGTGTCAGGACTTGCAGTCCACGTGGCCAGAACCAGCCTGTCCACTCTTGAGGACAGAACTAGATCTCCAGAAGTTCTTAGCAAAAATTCCCCCTCCCTCTAGTGCGCAGATGGTTGATGCTGGGACAGCCAAGCATAAGCAAGATTCAGGGGTATGAGTGGACAGTAGAAACCGATGTCTTCCACATGATCCCCTATCCTCATCTCCAAAACTATAGTTTGTTGCTGGATCTGCCCGGAGCCTAGTGGGTGGCTGTCCAGGACTGGTGTGGCCATGGGCTGGCACAACTCTCACCGTGATATGTCAAACCAATGGGCGATTCTTAAATCCAGAAAATTACCCACTGCCCCAGAGACCACAAAAGCCCTCACCTACTTCAGGTTCTTAACCCAGGTGAGCTCCATCTTCAGCATGAAACCAGAATCTGTGGCATTGTGCGTACTGGCTTCTACCATCAGTCCTCCCAACAATGGCTGGTCTTTGCTGTTCTCCAGGTGGCTGCAGCTTTGAACATCTGCTCCCCCCCAGTAAAAGCAGTGACCTTGGACTTGTCATTGGTAGGGAGTCCAGTACCACCAACCTATATGGATTTGACTGGATCATGATCAGGTGATGGGCTGGTCATGGTTGGAGGTTGGGGAGTGGAACTGTAATATATAGGGAGTAGACTGACAGGATCTCCTCGACCTGGTCCCACTTTTCCTCTTCCAGTTGATGGTCAAGATGATGGACTGGTTTCTCTGCTGGCTCTCCCAAGTTGAGGACATCCTTCAGTTCATCTCAGAGTCCATGGTAGTAGAGCGTGTTCAACACCTTCCTGTTCCAACCACTCTCCTGGGCCAAGGTTTGGAATTCAGTCACATAGTCAGCTGCTGACCGCCCCCCATCAACGCCCCACGTCAAATTTTAATCAGATAGTCAGAGGCTCAGCTGGTTCCATCAGTATGATGAAACACTTTCCTCAGGGTGACCTCAAACTCCAGATTAGGGCAAATCTCTGACCTACGATCCCAGTGCGCAGTGGCTCATCAAGTCAGAAAAATAATAATGAAGGTCACCTTTCTGCACTCTGAGGGGAACTGGGATAGCTGGAATTTAAATATTAATGAGCGTTGGACAAGGAAGCAGTGGCAAGAACTCAGGTCACTCATCTCTCTGGGGATGGAAGATCTACTGGCTCCACTGGGCGGCCAACAGCCACAGCCGAGTGGCTTTGGCTTCCTCCCTGCAATAATTGGCAAATGGTGACCTGGAGGTTGTGCATTTCCAGGCTTTGTCTGGAAATGGGAAATGTTCTCACTGTGGCTGGCCTTAGCTGATGAAAGGCTCCAATATCCAGCTGGTTCCATGTCGGCTCTGTTGTACTGTGATGAGAGTCTTTGAGGAGGAGGAATTAGGCTCAGATACTGAGATACCCAAAGCAAGGTTCGAGACATGGTATTACACACACAAAATGATATCGTGGGTAGGCTTATGATTGATCATTGAACCACAGTTCAAGTGTTCCTTAACTACTCAATTCTTGGTGTTCAAAGCATGATTACCAATTAGCAAGTCTACCCTGAGCACTTAAAGGGGCGCATCAGCTATTCGTACTCTGGGGAGTTTGAGTGTCTAAATCCTGGTAATCCTGGTAATCCTGGCACGTTTGGGTGGGGTGTCATAGCATTCACACCTTGTTAAGCAGCCTCATGTGTGGCACCTTGTCAAAGGCCTTCTGAAGATCAAAGTACACATCAACCAATTCTCCTTTCTCTATCCTGCTTGTTATTACTTCAAATAATTGCAACAGATTCGTCAGGCAAGATTTTCCCTTGAGGAAACCATGCTGACTACAACCTATTTTATCATGTGCCCTCAAGTACCCTGACACCAACACCTTCCCAACCACTGGGGTCAGACTAACTGGCCTATAACTTCCTTTATTCTGCCTCTCTCCCTTCTTGAAGAATGGAGTGACATTTGCAATTTTCCAGTTCTCTGGAACCATGCCAGAATCTTTTGATTCTTGAAAGATCATTACTTATGCCTCCACAATCTCTTCAGCCACCTCTTTCAGAACCCTGGGGTGTATTCCATTTGGTCCAGGTGACTATTTACCTTCAGACTTATCAGTTTCCCAAGATCCTTCTTTCAAGAAATGGTACCTTCACACACTTCATGACCCCTGACAACTGGAGCTTCCACCATACTGCCAGTGTCTTCCACAGTGAAGACTGATGCAAAATACCTATTCAGTTCATCTGCCATTTCTTTTACTACCTCTATTGGTTAGCTTATTTTGGTATTCCATCTTTACCTTCTTAATGACTTTTTAGTTGCCATCTGTTGGGTTTTAAAAGCTTCCTAATCCTCTAATGTTCCACTCATTTCTGCTCTATTATATGCCCTCCCTTTGGTTTTTATGTTGGCTTTCACGTCTTTTGGTTAGCCACGGTTGTACCTTCTTTCTTTTAGAACACTTTTTCCTCTTTGGGATGTATACATCCTGTGCCTTCCAAATTGCTTCCAGAAATTCCAGCCATTGCTGCTCTGCCATCATCCCTGCCAGTGTTCTTTTCCAATCAATTCTGGCCAGCATCTCTCTCAGGCCTCTGTAACTCCCTTTACTCCACTGTAATACTGATACATTGACTTTAGCTTCTCCCTCTCAAATTTCAGGGTGAATTCGATCAAATTATGATAATTTTCCCCTGAGGGTTCTTTCACTCTAATAAATTCTGGTTCATTGCAAAACATCTAATCTCATACAGCTGATCCACTAGTGGGCTCACCCATGAGCTGCTCTAAAAATCCATTTTGTAGGCATACCCCTCTTGGACTCCTCAACCAACCTGATTTTCCCAATCTACCTGCACATCGAAACCCCCCATGACTAGTGTAACATTGCCCTTTTGGCATGTATTTTCTATCTCTCATTGTAATTTGTGGGCCACATCCTTACTACTCAGTCCTGTATTCACTCTTTGCGATTTTGTCTGTTTTTTACATTGCAACCCATCCTGTTGACTGCAATTTTGTCCCATCATCTGCTTCTCCTTGCTAGAAGTATCATTACACATTCTCTCTATAAATCTACTACCTCATCTTTAGCACTATCACTCTAGCTCTCATTCCTCTGCCCCAAATTAAAAACCTCCTGAACAATTCTAGAAAACCTGCCCGCTTGGACATTGGATCCCCTCAGGTTCAGATGTAACCAGTTTCTTTCGAACCTTTATTATTATTATTATACAAAATAACAAGAGCACATTGAAGTAACACTTATAATGTCTCAAAAAAAAACAAACAATATTTTAAGGATTGAAAAATATGGTGACTCAAAACAGAAAAAAACCCGACTAAAGCAAGAAAAAAGTGAGAAAAAAAAAGAACGCGTTAGGTGTTCAACCCTGGAGTCACGCATCATACAAAAAGCTTCTAAAGATAAACATCAAACTGCCAGCAAAAAAAAAAAATTATACCAAAATTTACAATTAGATCATGGAGGAAATCTATCAATTAACTCAAATGGTAGTAATGAGCAATGAACATAGGTTCGAAGGTTCAACTTCTAATTTTCTCCAAACTAAGACATAACATCACTTGAGAGAACCATTGTGACAGAGTGGGAGCTGAGATATAGAATATAGAATAGTACAGCACACCACAGGCTCTTCGGCCCACAATGTTGTTTTAGACCCTCAAACCCTACCTCCCATATAACCCCCACCTTAAATTCCTCCATATACCTGTCTAGTCGTCTCTCAAACTTCACTAGTGTATCTGCCTCCACCACCGACTCAGGCAGTGCATTTCACACACCAACCATTCTGAGTGAAAAACCTTCCTCTAATATCCCCCTTGAACTTCCCTCCCCTTACCTTAAAGCCATGTCCTCTTGTATTGAGCAGTGGTGCCCTGGGGAAGAGGAGCTGGCTGTCCACTCTATCTATTCCTCTTAATATCTTGTACACCTCTGTCATGTCTCCTCTCATCCTCCTTCTCTCCAAAGAGTAAAGCCCTAGCTCCCTTAATCTCTGATCATAATCCATACTCTCTAAACCAGGCAGCAGCCTAGTAAATCTCCTCTGTACCCTTTCCAATGCTTCCACATCCTTCCTATACTGAGGCAACCAGAACTGGACACAGTACTCCAAGTGTGGCCTAATTAGAGTTTTATAGAGCTGCATCATTACATCACATCTACTAAACTCTATCCCTCGACTTATGAAAGCTAACACCCCATAAGCTTTCTTAACTACCCCATCTACCTGTGAGGCAACTTTCAGGGATCCGTGGACATATACCCCCAGATCCCTCTGCTCCTCCACATTACCAAGTATCCTGCCATTTACTTTGTACTCTGCCTTGGAGTTTGTCCTTCCAAAGTGTACCACCTCACACTTCTCCGGGTTGAACTTCATCTGCCACTTCTCAGCCCACTTCTGCATCCTATCAATGTCTCTCTGCAATCTTTGACAATCCTCTACACTATCTACAACACCACCAACCTTTGTGTTGTCTGAAAACTTGTCAACCCACCCTTCTATCCCCACATCTGGGTCGTTAATAAAAATCACAATAAGTAGAGGTCCCAGAACAGATCCTTGTGGGACACCACCAGTCACAACCCTCCGATCCGAATGTACTCCCTTCACCACGACCCTCTGCTTTCTGCAGGCAAGCCAAATCTGAATCCACCTGGCCGAACTTCCCTGGATCCCATGCCTTCTGACTTTCTGAATAAGCCTACCATGTGGAACCTTGTCAAATCTCTTACTAAAATCCATGTAGATCACATCCACTGCACTACCCTTATCTATATGCCTGGTCACCTTCTCAAAGAACTCAATCAGGCTTATTAGGCACGATCTGTCCTTCACAAAGCCATGCTGACTGTCACTGATCAGACCATGATTCTCTAAATGCCCATAGATCCTATCTCTAAGAATCCTTTCCAACAGCTTTCCCACCACAGACACAAGGCTCACTGGTCTATAATTACCTGGACTTTTCCAACTACCTTTTTTGAACAAGGGGACAACATTTGCCTGCCTCCAGTCCTCCGGTACCATTCCCGCGGAGAACGAGGACATAAAGATCCTAGCCAAAGGTTCAGCAAATATCCTTCCACTTCAACAAAATGGCCCTCTTAGCTACCAATGTAACAAACTGATTATTTTGAGGAATTATTCCAAAGAGCACAGTTAACTTGTTAGGTTGTAAATTAATTTTAAGTGCTTTAGAATTTGTAGAAAAAACTGACTTCCAAAACTGTTCCAGTATAGAACAAGACCAAAAGCATAGCTGTCTCAGTTTTACATCTATAACAATAACTATCAACATTAGGAAAGATTTTAGACAATCTCTCCTTCGTCAAATAATAACAATCTACAATTTTAGATTGAATCAATGAATGACTAGCACAAATCGAAGAAGAGTTAACCAACTTCAAGATCCGCATCCAGTCCTCCGCCTCCAGTTACAAGCAGTTTGTTTTTTTTTAAATCTCCAAACATATAAAATTGACTTTTTAGCTTGAGCAAGTAGCCTTCAATAGGATGAGTTAATAATAAATTATATTGTGATTGAATAATAAACCCTTTGTTTAAATAAGTTGATTTTAAGGGAAATCACATATAGTATCTAAATCTTTAATTTGTTTTGAAATCTTACCTAATTCTACTTTAGTCTGTTTTTTAAGCTTAGCTGAATAAGAAATGATCTGACCATGTAGAAATGCTTTAAGTGTATCCCATGTGATTAATTTAGACATACCCCCTGTAGTGTTCTCGCACAGGTGTAAAAGAACTCTGAACTAAGCACCAAGTATAAACCAATCAATGAGGCGGTCCCAGTAAGATTAACCGTTTACTGTTCACTCTTCCACATTAACATATGGTGAAAGCTGTTGATAAAACAATACAAAATATATACAATATTTGTTTCCTTCTTGACATCACATTTACATCATAAATACTTGCAAAAGTAAAACTACAACAACTATATTACATTAAAGTGCAACATATGGTCAGAATCTACCTATGCCATCGACTGGCTTTAAATACACTTCAACACAAAATATCCGGAACTCTTTAAATAACAAAAAAATAAACTTTATCAACCATCATTACTTTTAACAGAATCAGCGTTAACATTTTTAATTCAACATATCGATTATCTCATGAACTTACGGCATTGCTTCACTAATGTTTCTAGTGCGTAGAAAGAAAACTTTTCTCGCACTGATCCTGCACACACAAGCCCCCTCCTTCCCGTTTCTCCAAACCGGTATTTTCCCACAAGACGCAGTGAAACCGGGTGTGACGTCATCGCATGCCGCGATATATCACAGACAACGAATTTACTTTAAACAATCTTAACTTTAACTAGAAAATGATAACAAACGAATTACTAAGCGAAAATATTATAAACTAAACAAATGCCATAAAGGCAACACACTCCCCGCTTGACCTTCGTAAGGTCACAATGAACAGAATACAAAACTTCAGTCTAAATCAGTCGTTAGGTAGAAGTAGAATGACTTCTGCAACTGGCCTTTGGTAAATTTTCACATCACCTTGGTCAGAAGTTTTCAACTCGACCTTCCTGACATGTCCATCTCTACTAGGGAATGTGGCAGTGATTCTGGCCATTGGTTAGCTGTTGCGGGCGATTTGCTTGTCCCTGAGCAGGACTAAATCTCCAACTTGAAGATTCCTGCAGGGTTCTGTCCACTTTTGTCTGTGTTGCACAAAGGTAGATATTCCTGTCTCCAACGAGACCAGAACCAATTTGCCAGAGCCTGGACCTGTCTCCATTGCTTTGTGTACAAATCCTTATCTGAGAAGTCCCCAGGTGGGGGGAAGCTCCTGCCTTCTGCGTAAGGAGCATTGATGGCGAGAGCATGAAGGGGTTTTCCGGGTCAGAAGACACAGGTAGGAGTGGTTATAATGGCTGTGACCTCTGCCATTAGTGTGCACAGTACCTCGTGGGTCAGTCGGGCTGCAGAAACATTGAATCAAGAATTCTTCTGGCGATACCAATCATCCGCTCTCATGCGCCTCCCATGTGAGAGGTGTGTGGTGTGTTGAACTCCCAGTTGCATCCCTGCTGACTGAGGTACTTTTGCACCGTCTTGTCCATCCCAAGCTCCTTTGACGCTCCAACAAAGTTCATGCCGCAATCAGACCTTAACTGTTTTGCAGGGCCTCTTAGTGCAAAGAAGCGCCTGAGTGGGTTAATACAGCTGGATGTATCCAAAGATTTGATGACCTCAGTGTGTACCGCTCTTGAACTCATGCAGCTGAACATGATGGCCCACTGCTTGCCCTCTGCTTGTCCTCCTCTTGTGTGTCTCGTAGTGATAGTCCAGGGACCAAATACGTCAAGCCCCACATATGTAAAAGGAGGGCAGGCTTCAAGGCGTTCTGGTGGGAGGTCCGCCATACGTTGAGCTTCCAACTTGACTCACAGTTTCCTGCAGGTTACACATTTGTGGAGTACTGAATTAATCAGTGTTTTACCTCCGAAGATACACAGTCCCGTTGCCCTTATTGCTCCTTCCATCAGGTGACGGCCCTGATGCTTTACCTGTTCATGGTGATGGCGAGTGAGCAGTAAGGACACATGGCTGTCTTTGGGCAGGATTACTGGACTCTTTTCTGCAGCTGGAAGTTGGGAGTGTATTAACCAGCCTCCAATGCAGATGATATCGTTCTTCAGGATTGGGTTGAATTTCTTCAAAGGGCTGTCCTTTGGTATTGGTTTATTAGCTTGGAGAGCCGAAAACTCCCCTGCAAAAGCTGCTCTTTGATTTGCTTTAAAGATGACGTCCTTTGCCTGGGTCAATTCATCCGCAGTGCGAGGTAAGTTACATTTGTGCCATAAGAAACGGAGGAAATTGCGATGGTCCTCCTGTACTAAGAAGCTACGGAACATCTGCTGGATGTCCGCTAAGACTGCGACCTTCTCCTTCCAGAAGCACAGCAGGACCCCGAGAAGGGTATTGTTAAGGTCGGGGCCTGTAAGGAGCACGTCATTAAGGGAGACACCAGCACACTGAGCACTGGAGTCAAAGACCACCCTGATCCGATTGGGCTTTTGTGGGTGGTAAACCCCAAACGTTGGGAGGTACCTGCACTCCCCGATTTCCCTCAGTGGCAGTGCTACTTCAGCATGTCCATTAGCGAAGATCTTCTCCATAAATATTACATATTGTTACTGCATCTCAGGTTTCCTTTTCAGGGTTTTTTGCAAGGACGTGAACCGCTTGACTGCCTGCTCTTTGTTGTTTGGCAAGCGCTGGTGTGGTTCTTTGAAAGGTAGTGGGGCGACCCAATTATTTGTTTCATCTCTGAAGACCTTGGTGTCCATTATTTTTAAGAAAATGGTGTCTTGAGCTGATGGAGCAAGTTTATTATCATGCTCAGTTTGAGCGAAGACGGACTGACCCAGTGTCTCGTTGGTGACTTTACATTTGTTAAGGCCTTGTCTTACTTCCTTGATACACATGAAACTTGTGCAGGGTGAAAAATTGAATGGCCGCCACTCTCTAGCACATTGGTCTTGAGTGTGTTAACTGTCGGTTTGTGTACATTGCCAGGGCACACCTCTCCTATCACCACCCAGCCCAGATCCAGGCGTTGCGCAAAGGGGGCATCGTGTGGTCCATTGACCTGCTGCCTAACCTTGTGCACCTGGAGAACATCTCTTCCTAATAGCAGGAGTATTTCTGCTTTCGGATCCAGTTCTGGGATGTGCTTGGCAATGTGGTGGAGATGTGGCTGGTGTAGCACTGCACTTGGCGTTGGGATCTTAGTGCGGTTATTCAAAATTTCATTGCACTCTAAGAGTGGAGGGAGACAGATGACGACTTTACCATCCAGGGACTCGAGCTGGAAGCCTTCTGCCTTCCTTCCATATGTTTCCACGTTGCCTGAGCAAGTTCTAAGGTAGTATGGGAACTGATTACTCTCAATGTTGAACAAGTCAAAGAACTCTGGTCTGACTAGTGAACGACTGCTCTGATCGTCCAGAACTGCATAGGCTTTGATGGCCTTGTCTTTGGCTCCTTTAGGGTACACCTTAGTGAGGCAGATCTTTGAACAAGAACGGCTTGACTGAGCTTGACTGCAAACTTCTGTGCAGCTTGAGCTGACAACAGTTGTCCTGGAGTGAGCCTCTCCCTCCCCGCCGTCCTGTTGTGGGGGTGAAGGAGCGTTGTCGGTTTGCAGTAACGGGCCGGGATGCATGGCCCCATCGTGATTAGTGCTATTACATTCCGGGCACTTCACAGTGATCATACACTCTCTAGCAAGGTGAGAGGTAGAGGAACAGCATTTAAAACATATTATTTTCTCCTTGAGAAGGGCCATTCTCTCTTCAAGGGTTTTTTTCCTAAACTTTCTGCATTTTTTGAGGGGGTGGGGTTTGTTATGCAATTGACAATTCTTGCTAGGGTCATTGTTAGTTGTAAAGACTTCAGTTTTATGCACTGAGATGGTTTATTAATGTTGAAATTATTCAAAGTGGATTTATCTGGTGTAAATTGTACTGCTTCCTGTATCCATGATGCTAGGGTTGTTTCACTTCTTCGTCTCATTGCACATAAACCTAGTGAAATACTCAAAAGGAGGAAATCGACCATCATTCTCTTCCTTGTACTCTGAGCCAACAGACACCCACCTTTCCTGCAGCCCAAATGGAAGTTTGTCCACGATTTGTCTAATCCCATATGGAGTATCTAGGTATAATAGACCAGTTAGATAGCCATCTTCTTTGGCGCCTTGAATCTCCATGAGTAAATCTCCGAGCTCTCTTAACTTAGTGTGGTCCTTGGCTGACACCTTAGGAAAATTTTCCAGACGTCGGTATAGTGCTGCTTCAATAATTTTGGGGGCCGCGTAGCCCTCCCGAAGTCTCTCCCATGCTTTGCGTAAGGCTAGCTCGGGGTTGTTGATGTACACTGAACGTATGCGTCTCACCTGTTCGCATGATTCTTTTCCCAGCCATTTTGTCATAAGGTCCAACTCTTGGGTTGCTCTGAGCTGGACTCCCTGGATAGCATTGGCGAATATGGAGTACCATGCACGGTAATTTTCAGGTTTATCGTCAAACTGGTATATTCCTGAAGTGACGAGATCTCGTCGTGCTAAATACTGTGCCATGGGTTCATCTGCAAGTGGCATGCTGGCTGGGGGAATATGTCGGCGGCTATATGACTGAGGGTGTACATTTGTTATGGAATTTGCTGTTCTGAATTCAGCCTTTGCCTCTCTTCTCGCCAAATCTGGTAAGTTTGGTGTCGAGAAGTATAAATTGCCTTCCTCAGGTGAATGTGATGCAATTGGGCCTCTCTGAGGCTCCTCATGAGGTGGGACATTAGCATATAAGTATGGAGAGGAAGAACGAATCTTCAAGTCCATTTGAGATCGGACATAGTCGCTTGTGCGTTCCAATCTGATCTTTTCTGAAGTAGATTTTACGTCAACCAGAACATGCATTTCTTCAGCATTTTCTATTATCTCTGCTTCCACCCTGGCAGCTTCTGCTTCTCGGTGTAGCGTCAGCACTTCTAACTCTGACTCTATCCTTACCTTTTCCAACTGGTTTTCGGCTTCTCTGGCAGCCGCTTCCTTTTTCAATTTTGCTTCTTGTTCGGCGTACAACGCTCGCACCTTGGCGGCTTCTGCCTTAGCTCTTGCTTGGGCAGCCTTACTTGTTGATGCCCTACTGCCCCTGTCACTGGATGGCAACGACTTGATGCTGGATCGTGATGCCATTGTAGCACTTGAAACACCTAATAATGCTGCCTTTTCACTGTAGTGTTCTCACACAGGTGTAAAAGAACTCTGAACTAAACACCAAGTATAAACCAATCAATGAGGCGGTCCCAGTAAGATTAACCGTTTACTGTTCACTCTTCCACATTAACGTATGGTGAAAACTGTTGATAAAACAATACAAAATATATACAGTAATTTTTTCCTTCTTGACATCACATTTACATCATAAATACTTGCAAAAGTAAAACTGCAACAACTATATTACATTAAAGTGCAACATATGGTCAGAATCTACCTGTGCCATCGACTGGCTTTAAATACACTTCAACACAAACTACCCGCAACTCTTTAAATAACAAAAAACATAAACTTTATCAACTGTCATTACTTTTAACAGAATCAGCGTTAACATTTTTAATTCAACATATCGATTATCTCATGAACTTACGGCATTGCTTCACTAATGTTTCTAGTGCGTAGAAAGAAAACTTTTCTCGCACTGATCCTGCACACACAAGCCCCCTCCTTCCCGTTTCTCCAAACCGGTATTTTCCCACAAGACGCAGTGAAACCGGGTGTGACGTCATTGCACGCTGCGATATATCACAGACAACGAATTTACTTTAAACGATCTTAACTTTAACTAGAAAACGATAACAAACAAATTACTAAAGCGAAAATATAATAAACTAAACAAATGCCTTAAAGGCAACACCCCCCCCCCCATATCATTAAAAAGAAAAAAATTCTTTTATCTGGGTTTCAATAAAGCTAACAAAGTCAGAATTCTGCAATAATGTCTGAGCTAGGTGCTAAGGTGGGTGGGCAAGGATGACATCATTGAATTCGAAAGAAACTCAAAGGTGCATGATCAGATACAGCAATAGTGTCATATTCACAATTCTTAACACTAGGCAAGAAGCAAGGGTCAACTATAATATAATTTCTCCGAATATTTTCTATGAACATATGAAAAAAAGAATATTCTCTGTCATCAGGGTGTAAATATCTCCAGGGTATAAATATCTCCTTAGTTCAATCAATCAAAAAGGAATTAATAAGTGAAGCAGAGTGATTTGAAAGTCGCTGATGGGTTGAGCTCTTGTCAATCAAGGGATTTAACCAACAGTTAAAATCCCTGCCTATAATCAACATATATTTATTTAAAGCAGGCAATAGAGCAAATACCTTTTTAAGAAAAAGATCATCTAAGTTAGGACCATACAAATTGACCAAAACAACTTTTCTATTACAAATTACCCCTTTAACAATTATAAATCTACCATTAAAATCTGACTTAATATCCTCTTAAAGGAACAAAATATTGGACACCCTTTTAGTTTTACTTTCAGAAGTAGAGTCAAATTTCAAACCATTCCATGATCTAAAAAAATCTATCTTGATCTCCCGCCCTGATAGGCGTCTCTTGGGCAAAAATTATATCAGGCTGGAATCAATTAATGATTTTAAAAGACTTTTTTCATTTGATAGGATGATTCCAGCCACGTACATTCCAACTTATTACATTAATCTATTTAAATTCCATACTATAATTTTATTCTACTTTACACATGCACAGAGCACATACCAATACAGGATTATCAAAAATGGCGGCAATGAAGAATACAACCACATAAAAATCACGCATGCCGGAACCACCCAATGGAAAAAAAACACTAACTCTAACCCCACCCCTCCCCCCATAACTCAGAAAAAAGCATGCACCAATGGAAAAAAAACACTAACTCTAACCCCACCCCTCCCCCCATAACTCAGAAAAAAGCATGCACCCTATGATAGAAAACTGCCCTGTCCATCCAAAAAAAAAGTTTAAAAAGGTTCTCTACCCCGGCCCCTAATTTAAAAAAAAATGAAATCCACTGACCTTGTAAGAGAAACAACAAAGTCACAGAGGAAAGTGTTTACATTCCAGCATCTACAAACGATCCCATGTTTATATTTAATCTTTTAAACAAAGAGAAAACCAAAAAAATTATTCTCTCTTAAAAAAACCAGTGCCATCTTAAATTTAACAATAGATCCCCTAAAAAAGCTTTGAATTCAGTTTTAAGATGCTATAGTATTCTATTACATAAAAAACATACTAATATATTGAATCGAAATTAAAAAAATAAGCAGTTATTAAGATCTAAAATATATTACCTAGAAAAACCAAGCATAGTATTTAACAAATCAACACAATTTTTTTTAAAAAGCTTAAAAAAAAGCAAGAAACTTTAATAGGATATTTAACCCAACTAAATTTTCAAAAATACTAATAATATTATATAAATAATTGAAACCTCCTCTAAGTGTGTGTGTATATTTTATATATATAAAAAAGGGAAATAGCCCCATTAGTAGGAAAAACTACCATTTAGTTAATTAACAAACAAAAAAAAATCAAACCAGATTAAAGGAATAAGTCCTCTTATCTTCTTTTTCTCAGTTGAATGTCCGAATAACCATTTAAATAGTCATACTTGAACCATGAATCTTCTTTCCAAAACAAACCAATGATATGCAATAATGAACAGGTCCCCTAGTCTTCATAAATCAGCCTTCATAAGTCTTCTTTCGGAAATGCTAATGCAGATAACCGAACAATCTTCCAGACAGTTCAATCGGCAGTTATAGCAGGTATGGTTTGAACAAACGCCAGTGCAACTTTAGGATAAAAAAAAATGTACGAGGAGAAGAATCAGGAGGAAAAACTTTATCTCTTGTTGGGTAACGCAAGGAAGGAAACAATTTCTTTTCATATGCCTGTTTCATTACCTGAGCAAATTTTGATCTTTGCTCCATTACCTCCTTTGGATAATCTTCTTAGAAACGGAGCTCAGATTTCTCAAATCTGCAAACTCTCTGCTTTCTTGCCTGTCGTATTATTTGATCCTTAATCTTAAAATGAAAACAAACCAAAACAGAAGGTGGTTTATCTTGATGTCTCAAAGTAAGCGATCTGTATGCTCTTTCTATAGTAGGCGGCTGCGATAGTATAGTAGGGTAAGGTATAAAAAAGCTTACCAAAGTAAACAGTTAAGTCTCCATTTCATGAATGGTGTCTCTGTCTTCCAGAGGGAAATGGACCGGATAGTGGACCAGTACCAACTGACGGCCACATTTCCCTATCTGGATAACATCACCATCTGTGGTCACGACAGGCCAGATCATGACGCCAACCTCCAACGATTTCTCCAAGTGGCCGCAGCTCTGAACCTTACTTATAACAGAGACAAGTGTGTGTTCGGAACCACCCGCCTCACTATCCTTGAGTATGTTGTGGAAAACGGGGTCATTGGCCCTGATCCAGACCGTATGCGCCCCCTGTTAGAACCCCCTCTTCCCACCACTCTCAAAGCCCTCAGACGGTGCCTGGGTTTTTTTTTCCTATTACGCCCAATGGGTCCCTCATTATGCAGACAAGGCCCGCCCCCTGGTCAAGTCTACCACTTTTCCCCTCTCTGCTGAGGCCTGCGCGGCCTTCAGCTGCATTAAAGAGGACATTGCCAAAGCTACGATGCATGCGGTGGACGAGACCATTCCCTTCCAAGTGGAGTGTGACGACTCCGATTTCGCTCTGGCTGCTACCCTCAATCAGGAAGGCAGACCAGTAGCATTCTTTTCTCGTACCCTCCAAGGCTCCGAAATTAGGTACTCCGCGGTGGAGAAAGAAGCCCAGGCCATAGTGGAGGCTGTTAGGCACTGGAGGCACTATCTTGCTGGCAAAAGGTTCACCTTGCTGACCGACCAGCGCTCGGTTGCGTTCATGTTCAGCAACCAACAGCGGGGCAAAATCAAAAATGATAAGATTTTGCAGTGGAGAATAGAACTCTCCACCTACAACTATGATATTCTGTACCGGCCTGGCAGACTCAATGAGCCCCCTGATGCCCTATCCCGGGGTACGTGTGCTAGTGCACAGCTCGACCAGCTATACGCCCTTCATGCACAACTTTGCCATCCAGGGGTCACCCGATTTTACCATTTCATGAAAGTCCGGAACCTGCCGTACTCCCTGGGGGACATCAGGACGATGACCAGGGACTGCCAAATTTGCGCTGAGTGCAAACCGCACTTCTACCGTCCTGACACGGCGCAACTTGTCAAGGCCACCCGCCTTTTTGAGCGACTGAGTGTTGACTTTAAGGGCCCCCTTCCCTCCACTGACCGCAATGTCTATTTTCTCAATGTTATCGACGAGTACTCACGGTTCCCCTTTGCCATTCCCTGCCCCGACACCACTGCCACGTCCGTCATAAAAGCCCTGCGCCAGCTCTTCACTCTGTTCGGGTATCCCTGCTATATCCACAGTGATAGAGGGTCCTCCTTTATGAGTGAAGAGCTGCGCCAGTACTTGCTAGCTAGGGGCATTGCTACCAGTCGGACCACGAGTTATAATCCCCGGGTTAATGGACAGGTGGAGAGGGAGAATGCCATAGTGTAGAAGGCCACACTTTCAGCCCTTAAGTCAAAAGGGTTGCCGGTCTCTCGATGGCAGGAGGTCCTCCCTGAGGCACTCCACTCTATCTGCTCTCTGTTAT